>NC_064854.1:10935062-11565062 GCF_024139225.1 Suncus etruscus | reverse complement strand
TCCCTCCCCTCCTCCCTCCCTTCCTTCCTTCCTTCCTTCCTTCCTTCCTTCCTTCCTTCTTTCCTTCCTTCCTCCCTTCCTTCTTTCCTTCCTTCCGTTCCTTCTTTCCTTCCTTCTTTCCTTCCTTCCTTCCTTCCTTCCTTCCTTTCCTTCCTTCCTTCCTTCCTTCCTTCCTTCCTTCCTTCCTCCCTCCCATCCCTCCCTCCTCCCTCCCTCCCTTCCCTCCCTCCCTCCCTCCCTCCCTCCCTTCCTTCCTTCCTTCCTTCCTTCCTTCCTTCCTTCTTTCCTTCCTTCCTCCCTTCCTTCTTTCCTTCCTTCCTTCCTTCTTTCCTTCCTTCTTTCCTTCCTTCCTTCCTTCCTTCCTTCCTTCCTTCCTTCCTTCCTTCCTTCCTTCCTCCCTCCCTCCCTCCCTCCCTCCCTCCCCTCCCTCCCTCACCTCCCTCCCTCCCTCCCTCCCTCCCTCCCTTCCCTTCCTTCCTTCCTCCCTCCCTCCCTCCCTCCCTCCCTCCCTCCCTCCTCCCTCCCTTCCTTCCTTCCTTCCTTCCTTCCTTCCTTCCTTCCTTCTTTCCTTCCTTCCTCCCTTCCTTCTTTCCTTCCTTCCTTCCTTCTTTCTCCTTCTTCCTTCTTTCCTTCCTTCCTTCCTTCCTTCCTTCCTTCCTTCCTTCCTTCCTTCCTTCCTTCCTTCCTTCCTTCCTCCCTCCCTCCCCTCCCTCCCTCCCTCACCTCCCTCCCTCCTCCCCCTCCCTCCTTCCTTCCTTCCTTCCTTCCTCCTTTCCTTCCTTTCTTCCTTCCTCCCTTCCTTCTTTCCTTCCTTCCTTCCTTCTTTCCTTCCTTCTTTCCTTCCTCCTTCCTTCCTTCCTTCCTTCCCTTCCTTCCTTCCTCCTTCCTTCCTTCCTTCCTTCCTCCCTCCCTCCCTCCCTCCCTCCCTCCCTCCCTCCCTCCCTCCCTCCCTCCCTCCCTCCTCCCTCCCTTCCTTCCTTCCTTCCTTCCTTCCTTCCTTCCTTCCTTCTTTCCTTCCTTTCCTCCCTTCCTTCTTTCCTTCCTTCCTTCCTTCTTTCCTTCCTTCTTTCCTTCCTTCCTTCCGTCCTTTCCTTCCTTCCTTCCTTCCTTCCTTCCTTCCTTCCTCTCCTCCCTCCTCCTCCCTCCCTCCCTCCCTCCCTCCCTCCCTCCCTCCCTCCCTCCCTCCCTCCCTCCCTTCCTTCCTCCTTCCTTCCTTCCTCCCTCCCTCCTCCCCTCCCTCCCTCCCTCCCTCCCTCCCTCCCTTCCTTCCTTTCCTTCCTTCCTTCCTTCCTTCCTTCTTTCCTTCCTTCCTCCCTTCCTTCTTTCCTTCCTTCCTTCCTTCTTTCCTTCCTTCTTTCCTTCCTTCCTTCCTTCCTTCCTTGCTTCCTTCCTTCCTTCCTTCCTTCCTTCCTTCCTTCCTTCCTTCCTTCCTTCCTCCCTCCCTCCCTCCCTCCCTCCCTCCCTCCCTCCCTCCCTCCCTCCCTCCCTTCCTTCCTTCCTTCCTTCCTTCCTTCCTTCCTTCCTTCCTTCTTTCCTTCCTTCCTCCCTTTCCTTCTTTCCTTCCTTCCTTCCTTTCTTTCCTTCCTTCTTTCCTTCCTTCCTTCCTTCCTTCTCCTTCCTTCCTTCCTTCCTTCCTTCTCCCTCCTCCCTCCCTCCCTCCCTCCCTCCCTCCCTCCCTCCCTCCCTCCCTCCCTCCCTCCCTCCCTCCCTTCCTTCCTTCCTTCCTTCCTTCCTTCCTTCCTTCCTTCCTTCCTTCCTGTGCTCCATGCTTACTCCTGGCTCTGTACTCAAGGCTTGTTCTTAGAGAGGTTCAGAAGACTGTATAGGGTACCAGGGATCAAACCTGAGTTAGTCTCATGCAAGGCAAGTGCCCTACTCACTGTCCTGTTTCTCTAGCCCCTCCTTCCAGCAGCCTTTCCTCAATCTTTTCATTCATTAAAGCCTCCCTGATGCTCTATTTTATTGATCTCCCAGTATATATCTTTTATTCTTTTCTCCTAGACCAGTGGTCAGGCAACCTTCTTTTTCAACTAAGCCAAATCTCGCCAAAACCACGATTGGAATTTATTTTGAGAGCCACACAGGGCGCGCACTGACAGAGGCTAGGAGCAGAGTCCTGACTCCTGGAGCGGCGCCCTGCACACAGAAGAGCCAAATTAAAAGTGTGGCTCGTGAGCCACAGGTTGCCGACCACTGTCCTAGACAATGGCAATATTTTACTCTGTGTGCTTTATCTGTTCTTTGCCTGGAAATCTCCAATAGCCTGTAAAGGTCTATGAAGACCAGGGATGGTTCCTCTTGGTTACAGCTGAACCTCAATATCAGGAAGAGTGCTGAGAAAGGGGAGGGGGAGGGAGACTTTTGAATGAGCAGTTCTGTTATTTTTGGTGGGAGATGGGCCAAATCCAGCAGGTAGTCAAGGCTGATTCCTGGTTCTGAGCTCAGGGCTCACATTGGTGGTGCTTTGGGGCTTGTATGTGGTACTGGGAATCAAACCAGAGTTAATGCTCTAGATTAGGTTAGTGTTATCTTGTTTTCCTTGTTGGAAAATCGTCCTACTGTCTGTGCACATCTCCACAGAGCCTGGAGAGTGTTTTTGTTTGTTTATTCTCCTTTTCCTGGGGCCAGTTTACTGCCAAAGTCCTACCTATTGAACTTACCTCAGTCTGTTCAGTATTTCACATTGTTCTTGCCAACACTTTACTCATGGAATGCTTGTAAGAATAATGAATGAATGGCCCAGCACTGGTGGTGGCTGAAGGGTGTCAGTTCTAACATGAGGTAGTGTAAAAAAATCTCAGTTCAGCCAACCATGTTGTAACTCTTGATGAGACATTTCCAAGATTCACCCTTCTGTCAGAAGAGTTTCTTAGAACCCCTGGAACTGATGCTGCTCATAACAGACACACAGTGGAAGCCCCATTCCCCTGGAAGAGGAGGCTCCCCCTTGTTCTGGTGCAGCTGGAGAAGATTGGCACTTGGGTGGGGATTTGACTTTCCTGCCGCTCCTCTAATAGCTCTCATCCTCAACCAACTTGCCTTTTAGCTAGGAAAACAGAACGAAGCACCGTGATGTGCCACAGAGAAACACAGAATAAAAGAATGAGTTAGAAAATGCCTCAGAGGTGCATGACTACTGATGCCAAAACAGCTTTTCTCTAAGGCAGCTGGAAGCTACTACATAAGGAGTGGCTGAGGAGTTGCATCCTCTTGCTAATGTTTTGAGCCACTGTGTGTGTGCTGGGTTCCAGAGAACTGGAGGCTGGCTCATGGCCTGTTCTCATTCCAAGAAGTCCTCCCAGATTCCATTCAGGGCATGGGGTGGGTGGTAGCTCATAGCTATTCCCAAATTCTTGTGGGCAGCCAGAAACTTTCTACATCACAGATTTTCTACCTCCTTAGACCCCTTCCTTAAGGTTGAGAACCACTGTCTTGATGTCTTAAAAATAAAATATGCCCCCTTTTTTGGGGGGGCACTCTCAGAGGTGCTCAGGTGGTTATTCCTGGCTCTGAGCTCAGAAATCGCACCTGGCAAGCTTGGGGGACCTTATGAGATGCTGGGGATTGAACCTGGGTTTGTTCCGGGTTGGCCACATGCAAGGCAAATGGCCAACCACCATGCTATCTTTCTGGCCTCTGAAAATGTCTTTTTTATGATCATTATTTTAGGTAATTGCAGTTTCACCATGTGCCCCATGAGAATGAGCAGATATGTTCACCTAGGCCTCTCTCCCAAGTGTCTCTCTCAAGTGACTTTTTTTTTTTCCACTCTAATATCACAGCCAAGATGTTGACATAGAGCTACAAGACACATTTAAATTCCCTCATGCCAGGTCCTCTAGGGAGCCTTGAATTTGAAGCTAAGTAGAGAAAACTGCCTTCTTTTTATTGTCTATGATTGTCCCCATGCCATGATAGATGGTGGCCTATACTTAGGGTCAGAACCCTGCACACTTGTACTGCATGTAATGCTTCCTCAGGTCCCACTCTTTGCACTATGGTCCTGGTGATCCTGAAAGCAGGGCTGCTGTGTCATTGCATGGTTCATGCAACCTGGAGCAGAGGATCCAACTCTTGGCTTTGCCCTTGTGTGGCAGCAATGAGCTTCCCCTCCTTGCAGCCCTCAGTTTTTATTTCTGTCATTTTAATCACTTCAAGGATACTCTATCAATGCAATCCTATAATATGGAACTTTTCAAGATTTTTTAAAAGAAATTCAACCTAGCATAACTCTTTGGAAATCCCAGTTGTCTCGAGTTTTGAGGTCTGAGGAAGTAGCCAGGTACCCAGGTTGAAGGCATATTTGTAGAATAGGTGTTAGGAATGAAGGTTACATGAACACGGCTGTTCTGGCTTTTGTGTGAAGACGAGTTTGTATGCTTCTAGGTACATGCCCGAGAGTGAAATTGCTGGGTTACTCCAGTAGCTGGGGGCGGATGTTCTTTTAGAAACAACTGCCAGTTTTCTCTGGTACATAGTGATGGTGCTATCTTTGCTTCATGCCAGCCATGTCTGCTGGCTCTGCTGCTTTGCATCCTTGTCAGAGTTGTCATCCATTTGGGGTGCAGTCACTGTTTTATTTTAAGTGTCTGATGTGTGTGAGTTGATATCTTGTTGTGGTTGAATTTGGCATCGTCTCTACTGCGGGGGAGATTGAGTCTTTGCAGGCTCCTATTTGCCATCTTGGTCTGCTCTTGGGGAAAAAGCTATTCTGTTCTCTTCTGCCCATTTTCTCCCAGAGTCTTTTATTTATTTATTTATTTATTTATTTATTTATTTATTTATTTATTTATTTATTTTCCTTTGGCTGTTGGGATGGGAGAATTGTGAGCTAGGAATCATTTTCAGATATGTGTCCAGCAAATATTTTGTCTCCACTTTCCTCTTCCTCTCTGAGATCTTTAACATAGTTTTCATTTTGATAGAGTACAATTGTACCAGTCTTCCTTTTACTAACTTCTACTTTTGGTGCTTTACACAATGTGAGGTCCCAAAGTCTCTATTTTCCCCAATTTGTCTTACTGATTTGTCCCTTACATTGAGGTAATTGCATGTTTTGAATAAATATATGTGCATGCGTTTGTGTGCATGTGTGTGCGTGTGTGAGCAAGACAATGGGGGCCAAGGTTTATTATTCATCTATGGATAGTCTGTGATGAATACATTCCTGTTTAAATTTGCGTGTACTTTGCTGAGTTAAGAGGCATGTATCCATTCCTGAGTCTTGCTGTCCACTCATTTCCCAGCCTGTGTGTGCATGTAGGATGCTAACTATGTCTAGTGCTGTCATACAAGAAACTCGAAACTGGGTAGACAGATTTCTTTCACTTTATTTATTCTTCATTTTCACAATTCTTTTTAAAACCAATTCTTGTTTCTTTGACTTTTGATATAAACATTTTGTTTGTTTTTTTGGACCATACCTGGTGATGGTCAAGGGTTATTTCTGGCTCTGTACTCAGAAATTATTCCTAGTAGGATTGGGATATGATATGCCGGGGATCAAACCCTGGTCAGTCACGTGCAAGGCCAATGCCCTATTAGAACCATAGACAACATGAATTCTCTCATTTCTCAGCACAACTGGCATTGTTTTGGTAATGAAAACTGGGTTGTATTGATCTAGCTATTGACCTTTGTTACTCCCCTCCCCCAACTTCCTGTTTTGCTCACCTTTAGAGGCAGATCTGCCCACATCTGAGAGGGGTCTTTGGCTTCCTTTGCTCACCAGGAGGATAGATGGGGAGAGATTCACCAGGAATGAATCACCAGAGAGAGGTTTTCAGCAAGAAAGATGGCTGGGAGAGACAGGTTTGAATGCAGGCCTACTGATGGAGCAGGCTTAAAAGGTTTAAAAAGCTTAGGTAGGATTCACACATGGTGGCTAGGGCCAGAATAAAGTTGATGTCTCCTGAAACCTGACTGCCTATGGATGATTTCCTCACTGCCACCCTGAGACCACTGGCTGGAGGAGGTTGCAGGTGCATGGCCCGGGCCAGCAGAGAAAGGCCTCCCTCTATCCATCTCACCATCATCCAACCCCATCAAGGACTTTATAATTAATATGTTTTTCAACAACCTTAGTAGCAGAGTATGAAAAAATTGGGTGTATTTAGACATCAGTGATGACACACTTGAACATTGTAGAGTTGAATTGACTTTATTAGGGAAATACTGGTCACTTGATTACAAAACTGACCCCTAAATTTTTTTTTTGCCTGTTTCTTGTATTATTCTCCCATAGGAAAATGCTGTAACTTGAGATATATTTTGGAATAGTAAACAATATTAAAATACAAGATAAGGGAAAGTGCTATTTTTTTCCTTCAGTTTATCATAGGAGCTTATGACTGAGGGGGGATTTTAATAGAGATGAATACTTCGGGGCACCCTTCTGGCATCAATATTGTTTTATTGTGTTCATTAACTTTTAATTGCATTAAATTTTACATTTACCTTCAAGTGATACTGATTTTCCATTAAGATAAGAATGTGTAGCTTCCTCTTTAACTAAGCTTGTTTAATTTAAGAAGTGAAGTAATTTAATAGCTAATTGACTCCTGGTATGAGATTTGCCAAGCACTGGTAGGAAACAGAAAAAGGAAGGAAGGACTGAGACATCACACAAACCCAGTTCCACTGGGAACCTAACCTTGTGTGAAGTGGTGGGACTCTCAGGACCAACGATTTACTGATCTTTGAAAAGGAGCCATTTTTTTTTTACATTAACCTTTTGTCATACAGAAATATTTTCTCTCATTCAAAAGGATATATTTTGCTATGATAATAGTTTGTTTCACTGTACAAAATGATTTTGAATTATAAATAATTTCTGATTATTTTTGCTTTCCTTTCACTCGCTCATAGAGTTGCATTCCCAAAGACACCACTAAAGCCCATGTCATATGTTTTATGTAAGTTTTCATTAATATAGTTTTAGTTTTAAGTTGAAAAAAAAAAAAGGATCCATTCTATTGTGTATATGTACCACAGTTTCTTTAACTACAATGGAATGCTAGGCAGCCATTAGAATAAATGAAGTCATGAAATTTTCCTCTACATGGATGGACATGGAAACTCTTATGCTGAGTGAAATATGCTAGAGGGAGAGAGATAGACACAGAATAGGCTCACTCGTCTATGGGTTTTAAGAAAAATAAAAGATATTATTATAATAATACCCAGTAATACCCAATAATACCCACTAATACCACAATATAAAGCTTATCGCAAAGAATGGTGAGTTCAGTTAGAGCAGGGGTCTTCAAACTACGGCCCGCGGGCCACATATTGTATTTATTCCCATTTTGTTTCTTCACTTCTAAATAAGATATATGCAGTGTGCATAGAAACTTGTTCATAATTTTTGTTTTTACCATAATCTGGCCCTCCAACAGTCTGAAGGACAGTGAACTGGCCCCCTGTTTAAAAAGTTTGAGGACCCCTGAGTTAGAGAGATAACTACACTGATAACTATCATGACAATGGTAGTGAGTGAAATAGAATGCTTGTCTTGAATACAGGCAAGAACTGGTGGAAGAAGGAGATGGGGGGCATTGGTGGTGGGAAGGTTGCACTGGTGAGGGGGGTGTTCTTTTTTTTTACATAACTAAAACCCAACTACAAACATGCTAGTTATCATGATGTTTAAATAAAGATACTTATAAAATAAAGCTAAAAAAATTAAAAGAAGCCATTCTAAAAGTTGCTCTTAGCTGTTTGGTGACTTACCTTTATAGAAATATCTTAAAAATTGGATCATAAGAGAAATGCCATTTGGGTGATACCCTCTTTTCTAGAAACTTCCATCTGCTAGCCCTGAGAATCCCAAAAAGCCACTACTCTCAGCCTCCTGAGATCCCACAAATGTGTCTCAGTTCTCCCTAAACCTTTGTCTTTCCTCCCTTTCTTTTCTGTCTACAATGACTACTGAATAGCTAACAGGAAATGACCCTGTTTTAAATAAATGGAGGAATTCACATAGAAACGCAAGTCTTTTTTTCTTAGTATAATACGATTGTTCCAGAAAGCAAATCAAGTCTTAAAATGCATTTTGTTACCTCAGTGTCACATATTAACTTATTATAAATTTTACCTTGATATTTGCAGAATCATTTGCTGGCAGAATGGACTCTTCCCATGACCATTTATTTCTTCAAGCTTCTATCAATATGTAGATATCTTGGCAAAAGAAGGACTTTCCGATTTATTCCACTAATCATGGCTCTAAATCAAGATGCTCTGGGGCTAGTGTACTGTACTTTTCACCACACATTAATTCAAACATAAACGGGGTTGCCAAGCAAAGTGTGAAAGGAACGTTCAAGTAGTTAACCCTAAGAGGTCTAGTCCATTGCGATCTTGTCTTCTCCATGATACTTTCTCTTTGATTTTCTCCCTATTGGTACTTTCTTGGTATTCAGATTTTATCTTTTAATTTCTCACCTCAGGACCATCTGTCCTGATGAGAACAACTAAAGAAAGCCTTTCCCTTTTCATCTAAACATCCCTCCAAAGAGAGTATGCATAAGATTTTGGGCTCACTTTTGTATGAGACTCTTTCATTGCTGGGGTAGATTATATCTTTCTATGACATGCCACGCTCTAAGTACAATGAGGACAAAGACCTTTTATCTCATATAAATGATTTGCGTTTATTGATGGAATGAGTGATTCTTTTACTTCAGGTCAGAGTAATGAAATGGAATATTCAGATAGAAATACAGAAAAGTAATGATAGAACAATACTACAGCAGGTATGGCATTTGCCTTACATTGCAACCATCCAGGGTTCAATCCCTGACACCCCATATAGTCCTCCAAGCACTACCAGGAGTGAAATCTGAGTGGCGAACTAGAAGTCTGCTCTGAGCACCTCTGGTGTGGCCCAAAAGCCAGAAGCCCCCCCCCCAATCCAACCCCCCCCCCCCAAATCTCAAAACAAAAACAGAAACATCGACATTCTCTCAATAGAATCTTTTCTTGAGTGATGGAATTTTCTAGAATGCTTCAGAAATGCTACTGATATTTAGTCAATATAATAATAACCGTATCAGGGAATATGGAAAGTAATGCTGGAAGTCTGGATTGATTCCCTTAAATTTTACTTTAATTCTTTGGGTCTGGTTGGGTCATTCTCAGTGGTGGTCCTGGGGGCAAATCCTGCTTCTTTGGTTTTAGGGCCACACTTATCAGTGCTCAGGGCTTTCTCTGGCTCTGCATTCAGGGATCACTCCTGGTGGGCTTGGGTGATCCATTTGGGAAGCTGGGGATTGAACCCTGTTATGCTACATGCAAGGTAAGTGACCTACCCGCTGTATTTGGGTCCCTAAATCCTTCCTCAATGCTCTGGTGTAACCTATGGTATTTATGGGGGTCCACCCATACAGTGTTAGGGAGAGCCTAAGTTGGTCACATGCAAGGCAGGTGCCTTAATTCTTGTTATCTCTCCAACCTTGAATCTCTTTCTTTTTTTTGATGCCGTCTCAGTATTATGTACTCAGGTATGTAGCCATAGTTCTGAGGATTGAACTCAGGACCTCACACATGCTAGAGATGTCTTATAGTACTTGGGCCACATCCCTAATCTCTATTTGGATGTTTTTGAATAGTTCTAAATAGATGTTTGAAGGTGCATATTTTGGCTCTGGGCAGTGGGATTTCCATCCATCCTTTTCCCCAAGCAACACCACTTAACAGAAAAGTCAAATTAGAAGTAGTGCTGTGTGTCTATAGATCCTTGTGTGTGCATCCACACAGCACCCACAATTGCATTTTCTCTTTCTTTCTTTCTTTCTTTCTTTCTTTCTTTCTTTCTTTCTTTCTTTCTTTCTTTCTTTCTTTCTTTCTTTCTTTCTTTCTTTCTTTCTTTCTTTCTTTCTTTCTTTCTTTCTTCTTCTTCTTTCTTTCTTCTTTCTTTCTTTCTTTCTTTCTTTCTTTCGTTCTTTCTTTCTTTCTTTCTTTCTTTCTTTCTTTCTTTCTTTCTTTCTTTCTTTCTTTCTTTCTTTCTTTCTTTCCTTCCTTCCTTCCTTCCTTCCTTCCTTTTTCCTTTTCTCCCTTTCTCCTTTCTTTTTCTTTCTGCCTTTCTGCTTTTCTTTTTCTCTTTCTCCCTTTCTTTCGTTCTTTCTCTCCTTCCTTCTTTTTTCCTTCCTTCCTTCTTCTTCCTTCCTTCCTTCCTTCCTTCCTTCCTTCCTTCCTTCCTTCCTTCCTTCCTTCCTTCCTTCCTTCCTTCCTTCCTTCCTTCCTTCCTTCCTTCCTTCCTTCCTTCCTTCCTTCCTTATTTCTTTCTTTTTAACAATTGCTTTTTCTTCTCAATGGTTAGCTCCACAAAACTGAGCTCTGAAGATCTTAAGTTTTTGTTTAGGTCACACTGACTATTGCCACATGCCACTTGTCATCTCATCCACTCACAGACATTGCTAAATCCATTCTTAGTCATGAAACTCCCTCTCTTAAAGAAATCCCATGAAAGATCATCAAATCACTTGGAGGACAGGACAGTCCTTCTTCTATGCAAGGGAGGAGAAAACCTATGCTACGAGACTGCTTCCACCATTGGCAGTTCTGGCAGCAGAGAGTTGCACCATCAAAGGCATCTTTCTTTGAGCCAACACCCAGATTCCAGAGTTTTCTAATTAGATCCTTTCGAGTTTTACAGTCTTTTTTTTCTTTTAAGAGTGGTATTTACTTAACTTACAAAGCAGTTATTAGTGAAAAATTTAGAAAGGGACAAAACATTGTTGACTTTCTTAAAAAAAAAAAAAAACCCTTCCCCACAGAGGCTTTATAGGAGACTTTGCCCTGGAAGATGGATGGGATCAGAGGCTAACTGTGGCAGTGGGTTTTGCTGTCACTCTGCAAATAAAACTAAATAATGGGTGATAGGACCCACCTGGAGTAGGTGAAAGGGTGTTTGTCAGTCAAACCAAAGGCAGCCCTGATGTGCTGGAACTTCCCTGGTGTTTTTATTAGCTCTGATGGCTTGGAAGGTGAATCTAGCTAAATCTTTTGACATGGAACTGGGTTAGGATTTCTGAATATTTCTTTTCTGTTGTTCCAAGATCAAGAATCACGAGCCCTCATTTTATTCAGTGCTGTGAATTTTTTTGGTCCTCTTTTTTTGGTTTTGGGGCTATACCTGGAGGTGTTCAGGGTTTTCTCCTGAAAAATGATTCAGGGATCATTTCTAGTGGTGCTCAGGAGACCATATGAGATGCCAGGTTGGCCATGTGAAAGGCAAACACTTACTGTACTATCTCTCTAGTTCTAAGAGTTTCTTTGCTCTTTTATCTCTGGCCAGTCTTGTTTGTTTGTTTGTTTGTTTCCTGTATATCACAGGACAAACTTGCCCTTGTGATGGAGAAGGTCCATGACCAACAACTTCTTTTGCCAAAACCCTTCCAGTATTAGTTACTGCATTCCCAAAACAGTACTCAGCGATTGTACCCAAATCACTGCTCAATCATGTACCCCAAGGTAGTGTTCAACCATGGATTGACCATCTCCTTTTTTTTAATTTTTTATTTTTAATTATGAGAAAAATAATGCAAAGAGGACAAGGTAAAGTTACAGTGAAAGGACAATCACCCATAAACAGAGTTCTCAGAAGAAATCCCCATGCTGACACCTAGATATTGAACTTACAGTCAAAGAACATTAAGAAAAATAAGGCAGAACCCATGTACAATTACTTTGTCCACAAGTCCCCAGATTGTAGTACATTATAACATTTCTTAGCAGTACACAAAGCAACCTAAAGCCATGAGATTTATGTGACTCCTTAAACATTGAAGGCATAGTATATTTTTATATTTTCATGCACATACATATTAGTTTAAGTTAACATCAAAAGTTTAAGAAGTTTTTTTTTAAGGGTTAGTCAAAAGGGCAAATATTGTTTGCATAGGCCCACCAAAATATGGGGGACATGGAAAGGAAAAGCCTTGGTCTAAATACAAGCAGACCCTTACCCCTGAAGTTTCCTGGCATAAGACCAACTCTAGGCTCCAGGAAAACTAGTTTATTCAATCCAAGTCATTGTCTGTAGTGCCAATACAGTTTTATTTTTCACGCAGTCTTATTGTTGGCATCAGGTTTCTGTATTAAAGATCCTGGAATCTGCACATCCTACACTGAAGGGATTGATCATCGCTTATAGATTCCCAAACCAGAGCTTAAGCCACGCTTACCTGCCTCAGCCCCTCCAGTGATCCTACTCTGTCTTTCTGATTGATCTGACTAGAGCTTCATTAGGGTTATACATTTATTGTCTTTAATTCTCTCTATTTGCATTCTGCAAATATCAACAGGGGTACCACTGGTTGACTATGCCATCCCCCCCACAATCCTCCATTTAAATGGGAAAAGTCACTTTGCTAAAGGTTGGACTTTTAAAGGTAAATTAATTGCAATCACACAACAGTGTGCTATATCTGGCCCCTGGTCCGTACTTTTGATTTCCTCTTGTTCTTAATAGGGCATTTGATCCTCAAGTAGACATAAAATGGACACGTATTTCTTTTGAATATTTTATTTGTATTTTCTTTGGCATCAGAAGGATAGAACTTAATTTCTTTTCTTTTCACAAAAGTCCATTTCATTGGGTGACTGAATTTCTGGGGAATATTTGTAAAGTAAATAGAGATACGGGAGAAAGGCTGACTGGTGGATATTTTGAGATTGATTAAAGATCGAGAAAGTACATTTCCCAGGGCCTCTGGACTACCTTTTAATGAGACTGACAGTCTTTCCTTCAGCACTAGAAAAGTTCTTTATCATACAGAAAGGTTTTTCTAATATTAAATCCATTGGCAAGAGATGGATACAAGATAAAATGCCTGTGAAGGAAAGTCGACGTTTTACTGAGGTCTAACTCTGAAGCTGACTTTGCAGAGATAAATGAAGTTAAATATATCAGATTAAAAAAATTGGTTTTGTTAGACTAATCACTCTAATCAAAAAAAGTAGGCCAATTTCCTTCCAGTTAAAGTTATGATTTCAGGGAATTTGTATTTACGATTATAGATGAACATTAGGCATTTGGAGTTCAAAATGAGCAATATTTTATGTTGTCTCTTCTAAGTTCAGACTGAAAAAGGCATTGATCTATTAGCTAGAAAAAAGGAATTAGCTAGAAAAATTGGCTAACCATAATACTCTTTGATTATTATGCAAAAATATCTTGATTGGTATTCTTGACTTTGATTTGAGTTATTTTGAATAATATTGAATATATTGAATAATATTCTTCAGGTTCCTAAACATGAAGAATTCTACAGGGGAAAGAATATATGAAATTGAAGGAAACACAAAAAATATATGATGGCAGTATAAATTTGAAAGCAGAGAAAAGAGAAATAGGACAGAATAGATAAGTTTAGAGGGTTGATAGTAACGTGTTTGATAGAAAGTGAAGGTTAACGTGATGCTATGATTTCCCTGAGGCACGGGCCAGTCCAAAATCATATCCTTGAGCTGTGACATCTCTAATCTGGAGGCTGAGAACCATGATGAGAGATGCAGATGGACCTTTCTCCATGGGAGACTCACTGCTTTGGACACTTTTACTGAATATCTTTCGCTCTGGGGTTGGGTTAAATGGTGCCAGTAACCATGGTCTTCTGTCTTCTAGGTGGATTATGAAAATTGAAGGAAATAATCTCTGCAGGACAGTTTCTAGCCTGTCAGCTACTTGGAAGAACAGATTTTGAAGTACAAAATGTTGACTGTATCTTGGATGCTTACTGGGCCAGAGCGATGGTGCAGCAGTAGGGCATTTGCCTTGCACATGGCTAACACAGGACAGACGTGGGTTCAATCCCTCGTATCCCATATGGTCCTCTGAGCACATAGCCAGGAGTAACCTCTGACCATCACTGGGTGTGGCCCAAAAAAACAAAACAAAACCTAGCTTAATTTCAATCAAATGCTGTGTGTGTGTTTGTGTGTATGCTGCGTGTACACACATGCATTAAGAAGAAAATTTGACAACAGCTAATGGTTTCTGAACATCAGTGGCCAAAAATTAATTCACCATCAAGTGTGTAAATAAATCCGAGATATTCCTGGCAGCGTTTGCCATGTTGCATTTCTCTGATTACTTTCCACAGTAATTACTTTGTAAAATTACTTTACATTTGCTTTTCCACCTTCCTGGTTATTTCTCTTGCCATGGAAGGGGTTGCAGGTGGAACATGTTTCAGAAATCCTGTTTGCCAAACATCACTTTGAGCAGTTATGCATTCGAAGAACTTGCTGGAATTTAATTTTTGGCATAAACTCCCCAATTTTCCAAATTCATTATTGTACTACAAATCCTTATAGTTCAGTGATCAACTTAGACAATTAAAGGGTATCTAAGGGCCTCTGGTAAGACAGCACCAGTAATTCAAAGCTTCACATTTTGCTCTCTTCTAGTTTACTCTATTTTATATCTTCTGAAAATTGTCCCAATATGTGGTCAAGTGTGAAAGAAAAGTAAAACTTCTGGGAGAAAAAAAAGAACTCACTGCCAAGCTGTGTTTGTCTCATTTCTGTGCAGGCCCAGAAAAATGAAGCAAGGAATGGTTTCTGGAGGTGATTTTGGTGACAATATGAAACCAGGTGAAAAGGGACAGTAGACTCTTATTTGCCTTTTCACCTTTCTACATTTTTATTTCTCTGCTTATTTTTACAGTGCCATTCATGACTTTGGAAGTACATAAAAACAATTCTCAGACTCCAATTAGCTAAAAACAAACATTAGGGTGACAAGAGTTTTCAGCCAACACCTTTTATTTAAAATAAAACCTTTTATTTAAAATAAAAACCATGTTCTATATGATAAGGGCACAGACCCATATAA
This sequence comes from Suncus etruscus, assembly GCF_024139225.1. Taxonomy (NCBI): domain Eukaryota; kingdom Metazoa; phylum Chordata; class Mammalia; order Eulipotyphla; family Soricidae; genus Suncus; species Suncus etruscus. Next base: position 11,550,220 of record NC_064854.1, on the reverse strand, counting down.
TATTTTCACCCAGAAGACAACAGGGGTGTCATGTAGCCACAAACTGTTTTTTTCTGAAGGGTAGCCAGCCCTCATCCCTTTCTCTGTCTTTCTCTTCTTGGTCAATGAGATTGCTGGGCAGCATTGTTCACTGCAACTTAGCAGAATTAACATGGCTTTGTCTAAAAGCCTTGAAAGGCATCCTCATAATTAGAAGGAAATGTATTTTTCTATAGTGGTCATTATTAATATTCCAGTTAAAAGCACTGAGAGATTAGGGTTTCAGCAACACTGCTCTGTCACTCAACAGAAAACTCAATGACTTTTTTTGCATATATTATTATGTCTATTAAGGGAATGGTTCCAGAAAGATGGGGCTTGACTAGCTTTGTTCAGATAGAGGGGCCAGTTTCAGGCCCGAGAACCATGTGTCAGATGGTTTTAATGAGAGCAGGGAGTTGGCTCAAATTTCTGAGTTCATAAAGTTGCTTTGGAATTTCCATTTTCCTTAAAAAATGTGTTCTTTCCCTGTCTTCTGCATTATTCTACAAGTTTTTGTATTTGCTTTTATGCTGTGAAGCTGCACTAAATATTTCAGATCCATAATCCTGTTGGATCATTTGTATGAACAACCTATTTTGTTTGAGCCAATATTATTAAGCAAAGAAAGACGCTTTCTATTTGGGCTGGTATAAGATGAAACCCAGCTATCAGTCCCAAACAAAGGTGTTCCCCTTACTTCCTCTTCCTGGTAACCTCTTCCTTTGATATATAGAAAACTATTGGATAATACTTTTGTGTGTCTCTCTCTCCTACCTTCTCCTGGTATTGGGAATTGGTTTGAATAAAGAAAGGGCAGTTCTGGCTTTTTGACTGAGGCCGAGAGCACGAGGCAAAAGACCACGGGATACCAGGTTCATCCTTTCCTGACTGCTTAGGTATTATTTCTTGCTACCCTGCTTCTTCAGACTCAACTGCCTAAGGGGTTAGAAACACTGTGTGGGGTGATCTCACAACCCATGGATTTTTATTTTACAGGCTAGTCTTCTAAAATTTTGCTACCAAACACTGGAATCTTTTTTCCCCCACACATTGTACATCTTTAGCTAATGGATTTCATTTTTTTCTTTTTTAAATAATTTTTATTTTGACCAAAGTGGATTACAAATCTTTCACAGTAATATTTTAGGTACATAGTGACATTGAATCAGGGGCATTCCCACCACCAATGTTGTCCTCCCTCCATCCCTATTCCCTGCATGCATCCCATATCCCCTCCTTTGGCCCCCGGGCTACTAGTATAAGTGGTCCCCTCTGTGTCTAGCTTGTTGTAGATTGGGTATTGATTCTGTTGTTGTTAGCTTTGGATTTGATGTTTAAGTCTGATCAATTTTTTTATTTCTACTCAATGTTCATATGACTGTTTGGTCTTGGTACTCTCTATTATTTCCCCCTCAATTTGTGAGGCAGAACAAGATGGTTCAAGTTATGTGGTTCTGTTTCAAGGAAAGAAAAAAAAAGGAGGCAAAAATCAAACAAGCAAAAATAAAAGGAGTCCTTCTAGAGGCTATAAATATCAATTTAAGAGAAGAAAGGGAAAAAGGAAGAAAAACATAACAACAATACCAAAAAAATCAAACAAACAAACAAAAACCTGACAAGAACCATAGCAATAAAGACAACCACCAAACAATAACCATGGTCCTGTAATAAAAACAAAACAAAGCAAAAACATCAACAAACAATAACAAAAAATTAATTTGTGCCTTTTTTTCATAGGCACAATAAATATTGGGGAGATTAGAAAGGGATATCCCTTGGCCTAAGAGATATAGGGTTTCTCTGCACTTGAAGTAAAGGATTTTATTTTCTATAGAATAAAGCCATATGATCACCTGCTAGTGTAGTTGGTTGCAATGCAGTGGTAGAAATGTAGAAACATTACCAGGAATTATCGGAATCAAACAACTGACATTGGACTTGTCAACAGGAGGTACCATTAGGCAAAACATTAATTTCATGCACAGGGAAGTAAACTCTTCCCAATGACCCATTTTTTAAATATAATTTTTATTTTGATCGTAGTGGTTTACATATTTTGACAATAATATTATGGGTACATATTTACATAAAATCAGGGGGGTTCCCATCACCGATTTGTCCTCCCTACACCTCCGTGTTCGTTCTACCTCCCATATCTTCCTCCCTCACCCCCGGGGCTCCTCTGTGCCTAACTTACTACTTAGAAGTCTTGGTCTTGGTGCCTCCCTTATTTCCCCCTCTAACTGGGAGGAAGGACTACATAGTTCAGGTTATGTGGTTTTATTTGAAGAAGAGAAAAGTAGTAAACTGACCCATTTTATAGATGGAAGCAGTGTGTCCAAGGTCATCTAGAAATGAAATGAGACTTGAATAGAGTTGAGTTTAGGCATGCTTAATTAACTCCTGAGTTAACCTTGAGAAAGAGTTTCTTCATTGGCATTCATTCCTTTGGAGGGAGAGTGAGGAAGATCTTGTATGCAGTCAACATTTTCTACCTTCATTATTTTTTTGAGTTTTCACGAAAACTCTAATATGATGAATCATGTGCTATTAATTTTACTGAAAATTTCTGAACACCCAGGATCTAAGAAGTGAGGTCTTTATCCAGAATCAGAATGAAAGAACTCAGCAGATTTGGAACCCCTATCCATGATACTCCTCTCCATGATCCCTGCTAACTGTGCTCCTTAATCAACCTTGTAGACAGATTAGAAACTTCAACTCAACTTTTTTGGGATGAAAAAGTGTGCTGAATGAGCGTCACTACTTGGGATGCCCTGCTATGCCACAATGACCAAAGTATGGCAGAACCAGTGTTCATGGAGTGGTTATAAAGTGGTAGACTATAGTACATACCTTTTTAACTGGTTTAAAGGAAACTCTATATGCACCGGTAATCTGCATTTCTGGTAATCCAGAGAAGTACAATGATTTTTCAAGTACACAAATTCATACAAACAAGATAGCTATCCCTGTTTATGTGGTTCATAAATTTAGTGGCTAGAGGTATTATATTAAAGTGAATACATCTGGATTGAGATTCAAGTGTGCTGATGTCTTCTTCATCCAAATTAAGAAGTTGGCCATAAAGGAAGGTATCTTCTCCTCTGATGTCCAGCTAATAACAGAGGGGCAGGTGGCTCACTCCACGCTTTTCTCTGCTTCATCCCTGCTGTGCTCATTCCTTTCTCTATTCCTTGTGGTTTTAGTGTCGAGGAAGAAGACTTTCTGGACACTTTGATTTACTACTGCCAGATTGCTTCCTTACTATATATTTCTTGAGCTACTTTAGTTACCTAGTTCTCTGAAAATAGGAAAAAACTTTAAAGAGTTATAAGGAAGAGAACAACTAAAATACAGATTTGGAAGACACCGAAGTGGATGTCACATGCCTTGTGGGAAGAGGTGCAGCTGGTGTCTGAGCTCTTGTGGTGAGTATCTCTATTCCTGGAACAAAACAGACAAATAGATGACAGCTTGGTTTCTCCCAGTAGAGTTTTCAGAAGCATTTAAATAGCCAAGAACCATCTCATTCAGTAGAGTAAAATTATTTTGAACTCCAGGCACAAAGACAAGAGGGAAGATGGATGATATCAGTAAATGTTTTTCCATTTGCTTGAGATTGTTTGGCTGGACTTTTCAACACTTTTCTTCCAATAAAATGATATAACCTTGAAGTTCCAGGCCAGAGTTCTTATTTCAACATCTTTCTCCATGTTATCATTTGCCATTGAAATGCTTCCATGGTTTGACTGGGTAGATAGTACAAGAGTTAAAGCACTTGACTTGCACATGGCTAGTCCTGATTTTCTTCCTGACACTGATTTTGATGCCCTGAAGTCAACCAGGAGTGAGTAATTGCTGAGCACAGTCCAACATTCACACTGTTCCAATTATGACAAATTTCCAATATATCCTGTGCATCTTTTGAACATCATGTGATTGATTGTAAACATTTCTCCAAACAGCTGCTCTTTATTTGTTTTAATATATTTCTTTTGGGGTCACACCTGGTGTCACTCACAGGTTACTCCTGGCTCTGTGCTCAAAAACCACTCCTGGCAGGCTGGGGACCATATGAGTTGCTGGGGATACAACCTGGCTCAACTGTGTGCAAGGCAAATGCCCTACCCTTTGTGCTATTGTTCTAACTCAAACAGCTGCTTTTTAAAAACATGCTTTTAAACTTTTGACACCCCCTTCAGTAGAGACACTGTTTGCTTGATAGTTCAGTTGTGGCTAGTTAGGAACAGCAGGGAGTTTTAAAATTTTGCTGGTGTTTTGAGTGGTTCATTTACAGAGGATGGAACTCTAGCATTTGAATGTCTTTATGACCCTTGAGCTGTGACATCTCTAATCTGGAGGCTGAGAACCATGATGAGAGAAAATAAATAAATTTTCACTGCCATCAGCAGTGTTGCAGGGACAAAGGGCAGCTCGAAGATGGGAATACTGGCAGTGGACACCTAGAATTCGACCCTTGTGGTTCTATTTATTGCTTCTGGGACTGGGCTCAGGCTTTCAAGCTATGTAATATCCCAAATCAAAGCCACACTCCTCCGTGGATCTTTGGACCTTAGCATGAATATAGTGCAGTTTCGTAGCTTTTGTAAAAGCTAGATCTAGCCTTTGTAAGTTGAGCTCATTAGGATTTCACTCTGACTTGGGAAACATTAGCAACTATGATTTTTGCAGTGGTCAACCTTGCTGTCTTTAGCGCACATTAGTATCGACTGCCTAAGGATGTCCATGGACCTCTTGGCTTTGTTGATTCCCAACCTTGAGAGGAAACTAAGCACCAACTTATGAACCCCGAGTGACTGTGAACTGTACAGTTAATACTCTAGAAGCAATTATGCTATTATGCATGGCATCAATGGAAAGCACTGAAGTCACTTTCATGGCCTCATCCCTAGTAAACACTCTGCTGTCATAAAGCTGCCTTCCTTGCCTCTGAAGCTGAGAGAGTTACTGAAGTGGGAGCATTTTCCTTTCCCTGAGTCCTGAGTGAGCAAGCGGTAGTAGAGGCCAGCTGTTGGTGACCAAGATAAGAACATACCTGGATAGCATTTTTGAGCTTCCTGCTGGCTGTGTGCAGGTGTTCAAACATCAGCTCTGAAGTCTTCTGGGGCCATTGCTGTGCTTAAGGGAGCTTGGAGCTAGGTTATGGCTGCAGACAGATGAGAGGAAGGCAGCATCCGGATCTTCTGTAGCCATAACAATGGGCAACTGGCTTGGGTGGAGGTATGGGGTGCTCATTTGCTCAAGTTCACTAAACTGCAATCACTGGAGCAGTTTTTTGAGGGCACAGGTGAAGAATTGAGCATCTACCTTATTCCTTTTGAGGTGCTAATCAGACATCTCAGTGTGTGTGTGTGTGGCAGAGGCTTGCTCAGAGCAGTGCCAAGTGCTCTTCTGCACAGTGACCTCGATGGATAGAATGCAGAGGCTAAGCTCTCTGTGGCGGTAGTCAGTGACTGTGGTTTGATCTTCTTGGGGTCAAGCCACTTTGGGGGAGACACACAGATTCAGCCATATGGAGTCCACATCACAATTCGCATGTGGACCATGACAATGTTAATGAGAGAAGTAGAATGCCTGTCTTGAATATAGGCAGAGGGGGTGGGTGGAGAGAAATGGGGTGCATGGTGGTGGGAATGTTGCACTGGTGAAGGGGGGTGTTCTTTTGGTGACTGAAACCCAACTACAGTCATGTTTATAATCACAGTGTTTAAATAAAATAAAATAAAATAAAACAATTCGCATGTGGTCTGCCTCTTCCTTCTTGCTTGAGATGCTTCCCCATTCTTTTTTTCTTGTGTGTAGGTTTTAGGTCATACCAGGAAGCACTCAAGGATTACTCCTGGCTCTATGCTCGTAAATCACTCCTGGCAGGCTTGGGGGACCATATAGGATGCCGGGATTCGAACCACCATCCTCTGCATGCAAGGCAAACGCCCTACCTCCATGCTATCTCTCTGGCCCCACTTCCCCATTCTTATCTCTGATCAGACCAGTGCTTGAATGTAGACTCAATCTCAGGCTTCAATGAGTGTGAGCTTTGCTTAGGGAACATGGTCAAATCACTGTCCCTGCAAGTGTGTGTGGGTCCTGCTATCTGACAGAGACTGGTGGCTTTGATATCATAGGGGAGACCTGTGAGGGCTAAGTTAGGGGACCACAGTGGACAAATAACAGTCATGGAAGTTTCATCAATGGTGTTCAAGAGACAGAGGTGGTTCACACATGCACATGAGGAGAACCATTTCTAGAAGACATGTTATGAATATGAAGCTAACAGATGGAATGAATCTTCATAAGAAGTTTTGCTTAAGCCAACATATGCAACATGTTACTTCAATATGGAATAAAAAGTAATGAGATATTACATTCCCCCTTCACTATTGCTGCGGCTGCAGTTGAAAGAATGGCGGGACACTACTGGGTGGTGGTGGTGTGTGTGTGGAAAGATGTATCTTCTTTTTAAAAAAATAAAATTTTGAATTAAATCCCATGAGATACACAGTTACAAAGTTGTTCATGATTGAGTTTCAGTCAGAGAGAGAGAGAGGGAGAGGGAGAGTGCAGTGTTATGAACTAAGACCATTACCATGGGCAGGGGGAATGAAGGCGAAGAAGGCTTATGTAGAAAATCTTCCTGTCTAAAAGAGGAAGCCAACTTAGTTTAGGGCAAAAACCAGTTATAATCCAACAATGCATTACTCCCATCTCTTCACCAGTGCATATTTTCCACCATCAATGTTCATGATTTCCCTTCTATTTCCCCCAACTCCCTCTGTGGCAGACATTTTCTTCTCTCTCTCTCTCTCTCTCTCTCTCTCTCTCTCTCTCTCTCTCTCTCTCTCTCTCTCTCTCTTCTTTCTCTCTCTCTCTCTCTCTCTCTCTTTTAGACACTCTGGTTTGCGACATTACCTATCTCACTTTACCTCCTTTCAACACCCATTCTTTTTTATTTAATTATATACATATATATTTTTTCTGTTTGAGATTATTATCAATTTCTCTTTTTTATTATTTTTTAATATCTTTTTTTGTTTTGGTTTTTGGGCCACACCCGGCGTTGCTCAGGGGTTACTCCTGGCTCTATGCTCAGAAATCGCCCCTGGCAGGCACAGGGGACCATATGGGATGCTGAGATTCGAACCACTGTCCTTATGCATGAAAAGCAAATGCCTTACCTCCATGCTATCTCTCCAGCCCCATTTTTTAATATCTTTATTTAAACACCTTGATTACAAACATTATTGTGGTTGGGTTTCAGCCATGTAAAGAACACCCCCCCCCCTTCACCAGTGCAATATTCCCATCACCAATGTCCCAAATCTCCCTCCTCCCCACCCCACCCCCGCCTGTGTTCTAGACAGGTTTTCTACTTCCCTCATTCATTCACATTGTTATGATAGTTATCAATGTAGTTATTTCTCTAACTGCACTCACCACTCTTTGTGGTGAGCTTTATGTAGTGGGCTGGAACAACTAGCCCTCCTCTCTTTTGTCTCTGAAAATTATTGCAAGAATGTCTTTTATTTTTCTTAAAACCCATAGACGAGTGAGACTATTCTGCGTCTGTCTCTCTCTCGCTGACTTATTTCACTCAGCATAATAGATTCCATGTACACCCATGTATAGGAAAATTTCATGACTTCATCTCCTGATTGCTGCATAATATTCCATTGTGTATATGTACCACAGTTTCTTTAGCCATTCATCTGTTAAAGGGCATCTTGGTTGTTTCCAGAATCTGGCTATTGTAAATAGTGCTGCAATGAATATAGGTGTGAGGAATGGATTTTTGTATTGTATATTTGTGTTCCTAGGGTATATTCCTAGGAGTGGTATAGCTGGATCGTATGGGAGCTCAATTTCCAGATTTTGGAGGAATCTCCATATCGCTTTCTATAGAGGTTGGACTAGACGGCATTCCCACCAGCATTGGATAAGAGTTTCTTTCTCTCCACATGCCCACCAGCACTGCTTTTTCTCATTCTTTGTAATGTGTGCCAATCTCTGTGGCATGAGATGGTACCTCATAGTTGTTCAACACCCATTCTTAACCAGAGTGATCATTTCCAATTATCATTGTCATAGTGGTTCCTTCTCTGCCCTAATTGCACTCCCCCACTATTTGTGGCAAACTTTCTACTATGGATCAGTTCTCTATTGTATCTGGATATTATTACCATACAAAAAGATATTACAATATCTTTATTTTAATATCCCACAGACAGTGATCATTTTATGTTTATCCCCCTCTGTCTCTGACTCATTTTACTCAGTATAATACTCTTCATATGCATTTATGTATAAGCAAATTTCATGACTTCATTTTCCTAACAGCTACATAGCATTCAGTTGTGCAGATGTACCATGATTTCTTTATCCACTCATCTGTTCTCAGGCACTTGGGTTGTTTCCATATTCTGGCTATTGTGAATAGTGCTGTACTGAATATAGGCATGCAGAGGGCTTTTCTGCATTGTATTTTGGGGTTCCTAGGATATACTCCTAGGAGTGGTATTTCTGGGTCATATAGATGCTCAACTTCTAGTTTTTTAAGGAATATTCATATTGTTTTCCCAAAAAGCTGGACCAGGCAGTGAATGAGAGACTTTATTCCTGCATCCCTGCTAATGCTGGTTGTTCTTATTCTTTGTGAAGTGTGCCAGTCTCTGTGGTATGAGATTAACTCTCGTTTTGGTTTGCATCTCCTGATAATTAATATTGTGGAGCACTTTTTCATGTGCCTTTTGGATATCTGTACTTCTTTTCGAGAAAGTTCTTTGAAGAAGTTTCTGCTCATCTCTTACCCCCATTTTTGGATAGATTTTTAGATATTTGGGGTTAGGTTATTTTTCTTTTAAGTTTTATCGATGTCTTGCATATCTTAGATATTAGTCCCTTATCAGATAGGTACGGGGTGAATAGTTTCTCCCATTCTGTAGGTAGTCTTTGTATCCTAATCACCATTTCTTTAGATGCAGAAGATTCTTAATTTATGTACTTTCAACTATCTTTTTTCCACTTGTATGGCCAGTGGTGTTTCATCCGTGAAGATGCCTTTAGTTTAAATGCCATGGAAATTTCTGCCTACATTTTTCTCTATGTGATGTGCATTATAGTTTCAGTTCTGATATCAAGTTCTTTAATTCATTCATTTGATTTGATTTTCTGCAGCGTTAAATTGTGGTCTGAGTTCACTTTTATTTACATGTAGCTTTTCCCAATACCACTAGCATAAGAGGTTCAGTGTAACTCTTTTGTTGTGTATTCGAGCAAACCACTCTGTTTCCTGAAGTCATGCCAGGCTGAAGTCGTTGTACATTTTTCATTGCAGTATGTAGACACCACTGGCTGTGGCATTGCCATCATATCAGGATTGGCCCAAGTTGGAAGTACTAGGACTCACACAAATGTCCTCACACTTTGAAGGCAGGAATTTTATGCCATTGAACCATTCCCCAAGCACCTAATGAGACAGTTTATGTTCTTTTCCTACATAGGCACCAACATCTGGTAAATCATGGTACTTTTTATTTTGGTCCCAGCTCATTTCCAGGGCTTAGAAGCCATATGTTGGGAAGATTGATGACTACTCTCAGGACAGATTGGTCTAGAGTGACAGTTATGTTGTTTTTGGTTGAATCAATAGAGACAACTGAAACTATAAGGCAGGGATGGCGAACAGGATTTTTACCCTCACTCAAAATGGCAAAATGAAACACATGTTTAATATGTTATTGTTAAAATTATATGCTCTTGTGTGAGTGTTTGTCTGTTTTGGCAGGTCACTGTGTGGTGTGACTCTCTGACTCTCACAGTTGAAACTTTTGGCTCTTTGTGTCGAACTTGTTTGCCACCCCTGCTATAAGGCAAGAAGGATCCAACACTGCCAAGATGCAATGCTTGGGAAATTTTCAGTGTAAAATCTAGAACTCAGCTCAGAGTCCAGGGCAAGAATGGCTTCCAGGTCCTGTAAAACAGAGGAGCCTGTAGGGTGAGGTTAGAGTCATTCACTCCAAAGAAGAGTGAGCCTGGGAGTAAACTCTATTGAGATGCATCAGAAGAGTTTAAGTGGGAAGAGAGGTGCTGAATCATTATTGCCTGTGGGTTAGATGCAAGAACAGAAACAGAAAGCAGGTATTTTATAAAAAATGTTCCACTGAGCATAATGGAGCTGAGTTGAGTTCTGAGACATGGATGAGTGTAAGACGCCATCCCTGTCTTCAAATGCTTTGCTTCCACCATTCATTTGTGTATGAAAGCAGCTCCCAAGATAGTTCTTTGAAATCTCTTCTATATTTTCTCTATTATGTGATAGTTGAGCACATGCACAAAAGTATGAAATCAGACATGTGTGTATAAAGTATACACAGTAATATGTATACGCCTTACTATCCACCCATGGAGTAGAGCATTCTGTTTTGGTAAATCTACTTTTTCCAGAATACACTCACATATATCAATGGATAAAAGTCATGATGTTGTTTCTTTCTTTATAGTCTTCCCTTCCTTGGAAATATTTTTCCAGGCAGAGGGACTTAGGCTGGAAGATGAACATGAGCTGATAGAATCAGAGAAGGCAGGAGGTCAACTCAGGAGAAGGCAGAGGAAAGTCACAGGGGTAGGTGGGGTGCTGATGGGTTAAGGGGTACTGCTCAGAGCCATTTCTGGAGACCTGGGAGGTGCTCTCTAGGAAAGTTTGATGGCTGCGAGAATAATTTGAATTTATTTCTACATTTGACAGAGAGAGGTTTTGGTGGACTCTAAGCCTGTTGGACATCACTTGCCTTCATTTAACATCTGCCAAACAGGAACACACAGTAGGGCTTTATGCATGGTGATGACAAGGACATTTATCAGTGAATAGAATAGTCTTCTTCTCTTCTCCACTCTCTCTAATTAATTTTCATCATCAAAAATTTATGTTGGTAAAAAGACCAGAGCTTTCAGCACAGAGAAAAATAATATTCCCAGACTGCCTGACTGCTCTCCTTCATTCCAACCTGCATTCCTTCTGGAAGAAGGTACTGGGGGTGGAGCTATGTGGAGCCCCGCAAAGCTTTCAGTCAGTGGGACATGCTGGTGGATGGGCATCATGTGTATGGAGTGGTGGGAGATAGAGACCCTCTGTATAATGCCCATAGGTATTTCCTATAAAGACAATTTTTTTCCTGGTTTTCCTGGGAATGCTACTGGAAAGAAAAGCCATTGGGTTTTCTTTGTCTTCCTGTCTCTCCTTGATCAAGCTAACTAGTGTTCTCTCTCTCTCTCTCTCTCTCTCTCTCTCTCTCTCTCTCTCTCTCTTTCTCTCTCTCTCTCTCTCTCACTTCTCTCTGTCTCTGTCTCACTCTCTCTCTGTGTGTGTGCAAATGCTTACCAGTAGTAATCAACAGGGTGTACATAAACTTCAAATACATTGATGTGTAATGCCTTCACATCAAAAAATATTCCATCCTGCCTGGGTAGATGGCGTTTTCACTTCTATGAGAAGGGAGGAATTTTTCATATGTGGTCATGGCTAAGAGAAGAGTTTCATTGATGATCTCTTCAAACCATAGCCAGAGATGTCAGAAAACAATAATAGCAAAACAACCACTTAATAATAGTGACTCATTGGAAGAACTAGTAAGACAGTTAGAACATTGAGAGAAATAGCAGGCGGGTTTTCAGAATGGACTGCAGAGAGACTCTCATTACAGTCGCCTCCTTGGCCCCCTCTCTCTTGCTCCAGGGCTCCGGGCACGGCTGTGTTGGAAGGCTGCCTGGCTTGGTGTGCTCACTGGGCCTGACTTTTTCTCTCTGCTTGGCCATTGAGAGCTCACCCTGTTTACAAATTCATCCACTTGATTTCACTGCTGGGCTGCCAGGGTTGAAAGAGTTGGCACAGGAGCGAGCCTGAGGGCTCAGCAGGGCTGGCTTTGACCAACACTGCCTGCTCCTTGTGCTCAGTGTGAGGCCAGAGAACAATGGCTGTTCTGAGACAGTCGAGAGTATGTGGAGCATTCAAGGCTATAATAATTATGTCGACTAGGTCGTTCCTTTGTGCCCTTGTGCTGAACTCAGTTTTCAGACATATTTTTTTCTAGAGTCCATGTCATGACCTTGAGGAGCTGGGACTTGAGGGGACAGGCTTTTGGTTTGAAGTCATCCCCAATCCTGTATTGATCTGATTCCTGGCTTTGTCATCTTGGGCCAACTGCTTAACTCTCAGAGCAGGGGTCCTCAAACTATGGCCCGAGGGCCACATGCAGTCTACTGAGGAGATTTCTCCAGCCTACAGGTGTTTTTGCTGCCACTGCCTATCATGCTTAGTAGCTGATTCATCCCAGGCCCTCAGTGCATATGTGTGGGATATGCGACTCCCTCCCCGACTTCCCTCTTTCTCTCTGTCTCTTGACTCCTCCTCTCAGTCCTAGGCAGGGGTCCTCAAACTATGGCCCACCAAAAGCAGGCCCATAGTTCCCATTGAAATACTGGCAAATTTGTTGATGTAACTTTACTTGGTCTTCATTTAAATATCATATTTATTCCCAATTAGTTATTTTTACTTCAAAATAAAATATGTGGGACTGGAGCAGTTTTGCAAGTGGTAAGGCATCTGCCTTGCCCGAGCTAGCCTAGAATGGATTACAGTTCAATCTCCGGGCGTCCCATATGGTCCCCTAAGCCAGGAGCAATTTCTGAGTGCATAGCCAAGAGTAACCCCTGAGCGTCACCGGGTGTGGTCCAAAAACAAAACAAACAAACAAACAATCAAAAACAAAATAAGATATGTGTAGTATACATAGGAAATTGTTCATAGTATTTTTATTTTTATTTTTTTTGTGAGAACAATGATTTCCTTCGGTTGTTTTATTTTATTTCAACAACAATAATAATATTAATAATATCTTTATTTAAGCATCATGGTTACAAATATGATGTAATTGGGTTTCAGTCATAATATACACACCCCCCTCAGCAGTACAGTGTTCTTGTGACCAATGTCCCTCATTTCCCCCACCCCTGCCTGTCTTTGAGAGAAGCATTCTAATTTCTCTCACTACCATTGTCGTGTTAGTTGTTAGTATAGTTATTTCTCTAACTGCACTCACCACTCTTTGTGGTAAGCTTTATATTATGGACTGGTCCTTTTGGTCATTTCTATTATCTCTGGGTATTATTACCATACTGTCTTTTATTTGTCTTAAATCCCACAGATGAGTGAGGCTATTCTGTGTCTATCTCTCTCCCCTGACATATTTCACTCAGCAGAATAGCCTCCATGTCCACCCATGTATAGACAAATTTCATGACTTCAATTTTCCTAACAGCTGCATAATATTCCATCATGTATATGTACCACAGTTTCTTTAGCCACTCATCTATTGTTGGTTACAAGTCATGATGCAATTTTTTTATGTATAGTTACAAAGTTATTCATAATTGAGTTTAAGTTATATAATGTCCCAAACCCCTTTACCAGTACACATTTGCCACCACCAATGTCCCCAGTTTCTCTCTTGCCTTCCCTCTAGCCTTTCCCCTGCTTGCCTCTGGGAAAGACATTTTTATTTTTTCTCTCTCTCTATTCCTTTTTTTCTTTATAAATACTGAGGCTTGCAATATTGTTATTGAAGGGGTATTATACTTATCACTTTATCTCTTTCCAGTTCTTGCCCAGAGTGATAATTTCCAACTATCATTGTCATAGTGTTTCCCTTCTCGGTCTTAATGGCACTCATCGCTCTTTGTGGCAAGTTTCCTATCATGAACTGGTCCTCCTGGCCCGCCTCACTATTGCCTATAAATATGATGGCCGTACTATCTTTTTTATATCCCCCAAATGAGTATAATGATCCTATGTTTATCCTTTTCCCTCTGACTCATTTCACCTAGCAAAATACTCTCCATATCCATCCTTGTATAAGCGGATTTCATGACTTCATTGTTCATAACAGCTGCATATTATTCCACTGTGAATAGTGCTGTGATGAACATATTGAACCCACTCATTGTTATCCAGAGTTAGGGCATGATCCAGTTAATGTGAACGATCTGGTTCAGATATGGAACAGGCGAGTCGGCTAATCAGGCTGCTGTCTTGGAGATGAAGGTTACTTGCTTCACACGTGACACCAGCACAGAGATGGATTCATAAGGGAAGTTGCGAATACTTCCTCATGGCTGTAGATGGCTGCCACTGGAGCCAGCAGTCTATGCATCAGAGCACTGAAGGGATTATGAAACACCCAGCAATTTCTTTCCCTGCCTTTCCTCACTGTTTCCTTCAACCTCTTTTTCTTCAGCATATGTTATTCAGAGAAGGGAAGAAAGACTTCTCAACTTCAAGAGAAAACAATCAACCATAAGCTATCATTTTGAGTTTTCGTTTAGTTGCCTGAATATTAGTGAGTATCAGTTATATTCCGATTATCTGCATTGAATAGTGTTAAGCAGAAAACCAGAAGGGATGGACTATTTGGGACAAATACAATTTTTAAGAAATGGCAAATTTTGTATGCCCCCCTTTTTTTTTAGGTCATTTTGGGAAGTTGGTTCTGCTAGACATAAACAAATGATTTCACAATGGGAACAGCCAACAACAGTGTAAATGTGGTTCTTTACCTTTGAGAAAAGTGGGGATGATGCCAAAAATATGGCATTTTGATGGGTTTTATTTTGAATCTCGTCCTGCAGAGTTCAGGGATTACTTCTGATAGGTTTCAGGTTCTGGGTGTTGGGGATTAAATCTGGGTTAGTTGAGTGCAAGGCAAGAACCCTATCCTTTGTGCTATTTCTCCAACCCTGAAAATGTAGCATTTAAACTGGGGTTCTTTCTTATTAAAGTCCTCCCCTTTGCTTTGATTATTGGAAAAACGCAGGAAGTGTTCATAGATTTCCAAAGTACATGTTTCTATATTTTGAAAATAAATAAAACTGCTACTATGAAAGTAAACTTCACTTCAGTGATGCGTCTAGACAGATAATAATGTGGCCTCTGGATAGGAAAAGCAGAGATATCCAGATACAAAGGGCCAAGGGAGCATCCAGGAGGCCATCTGCCGAGTGTGGAGCGCCTGTCGGAGATTCACCATCAGCCTATGCTTCCTCCTAACGAGATGCACTGTGGGTCTGTTTCATAGATGCTTGAATCACTGGTTTTCTCTCTCCCCTTTCTTAATTATGTAGAGATCCCAGATTTGTTTGTGGGAAAACCAGAAAGATAGTTTTCCCCCAATTTCTCTGCTTTGTTCTCAGTCCTCTAATGACAAGCTCCAGTTATACTCTTCATAAGTTTTTGTTTGTTTGTTAAGGCCACACCTGGCTGTGCTCTTGCTTAGTCCTGGCTCTGTGCTCAGAGTCCTAGGTGGGGCAGCATTGCTTAAGCCTGGGTCAGCACCTGTAACTCTTTAGTTCTCAGATTAGACCCTTTAACAAAGGGGTTGAGTTCACCAGTTCATGTCTCTTGTCCACTCATTATCAGTGATGAGGGGATGATGGAACATTGGAGTGAGTAAATCCTGACTTCAAAGTATGGGTTCCTTTATTTCTTTTTAAAAAATACTGTGTGGGGAAACCCTGCTCTTTAGCCATTTGTAGACTGCCGTGGATTATTCATTTCACTTATTCATTCAACTACCTATGAGGAGTTGAAATCAATTCAGAAGCAAATCCCTAAAAGGGTGAGGAATAAAGAAACAGAAGATTAATTTTGCACAAGTGTGGAACTCTTAATGGTTTTCAAGTAGATAAGGAGATTTTTAACAGCTGACGTTGACTAATTCATCTACTTTTTGGGGGTAGGGTGGAGGACATACCTGGTGGTGCTCGGAGATGACTCCTGGCTCTGCACTAGGAAATTACTCCTGGCAGGCTTGTGGGACCATATGGGATGCCAGGAATTGAACCTGGGTCAGCTATGTGCAAGACAAACTACCCTACCTGCTGTGCTTTTGTTCTGTCCCTGTTTAATTATTTTTAATTTTCCAGAGAGCAGTACAAAAAGAAATGAGCTTGATTTTGAAGAATAATCATGAGGCGATTGATTAATATTTTCTGAATACTTGGAGTTAATGCTTTTAGAAAGAACAAGAGTAAAAAAAAAAAGAACAAGAGTAAAATAAATCTCCTTAAGATCTTTTGCAAAGTCTTTTAATAAGTAAGACAAGTAAGCAGCAGGATGTTTTTAGATTGGGTGGGGGCACACCTGGTGCTGCTCACGTAGAGCTTATTCCTGGCTCTGTACTGGGATCACTTCTGGCAGGACTTGGGCCACCATAAGGGATTTCAGGGATGGAACCCAACTCAACCCATACAAAGCAAGAGCCCTCACTGTTCTATCTCTCAGGCCCTCAAGTAGCACGATTTGAGTGGCTTGGATAACCTTGGACAAACTCCCTGTGAAAAACCATGGCGGTGATTGCTTATTCCATAGAATTCCTCAGCTATCTGCAAGCTTTTCCTGCAGGGCTCCAATGTAAGAGTCTGGCTGACTTGAGTGACTTGAGTTTCTGATGACTTGAGAGCATATTTTGCCTCTCATCTGTCCTGATGACTTCCCCGGTCCATGAGCACATGCTTTGAATTTGGGGGCTCCTTTTAGAGACAGAGAATAGCAGTTTACCCCAGGAAAGCACATCTTCCAGTCTGACAGCTGCCAACGCAATATCTTCCTCCTCCTTTATTCAGGATCACGCTGCAAAGTCCTTCACATGGCAGCTTTGCATGAGCGTGAAAATTTGCCTTTATACTTGTTAGCAGATGGACTCAAGGAATCCATGGAGACTTCACTGTTCTGAAGGAAGTGGGATTCCATGAGAACGACCACATTTCTTCTCATCCACTCAAGGATGCTTTCCAGATTCAAAGCTTAACAGGGTCTTAAATATTCTCTTTTCTTCTGCAGAAGAACTTTGAGTTATTTAAAAAATAGATCGAGGCTTGCCAATAACTACAGCTTGACTAGCTGTCTATGGAAAGTTGGCTTAAAAAATTTTATTTTGTAGGGGCTTGAGCAATAGTAGAGTGGGGAAAGTGTTTGTCTTGCAAACTACCAACCTGGTGATCTCCCATATGGTCCCCCAAGGCTGTGAGGAGTGACTCCTAAGTGCAGAGCTGGAAGTAATCTCTGAGTGCTACCAGGTATGGCCCCCAAACCAAAAACCAAACTGCAGAGACAGGATTGGCAAATTAATGAAGAAATAAATGAAAAAAAAATATGGCTCTTCTTTGGGTTTTGAGGTAACATTAACTGATGTTTATTCCTAGCTGAAGGAATGAAGGACCAGGTCATGGAAGTCACTTTCCTCTTTATTTTGGCTTATTTGATTAGTTTGATAGAAATGTGTGGAAAGGAATTGGATTAGGGAAAATGTCCTCTTCCTCACTGTTTCTTATCACTTCACTGGTTATTTCTTTCTCTTCTCCTTCCCTCTTTCTCTTCTTTCTTCTTTTCCCCCTGCCCTTTATTTTCAAATTGTATTGGCTACTCTGGCTGCCATAACGGAAGACAGCAGGCTTGGGTGATTTCAACATTAGGAAAGTATTTCATCATCAAATGTATTTTCCTTACCAAATGCCATTGATCCCATTGCCATGTATGGTCTCTCCTAACACTGATGGGAGTAATCGTTGAGCTCAGAGCCAGAAATAAGTCCTGAGCGCCTTCAGGTGTAAGCCCAAAAGGAAAAGAAAAGATCAATTCATTTTCTACACTTCTGGAGTCCAAAGTTGGCACTGAGCTTTAGGGAATTAAGATCAAGGCTTTAGGGAAAAGTGAGTCTGACCTTTTTTTTTTTTGTATTAAGTTAATATTTTTATTTAAACACTTTGATTACAAATATGATTGTAGTTGAGTTTCAGTCAGGTAAAGAACATCCCTCTTCACAGTGCAACATTCCCATTCCCATTGTCCCTTTCTCAGCTTCTAAGGCGGCCTGATTTCTTGGAGACTTTTCCTTCAGGTTTGAAGGGGCATCATTGCATCTCTTTTATTGTCACATATTTTTCTGACTTTTTTTTTTTTGAATTTTCAATGTGATTACATTGTTCCTGTTTCGGATAATTTTCCATGTCAAAATCTTGACATCATCACATCACATCTTCATAGTTCTTTTTGTTGTGTAAAACTGCAAGAGTAGCTTTATTAGAGGTTCTGGGTATTATGAGGTGGACATCTTAGTAGGGTGAACATTATTTTTCTATTATACTATGTCCTATTGGTATTAGTTATTGTCTGTCTTTGAGCTCTTATAATAGCTACCACTGTCATTTCAGATGTAAATTTGTTGAGTTTTGAGCTATTGTCTCTTGTGTATGTTAATTTACTTACTGAGTAGAAACATTAGTCTTTATATAGATGCCAGCAGAGACATGGCCCAACCAAAAAGGGTATGCCAGGATTTGGTTTAACACAGAATTTTGTATTTTTTTTGTTGTTGTTGTTTTGTTTTTGGAGGTCACCAACAGGTGGTACTTGGAACTTACTCCTGGCGCTCAGAGATCACTTCTGATGATGTTCAAGGAACCCCATGTGGTGCAGGAGATTGAACTCAGGTCAACCATGTGCAAGGCATATGCCTACTTGCTTTATCTTCCTGGCAATACTCTATTATCTCTTGGCCAAGTTGATATATCTTAAAAAAATACTAGAGATGAGTGGCTAAATAAACTGTGGTACATCTACACAATGAAATACTATGCAGCTGTCAGGAAGAAGGAAGTCATGAAATTTTTCTCTACATGAATGGACATGGAAACTATTATGCTGAGTAAAATGACTCAGAAGGAGAGAGACAGACATAGAATAGTCTCACTCATATGTGGGATTTAAGAAAAATAAAAGACATTATAGTAATAATATCCAGAGACAATAGAGCCGAGGGCTGGAAGGACCAGCCCATGATATGAAGCTTACCACAAAGACTGGTGAATGCAGTTAGAGATATAAGTACGCCAACAACTATCGTCATAATGGTAGTGAGTGAGAGAAATAGAATGCCTGTCTTGAATATAGGCAAGGGGGGGTGGGAGGGAGGAAGACGGGGAGCATTGATGGTAGGAAGGTTGCACCGGTAAAGGGAGTGCTCTGTTTTATAACTGAAACCCAACTACAAACAGGTTTGTTATCATGGTGCTTAAATAAATATTTTAATTGAAGAGAAAAAAAAGAAGATCCTCGAGAGTCAGAAATATATGTTAGTAAAAGAGAAGTGTTAGATAGTTAGAAGTGTTAGATAAACAGTCAGCCTTGTCAGGTGATGGCATACATGGCTAGGGTGAACTTTTATGCAGGTCTGTGATCCTACTGTCACTGAGGAATGCCTTAACTGACAGTAGTCCCCGACACAATCAGGTCTCCCTGGGCTGGTCTTTCCTGACTCTAAATGGATGGGTGGAGCAAAGCCCGAGATGCCTCCAATAGTAAAAAAAAAAAAGTTCCCTTGCTGTGTTCTGTACCATCAGGCTAAAGATAGACAGACTGAAACCAGCTCCCAAATTCTTATTCCTCTGCCTGGAAATTCCTGAGGGGGTGGGGGAAGAGGTGTTTCTGGTTATATAACCCTGTTATAGTGGCATGAGGAGCTATATTTAAGTATGCATGTGCAAAATCCATTGTTAGCGATAGATACATATTTAATTGCTGTAAGAAAGAAAAAAAATCCATGAATCTGAAGATAATGTGGGTGTTGATTTTATTCAGATGAGGGCTTAATTCAGCCTAAAAGGCTTTAAGCAGTGTGTTGAAATGATTGCCTCTTTGGAGACAGTATGTGTAAATGTATCTGGAGCCTGCGTTATTATTTTTTGAAAGGCTTTTTATAGCAGATGGAAAGACATAAGTGAGAGAAGAAAATAGTTTGAATTTGACACTTTGGAATACTCTAGCTTTAGGGACAGTTTATTATCTGCTCTCAAGCTAGTACAGCCTGTTTCTGGGTCTGAGCTGTGGTCTCCCTGTCTGCTGTCATAAGGTAAAGCACTCCCCTCACACAAACTCATGACACTCTCACTGAGGACATTTATTTGGGGGGGGGGCACACCTGGTGATGTTCAGGGGTTTCTTTTGGCTCTGCACTCAGGAATTCCTCCTGGTAGTGCTATGAAATGCCGGGGATCGAACCCAGGTCAGTGGCATGACCCTACCCACTATACTATCACTCAGGCCCTTGATCTGGATTAGTCAATTTCATCCCACTGTGTACTTTTCACAAACCCAGGAAGAGGCCTCATGATAAATGATAAACATTTTGCATAGTTATTCATTCACTTACTTAATCCGTCCATCCATCCATCCATCCATCCATCCATCCATCCATCCATCAATCTACTAAGTAGATGCTTACACTATGATCATTTTGGATTTCTGGGGCACTTCTGATATTAAATGAGTAAGGGATTTCCAATACCAACCCCCTCTCCCAACTTTCCAGACCTGGATGTCCATTGACTCAATTGCATCCTCTCCAGGTTGAAAGGCTTTCTCAAGAATGGGCCCCATTAAATGCTAATCTCCAGGGGTGGGACTCCAGGTTATAACATATCTGTCCAACTTGGCTTCCAACCAGGCACTCCAGTCCCTGTTCTTCAGGGTGAATGACAGGTCAAGCTACACAAAGAACTCCAAGAAGTTGCCTTTCAGCCTTTCTCAGTCTATGAGAAAGGACATAGGAGAGCAGCTGGATGGAGGCTGAACCTAGAAGCTTCTATCCAGGGAATTGTCTGCACTTCTATGAAGTCCAATGGTGTGCTTAGCACTCAGGGATTACTCCTGGATCTGCTCAGAAATCGCTCCTGGCAGGCTTGGGGGACCATACGGGATGCTGGGATTCGAACCACTGTTGGTCCTGGGTTGACTGCTTGCACGGCAAATGCCCTACCGCTGTGCTATCTCTGGCCCTGTTTCCTGTCCTTGTGGACTAAATCTCTGGCTTCTCTATTCTCTTGGGAAATCTGGTGAGGGGATGGAATTTCCTACCACTAGTCTGTTATTTGGTTCTCATGACAACCAGCCCCTCATCCCTAAAAGAACCCAGGATTCACATCAGTAGGAAGTTAGGTCTCTTTGAAAGGGTCTTCTGACACATAACAAGAATCAGTCTTTTCTCAGTCACTCTTAAAATTTGTAAGGATTTTTAGGAGTTCTCTATTGGGTACCTTGTAATAAGACCAAACAAAAATAGTCTTTTATTATATCCCACTAACACCATTCTATTCTTGCTACATTGGGAAATATGTTAGATTTAGTTTCTGCAATCAATGTATGTATAATGTAGAGGAGAAACCCTCTTCTAAAGTCATGAGGAAGACTTTATCATTTTTGCTTTAAATACCTAATGCTGTTCTTTAACATTTGATTTAAATGTAACATTAGATTTAAAGCTGTTCTTTCCCAGCAACAAATCTCTTTTTACAGACTGTCTCCTTGGGGCTAAAATTCCTCTTATTAACAGGTTTCTTGAGAGTCATGTATATCCTCTTAAACACATCCTTAACAGGATTCATGTTTTCTGTTCTATGATTTTTCAATCCTTTTATTCTTCGGAGATTTTGAAACAACACGGTGTAGTACATGAGTTTCCTAGAGAATTAACTGTATTGATTTGTTAACATGTTAAAATTAATGTTAATCCATTTGAGTTCTGACCTCTTATGGATCTTTTGTGGAGGTTTTGTTTGTATTTAGTTGATTTCTTTTGATTAAATTGGCTCATTTTTTTTCACCTATATTGGTGTGGATTCTCTTAGAATTTCCTGCTGTTTATTGCATAGAAGTATCATGAAACAAAATTATGCCATCACTGGTTTAAGTTTGGAAATAAGTGGGAATCATCATGCCTGAGGCAACAGGAGACTAAAGTAGCATAACCTGTGTGTACTGAACACATCAACTTGAACTTGAGTCTATGGTTGTTAAAATCTGTGTGCCCAGATGAATCCATCTGGGGGGGTCTGGGCTTTTGTTTTTGGGAAGACTTTTGATTACCATTTTAATTTCCTCAATAGTGACTGTTTAGATATGCGAGATCTGATTCAACCGTGGGAGAATGTAAGAGTCCAAGAATTTATCTATTTCTACCAGGTTCTCTTGTTTCATGTCATAGAGTTTCTCAAAATAGTCTCTGATTACCTTTTGAAAATCTGTAGTATCTGTAGTGATCTCTCCCTTTTCATTTCTTTTTTTAAACTTTATTGATTGATTGTTTGGTTTTGGGGCCACACCCATTGGCACTCAGGGTTTACACCTGGCTCTGCAAACAGAAATCACCCCTGGCAGGTTGGGGGACCATATGAAATGCCAGGAATTGAACTGAGTCCCTCCTAGATTGGCTGCATGCAAGGCAAATGCACTACTGGTGTGCTATCTCTCCAGCCCACCCCCCCTTTTCATTTTTAATTCAGTTTATTAATTTCTCTCTCTTGCTTTGTGAGTTTTGCTAGTGATTTATCAATCTTGTTTATTTTTTTTTAAAGAACCAACTTTTGCTTTTGTTGATTTTTAGGATTTTTTTTTTTTTGATTTCCACTCTAAGCTTTGTTATTTCCTTCTGCCTACCTATTTTTGGTTCATTTTGTTGATCACTTTCTAATTTTATAAGCTGTGTCATTAAGTTACTTTTGTAGGCTTGGTGCCCAGGGTGAACCAGGTGACTTTAGGTGATTTTTTTGATATTTCTGCTTCATTGTATCAGTAAAATAAGATCTCTTAGAGATTGATGGGGAAGAGATGCTGGTGGGGTGATAGAGAGATGATGTAGTGAGGACCTTGATGAAATGTCTCACATTGGTTGGGTGACCCTTGCTTTTTACCCGGTACCTCTCTGTTGCCTGACCTCTGAGTAATCTCCAGGACCCTCAGTAATGTGTCCTCTTATATGTTCTCTCTTATTTTATTTTTAAATAATTTTTATTGAGATCAATGTGAATTTCAAGTCTTTCACAGTTGTATTTAAGGTACATAGTTACAGTGAATTAAGGTCATTCCCACCACCAGTGTTGACCTCCCTTCGCCACTGTTCCCAGTATGCCTTCCATACCTCCACCCTTAGCCCCCTGGACTGGTAGCATAACAGGTCCCTTTTGTGTATAGCTTGTTGTTGTTTGGGTCTTTTGATCCTATTGTCATTAATTTTGGGTAGGGTATTTATTTTTTATTTACACTCAATGCTCCTGAGGCCATCCCCTGGTAGCATTCACTTTTTTCCCCTCAGTTTCTTGGAAGACACAGAAATATGTCTCTCTCATATAAAACTCAGTGGCGATTTTTGGACTTTATCTGTTCCCTTACTTTGTTTCTTCACATTCAACATATAAGCATGATCACCTGACATTTGTCTGAAATTTTGATAATGCCTAATGGAAAGCAAAAGCAAAATTTTCATTTAGGCCACAGTGTCAAGTCAGAGCATAACATACACTCATATGCTACAATAGTTAGCTAATTTTTCAAACAAAAGCATTACATCTATAATATTATTCTTTTGTGATTTGGTGAGGAAAGAGAAATTAGTCATTTAAATAGGATTCAATATCAGCTCATTTGAAAATGAATGATGCATTCAATAACATATTTGTAAAATTGGCCCTATGCTATGAAATAATCAGTTTTCTTTTTTTTTTCTTTTGGTTTTTTTGGGCCACACCCATTTGATGCTCAAGGGTTACTCCTGGCTAAGCGCTCAGAAATTGCCCCTGGCTTGGGGGGACCATATGGGATGCCGGGGTTGGGGGGGATCGAACCTCGGTCCTTCCTTGGCTAGCGCTTGCAAGGCAGACACCTTACCTCTAGCGCCATCTTGCCGGCCCCAATTTTTGTCTTTGAGTTAATACTTGTTTTTGACTTCCAAGGAAAAGCAATGTATTAGATATTGCAGATTATTGGTGTTTTATCTCACATGTGGGCTTTTATAACACCCCATTTCAAATTTTTGGTAGAGAAAGTTCTCTTACCACAGTGTTTTAAACTCACACATGTCATTACTTTGGTAGAGTATTTCCATGACTTTTTAGGGTCTTGCAAGTTCTGCTAAAAATGTGGACTCTTGGGGCCGGATGGACTGCATAGAGTAGGGCATATGCCTTGCACATGGCCAACCAGGACAGACCTGGATTCGATCCCTGTCATCTCATATGGTTCACTGAGCCTGCCAGGAAAACGATTTCTGAGTGCAGAGCCAGGAGTAACTCCTGAGCACTGCTGGGTGTGACCCAAAAACAAATAAAAAAGTGGACTCTTGTTGCAGTGCTCATGCTATGAAACCCCTCTCTTCCTGTTGAAGTTCTTCACAAATTTCCAAAACTCAGCCTTTAACTAGCTGTGGAGTTTCTCATTCACATTTTATTTTATTTTATTTTATTTTATTTTATTTTATTTTATTTTTGAGTCACACTTGGCAGCGCTCAGAGGTTACTCCTGGCTCTATGCTCATAAATCGCTCCTGGCAGGCTCAGGGGACCATATGGGATGCTGGGATTCAAACAACTGACCTTCTGCATGCATGGCAAATGCCTTATCTCCACTCATTCACATTTTAGTTCAGTTCCTTAGAAAAGGCTCTTAGTTCTATGTGCAGAGAATAGCCAGGACTGAGTTCTTGGTTCTTCATCATCACTGGAGGTTAAAATTCCATCGTTCATTGGTTCTTTTCTTGCAGTTCCTCTTTCCCATCTTTTGTTGACAAGATTTACTTGTTTTCATTTTATTCAAATTCCAGAGTCTGCCCATAGCCTCTGAAGCTGACTGGGCTGGACCCTGCCTCAAGATTTACTAGTTTTTTTGTTTGTTTGTTAGTTTTTATTTTTGGGCTATACCCGGTGATGCTCAGGGGTTACTCCTGGCTATGTACTCAGAAATCGCTCCTGTCTCCTGTCTTGGGGGACTATATAGGATGCCGGGGGATCGAACTGCAGTCCGTCCTAGGGTAGTGTGTGCAAGGCAGATGCCTTATGCCCTGCACCACTGCTCTGGCCCCAAGATTTACTAGTTTTGATTTTACTCAAAATTCAGAGTCTGCCCATGGCCTCTGAAGCTGACTGGGCCTCTGGATCATTCTCTGGCCCTCTGCCACCCTAGAGTGTTATTTCACACACCACTGTGGCCTGTGCTGCTGCTGGCACTGCTAGGTTCAGCAGAACCCCTCCTTGGCCAAAATGCCATTGAGTGATTCGAGACCATGTCAGAGGTCAGCAACATTGTCTGGATGCTATCCTGCATATCTGTTACCCTCCAGACTTGGACACTATTATGTGGGACTGCAGATTGGTGAAATGGTGGTGAGCATCACCTCATCATGTCTCAGGTCTATCCTGCACTTACCCAGCATGAACCCCACTTCTACATTCCTCCAGTTGAGGTGGTGAGGACAGAGGGGAGGAGAGTGGGAGATGGTAAAGATAGGTGTAGGCCTGGAGTAGAGAAAGGGGGAAGAAGAGTAGGAAGTTGGGGAGTGAGTGGAATTGGACATGCAGCTGGCTTAGTTTGATCCCAGCTCTAAAAGGCCCCTTTGCTTGGAGTCAACCCCAGGAAAGGGCTGGGAGTAAATCTGAGCACCATCATGCATGTCCTAACTGCCCCCCAAAAAGCAAAAATAAATGCTATAAAGGGCAGTTAGCACATATTTTTTTTGCTAATTTATTCTTTTCTTTCTTGATTATTTAGTTTTTTGATTTATACTATTAGTAAGGATTTTTTAGAGATAGAATTCCAATACCGCATCCAGAGTGGAATATTACACATTCAACATATTACCTTTGTTGGGATTTCAAATTTTGCATGTCACACAATGCTGACTTACATGTAATAAAAGACACCTTGGCAAGCAATGAGAGTGAAAATGGAAAAAGTGGATGCATTTTGGGTGGGAGGTGTTCAAACCTGTGACCCAACCTTTGGAAGACCTAACCTTCATCTATAAAACCAAGAGGATAATAATACCAGTCCTTATATATATATATATATATATATATATATATATATAGGAGCCCCAAACTAAGACCTCATTAAATATTGACCAGAGTCTAGACTACTTAACTATTTTAACAACTTCAATTATCATCATCATATATTAAGCAATCATCAAAATACAATATCTCAGGCAGCTCTTTTCTCTTTATAAAAGGTGTTGGCTTGCAGGTTTCTCAGATTTTCTAACACTTCCCATTGGATAATTCAAGTTTTCTTTTTTTGAAGATAAGCCCATAGATGTGAGGCCAAACCCTCAGAAACAACAGCTTCTTCTGTTCTCAATGTATGCACCAACCTGAGATTTTCTTTTGTCAATCGCCAGCCCCCTCTTGGCATTGTCTCTATTCTGGCTACTTTCCCTCACTCTCAGAAACTCCAGTTTCTCTGATCTCTGGCCCAGAGTCTGTCTCAGAGAAAAACAGAGACTTTATTTGAACCATTTCCCACATTTCTCTTTTTGGGGTTTGCCCAGGTCAGAATTCAGAATGGCCAAACTTAGGCTCTTCTTTCTCTCCCGTGAGTAGTGTTCAGCGATGACAGGCTGTTTCTGAAACATTTTGTCTCTGGGGGTGTCCTTGCTACCTTGTTATGGTCCCAGAACTCAGAGATGGAAGCTTAACACTGTGCGTCAGGCATCAGAGAGTTCTAACCGGCGAGTATTCAGCAGAGAAATGTATTTGTTCCCTTTGATCCTGAGCTGGCTTCAGCAGTGCCAACTAGGACATGAAAGGAAAAATAGAGGCGACATCTCAGGGATTAAGAACATTAGAAATAATGATAGTATCTTTGGAGTCAGACACTCTGGCTGGGGCGTCATGGTTTGATGATCAACCAAAGAAGTCCCTGGCACGGACCAAATAGACCTGGGTAAAAAACAAACAAGCCTGGAAGATACACACACACACATATACATAGCAGCAGTCCAGTGGCTGAATGCTTTTTGCCATTCCATTAAACAGATCCTGGAACTGGTTATTAGAATTGAGTGCTGATTACCCAAGCTTGGGAGTGGGAGGTTTGGAAATCAGGACGATGGTGGCAGAAGGAAGTGGTAACTGGTGGAGGGTGTGTGGTTGCAACATTAGAGCCATGAAACCCCACCAGTAACAGTATTATAACTTACTGGAAATAAATGGGGCTTCTCAGAACCACCTGGCGCCCCATCTTGCAATAATAGATTCTCTCTTGAAACCGCCTGAGAGCATGTGTTAGCCGCATGCAGCCAGCCTCCCCACCTCCCCCGCCACACACAACATTTTTCTTTCTGAACATTAAAAGGAACAGCAGCTCTCAGGGAGGGGGTGCTTTAAGATCAGTTGTTTATTGCAAACGGAGGCCTGTCTGTGGAAGACCGAGATGGGATTTATCATCCTTGCTGTTTACTGAGAGACCTTTTTTCCAGTCGTTTATGGAGAAGTGGTTCACAATAGTCAAAACTTCTGTGGAGGTCTGATAAGCCCCTGAAATTAATTGTCAAATTTGCAGCAGCCAGAAGGATGATCTGGAATATTCTTTCACTCCTATTTCTCTCTGCAGCTGAAAGCTGGGTCACATGCCCACAGATACGGTTTTGGACTTTGACAGAGGGGTATCTGTGCCCTGTGCAGTTACAATCTTTTTTTTAAAGAATTTATTTTATTTTATTTTTTTGAGTTTTTTTTGTCACACCCAGTGGTGCTCAGGGTTTTTTTTTTACTAGCTCTGCACTCAGATATCGCCCTTGGCAGGCTGGAAGGGGGGCATATGGGATGCTGGGGATTGAACCCAGGTCCATCCCAGGTTGGTTGCATAAAAGGCAATTGCCCTCCTGCTGTGCTATTGCTCCAGTCCCCAGTTACAATTCTAATGCCAGGGGTGAGCTCCAAATTTGCTTTCTATCTGGGGATGGCACCTTCCTAAGGTGTGTTTTGTTGTTACTCGACTTCCTTCTCCCACAGTGATGCATGAAGATACATTTTTAGTGTATGTTCTTGCATTTTTAATTTTATGGGGTTTCCGACAAAGAAACAAGTGGTTCGTTATTACCCCTAAAACTATCCTGAGCAGCTCTTTTTTATAACTATCTATTCGGGCACCCAGGGCTAGATTCAAATCCAAGAACAAGCTCTCCAGTTGGGGTTCAAGATATTTCTATACACTTGTTATAGGCTGACTCCAGAGGACTCAGTTTCCCACACAAAGACCAAGAAACCAAAGGGAGAATTTCCCCCCAAATAAAATATATATATATATATATATATATATATATATATATATATATATATATATATATATATATATATATATAAGAGATGACGAGTCTGTGAGAAATAAATATAATGGTGAGGATCTGAGAGACTTCCTTGCCAGGAATAGTCTGTGGAATCTTTGGGGAAGGTTTCTTTGTTTTGTTTTCAACTGGAAAGGGAAAGGAAAATGCTGTGAAACATAAAATTTGGCACGAAGCCCCTTATGTAAAAGAAAATGTATGCATGTATACATCAACGGAGAGATAGAATGGGGTTACTGCTGGAATTAAGTCTGGTTGCTGAGAACTCAGAATTGCAGGACTCAGGAAGGGAGCTTGGTTTCCATTCATGAGAGGGAAGTTAGTCGCCCAGTGTTCATGTCATGGACCCAGGCTGCTTCTGAGTTATCCCAGCATTCTAGGGATGTTCTGTAGGTGGCCTCCTGATGCCAGGTGTTTGCCATAATTCCATGCATCATGTTATTCATATGCCAGAAATGGGATGAAAGGCGGAGGGTCAAATAAATTTCAAGATGGCAGCTCCCATTTCAAGATGGCTGCTTGGAAAGTGCCTTCAACACTTCTGTAATTTAGTATAGAACGTGTAGTCTTGGGGCCAGAGAGATAGCATGGAGGTAAGGCGTTTGCCTTTCATGCAGAAGGTCATCGGTTCGAATCCCGGCACCCATATGGTCCCCCGAGCCTGCCAGGTGTGTGACCCCCCCCCCCCCAAAAAAAAAAAGAAGAAAGTGCAGCCTCTTCTGGGCTTTGAATTTAATTTGTGATCATTGCATGGTTAGAAGCTTTTTCCTCTTGCCAACTTTTTCACAGCCTCCACCTGAGGTCACCCTGCAGTTGAAGCCGGAGCTAGGGAGCAAGAATGTGGGTTCTTAGATGAGAAAGACTCATTATTCTTTTAGTATTCTCAGTCTATATTCTTTATATTGTGGGTTTTTTTTAATGAGGTTTCAAGGGGACTGCTCATGATGAAACTTGGTCATTAGTCTGATGTGTGGATGGGAACATTTGGTGTTCCTTCTGGTGACATGGTGCTCTTTATAACCTGGTGGTGCTTTGGGGGATCCATGAGCAATGTCCCGGGTGATACTTAAAGGGATCATGTAGCACTGAGAGCAAACTCAGAGCCCCACACCTGGAAGTATGCACCCCATTGCTTGAGTTGCCTCCCCAGCTCCCCTAAACCTAAATACTTCATCTCCATGGGTGTTAATGATAATTTCTTGCTGTAGTGTGGTACTCTTTTAAGAACTTGAGATAATGCTTATAGTTTGGGGGGAATTGGCACTTATTAAATTCTCAATAAACAAGATGATTTTTCCTCGCATGCATGCTATTGTATAATTATTTTGAATCCCCCACAAATTGATAAGAATTGAACATAGTTCATTAGCAGATCATTATTCACAGGCCATAAAACTTACCCTTTTTAAAATGTGTCATTTAGTGATCTCCAACATCTGGTATAAATATCATCACAATACTACTTTAGTACATTTTCTTTTCATGCGTGAGGAAATTTTCCAATATTACCCTCTCCTGAATCCTAAGCAAATGCACATCTATACTCCATTCTGTGAATTAGCTAGCTTCTTGAGGCATTTCCTATGGGAGGACTTACACTTTTAGTGATTGATTTCTTTCAGTAGCAGGTTGTCTTTAAGGCTCAACCTTCTTGCTACCTGTGTCAGGACGGCATTCCTTCTTCATGACTGAGTAATATTCTGTGACAGGGGCAGATTTTGATTTTTATCAATAAATGGACAATTTTGAGTTGTTGATATTTCCAGATTCTTGGGAATAATGATCTTGCTCTGGGCATATTTGTTAATAACTTTTTGTTTTGTTTTGTTTTGGGGCCACACCCAGTGATACTCAGGGGTTACTTCTGGCTATGCGCTCAGAAATCGCTCTGACTTGGGGGACCATATGGGACACCAGGGGATCGAACTGCGATCCCTCCTAGGGTAGTGTACACAAGGCAGTCGCTTTATGTTCTGTGCCACCACTCCTGCCCCTTTTGTGAATAACTTTTTGTGCAGATACATTTTCATTTCTTCTTGGAATTCCCTTAACATTTCAATGTTGCATGGATTTTGGAGAAGAGAAATTCACTTTAATAGGAACAAAGAAGCCTTTATTTTCTCAACACTACAGAATTTTCCATCTGTCCTTAACTTATGTCACCAGTTCCCTTGTGATCAATATCCTAGAAATTTCAAATTTCAAACCTTTTTCTTTTGTTTGTTTGATATTGGTTTCTAGGCCATTTCCAGCAGTGCTCAAGGGCTATGGCTGGCTTTGTGCCCAGAAGTGACCCTTGGCAGTAATCACAGGCCCATATTCAGAATCAAACCAGGGTTGTGGCTGATATAGTTGCATGCAAGGCTAATGCCTTATTTGTTATTTTATCTTGCTGAACCAAAGTTCTAATCTTTCGCTATTACAAGACACACTGTAAAAAAACATTCTAATTAGGCTCAATTTTACAGTTACCAAAGAAAAGGACAGCCTAGATTCTAGCAAGGAGAAGCACAAGGTCAAAGGTTATGCACACTTGGGGAACTGTTCTTGCCAACTTGCCATAGACTACGCTTGTCTAAACAGCATTCTATCTGTTGGGAAGATCCTGAGGGACCTTTTCTGCCTGGATTTAGTAGAAAGAATTGTTGTGATTTTTCTCAGTAATTGGAGAATATAACTCAGAAGTCATCAAGTTTGCATTATGTGACTTGCTTTGTGCCAAATTTGGAGTCTCATCAAATAAACAGTGCAACAGTGTGATGGATTTTTATCTTAATGAATGCATTTTCCCCCTCATCTGATATTGGGCAACTAGGGTCTGTTGTGTCTTTGAGTTCCCCTTAAGATTAATCTGGAGGCTATTTCAGGTCACCTTGAAGGGTCTTGGAGTTCCAAAAGACAGAACCTTCAGTATAACTTGGCTTCTAAACCAGAGAAACTGATATTTTGAGTGCATTTGAGTAAAATCTACTACAGAGAGGACACCTAGGGATAAACGGATATTATAAGGAAAGAAATTGCAGCTTTGCTTCATTTTATAATGAACCCGAATGAGCATGTCATTCCATGGTCTTGTAATATTTAGCAGCTTCCCACGCAGCCTGTGTTTGGCCTAGAAATATAAGAATATAAGAAAGATGAGAGCCTTTAGCTTCTACATACTACTGTTGAAGATAAGGTCCAAAGGGAGATAGGGTCCAATTTGTTTCTAGTAAAAAAACCTCTCTCTTTTTTTTTTATTTCTTAGCAAAAGCAAAAGCATTGTTAAAGGCAAAAGCAAAAACAGGTTAAAGGCAAGTTTTTTATTTTTATTTTTTTGGCATATGTGCCACACTGATGGTGCTCATAGGTTACTCATGGTGGGGCTTAGGGAAATCTATGGAGTACTAGGGATAGAATCCTGATTTAGCTGCCTGCAAGGAAATTAAGAGTACTCTGGCCCAATAGGAAAGGCAAGTTTTCAAGGAAGGAAAAAAAAGAGAATTGATATGCAGATTATTCACTCCCTACTCACACAGTCTTACTGTTTTTGCAGTTACTTATTTCTTTTCCACGTAGGAACTGTGCTGATAGCTGCTAACAATGAGCATATACTCAGAGTGGGCAGAAAAGGGTACCCCTGCACAGAACTTAAGTTTAGGGAGAGATGATTGAATGTAACTTATTCTGTCTTCTGGATCAAGTAAGACCCATAAGGTCAGTGCCATAGCAATGATCCTGTGAAGTGTAAGGGACCACCCTTAGACTTTGGCATCAACCACAGAGCCATGAGCAGGCTGGTTCAGGGTTCTGTGCTCCTGAGTGCTTCTGGGTCTGTTTTTTTTGCCAGCTGTGCTGGCATGAAGCTGATAGGGAAAGACTCATGGGAGGTTTCTTAGAGGGCATGTGCAAGATTAAGAACCAGAAGGAAGGGGCGAGAGATGGAAATTTGGTTTCATGCAGAACACAATATCCAGGTAGGAGAAGAGAGTGAGAGAGAGTATATGTTTGTGTGTGTATGTATATGGGGGGGCTTGTTATAGAAAAGGGAGCTGGGGATAAGCAGAAGGTCAGATTGTTGGCTGAGTCCAATAGCAAACAGTTCTCTTGGCCCAACTCCCCTCGAATGGACTCACTTGAGTTTCTTTCCCCACTGGCTAGGCCCAGGTACCTTCCTTTCTGTGGCCTTCCTTATCTTGGCTAACAGTCTCTTTTCCAACAAGCCTCAGATTTGGGCATGATACCAAGAAGCTTCGAGGCCTAGGGTCTGCGTAGCATTTCTCAGACTTCGTCTTGACCCCCTGCACCAGGTTGAATAGCAGCTTTTGACTTAGAAAACCCTTCTCGGATTCATTTCTGGTTCCAGGAATGGGAGCGTGTCTCAGCTTGTCAGGACCTGTATTGCCTGGCTTTGAATATTTTGCCACAGTAACAGAAATGGGGAATCTTTCCAGTGTGGCAATTGCTTGAGTTTTGCTGCCTGTAAAGCTTGTTCATATTTCTGCCTCACTTTGGTCAACAAGTCATTTCAGTCTTGGAACAAAGCTTTAATTGTGAGAAAACCTGTTACCTAGCATCTTGGTAACATTTTGGGCCAGATGATTCTCTGAAGTGGGGACACAGTGATTTCAAGAAAGTTGAGTGACATTCATGGCTCTCTATTTACTAGAGGTCACAGTTCTGCTGGGTTTGGCAAGTATTTATGTCCCAAAGACTTTGTCAACTGGTTCCTGGGGCAGGAAACTCACCTCTAATTGAGAACTACTGATGGAACCAAGTGGAAGTCCTGTTCCCAATCTATGCAGTTCTTTATTTCTGTTTATTTGGGGACCAGAGAGAGAGAGTACAGACAATATGGTACTTGCTTAGCTCACAATCAACTCCAGTTCAATTCCTGGTACTGCATAAGGTCTCTGAAGCACCACCAGGCATAGTCTCTAAGCACAGAACCAGAAGTAAACCCTGAACACTAGCATATGTGGACCCCAAACCAACTAACCAAACCCCCAATTCAAACCAAATTCAAAAATATCCTTTATCATCCAGATCTACACTTCTTTTTTTATAATCTGAATGATATATGACAAAGCACCTTGGCACAGCATTGTAATAGTCGGGGTTTAGATTTGTTTTCTAATAAGAATGATAATGATAAGACAGTCCATTAGGAAAATAAAACCTCAAGGATAAAGTAATAAATCGTTTTTATCGAGGACTTTCTAACTACCGGTACTGGTTACTTTTCTCAAAAGCTTGTGTGATCAGCACTATTGCCTGCTCTTGAGCACATGCAAACACTAAAGCTCGAAGTGACAGTCTTTGTTCAAGTTAAGACTAATCCTTAAATTTTTTTTAATTTTCTTTAATATTTAAAGAGTAAGTCTTAACTAATTGATCATAATATATTTGTTTTTAGATAAGTGGAAGTGAAATGATTAAAAAGACATAAAGGAAAGGAAAGGAAGAATAAAGGAAGGAAAAATACATCAATGAGAATATTTGTAAAAATTATTATATTTCCAATGAGGTCATTAAGTTATTGTCAGAAGGTTTAATACGTTCTTGTTGCTAGTTGATCATTCTGTTACTTTATTTGTTTCTGAACATTAGGTGGCTTCAGATACACATTGGCATCTAAATTTTTGTGTCTCTACAGGGATGATCGTGTTATCTAAAATTGGAGTTGTTGCACTGCCATGAATGCGATGCAGCACATGGTTTAGGAATTCCAAGCACTGTGGCTTTTGTGGGGTGTGTTTTTAACTGCCAAGTTTTGTGGAAGTACGAGAAGGCAAGGATTGGGTGAAGGTGCCCTGACTCACTTCAAAAGAAGTCCTGGTGATCTCAGCCCCAAAAGAAGCATATTTGGAGTTTTCGTAGATTTGGTGTCTCCACAGAGATCAGTGGTATAACAATGAAGCTAGGCTCTTGACAAAGTGGTTATTATGGATGATGGGTACAGTAGGCATGACTTCGGCAGGGTGGATACTTGGCCCATCCTCTCCTCCAGAGATTGCCAGCTTTCAGCTTCATGGCCAGTGTACCCATATTTTTTATAGCTTGCTTTACATCTCTTTTGAGAATGAAATAAGTCTATGGAGCTGGTGTGTTGCAGGCATGGTGGCTGCATTTAATTTTTTAAAATATTTTTTATGTAAACACCTTGGTTACAAACATGATTCTGGTTGGGTTTCAGTCATATAAGATGACACCCCCCCCCATCACCAATGCAACATTCCCATCACCAATGTCCCAAATATTCCTCCTCCCCTCCCCGCCCCCACCTGTACTCTAGACAGGCTTTCTATTTCCCTCATATATTCTCATTGTTAGGATAGTTTGCAATGTAGTTATTTCTCTAACTAAACTCATCACTCTTTGTGGTGAGGTTCATGAGGAGGGCTGTAACGTCCAGCCTTCCTCTCTTTTGTCTCTGAAAATTGTTGAGAAATGTCTTTTATTTTTCTTAAAGCCCATAGATGAGTGAGACCATTCTGCATCTCTCTCTCTCTCTCTTTCTCTCTCTGACTTATTTCACTCAGCATAATAGATTCCATGTACATCCATATATCGGAAAAATTTCATGACTTTATCTCTCCTGACAGCTGCATAATATTTCATTGTGTATATGTACCACAGTTTCTTTAGCCATTCATCTGTTGAAGGACATCTCGATTTTTTCCAAAGTCTTACTATGGTAAATAGTGCTGCAATAAATATAGGTGTAAGGAAGTGTTTTTTATATTGTATTTTTGTGTTCCTAGGGTATATTCCTAGGATTGGTATATATAGCTGGCTCTACAGGAAAAAAAACATCTAATTTCATCAAAAAATGGGGAGAAGAAATGGACAGACACTTTGATAAAGAAGAAATACAAATGGCCAAAAGACACATGAAAAAATGCTCCACATCACTAATCATCAGGGAGATGCAAATCAAAACAACTATGAGGTACCACCTCACACCACAGAGATTGGCACACACATCACAAAGAATGAGAACAAGCAGTGTTGGCGGGGATGTGGAGAGAAAGGAACTCTTATTCACTGCTGGTGGGAATGCTGACCAGTTCAACTTTTCTGGAGAGTGATATGGAGATTCCTCCAAAAACTGGAAATTGAGCTCCCATACGATCCTGCATTTTATTTTTAAAAATAATATTTTTGATCTCAGCTTTTCCAGTTTTCAAGTGAGACTGTTAATATTAAATTTGTGGTACACAGAGGCTCGGCTGGGACCAGAACACTCCACATGCCAGGATTTCGTGGGCTTTTGACTGGTATGATGGGGGCTCTGGGCAGGACAGCTAGCCATAGGACCCTGGGCTGACCACTTTGTCCAGGAGAGCATGATTCCCCCCACACCAGGCGGGTCTTCAGGGCCACGCCTGGTTAATCAGGCCTTGGGGGGAGGGGGTGAGAAATCCTTCCTAGGCATCCAAAAACCACAGAGGCTCGGCTGGGACCAGAACACTCCACATGCCAGGATTTCGTGGGCTTTTGACTGGTATGATGGGGGCTCTGGGCAGGACAGCTAGCCATAGGACCCTGGGCTGACCACTTTGTCCAGGAGAGCATGATTCCCCCCACACCAGGCGGGTCTTCAGGGCCACGCCTGGTTAATCGGGCCTTGGGGGGAGGGGGTGAGAAATTCCTCCCTAGGCTTCCAAAAACTACAGAACCGCGCGGGGGCTTACGCCCCCGCGCGTACTTTATGTATTTCATGTATTCAGAATATCCCTTATTCTTATGTTATGTTTTCCGTATACAGAATGTTTATTTTGTATTCTCCCCTTTCCCACATCCCTACAAAGCTCTTTTTTACTCCTTAACTCTCTAACCCCTTCTCAAACATCACTAATCTAGTTTTCTCTTTTTAACTTAAGTAGTGTAGAATCGTAATCACAGTCCAAAGCTGTGCATTGTGTATGACAACCCCAAACTGTTTCAAGATACATAAAATGGACACGTATTTCTTTAGAATATTTTGTGTTTTTTCTCTGACAGCTATAATTCTTACTAAATGTTGTCTTATACAGTGATGATTCTAACCACTTTTTATCTTCTCTTTTTGAGCTGTTTAACAAGGAATTGTGGTGGAAGAGTCCCCCAGTTTAATGCTTATGATTGAATCATGTCAATGGAATCATTGTAATTGTTCTTATGGCCCCCATATGCGCCAATAACACCATGTGGCATTGCTTCTTATTTGCATAGGCACATTAAAATGGGAAAATAGTATAAATACAAATAAGATCCTATCTAATAGAGATTAGAACACACAAACCTTGTAGTGCAAAGGGACCTTACACCCTGAACATTGACATAACGACCTGGCACAGACCTCAGAAGAAAGGGCATATTCCATTCTCCCCTGAACCAGGAAAGCCATTCACGAAACATCCAGGCTGGTCTATAACATCACCTGGAAGCAATCCTCTAACATGGAAGACCTACACTGCTCAGACTTCGACCTGCTCAAAAGAGACTTCCCTTAACACTGAGAAGACTTAACAACAACAACGACCGGCTTACAGGACAGGGCTCCCTGCATTGCCCTTTGATTGTGAGGTGAAAGGAGAGGATGCTCCACGTCCTGACTTCAATGTAAGATATGCAGATTCCAGGATCTTAAATACAGAAACATGATACCAACCACAGAGACTGTGTGAAAAATAAAAGTGTGTTGGCACTACAGACAATGTATTGGATTGGACGATCTAGCTTGCTTGGAGCCTAGACTTGGTCTTGTGCCAGGAAACTTCAGGGGTCTGGTCTCTTTGTACTTAGGCCAAGGTTATTTCTTTCCATGTTCCTCATATTTTGGTGGGCCTATGCAAACAACAATTGCCACTCTAACACCATTCTTACTGTGCTCCTTTGACTCTAATCCTTAAAAAGAACTCACTTAAAATTTGAGGTTAACTTAAGCTAATATGCATGTATATGGAAATGTAAGAAAATACTATGCCTGTAATGTTTAAGGAGTTACGTAAGTTTTATGGCTTTAGATTGCCTTGTGTACTGTTAAGAAATATTATAATGTGTTACAATCTGGGGACTTGAGGGACAAAGTAATTGTACATGGATTCTGTCTTATTTATCTTAATGTTCTTTGGCTGAAATTTCAAAGTTAATATATCAGCAAGGGGACTTCTGAGAATTATGTTATGGGTGATTGTCCTTCCACTGTAACTTTACCTTGTCCTCTTTCTTTGCACCCTTGTTCTCATAATTAAAAATAAAAATTTAAATAAAAAAAAAATTTGTGGTACATAATTTTTTGAGAATTTTTGATTGTTACCTATTGCTTGATTTTTACCCCACAAAAGAAATGATTATATGGTTTTAAAGAAAAGGCAAAATGGTTAAAAGATGAAAGTTATATTTTGGGGCTAATTTTATAATTTGGGGGGAAGTTTCTCTGATTATTATTTCTAAGTAGTGATGCTTCAACATCATTTTATTTGTTCTGTTCAGTCAATGTCAGAATAGAGGGTGAGATCGTTGTTTGTTGTCAGTTCAGTCCCTGAAGATTGAATGCTAGAATGACTGGAGTTCCCCTGTGAAAAACATGAGTTGTTTTTCTCTGCAGATTTCTCATGTTTAAATTTGGGAGGTTGGCTTTCACAATGGGGATGAGGGGCTAGAAGGCAAAGAGAACAAAGTACCTATTAGTAGGTCACTTCTGACATCAGAGTGACATCCATGAATGACTTTCTCAAGTTCTGAGACTGATCTTTACCTCCTTGGGTTAAGAACATTTTTAGGTCCAGCTTACATAGTAGCTTTTCCAGGGGACACCTAAGGAAAAACTTTAGTTTCTCTCCATTGTTTCTACTCAAAAAAAGTTGACGAGAAGGAAAAGGATAGGAAATAAACAGTTTGTGTTTTGACAGCGTTAATGCTCTTCATTCTTACAATAAAAAAAAAAAGGAAGACCACACATAAACATATGCACAGCTTCCTCCAAAACCTCCCAATTACCAACCTTGCAGGTGCTGCCAGGTCTCTTTATAAGCATGGCAAAAGAGGAAAATCTGTTTTTCTTTGTAGATTGTCCATGATATGATAGCTTGCATCTGTTACCTTCCTCCATGGCCAATCCAGTTTTTAGTTTTTAATTCTTGGCTTATATTTTTTGACAACCTGGCCACCATTATTCTTCACCTTGCTGCCTTTTTCTGGAAACATTTGTTCCATTGATGTGATGTGGGCGTGTGTGTGTGTGTGTGTGTGTGTGTGTGTGTGTGTGTGTGTGTGTGTGTGTGTGTTGAGTGCTTGCTCAACCATGGCCTTCATTTCTTTTCCTTTTTGGAGAGTGACATTCTCATTTTATGTGTAAACTCTCTCTCAAAATAACTTTTCTCAATGTTACTCCAATTATGTGGAGGACTGGGCTTTGTTCAAATGTTTTCCTTTACAACTTATCAGTAACTTAATGGAAGAAGGTATTTCAAATAATAGCTTCCTAAGTTGGCCTTGTCATTTTGCCATGCTGATAAAGGATTTTTTAAGTTGGTGAGAGCCTTTTGTACTTATAGGAATATGTGTGTATATATATATATATATATATATATATATATATATATATATATATATTGATGTGACAAATCCATGGAACAGGAAAGATCATTTTGTGGAATGTGCTTTCAAGGAAAGATGTGGCTATATAATTGTCCCTTATGTAAGAATGCTACAAGACTTACCACAAAGAGTGATGAGCACAGTTAGAGAAATAACTGCACTAAT
Source organism: Suncus etruscus (assembly GCF_024139225.1). Lineage (NCBI taxonomy): Eukaryota > Metazoa > Chordata > Mammalia > Eulipotyphla > Soricidae > Suncus > Suncus etruscus. The sequence goes on along the minus strand of NC_064854.1, from coordinate 11,511,233 downwards.
AACTACCATGACAATGATAGTGAAAGAGAGAACTAGAATGCCTCTCTTGAAGACAGGCAGGGGTTGAGGCAAGAGGGAAATGGGGAATATTGGCAGTGGGAAAAAGTTACCCTGATAAAGGGTGGTATACATTCGATGACTGAAACCCAACTATGAACTTTTGGGTAACCACATTGCTTAAATAAAGATATCAAAAATTGCAAGAAGTAATAAATACTAAAGAAAAAATAATGCTTCAGGATAGAATTTGAATGTTTGTATCTTATATCTCTTGGCCTTAAAAGCATATTGTCTTAGGGTTTAGTTGAACACAACCCAAAAGAAACACAGTACTAAGATGTAATTAGTAGAATTTCAGCTACAGGTAGAGGGGTGGAAGAAGAATTTTGGGATAAAGAAGGAGGGATGTTTACTCTCAAGTGATGGATATGGTCTAATTGCCCTGCACCTATAAAGCAATAATGCCAATGCTTCAATTTAAAAAAAAAAAAACCTGGTTTGGGAAAAATTTAAGAGAAAACGCTCTTTCTTGTATAAAGATGTTAACATTCATTTGTAAGCATGTCCATACTGAGAGGCTTTGCTGTCCAGGGATTTCATTAATGAATTCTAGAAATCATGAATTCTAATTGTGGCTTTTTCTCATCATTTATTCACCCAATACTTTAAAATATAAAGAAATGAACAGGGTTCCCCTAATCCCTGAGGATTCAAGGGGATTAAGAAAAAATAGGATTGTTACATGTCAGAAAGGCAGAGAAAATCATAAGTATACAGATGGATCAGTGCCTTTTCCTGAAAACAATTGTTCCATTAAAGTGATGTGATGTGATGTGATGTGTGTGTGTGTGTGTGTGTGTGTTGTATGCTTCCTTAACTATAGAATTCATTCCTTTTTTAAAAATTTCTGCAAGGTAATTGCAGGTATTGGTTTGCATCATGTGAAGGGATGGGTCATTCTTTAGATTGAGGAGGTGGTTTGGGGGGTCTCTGAGGAGGTGACATTATGGTAAACTGTGAGTGTGTGGGTGGCCTCAGTGATTTTCTTGAAATGTGTTTGCATGTTAGTCAACATGAATATTGGGAGGTGTAATATTAGCAAACCTGACAAGAATAGAGGTAATAACACACATTTCCATCCTGTTTGGGGGACAATAGTTAGAAACCTTTCTTTACTCTTCTGATAAGGTCAATGGAAAACCCCGGACGTTAATTATGAATCTAACCTAGGTAGACAGAGTTGGGCTGAGCCCCAGAAGGAATAGAAACTTAGGATTCAATTAACAATAGAGTGGCCATTTCTTAGGATCTTCATTATGCCTCACATACCCTCAATTTGAAGCTAAAAAGACAGCAATTTGGAAATACCCCAGGCACAGGTAGATAAAACCCCCTACAGAACACTTTGTGTGGCCAAAGAACTAGGGAATGAGGTCGCCTAGCAACAGGACAACTTTTAGAAAATGTGTACTCTGCATCAGTCATGAACCACTACACTCAAACCAGTACAGGCTGAGTAGAAAGCCTAGAATTCCACTGTAGTATAAGGAATAAAAATGTTCCCTCTTTTTTCTTCAGGACTGTTTCTGGGCATTGTGAATCAAAGTTATAAAAAATAGATTAGTGGGAAAAAGGTATACACATTCACCAATATTTTTATATGCGTGAGGACTTTATAGAAAAGTTGAGTAGTTGTCTTACACACCAATTTTAATGGGTGATAAAATTCAGAGAAGGGACTAGGGAAAGGAATAGGAAATTGAGCTCCTAGGGGTGTTAAGTTGTGGGAAGGTGACCCGGAAATAGATAATAAGTAATGGTTGCTTAGTCAGATTTATTACACAGAGTCATGCACAATGCTTGGTATACAATAGAGGATCCCTTTTACAAATATGAGCCTGTGTCAGCCACCCTAACAGGAAAGTTTCTAAGCTGTCATTAAACAGAAGTTAGAAATGTGCCTATTAATTTTCAACAGTCTCAGCTCCAAATACATTTTAGGCCAAAGAAAACAATTTTTTGTGGGCTTGGTTTGGTTTTTAGGCCACACACTGTGGCCTCAGGGTTTATTCCTGGCTCTGTGCTCAGTGATAACTCCTGGCAGTGTTCAACAGGGTCCTATGCTGTGCCAAGAATGTATTTTGGGGTAGTGGATTCTGATGACCTTCACTTGGGGGTATAGAGACAAGGTCCTTTATACCCTCAAGAGGTGATCCAAGAAGAGAGTCCTAACTATGATCCCCATGTCAGTAATCAGACCTTGCACCCCAATCTTTAGTGCCAAGTACATAAGGAGCCTGGATTTCTATCCTCACTCTCCAGTAGTGAGTCACCTCTCTCATCACTGGACTGGTGTTAGAGAAGAAGGTCAAATTCCAGGTCAGAACCTGATCACTGCTGAGAGGTAATGGCATCATCTTCACTTCTGTGATCCCAGAGATCATGTGAGGGGCAGAACTTTCTCTCTTGGCTCAGTAGTAATGAAGTAACTGATTCCAAGCTGAGAAACAGACTTATACCAGGAACTAGAAATAAATGCCATCACACTTCTCCCTGGTAGAGTATGGTTAGAAGAACCCAGTTGACCAGAGGTTTAATAAAGATCTGGAAATTAATAATACTCTAAATGGACATTATTTATATATATATACTTAAAGTTTTCCAGCATACTATGAAATTATAAAGACCTCAAACAATTGCCAGCACTGAGATATTCTGTAATATCATAGGACAAAGATATTGAAGGAACAAAGATGAAAGTTATCTGATGAGTAATTCAGACATGCTTAAAACATTCAAATTGTAAATATCTTAGTAAAGACAGAAAGTTGTACAAGAGAAACAGAGTTAAATGATGAAAATTTTAAAGCAATTCAAGCAATAAATAAATTATTTATTGTGGGGAGAACAGAGGGAAAAATAAAGCACTAGGAATTACCCAGCTTGAACAACAGAGAGAAAATTACCCAAGAAAAATTCATTTTTAGGACTTGCAGAACTTATAACAAAAGTCCTATTCTTGTCCTATTATTCTTGTAATCAAAGCCTATAGGAAAGGCACAAAGGGTGGTGCCAAAAGGTAAACATTAATAATGGCTGACAGAAAGTCATAAAAAGATACCGTACTTTTCCAATATTAAAGGAAGAGAAATGTCAACTGAGAATTGTATGAGGTAGATTATCCCTAAAATTAAAAGGAAAAATCAAGGCTTACTCAGGAGGAAATATACCCTAAATAATTGTCACCAACAGGCCTATTATATTCTAAAAGAACAATTTAAAGAAGAATTGTAAAAACAAGGAAATGTTTTCTCCTTTTATAAGAAGGAATGTTGGGAACTGAGAGATAGCTCAAAGGGACTGAAATGCATGCTTGGATTTGATTCCCAGCATCACATAAGCATGGAGTTGGTAGTAGCCTCTGGACACCACCAGGCATGGCCCTAAGACAAAAAAAAAATGCAACTATATATTAAGTTAAATAACATGTTGCTTATATAAATTGAGATATTTAACCGGTAGGTCAAACTCATTATGACTGCTTTTCAATTCAATTCAATTCAATTCAATTCAATTCAATTCAGTTCAGTTCAATTCAATTCAATTCAATTCAATTCAATTCAACTCAACTCAACACTACTCAACTCAACTCAACTCAACTCAACTCAACTCAATTCTCCCTACAAACACTGACTCTCTTCCATGCTTATGTAGCTAACAGAAGCTTCATTCTTCTGCATCCTTGAGCCAAGCATCTGGAAACCTTTTCTTACTCTTCTTTTGTGTTCAGTTCCACTAAGATCTATGGACCATTTCACTGACTTTCAGAACGTGTTCTGAGTCTGGCCAGTCTCCTGTGCTCCCAGCTGCCAATCCTGATCTGAATTCTCACTATTCCTACTTGAATTCTTGTAGCACTTCTTGATTTATTCCTTTGCATCAGCCTTTAGCTTCCTACAATTTACTTAACCCATGTGGATTCATTCTTTCAGAATTTTCTCAAATTCTACATGCTCACTGTGCATCTCACTTCCTACCTTCTTCTGAGTCAAGATTGCCCTTTCCAAGACTGAATGCTCATTCCAACTCAAACACTTATTTGTCTCCTCTATGCTCCCATCCCTGATCAGGCCTGCAGCTGACCTCCTAGCCTCTCAGAAGTCTACGGGCATGCTTCCTGCCTCTACTTCCTCATCTCTCACTTTTCTTTCTGGAGTCCTCTTCTCTCATCATCCCTTGATTATGCAATTCAGAATAGAAATAACAACTGCAGGCAATTCCTTGTTTCTTTACCTCCCTGGTATTTACCATGTGGTGTATCATCTCTGCCCTAGAAGACATGTCCCTCTTGTCTGCCTGTACATCTTCGTATTATACTGCACATGGCCTGTCAACCTAATGAAGGCAGCAGTTTCTTTTTGCTTTGTGAATCATAGGATCTTTGGAACCTATGTAGTTTCAGCTATGGGATATTTGTTGAAAGAACTCAATGGTATCTGCTATTCCTACAGTGGTTAAAGATTATCCAGCATGTATTTAGCAAACAGTTGAGTAGTTTAGTACTATAGGGAGGGAGGGACCTCTCCCCGTAATTGAAGAAAATTGGGGTATAATTGATAGTGGATTATGGATCTAAGTTTCACATCTGCAGATGGTTCAGAGAAAAATAATGTAAGTGGATTTATGTGTTTCAAAACCTCTTCTGTCAAGGATGGAAGGAAGCTTGTTTTTCTGATAGAAGTGAAATATATCGAAGTGTTTACAACTTCTTTAGACAGTTCTTCTGATTCTCCTTTCCCCCTAGCTTGTAGATCCGGAGAACAAAGAAATTGGGAGGAAGTGGGAATAGGGGAGGATGCCCATATTTTATGTCCAGTGTTGGTTTCCTCCACACTGGTGAACTTGATGGACTGAGATATAGATTATGCTGACTATAATAAAAGTCCATAGAAACTATTCCATGTAGTGTATTACTTACTACTAAAGACAATGATCTCTTATAGCATAGATGTTTATAAGTAAAGAAAGCAACAGATGGAAGAGAGGCTAAAAAGGTCAGGAGGGGCCAGTTCCTCCAGGTTCTAGAATGCTTATAAGGGCATTGGTTTTTTCCCAAAGGCAGCAGGCAAATACAAAAATGTTCTAAGTGGATTAATGTGATTAGTGTTTTAAAGACCACTCCAGTTGTGGGCCTTAGGAAAAGGATTGAAAAGTGACAAGAATGAAATGCAAAAAAGGGTCTGAAACTCAGAGATGGTGGCTTGGGTGATTAGGGTGATCGTCTCTTGCCCAAAGGGGGAAACAAAAGGAAAATAAGGAAATATATTCCAGGATATATTTGGGATTTGGGGGCTAATTGATGGAATTATTCACCACTGCTATGTCCCTAGAGATTATATGAAATGGCAGATCATTGTCAAAAAGAGTTATGGTCAACTCATTCTTTGAGTGTGGGTCAGAGAATGCTAAATCTAGTTCAAAGAAACACTGGAAGAACCTACACATTCAAATATCACACATGATGAAATATATGTAGGAAGGGAGAAAAAAACATCTTGTGATTTAGAGAAGGAAGTCAGTCAACTTCTACAAATAAGTGGAATAAAATACATACCATTATAGATCATGTTGTATGGGAGGACTGGGTTAGTGTTTTATAATGGATCTTGAGAAAAAAGGTGTTGTATGTATGTAATATATATAAGAATAATGTGAGTCAGTGAGTGAGTGGGTGGGGAAAGATTGAATATAATGCATCATCTTACCTGAACAATTACATCCTATTTATTGAAGAGAGGTAGAAACTGATTCAGAAGAATATATGAACCTAGAAACTGACTGAGAAGTAGGAGCAATTTATTTTTTATACGTAATTGTTTTTTTTTTCTAGTTGCATGTTCCATGGTGTAACTATGATTTTACAGCATTATTTTTAATGATGGCAATTTCCAGTTTACAGATATGCCATCATTAATGAAACTTGTCCCTGGAATGTTTAGAGTGTTTCCAATCTGTATGCAGAACCACCCTTATGTTTGCCTCTTTCCTTAATGATTTCCTTGCCGGGAGAAGATTCTAGAAGTAGCATTTTTTAAGTCAAAGGTTAAGGATAATTATTCTTCTTGAAAGGTTGTACTCATTTAGCTCTCCATCAGCCAAGGATTGACATTGTTTCTACATTGCCCGAGGATGCTTTTTAAGTATTTTAAATTGTGTTTATGCAAAAAAAATTTTTGATTAATGGCCCTATATTTTTTGCTGGTATTTTTCTTCGCAGTGAATTAAAAATGTTTTTTGCTGCCCTGTGTGCAGCTTTCTCCCAATTAGCATTTCCTTCCTTACAAATGAAAGGGATGTATAAATAATAGGCAGAGAGCCATGTTGTTTACTCAATGGATGGCTTTTCCCCCTTCACAGAATACATAATTCTGAGCTAGCTCATTATTTTGATGAATGGTATTGGTAGCAGCCTACAAGTTATGATTCAGAGATGCCAAACAACTCCTTTTTTTTCACACTTTTCATCTATCATCTTTTAACATTTTATAATGACAGTCATTCATAGGAAATTATAACCACATTGGTTTTAGAGCACATTTGGGTCAAACATATCATATTGTGGAAGGGAAATATCCAGTCAGTGGCAGACAGGCCAGAGGGAGAATTCTCAAGAAACCAATTCTCATTTCCTGTGTCTCCCTGGCAAAGTTCCCTCCCTTCTACTTTCAGATCATCGTATCCGGAATCAGATTCCAAGGCTGTTAGGAAATCTGTAGAGTACCAAGAAGGGAAAGAAACCAAGGAATTAATTGGAGTTGAAATTTCTATTCTAGGTCATTCTGATGATCCCCCCGCCCCATGATCCATCATCCATCATGGTGGAGGGCTGGCTCTTAGAAAAGTGACTGGTTAGCTTCAAGGAGTTGCATTGTAACTCTAATAGGGACACAGCTGACCAACCCCTGAGTGTCCACAGTCATACATAAGAACAAGAGGTGGCAGTTAGTAGGAAGGACAAACTAAGCAAGTGCCTGTGATTTTTTTTCTGGAGCTAGTTTTGTCGGTATCAATGGTTGCTAAGAAAAGAAAGAGAAGAAAAGTAGAAAGCACACATGTATTCCTAGATGTGTTTAGCACTCTTGGAGTTCTGGATTTCTCCATCCAGGGTACCAAAGAAAGTGTGGGTGATCCCTTTCTATGCAAACACTTCTTGTACATTGTGAGGCTACTTTGGGAGCCCTGGGCTAGAGTCCAAAGTCTCAAGTTGCAGAAATAGTTGGTGCCAGGACACTAAAATTCCCAAGTCAGTTGTCCAGATGACAGAGCCTCTGGTTACCACTCAGTGTCTCATTTTAGATCATGATGAGCAAGAAGTTAAAATTCATAGAGAGTTCCTACTTGGATCTTCACTGTATGGATCCTTGAAGTCAAATTGTTAGGAAGTTAATGGGTAAATAAATGCCTATTCTCCAGAGTCATCCAGACTAGGCTGGATTCTGGCTTTGATTTTGCTAACATCCTCAAATAATAAATATTTCATAGGTAGCTTCACTAAGAGACATATATAACTCATATATATATACATATATTATGAATATCCTGAATTTTTCCTAAAAACAAAATTGTGTGTTTTTTCATCTACTGATGGACCAACAATGCTTTCATCTGTGTCTTAGTGAGTTGAGTCAATAGTTATGAGCAGTGTTACATTTGAATTGTCAGATGGTACTTCTGCCATTATTATTATTATTATTATTATAACCATGTACTTTTTCCTTTACTATGTAATGAAAAAAACCTCCCTCTCCCAAATAGAAAACAAACTCCTAAACTTATTCCAAAGGGAACAGGATAAGACTTGCTTCAATTGAGAAATCTTTAACTTAACTTGAACTCTCATTGGACCCAATCTAGACAAGTTCTGGCTATTTTATCATTGTGAAGAAAGTGAACAAAGTAGGAAGACTGCCATAAAGAGCAGTGAATGCAGTTAGGGTAAAGAAAGTTCCATTATGACAATGATAGTTGGAACGGATCACTCTGGACAAGAAATGGGTGCTGACAAGGGATAAAGTGAAATGCTTGGTACCTGTTCATTAATATAGTGCAAACTACAGTGTCAAAAAGGACAGAGAGAGGAGAGAGAGAGAGAGAGAGAGAGAGAGAGAGAGAGAGAGAGAGAGAGAGAAAGAGAGAGAGAGAGAGAGAGGAGAGGAGAGGAAAGTGCTTGGCCCAGAGGCAGGTAGGGATAGGTGGGTGAGAGGGAAACTGGGGCATTGGTAGGAGGAAAAGTACATTGGTGAAGGGTGGTGTACATTCTATGACAGAAACTCAATTATGAACAATTTTGTAACCATGATGCTTAAATAAAGTAATTATAACAAAAACAATATTATAAACCACAGAAAATCTCAATCAGTAAAACAAACAGGCAACAACAAGTAGTAACAAGAGGGGAAGTTAGTATATATTTACTCAACTTTGGGTCTGACATATTGGGTATAATTAGGAAATTTAAAGTATCTTCTTCCATGTAGTTATTTTTGGGCCAGCATGAATATATTTTGGGGTCTGTCTTTAGTTCTTCTTCTGAGTGTGTTTTCAGAGGCAGGTATGAAAGGTCACTGCCAATCTTTGACTTCCAGCAAGAAGCCCATTTCTACCCTGTACATGCAATCAAGTGTGTCAGACTTGCTGTGTTGTTTGTCGGAGGACACAGTGCTCTGTGTTCCTCACATGTCTGCAGGGCTGATGGGACACACCACTGCTGCCAGCCATCTTACTGAGGATGGCTGTTTTCATGGTTCATTGCTGGATCCTGGAGAGAGTTTGGGACTTGAACTTTTACCATCACTCTTGGAACTTGGCTCCTGTACTGCTTCATTTTATGGTTAATTAGAAGTGGTCAGAGAGCAGCAGCAGCTGCAGCAGCAGAAACAGCAGAATAGAGAAAAATATCCTGAGCTTTGGCTGTAAGATCTTGAAGAAAGAGCTCAAAATTTTAAAAATAATAAAATTTTAATGAATTAATTGATTTTTATTATTATTTTTGGTTTGGGGCCATACTCAGTGGTGCTCAGAGGTTACTCCTTACTTTGCACTCAGAAATTATTCCTGGTAGGCTCAGGGGACAATATAGGTAATAAACCCAAGTTGGCTGTGTGCAAGGCAAATACCTTCCCAAATGTGCTTTTGCTCCAGCCCCTAAATATTTTATGTTGAGATTCTGATAGGCTCTCAGATCATTACAGGAAATGTTATACCATCATCTTGTGCTTGCACCTCTCATTCGTGTTCACTGTCCTAATCCAGACTTTGGCATTAAAACCAGTAAGATCAAGGACAATCTTGGCAATGCAGTAGTCCCCTTTACTCTTTGATGGAGTTGGTTACCTCCTTACTGCTTTCTCTTATACCTCCCTTACCCCTACCCTTGCTAATATTTTTTCTATTTTTATGATGTTGCCATTTCCAGATGGCTATAATATGTATAGTATATAACCACATACACTTGTATAATGTCACTTCCATATTGTTATATTTTGCTATCATTTATTTTGGCATTTCCAAATTATTATATATCCAGATTGTTATTATGTGTCTATAGTATTTACTTAGATATACATTGACATGTATAGTTACATAGCCCGTAAGCCTCCTAGCATCGTTCTCTACTCATTCACCAACTTCTTATGATATCAAGTGCATTTCCTTGTGGAGCTGCCCACTATCTGCTCAGTTGCTCATCCATTGAAGATAAAAGGGCTTATATCCAGTTTGGGATACAAATGGAGCTGCACTGAACACTGCTGTTCAGATTGTGTATGCTTCTGAGGGGATGAGGGGACGTGGAGTTTGACTTTCTGTAGACTTGACTTTCAAGTGCGAGACTTTTGGGGGAGACAATGAGATATCTCAGATTTGGAGCCCATGCCTGCCTGGCCTGTGCAAAGACCTGAATTGAACTCTGATACCATGTGACCCAGGAACCCTGCTGGGATAGATCTGAGTGCTTTTGGGCCTGTCACTGGGTCAGGCTTCACATTGATGGACCAAGAATAATCAATAGTGCCCTATAGAATTCCAAAGCCCTACTGGGAAGCCCCCACCTACCCCACCAAAGTGAAGCTACTATTGTGGGTTGCTTGTTTGATTTCACATCCTCCCCAGCAGGACAAATGATCTGGTTCTTAGCATGTTTGTCAGCATTTGATGGCCATTTACTATTCATTTTAATTTAGTTTCTGGGAAGTAATTGCATCCCTGAGCATTTCTTTCCTGAGACCAGTGAGCACTTTTCATGGGTATCTTAATTTTCTATAAAGTCTCTGTGATCTCTTCTTTTTGGACAACTTTGTGATTAGACTGTTTGGATCTTAATGTTGAGGTGCAGAAGTGCTCTGTGTTTGGTAGATACTGACTTTTGATCAACTTGATAGTTTGCAAGCATCTTCTTATAGGATTTTGCTTATTTTTGCATCTTCTTAACATACAAGGTCTTCACAGAGTCAGGGTTGATGAGGTGCATTTGGGAACATTTTTCTTTGATAGACTGTGCCAATGTAATTCAGTTTTGAATCTTTCTCCAGATCTTTATCTAATCCCAAACATTTTGTCCTTTTCTTTTTAAAAGTTTTATGGTTTTGTTTTAAGTTTAGCTGGAGCTACATTTTCTTTCTGGAAGGTGAATGTTTTAGATTCATGATTTCACTGTTGTTTTGTTTGTTTTCTTTATCACTGTTCAGTTGTTCTTTCATTGAATTGATTTTCCAAATTTGGTCTCCCTGTTTTGTCTCTTAAAAATCAATAGAACAGACTTCAATATAAAGTCTCACTGATTCCTCTGGATATTTAAGAAATAACAGAGTTTTCTTTCATTACACTTAACGTGTTCATTTTTTTGTTAAAGAAGCAAAAACCTAGACTCAAATCTCAGAAATAATGCCTAGATAATTTAGGTATTTGTATGTCTTGACCTTCTTCAATGCCTTTAACATTGGGCATTATTCCATAACATTTGACTGTGCACTTTCCCCCCTCATATTCTGTTTTATTTTTAACATTTTACTCTGTTTCAGAAATTCTTTCTGAAACTTACTTCAAATAAACAATTCTTGTTTTCCTACACATAACATTGCTGTAGATAACATAACTTATTTTATCATAAGTGCAAGTAAAATGACATATGTAGAATAGAATAAAAATTGAATATTGATATTCTATAAAGGAGCTGTGTGATCTATTAGGTATATATTTTTATGTCTACTATTTTTTCTTACTGCATGTTTCTATGCTTATTTGTATCTATTATATATAACTATGCTGTCCTAGAGATGTATTTTTAAAATTTTTTTATCTATTTAAAAATTGCATCACATAGTTGATCATAACATATTTGTTTCCAGATAAGTGATAACAAACTTAATGGGAAAAGGGAAAGAAAAATTAAAATGAAAGAGAAAAATAAAAAAGAATGAAAAAGGATAAGTACAGTAGCAATATTACCAATGAAGTCATTAGTACAGTGACATCAGGTTTAGTAAGATCTTGTTATATATCTAGTCTTTTAAATTGTGGTGTTACTTTAGGGGGGACAGCATCAAACAAATGAAGTTGTCCAGAAATTTCAAGCTATAATACTTTAAATTTTAGGGGCACATTCTCAGCTTCTGAGCCTCCTGAATGAAGGCCCGGATTGAGCATGGCAACTGCCTTTGTGGGCATGGTTACAGCTGCCAAGCTTCCCTGGAAGAAGAAAGATACAGGGGGAGGGTGTCCACACTCAGTCCCAAAATAAACCTTGGTGAGATCAGCCCAATACATGGTGTACCTGAAGTGTGGTCAGATCAGAATTCCCACAGGGAATCATAAAGGGTCAGTGATGAGGCAGGCCATTGACGAAATGGTGATTCTGGGTGATAGAGGCAGTAAGCATGCGTCAGCAGGGCCAGGGCTTGGCCCACCGTCTCCTACTAAGGGTGGCCAGGTTTGTGCTATGTGGGCTGGTGTAGCCCTAATCTTTCACTTCTTGGTTTGCGTCTCATTCGAGAAAAGAGGGTATCTATGGAGCTGGCCTCGTTCGAAAATGGTGATTGCATTTGTGGGCATGGTTATAACTCTAGAGATGTATTTTATGCTATATATTAGAGAAGTACTGTAACGCTTGTCATTCCTTATTCTAGAAGATTTAACATTTTCTAGTTTTAATAAAATAGTAATGAAATATAAAATAGGATATATGAGCTACATTAATAACAGAATGCTATAAACCATCATAATAACCTTTAATAGTATATCATGATTAATACCATAATAAAAACAATATATTAATAACATAATAAATAATATGTAGATATAATTTTATATAATGCTATAAGATAAAAATAATGATAAATATTAAAGTATGCATTCAGTGGAATCAATTTTTGGACCATCGCTTCTGTATTCAGACCTAAACTTCATAGTAGATTGAAGTTATTTTATTTTTACCACCCCTAACAGAAGAATCTTTGAAAGCCAATGTCACCATTTTGGGGTGGAAAAGCAGAGTATATTCTACATTCAGACAAAAAATGGAATTTTTTGTGCATCTGAACTGTGTGCTTTGCATGCTGGAGTTCTGACCTTCATCTCTGACATCTCATAGTCCCTGAGCATCACTTGGAATGACCCCTGAACACTGAGCCAGGAGAAGCTTGAGTGGTTCCCTCTCTTCTCCAAAAGAGTGCTGATATAGTTTGAATGATCATATTTTTATTTACTTTTAGCTTATACACCAGACCTGTCAGCGCTCAGAGGTTACTCCTGGCTCTGTGCTCAGAAATTACCCTTGGCAGATGGTCCAGATGGGATACTGGGAATCGAATTTTGGTCAGCCCCTGCAAGGCAAATACCCTCCCTACTGTGCTGTCACTCTGGCCCTTGAATGATCATATTTTAAATGCAGACTTTGCTTGTTTTTTTCTTTCTCACTTAGTTCAGATCCATGAACTTTATAATACGCACAGTGTTCTGATAAATTGAATGTACAGAATACATGTTAATACAACCTCAAAGGTGATTTCACATACAGAGATAATAGTGACTGAATTTCTTCCATTTTCTCATTTGAACAAGGTCTTTTTTCCCTTTATTTTCTGCTCTTAAGGTTTTATTTCCTCTGGGATACATTTCTGTTCTGTTAAGATTTTTTATATATTTGGTCAAATGGCCTTTAGCCATCACCAGCAGTGCCTAAGACTATCACTCCATCCATTGCCAGCAGTGATCAATGAATTCAAACCCTATTTATTTTTAGATTAAAAAAAAACTAGTTTGCTACTAGAGCATATTACTTTTCTTACACTTACTTTTTTCACATTTCCCTCCCCCCCACCGCATTAGTAAAGTTTTAGGATTTAATTTTGTTGTTTTTCTATTTTTATTTTTATTTATTTTTTGGTTATTCCAATCAGGAGGTACGGAGGGCCTTGTTCTAGCTACTGTGGTTAATTAAGAGTGATGTGGTGTGTGTGTGTGTGTGTGTGTGTGTGTGTGTGTGTGTGTGTGTGTGTGTGTGTGTACGTACTTCCTACGGGTACAGATATTTCTGAAAAGAAACAGAAGTAGATCACTAAGTCAGGAACTGAAAGGTGATGCGGAGCTCAGTGTTTCCTCTACCTCAGAAGTAGAATGAGCTGGAGACCTGCTCATTGTCACCTCCTTGACTCTTATGAACATGAGTCAACATGGCTGCCGACCTTGGGTTAGCACCCCATGGAGACCTCACAGCTCCCACCACCCCAGTCAGGCAAGACCTTTTAGCCTCTGGGGTTCGTTTTCTGAAAGGGACTCTGGATAGTATTGATATTTGTATCAAATCTGTATAAATTTATTTTCACAAGCCTATTTTCTTTTGGTTTCAATGATGATCTAAAGGGCATATAACGCCCATGGTTGAAACAATGTGGGGGATTTACTATCTTATTTTATCAAAGCAGCTTCACATGTATGAATGGTCAAATATTTTAAAGAATCCAAAAGAAAACAGTTAAGTGGAAATACAAGAGAAGAGTAAGTGGTGACACTGACTGAACTCATTCCTGTATTTATTTCTCTTCAGATTTATCAGCGATGCTGGTTGGTATTCAAGAAGGCTTCAAGCAAAGGTCCAAAAAGACTGGAGAAATTTTCTGATGAACGAGCTGCATATTTTAGGTGTTACCACAAGGTAAGGTTCACTTGCTGGAGCTTTCCAGAAATTTTTGTAAATAAAGAGAACTAATTCATTGAGTCTGAAAACTTTTATAAAATATTTAACAAAGGCATAAATGATAATATCTCCAAGAACAAAATATCTCTAGAGCAATACTGACTTACTAATTGTTTAATATAATTGATCAGGGCTGGGACTACAGCTCAAGTGGTAGCACACATGCCTAGGCAGTGGAAGGCCCTGACTTTGCTCTTCAACACCTAAAATCTTTTCCTTAGTATCTCCAGGCATAGCCATGATGGCTCTTGAACTCTGAAATATGTGACCTCTAAAAAAAGGAAACTGACGACTTGTTTTGGTCAGTAATGTAGAATTTGCTTATTGTTAGTAAATTTCGGAGTTCCAATGTAGACCAATACAAACTTCCAGCATTGACGCCTTTTGAGAGGAAGGAAAGACTCAATTGGGTCTGGTAGTGTCTGATGAGCAAATGACTTTTATCCAAGGAAAGAAGAGACGCCAATATATCTAGAAATACCTGAAGCTTCACAATCCCCTTTACCAACATAATAAGTAGAAACCATAAGTCGGGTCTTCTTTTCCTATAGACCTCTGTCTACCAGAAAGAAGAAAGGGGACAAGCCAGGAAAGCTTTGTTTGTTTCTTTAACTTTATTTTATTGAAACAATTGAGTTCTTCATGTTGAATTTCAGATATATAGTGAATTATGACCATTACCACCACCTCCCTCCATCAATGGATCCAGAGTGCCATCTTTTGTTCCTGGCCTACCAGTATAACAGGCCAATTTAAGTTTAGATTGTTAAAGTTTAGGTCCCTTGATTCCATTGTTATTGACTTTGGCTTGGATATTTAGTTCTGTTCGTATTTTTTTCCCCACCAATGCATCCAAGACCACTTGGCCCTTGGCTCTCAGCCTTTCTTTTTTCATCTCTTCTTAGTTTTATAGAAAAATGTGGGAATATGTGGTGAAACAAAGTAATTCATGTCCCAAAAGGCAGGAGCCCCTATTTAAAAATAAGAAATAAATAAAATAAAAGTAAAAAAGAGTTTTGGGGGGGTAACAAGTTTTTTTTTTTTGAATAAGCACAACAAAAGTTGGGGAAAATATAAAGGAAAAAACTTTGGCCTAAAAACAGGGAGACCCTACCCATGAAGCATCCTGCCATAAGACCAACGAGAGGCTCTTGGCACACTGAGTTGTCTAACCTCCAAGTTTTTACTTGTGGTTCAAGTAAAAGTTCTTCACAATCATGGTTGTACACACAGGTTTCTGTAGTTAAAGATCCTGGTTTTTATGCAGATCCTATGTCGAAGTCAGGATGACATGGAGCGACTTCTGGTTTCATCTAATTATCAGGTGGCAATTTAGAGAAATCTACTCTGAAAACAAGTTGTTGCTGATACCAAGTCATCAGGGTGTCATATGAATCCACTTTGAATCAAGTTGATGCCAGGGCATCACTGTGGTCTTCTATGGTAGATTTCTGATTCTTGGTGCTGGTGCAGAAAACCATGCTAAATCTGTAGATGGGATCTAAGATTCAGAGGTGAATGGCCAATGTCCAATCTTCTGAAGCCTAAGGCAAGTCACTATGACAAATGTTCAGGGTGTAAATAAAATTTCTGAGTTCCTATTAGATAAGAACTTATTTGGGGGACATTTTTAATGTCTATTACTTCTCTATTATTTGTGTATAAGAATACCATTAATTTTTATGTGTTAATCATGTAGCCTGCCACTTTGCTATATAAATATGTTGTTCTAGGTGCTTTTTGGTGGTCATTAAGATTTTCTTTTTTTTGTTTGTTTGTTTTTGTTTTTTTGTTTTTTTGGGCCACACCATTAGATGCTCAGGGATTACTCCTGGCTAAGTGCTCAGAAATTGCCCCCAGCTTGGGGGGACCATATGGGACGCCGGGGGATCGAACGCGGTCCTTCCTTGGCTAGCACCTGCAAGGCAGACACCTTGCCTCTAGCGCCACCTCCCCGGCCCCTCATTAAGATTTTCTAAATATAGTATCATGTCATCTGCAAACAGTGAGAGTTTGACTTCTATCTTTCCTATCTGGATACTCTTCATATCTATTTTTTTTACCTAATTGTTATGGAAAGTACTTCCAGTACTCATTACTGGTGCATTTAGTCCATTGATATTGAGAGAGATGATTGTCATGGGATTTAGTGTCATATTTTAGTAAAAGTTTGGTGTCTTGTGGTCTTTCTTATCTTAATATAGATCTTTCATTTAATCTTTTAAGTATGGTTTTGAGTCAGTAAAATTTCTAAGTTGTTATTTATTCACAAAGCTGTGTATTCTTTCTTCAAATCTGAATTAAGTATGGCTGGGTGAAGTACTCTTGGCAAGGCATTAATTTTGTTGAGTTTAATTACCATATTGCACCACTGCCTTTGGGTATTGAGGATTTCTTGTGACAAATCTGTGGTAAGTCTTCGGGATGCTCCTTTGATTATATTCTCCCTTTTTGATCTTGCTGCTTTCATTATTCCATCACTATCTATAGGGTCATTATTATGTCTAGGATGTATCTTGGAGTCTTTTCTTTGGATCTCTTTTGGCTGGTACTCTTTGGGCATGTAGGATTTCATAGCATGCACTCTTTAGTTCTAGGAATTTTTTCTGCAATGATATCCTTGATTGGTGATAATTCTTGGGGACTTTCTTCTTGTGTCTCTGGACTCTAATGATTCTTATGTTGTTCTTACTGAGTTTATCAAAGACTTCTATTTTCGTCTGTTCACATTCTTTGGTACTTTTTCCATATTCTGTTTATTTGCTCTGAGGCCTTTTTCCAAGGTCATCTGTTGTATGGAGCTGCTATGCAGCTCATCTTCCAGTTCACTGATTCTGTATTCAACTGCTGTTAGTTTGTTGGAAAGGCTTTCCAGTGAGGTTTTCATTTCACTTACTTAGTTTTTCATCCCTGTTATTTCAGTTTGAGGTTTTCTTATTTCTATTTTCATATCCTCTTGATTCTTATTTGTGATTTCTTCAGTTTGTTTCATGTTTTTGTTGAGTTCTATGAACATCTTCTATATTTCTTCTCTAATGTTCTTATTTGAGAGTCTAAAGAGATATTTGGTACTTTTAGGGTCATTGGAGATACCATTTTTGTCCTCTAAGCATGGTGGAGGTCTGCTTTATTTCCCCATTGTCACAGTTTCAGTGTGGTGTTTTCTATGTCCCGCGCTGACATTCCTTGACTAGGTGGAATATACGACCGCAGGGGGAGTGGAGTTGCCACACACTTTAATGGCTCTTTGTCTTGGATTCTGTCCCTCACCTGAGTGTTGAGTAACATTAATTATACAGTCTAGGATGGAGGTAGATGATGGTGAGATGGATGGAGAGGACTTTCTCCTCCAGCCTGGGCCACGTGCCTGCAACTCCTTCCAGCTGGCGGGTCTAGGGTTCAGGGTAGTCTAGAAGAAAAGACTCACAGCAATAAGGTTTCAGGAGACATCAACTTTATTCAAGGTCCTAGCCACCTGGGCTAACCTTTTAAGCAAACTCCATTATTAGCCCTGCATTCAACCTTATCTCTTCTAACTCTCCATCCTGCCAGCACTCCTTGTGTTTCTCCTTGCTGAATCTCTCTCTATCCTCCAATCCATTCCCTTCCTGCCCCTGAGGCAATCCTTTTGTTACCTACCAAAGACCCCTCCCAGAAATGGGCAGGTCTTACCATCAGGTAAGGTTATGCAGAAGATGGGGGTGGGGTGACACCTGAGTACAACCAACATGGCTTCTGTGTCCCAAAGTCGCAGGCTCCTCTATGGTAGGTGAATCTAGGTAAAAGCCTAAACAAAAGTGTTTTCTCCTAACTTCCTTTTTTCCTAACCTGTTCCTTTGATATGTAAAAACTCACTGGATAGTTGCTTTTGTATTTGAATTGACCGTCTTCAACTGGGAATTGGAGATTGGTTTGAATTTAGAAGGGGGTCTGGCCTTGGGGCCCAAGAGAGAAAGCACATGGCATAAGCAGCACAGGGCAGTGAGGGCACATGACAGATAGAAAGAGCACATGCAAGAAAAAGGCCTGGAAGAAAAAAAAAGCAGGCTAATTCCAGTTGATCTTTTCCTCACTGCTTGATATATTATTTCTCTGCTGCTAACCTGCTTCATCAGACCGTCGGCCTAAGGCCATTTTGTTTCTTCACTTCTAAATAAGATATATGCAGTGTGCATAGAAATTTTTTTTTATAATTTTTGTTTTTACTATAATCTGGCCCTCCAACAGTCTGAAGGACAGTGAACTGGCCCCCTGTTTAAAAAGTTTGAGGACCCCTGGAAGGGGTTAGAAACATGGTGCCTGGGGCAGCCTCAGCCAGCTTGTGGATTGATATTTTTATTCCAGACTCAACCATAGCCTCTGCTGTCTTCAGGAAGTGTTTTGCAGCTCTAGGCCCTGCTTAGGATTCTGTCCCTCACTTGGGCACTTTCAACATGGCTTTTAGGCCACAGCAGTCTCTGCTTCTCTAAGAAGTGAGTTCCACAGTTTTGGGTTCGTGCTTTGTATTCTATTCTTCATCTGGTCCTAATTTGTGAATCTTGGTAATTAAAACAAACAGGGATGAGAAGTAACATATCTTGGCCACATTCTGGAGTGGTTTGAATATAAAAAAAAAAAGCCCAAGCTATTTCCAAAAAAACCAAACTGTCATTTGCTGGGTCTTAGTGACAGTGACAAATACAGACTCATCCCTCCTGTTGAAACCCTTGCATTTATTACATCACCTGGTTTCTTTCATGTCATTGATAAGGATATTTTTAAAATGCCAGTTTTGCATATATGATTTTATTTAAGTTTTAAAGACAAAATAGAGTACAAGATGTAAAACCTGCTCTAGAGGCCCCATGCAGGTGTCTTTTATTTTGTTTACATATTGACAGTGACAGGCATGGAACCCAAGTTCACCCATATGAGGCAAGTACTGAAGGGCTCTAAGTTTGGAAGGACCTGGTCTGTGAAACCTGGAATTCTCACCTGGGAATGTAGGTGGGCCATAAAAACACCAGAGGCAGCATTCTTCCCTCCACACCACCTCCCTTTCTTCTTACTCTCTGGGTTACTGTTATTTTATTTTTATTTTATTTTTTTTGTAGGGGGGAAGGAGGTATAATTTGGACCACAACTGGCAGTGCTCAGGGATCGATCACTCATGACTTAGTGCTCAGGGATCACTTTTGGCAGGGATCAGGAAACCATGTTCAGTGCAAGGAATGGAACCTAGGTCAGTTGCAGGCAAGACAATTGGGTTAAATTTGTACTGTCTAGCCCCTGTGGGTGACTTCTTGAAAAAAATAGATGATTTATTATTTTATTTATTTGGATTTATTTTTATTTGAGGCAACATGATCTACAATACTTTTTGTAATAGGGGTTCCCATACAATATTCCAATACCAGACCTTCCACCAAACTTTTTGCTTTCATCCATTAATGTCTCAGGGTATCCACCCCTTCTTATGAGAGGTGAAACTCACACCATATCACATTGTGTGCTGCATATGTGCCCCGGGCTCTGCATAGTGACTGGATGCTCTGGGCTCTTAGCATTCTGATCAGAAGCAGGAAGTCAAACCGTGCTCAGGATTCGGTGGGCAGCTTTGTGTTGAAGGTGAGACGAGGATATAATCAATCCATTGCACACATTGGGTCATCAAGGTCATCTACCATGTTGATCAGCAGTGAGAATAATTGAACTATGATTGGTCCTTCTAGATTAGTGTGAGAACTTTTACAAAAAATATGAGTCAGGCACTTTATACAACTTTGTGTGACCTACTCCGAGCTCTTTAAAAGTGATTAATCATTTTCCGTTAAGGTAGACTGTTGTGTGCTTTGGGATAGCACTCTTCAAATTAATGATCTTTCTTTGGTCTTCACACTAGTTGATATTTATCAAGGGCTCACTTAGCTTCGACAGGCACTAAACAAAGTCGTTCTGATATATTTC
Organism: Suncus etruscus; assembly: GCF_024139225.1. NCBI lineage: Eukaryota > Metazoa > Chordata > Mammalia > Eulipotyphla > Soricidae > Suncus > Suncus etruscus. Next base: position 11,491,036 of record NC_064854.1, on the reverse strand, counting down.
CTGAATCCTCTGATGGCTCTGTGAGTCAGAGACTATTATAATCTGCATTTTTATCGATGAATTAAAGGATGAGTGACACTGCAGCGGATTACTGAGTTGATTCAAGAGGGAGGTGAATAGACCCCAGGAAGTCTTGCTCCAAGGTCATGTTCTTCCCCACCAAAAATCTAACCCTGAGCATTTGCTTTAGAAGACAGCTCACATACATGTCCCACAAGTAAATTCCCCCTCTCCTCATATTCCTGGGGGTACAGACAGATGCCTCAGCTGAACACATTGGAAAACCATTTGGTTTTGGAAATTGCACTCAATCTTGAAATAATTGTAGATTTGTAGGCAGCTGTAAGAAAGAACAGAGGGAAAATGTGCTTCTTCAATCCACTTTCTCTTATTGGTAACACCTTGAAAGCCTGTATTATATTTTTACAACCTGTATTTATATTATTACAACCAAGATATTGGTACTGACACAACTGATGCCATCCCCTGGCATTCCATATGTCTTCCAAGCCAGGAGCAATTTCTGAGTGCAGAGCCAGGAGTAACCCCTGAGCATCACCGGATGTGGCCCCCCAAAAAAACAAAACAAAGAATTACATCTTATATATGTCACCTTTTGTAACAAGCTTTCTTCTTTTGAGAGTCATCCAAATGGTTCATTGCGTATGTGAAATAAATACCCAAGTTGTGAAATCACCTTACACATATTTATAACCCTACATGGATAGATCTAATGCAGGTAGGATAGCTGTGAAGGATTAATAAAGCAACCCAGTCAGGAGAGAGTCATGGAGTCAGTTTGCTTTTCATCTCATGGTCTCTCTGCCTGGTGCCAAGCCAAAATTGCTCTTTATTCTTCCAAAACAAGATCCACCAGGTGGGGAAGGGTGGATCAAGATCCAGGTTAACATTTACATATCAAAGGGCTAGGTGAAAAGGAAAGAAAAAATAGGGGAATACCCTTGTTTTGAATTAATAGCTGGGTGTCATCTTATAGTGTGTATTAGCAAATTATGTCTTTTGAATTACTAAATTGTATTGTATAGTGTGGATTACTATCCTGTGCTTACATCTACACATGGAAGCACTCCTGGATTGTTTCAAGTTTGCAGTTATTATAAAGTTCAATGAGAATAATGTTTGGTTTTTCTGTGATAATTTCCCCAAAGTGTGAGCTCAGAGGAGAGTTATATGTTCCGTTTTAAAAGAAACTGCAAAATTGTGTTGCAAAGTATTTAGGTTACTTTTACACTCTCAGCATTGTTGTCTGTGTGATCCAATCTCAAACCATCTTTACCAGCATTTGGGATTGATAGGACTTTTTCAAATTTTAGCCATTCTGATAGTGATATCTTATGGGGATCTTAATTTGCATTTTTAATGTTTAATGATAGCAATGTTTATTCCTGGCTTTGACTTTGTACTCAGGAATAACTTCTGGTGGTGCTTGGGAGACCATATGGGATGCTAGGGATCAAACCCAGGTTGGTTCTGTGCAAAGCAACTGCCCTACCATTGTATTATCTCCAGCTCATCCCTCTACTCCCATTAAGTTTCTTTGACAATTTTTCTGAAAACATTTTGTCCTGGGGGACGAACAGATAATATAGTGGATAAAGAATTTGTCTTCCACTTGGTCAATCTGGGTTTGATTCCCCGGCATCTCATTTGGTCCCTAGAACTTCCAGCAGTTATTTCCGAGTGTAGAACTGGCAAAAACTCTTGAGCACCACTGAGTTTAGCCCAGATCCCTCCCCGCATTAAATAAAAATATTTTGTCCTGTTAGTTTGGCTATGTTCCTGAACTCTATTATTTTCCATTGAGATGTGTACCTATTTCTCTTCTATTACCATTCATTGTAGACATACAGTAATTACCACTATTGGGTGGAACAGTACCTTCCACTTTATTACCTTTCCAAGCTTGTTTCAGCTATTTTATGTCTGTGTCGGGACATGAATTTTGAGTTATGTTTGTAAATGTCTACAAAAACTTGTGTAAGGATTTTGAAAAAGAACACATTCTTAGGTAAAATCATGGAAGAATGTCTATTTCTTTTTTTTTGTTTTGTTTTGTTTTTGGGCCACACCCGGTAATGCTCAGGGGTTACTCCTGGCTATGTGCTCAGAAGTTGCTCCTGGCTTGGGGGACCATATGGGACACCGGGGGATCGAACCTCGGTCCGTCCAAGGCTAGTGCAGGCAAGGCAGGCACCTTACCTTTAGCGCCACCGCCCGGCCCGGAATGTCTATTTCTTATGTCAACTGTTTTAGTTATCAAACACAGGATGCTACTCCATTTATTTTAATTTCTTGTGTTTCTTTTATCAACATTACAATGTCCAATCTCAAAAGATAGTTTTCACATGTTTTGTTAATTTTATACCTGGTCATTTCTCTTAATATAAATTAAATTTATATTAATTTATATTGTATATAAATTAAATAATATTAAGGTTAACTTTAGAATTCTATTGAATTGTTAGATTTGTGAAAGTCATTTTTAACCTGTAATCAATAAAGCACACTTAATGGCTAATCATTTGAAATTATTTGTTGTCCTTATATTTTGGGAAGAGCTTCCAGCTTTTGATGAATTGGTGAAATGATTGATTGGCTTATTATTTATTGTATTTATTCTTTTGTTTTGGACACTCCCGGTGACACTCAGGAGTCACTCCTGGCTACGCAGTCAGAAATTGCTCCTGGCTAGGGGGACCCTATGAGAGGCTGATTAAATCAGGTCTGTCCTGAATTGGTTGTGTGAAAGGCAAACGCTCTACTGCTGTGCTATCACTCCTGCCCCTTTATTAGATTTATTCTTAAAAAACCACACACACACACACACATATATATATATATATATATATACATACATATACATACATATGCATGGTAAAATAAGAATAATACTAAAGCAATGCACAAAGTTCATGGATTGCAAATCACATATATGTTTCTTATGTATATTTCTACATGAGCTGCTTAAAAGCATATATGTGTCTTGTTCTGTGTGATCTTAAAGTTTGTATGTAGGTGGAAACATTTGCTTATAATCCAAACACACAGATCCTCTCTGTAAATGATAGAAAAAGAGAAAAGGTATTTTTCTCAAGGTAATAAAAACTAGTTAAATGACAGGGCCGGTGAGGTGTTGCTAGAGGTTAGGTGTCTGCCTTGCAAGCGCTAGCCAAGGAAGGACCGTGGTTCGATCCCCTGGTGTCCCATATGGTCCCCCAAGCCAGGGGCAATTTCTGAGCGCTTAGCCAGGAGTAACCCCTGAGCATCAAATGGGTGTGGCCTGAAAACAACAACAACAACAACAACAAAAATATATATATGGCTATGGGATATGTGAGGCATCACTGAACATTATTGGCCAAGTAAATTTTGGTCAACGAGTTACATTGATGAAGTTGGAGATTTGCTTACCTTAGTCAAAGGTTTTGCCCAGGTCCTTTCTTTCCCTTCTTATTTTTTTAAATAATAAATGCAAGTCGCATGTCTCATAATAAGTCCAAGTAATTCTGAAGTAAATGGAGTTGAATGAATGCAAAATATTTGTCCGCAGACAAAAGTATTTCTTTGATATTGTTTATTTTAAAGAGATTAAAACCTACTTTTAGAGAAAAATGGAATAAATTATTATAGACTAAACATGATTTTTTTTAAATGCAGAATTCCTTGTCTCACTCTTATGATCCTGATCTTATGTACCTTTTAGTAGCAAATACTTTCACATTCAGAACATTCTGGTTCAAGAGCTTTGTTTAATGGTCACATTAATTATACTTGTGCCCTTTCTGTCTGTTTTAAATATAATTCTAAGTCAATAATTAGTGACTGCACTTCATTAATTTAACAAATTAGAGCACTCTTTAGTGTAAAGTCTGCCGTCATCCCTTTAAAAATCTTCATACTAATGACAAAAGGACTTACGCTAATACAAATTATATGACAGTGGGAAAGTGTGCATTTGCTTATGTGTTCTTGCTCATGAACAAAAATAGTTTAGAAGTGAGATTATTGGTCAAAGTCTTCACCTTTAAATTTGTTGTAATTTCTTGGGGGCCGGAGCGGTAGCGCAAGTGGTAAGACATCTGCCTTGTGCATGCTAGCCTAGGACGAACCACAGTTCGATTCCTCAGCGTCCCATATGGTTCCCCAAGTCAGGAGTGATTTCTGAGTGCATAGCCAGGAGTAACCCCTGAGTGTCACCGGGTATGGCCGAAAAACAAAAACAAAAATAAATGGGCGACTCTAAGCTACTCATGATAGCTTAGGAAAGTTAGTTCCCTCACATATGCCTCTCTATCTCTTCAGTTTCAGCTTATGCACATTGTGTGTTCATGTGCTTGTGTGTCTATTTTTAAGGAGACCCGATGAAGGGGTTATTCCAGCTATTTCACATGTGCTAATAAAGGTTTTCTCTTCTGGGAGATAGTCCAAATTTATAACACTTACAGGCGCTCATCCAATTTATTTTAAGTGACCAGGGGCATTGTGATATTTTAGGAAAGAATAAGACCTTCAACACAGAGATTAAGATAGACCTGTCTAGACTGGTTGTTTCTTAAGAAATGTTTTCTGAAATGTTGGCATGAATTTGGGGCTTACTTGCTTGTGAACAAGACTAATGTGCTGGACAATTCTGGTTAAAATGCCCCAATTGCTCCTTATTTGATATTCTTTGTTACTGTCTCAAACTCTTCGTGCTCTTTTAGAAAAAGAAAAGAGGGAAAAGGTCAAAGGTTTAAGACATATTATGTCTTAAATGGGAAGTATTTATTAGAATATTTTATAGTGTTCTGATTATTTCAGCAGATAATAACGAAGCAATAAAGCTAACAAATGTAAAGGATTATTTTACTAATACTTGAGAAAACATGAAGACCCAGATATGGTTGACTGTCAGATTGCTTTTACTTTCATTGGCAAACTATAAGAATAAATAAAAGGGCTTATGACTCTTCATTTTTGGAAGGATAATAGCTTTGATTTTTTTTTTTTAAAGAATGAAGTAATTTAATGCTTCTGTAGAGCTGGGCAATTTGCATACACAAAGTGAATCGCTCACTTAATTCACGCAGTTCCACAAGGGGAAAAATAATTAGGATGCAGCTTACAAAAGCAAGGTGGAAAATTGCCTTTTAGGTAGCGTCTCATTTTCACTCTGTAAACATAAATAAATCATCATCTGTAAATTACCATCCGCAAAAGATGGGAAGAATTGAGAATCAAATCCTTGTTTTCCTAAATGGCTTTTGACTTTACAGCACAACAGAAGCATACTTAATATTCCTATGCACTGCAGACTAATTACTTAATTCTGACAAGAATATACGGAGATCTCAAGGGAGAGTCTACTTTTAAAAATCCAATTGTATTAATGTTCTTTTAAAACATTAGCAGAAATTTCCGTGGTTTCTCCATCTAGTTACAAATAACCCATTAGGAAAATTGAATTGTGTCATTTGTAATTGTTTCTCAGGTTGTTCATGCAAAACTATATTGGGTAGGAAATTAAACTTTGAAAGTATGACCACTTTGTTAATCACTGGCCATTAAACATTTATTTCAACGAGCACTATCATCTATGATGAATAAGACATCTGGAGTATAGCTTTAAACAGGCAAATTAATTTGGCAGTTCCTTTTGGAATTCCTAATTGGATGGCATATTTAAAGATTTATCAGAAATGTAAAAGAATGTTGACTGTTTCTTTCCTTTGATGGAGTATGGTACTTTGCATTTTGAATATGCAGAAAACTTAGAATCAGGACCTGCACTGCGAATAAGTAGCTCTTAACTCACCATCTCTTCATCCCACCTAAACTGTCAACTTTGTCATGAAGTCTTTGTTAGTCTCTGAAGACATGATCCAGTCATCCTTGGGTGCCATCTTTGAGCCGTTAGCTGATTTTGGCTGGAATCATTGTTTCCACGTGAAAGGCCCTCAAATTGCCTAAAGCATTGGCCTTGTCTTTCAATTTAGAAAATGCATTTGTGCTGATAGTTGTTATTATTGTTGCTTGGTTTTGGGGCCACACCCTATAGATTTCAAGGGTTACTCTTGGCTCTGTGCTTAGGAAGCTTTCCTGGCGGGGCTCATGAGGGACCACATGCAAAGCTGGGAACTGAACTAGGATCAGCCAGCCACATGCAGCAAAATTATCTTAACCCCTGTAGTTAAACACAATTGTTTAACTTTTAAAGATTCCTTTAAAAGAAAACAAAGGCAAATCCTGATATGGTGTCAACTTTGTCAAACAGATTTGTTCTCCCTTGGGCCTTTGCTTCCATCCTTGCTTCCATCTGTGAATCATTCTTTCAGGTGTAAGGGTTCCCTAATATCCCATTTCAGAAGGGCTTTCTTGACCCTTGTGTGAAGTAGCAGAATTCCTCTGAGCCCACGTCAAATTCTTTCCACAGCTCTGTCCTGGTCACACTCACTGTTCCCCACTAGTGGACAAATGACTTTGTTTATGATTTATTCACACTTTGCCTTGCTTAGAATCAGAGCTTTGTGGGGGGCCATTTCTGTCTATTATAGGGGTTCTTACTTAAAGAATAGAGCTATGCTTGACAAAGAGTCATTGCTAAAGACTCAATGAAAGGATAAATAAGTCAGGAAATAAGTGGGTTTTGCTTTGAGAAATGAATGTGCACAAGAAGGAATTTGCAATGGGATTACAACTTGCTCTCTACTTGGGAGAACTTAAGTGTTGCACTGAGAGGCAAACAATGTACACACTGTACTCTCTCTCTCTGGCCTTTCTACTATAATTGTATATAAGTGTTTTTTATGGGGGGATGCTCTTGTACATAGCAAATTTTTTTTTACATTCTTTCTGTGAAACTATACACAAAGGCAGCATAATTCTGTTGGAGTTTATGGTGTGTCTATTTTCTTGTACTGTGAAAGAAAAATAAAATCTCTGAACCAAAGAGGCTCAAGAGGGAGTTTTCTTAAAAAAAGTTTTGTGCTTAGCAGGAAATAATTTTGGTTTAACCTGAGGCATAATGGAAAGACAAGAAATTCAAATCCAAAGTACTCTGGGAGTTCACGTGCCCAGGAATGGAACATCCTACCCTGTGGAAATGGATCATGGTCCAAGAGTGCAGGAAAATTTCTGTTTCCTTAAACACCAGGTCATTCTGCTATTAATGCAAACCAGATTGGGGCCAATTGGGGAGAAATCTACCTTATTTAAGGACTTGCCTTTCCCATATTTTGTTTTAGTTTTCGTTTCATTTTCAATGTACCATGTCACTTTTCTGGACTGTTAATTTTAATAGTCCAATATGCTTACATAGTTTCAGGTGAAAAGAATATTCATATTAAATGAGAATGTTAACAATCTAGATTTTAGATTGCAGAATCTGTTTTCAAAATAAAAAAATGATTTGTTTAGTCATTGTAAAAAGAATATAAAGATTATTTTATAGAAAATTTGTAGATTCTTCACGTTGCTTCAGTTGGATATCGGAGATAGTAAATACAACCTGTGTTTTTTGTTGACTTCTAAAGACATTTGGAAAATAAAAAGTGACTATTTTATTGTGTATGTTATGCAAGGGTCTATTATGTATTATTGCAGCTGGTGATTCTTTTAAAATACAGTGTGTGTGCCTACACACGCACAAGTGTAGATGTGTGTTGGCAAATGCACATGTTCATACAATATGGTAATGACATTCTGAGTTGGGGACATAAATGTGCTGTGGAATTTTATCACCCCCTCCATCCCCAGTGAGGGGGTGTGGAGTTGCTTATTATTTAAACTCATTTTCTGGATGGGTGATTGTATTGTGAGTCACCCAGTTCTCTCCACATTTCCTTTCTGTTTAAGGTGACTTTCTTCTTCCGCTCTGTCTTAATGGATGTGTAATGAAATGACATATTTCAAAGCCAGCGATGAGTTGAGGATGAGGCAGAGATATCTTTATATATGGTCCCGATGACTATTAGCATAGGGCTGGGGGTCCTCACTCTCCAGGTTTCACTCTTGAGAAATAAAAAATTATTCAAATAAGAGTTGGCTCTCAGGGCTGTAGAGTCTCAGAAAGCTCGCAGAATTAGTCATAAGCATTTCAGATGGGGAGGAATTGGCTTCATTCAAAACTCAACTCTGCCATTTTCCAGCTATGAACGTTGGCATATGACACTGTTTTACACTTTCCCAGCTTCCATTTGTTTCTTCATCTGGAGAATACAGATAAAAGCCATTGCTCTATTGGGTTTCTGTTTGAGTTGAATGAACATTTGACCTAAAAGCACAAAAAGCACAGAGTGTGGCTCTGATGTAGACTTAAATACTGGGCACCTCTCAAATGTCTGTTTTTCATCGATTCATCTGTTAGGAAGGCTCCATAGAGAGCTGGAGAGATCAATCATTTATTTATAGAAACAGACATAGCACATAGCTTCTGGCTGTATAGATGGGTATACAGAGAATGGTGAAGTCACTCTGAGGGGAAGCCAGGTTTCCCAGAGGAAGTGGACCTGGCTGGAAAAGCAACATTTCCTTATCTAAAAAGAGGCAGAGGAGAGCCACTGGCTGCAGAGAAGCACCATGTGGAAAATTTGTGGGTGACTTTGGACTTTTGTTCATCTAGCCTGGGCTCCTAAGAAGCTCCATATTGAACTTAGGGCACATTATACTGCCTCTAGTCCATATCCTAGAGCAGAAACAGGAGGGAGCCAAGCGTAGCCATGAGGCATGTAAGCCAAATTGTTACCAGTCAGTGAGAGCTTTGAGAATGACCCTTGTGATGGGGGCAGAGGACCAGGAATGTTTCCACAGGTAGCTGAAGAGAGTGAGGTAAGGAGAAAGGTAAAGATTCTATGCAGGAATCATGGTGCCTCCTGTAAATCAATGAGAAACCAATGTTTCTGGCATGTGAAGTTGTGTGAGTGCAAGCTGGTAAAATTATTCTGGGATAGACCCCCAGCAGACCCAGATGCTCACAAATTCAGATTTGGGTTTTTTGGACCCACATGCAAAGGAAAGTCATTGCAACGTTCTGTTGTCCATCAAAGTGCTGGAATCTAGTTGGATGCTTTGTTCACAATGAATTCATGGGTTTACAATGGATGCTGATAAACCAGTAGTAACTCATGCTGTAAGATAGTAATGGCTGGTGTTGGGATGACATAGGAACTAACAGTGGTATCAAAATAAAATCTGATATCTGTAAGATCCAAGGGAGTGAGTGTGATCAACGAATAAGATGGTGTCCACCTCCTGGAGAAAGTGCTTCGGGGACATCCTGGTAGCTTTTTCTCTCTGAATGTTCTCACAAGATAACCATAAAATAGGCAGTTTGTACACCCAGACTGGATTCTCTAAGAGTTGGGTCAGGAGGCAGGATGGTGAAGACATGATTATTGGTTTGCAGATGGGACATCCTTGCTGTATCCTCTTGTGGCAGATGGAGGAAGCCCTTGGGGTTCCCTGTACAAAGGGACACATTCCATTAAGCATTCCATTCTGGTCGCTTACTCTCCAGTATCCCAATATTTATGATGTAGGATTTCACCAAGGGAAGGAACCTAGAGAGGCTGCCAGACATGTAGTCTATTAAGCCACTGTTAAGTTATTTCCAAAATTGGCCTAAAAAGAGCTAGTGGGCATTAAGAACAAGGGAATGAAAGAATCAGGTTAGTGTGTGCCTGGAAGGTATTTCTTTCTCTCTCCAGCTCATTCTTGAGCCAGGCAGTTATAAAATTGGAAGCTCATTCCACAATACAAAAGCTAATGAGGGAAGCCTTAGTCAGGAAAGCCATAGACAGGAAAGATGTCCACCATTTGTCAGTACAAAAGAGCTTGCTGTTACACTACCAAGGAATTTGGCTGAGTCATTCACGTCACAAAAGACTCAAATATGACGTCTCTTCAGGGCATTAGAGAGAGAGAATTGAGAGTGGGACGACCATCTGGAGTCACAAGAAGCTAACAAATAGCCTTTGTGGGATAGGAGTGGGTAGAGACACGCTCAGGGGTCCTAGGGATTGTGAGAAAGAGGGAGAAGTTTATGTCTTAGGGGCAGGAGCTTTGTCTACTGAGAAAGTGATTATACAAATAACAGATGCCATAACTATTGAAGAGCTAGAGGAGGAAATAAAAACAATCCACCAGCCAATTTTTTGTGTTGGAATATGTCATTGAATCCCATGTGTGTGTGGACCAGAAAAAGGCACTGTAGACAGTTCACATTCTACCATGAATAAGTGAAAAATAAAATAGCTTAGTTGTGAGTTCTATGATTCTTTTGTCTTCCTCTGGACTCATGAATGTGTCAGATGCTTACTCTGGGAAATACTAGAAGGGATGGAGTATTTGTCCTGATACAGAGAGTCATGAGAAATATTGAGAAGAGTATTTTATTTGGAGGGCGGGGAGTGTAATGTGATAACAACAGCATCTTCTTTCTAGGAAGTTTTGTGGCTGGGCTCCTTTCAGTGATTCACTTATGCTAAACATCTGTGTTATCTTTCTTTGCTGTGTGACTGGAAAATACAAGGTCAGTCATAGCTTCCAGTATATATCCTCTGTTCAGCTGGTTCCATCCATCTGCAGGCTGGTGTGGTTTAGAGGTGATTATTCAGGGCCATGATCAAATGTAGACACCTGGGAGAAAGAGAGAGGTAGTGTCCACTTATTCCAGTCTGCGGTCTGCCACTGCCAGGAAGTTTTCTGAGAGAGATAGGTAGATGTAATTTACCCATCAGAGAGAGCCAGGTGAGGCCTGTAGGTCTGGATTTGAGAGAGAGAACAGAGAATGAGGGATAGAGACAGAGCAGGCAGCATCTCACCAATGCTTTATCTCTGGGCCAAGCCTAGCCTTTGGCCTCCCTATGGGCTGGCAAACTCTGCTCTGGTGTTTTCTCTGGGCCCCCTTCAACTGTCAAACCTTTTTCTTATATGTCCACTATTATAGGGGGGCATGTCCAGGTTTGTGTTCCAGTCCAACTGCTGTTACAGGGAGTATCCAAAGGGTGTGTATAGGGAGCATGTCTAGGTTCAATTACCTTTATACCAACAATCAAACATCTTGTTGTTTTTTTCTTTTTCAGGTGACAGAACTCAACAATGTGAAGAATGTGGCTAGATTGCCAAAGAGCACCAAGAAGCACGCTGTGGGGCTCTATTTCAATGATGACACCTCCAAGACCTTTGCCTGCGAATCAGGTTTGACTCTGATGGAAGGGTTGGTGCTTTGGCATCGTGTCTGTAGTGGGGGGCAGCTGGGTTAATCTTGTGGCCATTCCCGCAGATCTTGAGGCTGATGAATGGTGCAAAGTGCTCCAGATGGAGTGTGTGAGGACTCGTATCAACGACATCAGCCTCGGAGAACCAGATTTACTGGCTACCGGGGTGGAGAGAGAACAGAGTGGTATGTAGCTGAACGTTCTTCTTGACTTGCTTTCAAAACTGCCGTCACAATAGAGTATCTTATTCAGATCACCGTGAGGAGATTATCAGAATGTATAAAGAAAAAAAAGGCAAAATAATCTATTTTAGCTAAAGTGTGTGTTAATAGTTCACTGTACTTCTTAATACGTCTTAATGCTATACTCCTTAATACTCAATACTGAATCTGAAAGAATCTAGAGAAATAGAATCAGTGAGAAAGAGGAGGGGACTTGTCATTGGCCATTTTCTGTGCAAAGCACATGACATCATCTGACTCCTCCAAGATCCATATGACATTGGTACTATTACTTCCCCAGTTTACAGATAGGGTAAACTGATGCTTCCAAAAGCCAAAGATCTTGCACCAAGATTTTCATAGCTCATTATCTTATTTCTATACTATATGCTTTGGCCCCATTGTATAATGGGCAGATACTACAGTAGTTTGTCTTGCCTTTTTCACATTTCAAATTTACTAGGAAATTTCAGTATTTGGAATAAAGTCAAGACTTTATGTAGCTTTCATCAAGTTTCAACCCACTTAAACCTGCCTCTAGAAAAAAAAAAAAGAAAAAGAAAAACAAAAGCTAGTTCTTTGAACTCAACAATTTATCTTGGTAATAGATCATTTTAAGTAATACTAAGACCCAAACATTGATAAACACTAGAGCAAAAATCAGTGTTGTTTTCCAACATGAACTTGGAAATGAAATTTTAGTTATTTATCCCAAAAATAATGGAGCCTGGTGGACAAGGTAGATCAGAATCCTGGGGTTCTGTTTTCATCCTTTGCCTGAATGGAGGAGACTTTAGCCCAGCCTGAAGCTTAGGATCTTCTTGGCTTATTAGAACAAGGCTAAGGTGGGCCTGTCATTCTCCTCCCCCTGACCTACACCTGTCTTCATGGCCCACTGAGATTCTGGGGTCCTCTGGGATGGCCATCAGCTAACTTCAAGAAAGTATTGCTGCCTTGAATTAGGACTGCTAGTTCCTTCACAGTAGACCCTTTGCAGGAGGAAACATTGAGCTTCAGAGTCAGGAGCCATTTGCAGGGTCTCAGACTCATCCCAGATGCTTCTGTGCCTCAGGGACAGAGATGCTGGAAGCCCCGCATCAAGAGGATAATGCAGGTTGGGGTGGTTTTGAAATCTGGAAAACTCCAATCAGCACTTATTATTTACAAATTATCTTTAGTAAAGAGGCATCCTAAAGGTGCTCCAAACTGAATTTGAGAATTGATTTGGAGCCTAGTAGTTGCTTTTCCTGTATAATTTCCTGTGCCTCTTCTGCCAACAGGAACATGAATGCCTCTGGTATATAGGTATATAATAGTGAGAGATGACTGTTATGCTACACATTTTGAAACTATTATTTGGTTCACATCTATGTGTAATTGTCATTTAAAGTGGTCATTTTTAAATCCCAGTGCTGTTGGTACTCTTGAATGGGGTAGAGTTATTAAAAAGCTTTTATTTATTTGAAATAAATAAATTGGCAGAGGTTCTTCTTACAAATTTTATTCAATGATCACAGTGTTTCTCACTTAATATCTCCAAGTGAAAGCTTTCCCATTTCCATAGACTTTTAAAGTAGTCTTACTAGAATTAAGAAACTGATTCCTGGGCCTGGAGAGATAGCACAGCGGTAGGGTGTTTGCCTTGCACGCAGCTGACCCAGAATGCATGGTGGTTCGAATCCCGGCATCCCATATGGTCCCCGAGCCAGCCAGGAGCGATTTCTGAGAGCAGAGCCAGGAATAATCCCTGAGCACCACAAGGTGTGACCCAAAAACCAAAAAACAAAAAACTGATTCTTAGGAGTTGGAAATAACTTAGAAATTCTAAATGATTGATATGGGAATGCATTTTTACGGACACATTTATGCTACTTTTATTTATGAAGTCTAAATGGAAATGCATAAATGATTGAATGATTTCCTTAGTTAATTAAAAATACCAATATTGATTAGTGTTTATACAATAGTACGCAGTAAAATTATTAGTGCCTCATTATTTTATCAGATATAGGCAATCTACTATAATGATAGGAGATGCAAATGTGCTTGTTGTAGTGACAAAATTATTCAACCAAATTTTAAACTTTTAATAAATGACTTCTGAAAAATGTAAAAGAAATACTGTCTTAAGATTTGTAGTTACATGCCAAAGAGATTTATTTAGATTTATCTCCATTAAGTTTTTATCGCTGTCTTAATCAGCGTGTGAATATTTCTTTCCTATATTTGGCTGAAGGAAGCTCATGGTTAAAACTAGTTCAATGCATCCATTGGCAGACTGGAGAATATAAGGGGAAAAGCCTTTGCCTTAGCCCACAATTGATCTTGGATCCATCCTAAGCACCCCCTCGGAACCCCAAGACCTGCCAGGGGTCACTCCTGAGCACTGAGAAAGGGAAAGATAGTCCCCAACATAGTCAGCTCTGGCCCAAAATTTCCCCTAACTCCAACATTAAAAAAATAATCTCCCTAAAGAAATAAATAACCATTGGTAATTATGCAGACTATAAGTCAAGTGTATAGTGACAGTGTGGGATTTCTTTAAATAATTTGCGGCACAGTTCATTTAGTTACGGAAAATTACAAATCAATCAAGAGAAGTTTAATATCCCGAAACCATGCAACAATCCTCTCACACCTGCATCTTTTGTGCACAGAAAAGTGTGGGCGTAATTAATGTATACTTGGCAGGAAAAAAAAAAAGAACGTTTTTCGTGGCTTCAGCCTTTTATTGATATGCCCAGTTTTATTTTATGACACAAATTTAAACATTCTAAAAATGGTCTTTGCACATGGCAATGTTTGATGTAGGTGGACGGCCAGACTGCTCGATAGTGGGCTCTGTAATCTGGGCTTCGTTTAAGAAATATGTGCCAGGACTGTTTATGGGTGGGTGGGGATCCTCTTCCTGAGCATGCTGCCCCCTTCAACCCAGACTGAGAGCTTGAGTGATATTGCAATGTCTCTTTGTTCCTACAGTGTTCTTTGGAGTCTGGTTCCTGGGGATTTTAGACTAACCTTCTGTTTTTCTCCCAGAGAGATTCAATGTGTATTTGATGCCATCTCCTAACTTAGATGTCCATGGCGAATGTGCCTTGCAGATTACGTGTGAGCACATCTGTCTTTGGGACGCGCAGAATCCCAGAGTCAGACTTCTCTCTTGGCCTCTAAGCGCCCTGCGGAGGTACGGACGGGACGCGGCTTGGTTTACTTTTGAGGCAGGGAGGTGAGTATCTCGTCTGCATATTTTCTTGTTCTTTTGCCCAGGTTCCACTCCTTGGAGGCCAGAGTTTGCCTCTGAGATCCATCCTGAATAACCCCCAAGTGAAAGGAGTTTGATGGCCAGATGGCCACTAGTTCACTAGGCCTTTCTCTTCAGGGACATTTTAATAGTGTTTGCTGAGTGGGTTCTGCATATACGTTTTCTTTTCTTCCTTTTTTCTTTCTTTTCGGGGGTGCCACACCCAGCGGTGCTCAGGATTTATTCCTGGCTCTGTGCTTAGTAATTGCTTCTGGCTCAGGGGACCATATGGGATGCTGAAGATCAAATCTAAGACCATCCTGGATCCTTTGCATGCAAGGCAAATGCCCTACTGCTGTGCTATCTCTCCCGCCCCTGCATATACATTTTCTAATTGGTTTCCATCTCACACTTATGAACTAAGCCCATAAGTGACAACTTGCCCATTTGCTGGTCAGTCTGGGCAGAAGCCAAGTTCTGAATTGGGGGGAACCTTCCATATTATTATTTTCTCTGTCTTTTTGTCAGAGCTAATGGCAGTAGAGAGCCCAAGTGCAGGATCATTGGCATATTTGAAGTTGTGGTTGATTCGTAATGAGGTTCCTTAATTATTTTGGGGGGTAGGCACATCTGGTGGCACTCAGGGGTTACTCTTGGCTCTGCACTCAGAAATCATTGCGGGTTGGGGGACCATACGGGATGCCAGGGATACCAGGAATTGGAACCGTGTGCATCCTGGATCAGCCACGTACAAGGAAAACGCCCTACTGCTTGCTACCACTCCAGCCCCAACCTTCCTAAATTTTTCTGGTAATGGCATAAATGGCACTGGAAGTGGGTAATTCTCAAACTAGCCTTAAGAAGACCCAGGAAGCATTTTGATGACTAATCCTCTTTCCATTGGAGGTCAGTGCAGAGAGTGTGCTGGGAAGCGTTTGTGGGAAAATTAGTGGCAAGACAAGACCTAATCAATGTCTCCTTTCCTTTTCCCCCACAGTTCCGCCCTTTGAATTTAGGCTCTTTTTCTTTTATTCTCCATTTTTATATTTTAAATGGGTAAATGATTGCATGTTAAAGAACTACCGGTCTCTTTTCTCTATAACCTGACATTACAATCAAGCTGCAAATGAATCAGCCTGTGATGCAAAGGAATTTGGTTGTGTTTGTAAAAATGGACAGGTGTTTTATATAAGTTATAAGGAGGGTAAAAGTAGGAAATGCCAGAAGTCCTAATCTGTAAGAAAAAGACTATTGCATTCAGATTCAAAGTACTCTATTTCTCCATTCCATTATCCATTAAGCAAATATACATCATATTTACTTTATATAAATATGATCAATTTAGTGTTCTAACCTAGAAAATTAAAAAATAAAGTTTCCCCCTTTATATCTCTTCTCTGGTCTATTTTTTGAACTTTTTTATTTATTGATTCATTGATTAATTGGTTTCTCAGGTTTACTCCTGGCTCTGCACTCAGAAATCACCCAGGCAGGCTGGGGAACCATATGGGATGCTGAGAATCTAACTGGGTTTCTCCTGGGTCGGCCACATGCAAGGCAAATATTCTACCACTATGCTATCTTTCTGGCTCCCTCTATTTTGTTTTTAAGTACCTGAAAATTAAAATATAGCATACGTTTCAGAGACTGCCAATACTCTTATTTTAGAAACTTAAACTTTAACCTTTTGAGCACTCTTTATTTTTTATTTTTTTCAGAATTACTTATTATCCTCAGGGAAAAAGCACTGGAGAAAACTTGGGAATTTGGCAAGTATGCTAGATTTCCCTGGTATAGATCTCAGAAGTTATTTGGCTGTGAGCAGTAACAGTGAAATCTAGGTATAAAAATGCTCTTTAAAAAAACATAAATAGCCTTTTTTATTGAGTGCACAACTCTCATTGCCTACCATGTATATATTTTTTTATGTGGATGTGCTACAGAAGAAGCAGTTTGGGGCCTATTTTTAGGCAGCACTTATTGAAACAAATATGTTCCAAGAGTTCTCTGAGCCACTGTCTCTAGGTAATAGTAATAATAGCAAAAAAAAGAGTAGGTTTTTCTGATCATTTAGAAAGCGTAGAATCGAATAAACTTCTGTTAACTTGTCATGACCCCTTGAAGCTTTTTTTTTTTTTTTTTTTTGCGAACTATCTCAAGCTCTCTGGCACAACTCACTTTGAAGAAGTTGAATTGATTTCTGTGTATATCTACTCTAATTGTACTGGATCCTAGGTAGCTGGGAATTTGGTTTTAGATTCAATTTTTTATCAGTTATTAGGAATGGATAAAGATTTTAAAGCAAGTCTGTTTGGGGTCTATACATACATGTGTAAATTATAAAGTGTTGCTAGTATTTTGTCAGCAATAAGATATGAAGAGAGATATGGATGCAGATTAATGTAGCATTTCCCAGGAGAAAGAAAGAAAAAAAAAGCTGAGTACAAAGAGGACCTTTTGAAGACCTTAGTTGCTGTAACTCTAGTGATTGACCAAAGTCCTTCAAGTAGTGACTTGGGAAATGAAAAGAGTTTTGTTCTCTAACTTTGTTTTCTGTGGCCTCTATTTGGAACTTCAACAGCTGCATGATTTTAATAACTGGAACACATACCACATAGCATTTCACCCCAAATATTGGCAGGACCTTGGGTGTTTACTGACTTTAAGTAGCATTCTTTTCCAGTGGGGCTGGTGCAAGCTTGAGGTGGAAGGCGAGAAGGTATGGTGCAGTGCTGAGAATGTGTTCTTCATGTCTCACTCAGCTTTCAAGCCCGGTGCTGTCTAAGGAGCTTAGGCATCAGAAAGCCCTTTGTTCTGATTGCTGTTTTTTATGAGCAATTTGCCTGAGAAAAATATTTTCCCTTGCAAGTTTATCTGAGTAAATACTTCTTTGTAGGGTTCTTATTGATAAAAACAACACTGCACAGAAGATGCTTAGTAAAGCTGTTGAGATTCTCAGAAGAGTGATTTGGTGATTTTATGATGATGGCATTTGGTTTGCAGACTACCAGTAAAGTTCAGTACAAAGGAATAACTCTGCTTTATATTTTGTCTGAAATGCAAATAAAGATAAATTTTTATGGTTACCATCAATATGCTCAGGCCAATAAGATCATTCATGTTCCCCAAGCATGAAGGTCCCAAAGCTGTCTTGCTTTATTAGTATAGATAATTTCTCTCTTGGCTATTTTTGGAAGTTTGAAAATAAAATAGATTCATAGTCACTATGTCAATTTTCTTTCTGTTTCACATCAATAAATGAATAGGAGTTAAGACTTCCTAAGCAAATAGTTTTTACATATACAACATATGTGTGTGTGTGTTTGTGTGCAAAGAGTCTACAAAATTCTTCTCTGGAATATAAGGGATCTTCCAGAAAAACTTCAGCAAAGTTCTGCTTACCTTCACTTTTTGTTAGAGTTGGGACTGAATGTAAATCTTACTCCATGCCTATTTTATCCCGTGAAGATTGATAAAAGCAAACATTCAATGAACAGAGCTGGGAGTGGGAGGAAGTTAAATTACTCTTCTATCCCATTTTGGTAGTGAGACCTAGACTGAATCACCTGCTTCCTTTGGATTCCACTAGCTACCTGTAAAAGAGATATAGTATATTTTGAGTCTCACCTGAGGCCATTAAGTGTAGTAAAGTTTATAAGCACCTTATAATGTTTGTACCCAATGAATGAGACACAAAGGAAATTCATTAGCATGGGTAACTCTACACACAGAGGATGAGCTAGCTTCAAGATTGATTTATTGCTGATCCCAATTGGGCAGTCCGGTATCCTCTGTGATAACTTCAGATGAGAGCCACTGGAGCTTTGAAGTTTACTCATGCCACTTGCTCATAGAAGCAAAATCAAACCCTATCATAGCTGACCACTGCATTCGCTCGCTGCCCAGCCCTGTGTTAAGCACTTGATTCAAAGCATGGTGTTCAAGAAGTTGAGAAAAGGTTCTTAAAACAAAGATAGTGAGTACTGACACAGTCATTAAAATGGGAACAGACATGAGATTTAAACCAAACCAACAGAGTTGACCAAACGTGTGCCAGGTTGCATTCAATCATGGCTCGAAACAAACCTGGGCGAGTGTCTCTTGGAAATTAACTATAACAGTCAAAGAGTGTTGTGTTGAGACATAAAACCGTCTGAAGCAGGGGTGTTGGCAATTTCTACAGATATGTTTGACTGTCAGTCATACTTAGGTGTCTTCTGGCCCCCCAGAGAGGCTAAACATGGCTCAGCCCCCCAGAGCACTGTAGGAGCAGGCCCAGTGATGTGGTCAATATTACTCCACAGTAGGAGAATGGATCATGGGAATGAATTCTTCAGATTCACTGACTCCTTATTCTCTGAGCACCACTGTGCTAATGAAGATCTATCAGGTTTCCTCAAACTTTTTAAACGGGGCCATTTCACTGTCCTTCAGACTGTTGGAGGGCCAGATTATAGTAAAAACAAAGATTATGAACACATTTCTATGCACACTGCATATATCTTATTTAGAAGTGAAGAAACAAAATGGGAATAAATACAATATGTGGCCTGCGGGCCATAGTTTGAAGACCCCTGAATTCTACATACTTCCTGGGTGCCCATCCAAGCTACTCTCCTCTTAAAAGGAAGCAGGGCCATCTGTGGGTCCCAAGGCAGGGGGGGTTAAGAGTGGTGGATTTCAGAGTTGCCTCTCCAAACCCTATGGGTTTCTAAGAAGTGGCCCTGAGCTTCTTTCTATATAAAATTCCACCATCTCAGAAGAGAAGTTATGTTCATAGCCAGGGCTGCCTGAAATTAGCCAAGATTATCTTACAACTATCTGTGTGGCCAGAGGGAGGTCATCTATTCCCCAGTGATAGGTCAGCACCTTCTGAACTGTGCACTGAGCCCTATGAATTCTCCATTATGGACACTGGCCTAACCTGCACATTATCTCCTTTACAGGCATTCTGGAACTTTGTCTGGATTCTTTTAGTCTCTTGGAGGATACACACACACTCTAAATGTCGCTCCTGGGGGAGCATTGTCATGACCCAAGATCAGAGGGTCTTCCAGATGCTATTTCTCATCTCCCCCTCTGACATTAGCACATCAGATCATATTTCTGTGCTTTGCCTTAAAGAAATGTGGGGTTGAGATAGAAACCTTTTAATCAGGGGAAGCAGGATCGGCACACACAATTAATTCCTGCTTATTGCCCTCAGAGAACCATTCATTTACTGGGGAAGCTGAGAGACATGTTGCTTTTTCTATTTGAGGGTTTTCTGGTCCTTTGTTTTTTCCCTTTCCACCTGGAAGCCCAAAATCCTCAGTGAAATCGCCAGCCCAGCAGGGACTGATTTCACATGCCAAGAAACAGTTGACACGAATCTCTTTGCTGTATAGCATCCCCTGTGGAACTTTTCCTTGAAATGTTTTTGTTTTAAGGAATGTGGCAGGTGTCTCTTCAGGAAGCTTCCCTGTTCATTTTGTAGCGGGCTGCTGATGGGGTGTGCTGTGGGCCAGCTCCTCCACCACCCAACTCTTTCAAATGAACATCCTGGGGATGGCACCTGCAGGAGTGAAACAAGCTCAGGTGACATTTGGCAGGACCTGGTGAATAATTAGCACACCTGAGTACTTCTTCTCTCCCCAGCTGGAAAGATGCCCACTAGCTCTGCTGACCTCAGATTAAGAGAAACGTTCAAGTCTGCTGAGAATCTGTGAAAAATCAATTTTGCATGTGAAAATTCTCTCCCTTAAATGGAGTGCCCAAATTTGTGAAATGTTGTTTATTTTTTTCTCTTTTGAAGTCAAGGCATCTGAATAGCCTCGGAAAAGAATTCATTTATTCTTGTGTTTCTCACTCTAAAAACAAGTTTAATTTGTGAGATAACTTTTTGTTGGCAAAGAAAATTGTTCCCCCTTCTCATTGGTGAATTTACAGGTAAATGGGGAATTATTTTGACATAAATCTTGGGGAATTCTCTATTTGTCTTCATGATTCTAAGAAGCTCAGTAATTATTTCTGAATGTTTACAGGGCATGTATTCTTGCTTATTAAAGGAATAGAAGCAAATAAACAAATGAAATGCACTTTATTCTCTCTACTGTGTTGGGCAGAGAGTATAAACCCATTTATTCGATCTCACACACAGGTTTGCTCAAAAATAGCAGATTTTTTTGAGAAAACATCCATCCTAGGTCAGTGCATGCAAGGCAAATGCCCTACCACTTGCGCCACCTCTCTAGCCCCCTGAGATAATTTTGATTATAAAAGTAATGCACATTCTTTAGAAAGATACCAGCATGCAGGCCTGTCTGAAATTGTGAGTTTCCCTCTCTAAATGTCAATCCTTCTAGCTGTCCTCTGTCACACAGCTCCCACTGTTGCATGCTGTTTTTGTGAACTCAGTGCTTGAGTGGGGGGTGTGAAGACACACTGGCAGTGCCGCATCCCACAAAGCTTGTCTGTTGAGGTTGCCATTTGGTCTGAGCAGCTGTCACTTGAGCATGCTCAGTCTCTACAGGGAAGGATGACTTTCTCATGACCTTGGGGAAATCTGTGGGCACTCAATAGTATATCTTCTCTTGTGGTCCTCTTAATTTTTTTCCAAGCATATTAGCTTTATTGAGATGCAATTTATATCTTGGATGGTGTTTACTTAAGGGGGGGCAATTTGGGATTAGATAAAGGGAGGATTAGGAAATGACCACTGTAAGGAGAGGTAACACCTTCATCGCCTCACAGAGTGGGGTGTATTTATGTACATATGTATGTATGTATGTGTGTTTATGAAGGAAAGAGAAAGGGAGAGAGAAAGGTAGGGAAAAGGAAGAGGGAAGGGAGTATGTATACATGTAGAATCTACTTTCTTAGTAAGCCATCAGCTTACAATACACCATTGTTGTTGGAGCACCATATATAGATTTTATCCCCTGCAGAATTGAGTCATCTCCTCACCAAACATTCAAACCCTCTTCGCCACCATTTTCCCATCTGCTCCTCTTCTTTCTGTTTCTAGAGATTTGAAAATTTAAAATTCCACATATCAGTGGTATCAGTGTTTGTCTTTCTGTGTATGAATTATTTCACATTGCGTATTATTCTCAAAGTTCATCCAGCTTGCTGAAATGTCAACGAATCCTTCTTTACCTAGTCAAACACTACTTCACTCCAGTGCTTCTCCCACCTTTTCTTCATCTGCTCCTCTCTGTCCATCAAGTGATTTTAGGGTTGTAGACATGGAAAATATTGCTGTAATGTACACATGGGGGAAGATTTTTCATTGAGATGGTGACAAAGATATAGTCTCAGAAAAAAAGTTTAAGCTAAAGAATAATCCTTTTACTTTTTAGAAGAACTTCCATATGGTTTTCAACAGTGTCCACATTAACTCTGATTCCCACTCAGTGCATTAGGATTTCCTTCTTTCCAAATCTTTGCCAGCATTTACTTCTTTTCACAGCAGCCATTCCAATAGGAGAGAGGTTGTATATCATTGTTGGTTTGATTTCCCTCATGATTTGTGGTGTCAGGACTCCACATCTGCTACTCATCAAGATGGGGTGTCAGTATAGCATAAATGTCAGCAATGGTCATTTTATGCATGTCATAACTTGAGGTGAGATGGTACCTCAGCATTCTATAAATCTCTAATATCTTGGATCTTGCCTTTAAAAAGAGGAAATTGGACTTGCTTGTTAAGCCCGTGTCTTCCCTTGAATATCTATCTTTCTTGTGTCAATTTTCCTTGCTTGCTTATTTTCACTCTGGAGAATCCTGTTACTTCTTGAACACATATTCTTTTCTTTCTCTACCCTCACATCTTTCTAGGTGAGTTTCATAAAATAAAAACTACCATGCTTCACTTAAAATAAAGGAAAGAAAATAAAAATCTAGGGCTAGAGAGATAGTAGAGTGGGTAGGGTACTTGCCTTGCATATGGCTGACCTGGGTTCAGTTTCTGGCATTCTATATGTTTCCCCAAGCTCCAACAGGAGTGATTCGTGAGTAGTCATCTAGGAATAAACCCTGGTCATATCCAGGTGTGGTAGACCAAAAACAAAATAGAGAGAAGAAATAAGAAATCCCTTCTCTGAAAATTGGAGTGTAAAATGTTTAACATCTTTTTAATTAATATATTTTTTAGTTTGTGGTCTATACCTGGCTTTAGTCTAGGTTTACTCTTACTGTTACAACTCCTGGTGGGCTCAGGAAACTTATAGGGTATCATGGAACAAATTCAGGTTGATAGCATGCAAGGTAAGTATCTTATCCGCTATACTATTCCTCTGGCTCCAAGACTTTTAATTTTTTGATAACTCTTCAAATCCAGATACTGTAGGGTTAGAATCTATATCCAAAACATGGCATCTATGATCTCTGTGTATAATTTTGAGAACTGGATATTGGAATGCCAGATAGCATGAATAATGTATATTGGAGGAGAGTGTGTGGTCATGGGGAGAGGGGAATAGGTCTTTTCTCTCTGTCCTGTGCCTTACTCAGCAAACAGGCTTCATTTCAGGAACTGCTTATGCTCTGGATCCAGTGGAGTGTCTACCCTGCAGAAGCAGGACACCAGAACTCTGCATTACCATCATGGGTTTAGTTTCATGTATGTGAATCAATCCTCTTGGGAAATTGCTTCCCACTCTCACCTATCTGGTGCCTCAAGCACACAGGTTCCCCCACCACCGATGTTCCCTATAGTACTTTCATTCCTGCATACACACAGGTCTTTGTCTTCACCCACCATACTCCCAGCTGCTCATGCTTGTGCCTTTCTCAGGCAGGTTTCCTCCTCACACAGAAACAGAAATCGAAACTAAATGTAACTGTATGACAGATGCTTTGCCAGAAACAACCCACTATTTTCTACCACTTTCAGAGTCATGAGTGAATTCATTACTTATTTGCTTATGGATTTGAACAAGTTAAGGAGTAGCTCAAGGTCATGACCAAGCATTTTAGAGAGCTGAGATTAATACCTGCTGTCTTTCTTTCTCTCTCCTGTGTCACCTAGAGTAGGTCATTAGAAAACACATTTGTGTTTCCCAAAACTTGGGCTAATTTTAGCTAACAGTATAATGATCAACAGATGTCACCCTCACAATAATGAAGTCACTGCTTTTTGCCTTCAATTTCCTCCTTATAACTGAGAAGGGGTGGTATTCAATGCAAAGGAATCATGGTGGGGTTTTTTTTTTGGGGGGGCACCCTCACTATGGCCAAGACTGGTTTCTCAGAGCTCAGTCCGTATGCTCCTGATTGCATATCCCTCCCACTTTCCCAAAATAGGCCTCAGACCCATGGGGTTGCATTTCAAAGCATGCAGTGCCTTGCATGCTGCCAACCTTGGTTAAAATCTCAGCATTGCCTGCCATGACTTTTAAGCACAGAACCAGGATAGTTCCTGAGTTATTGAGTCAAGAAGAACCCATAGCACAACCAGGTGTTGACCAATCCCACCCTACAAAAAAATAACTTTGTCCAGAAGGCCTGACTCTGGCTTCCAAGGTCTCTCCAGGTACCTTCTATACCACTTCCCAGTCATTCCCACAGTTATTTGCTGAGCTTCAAATACAGACTCAGCAGAGTTGAGGGCACTGCTAGAAAAGTAATAGAAAAAGGAGAGCATGTCTGATTCTTGGAACTTCTGTTCTAGGGGATAATAGTTGGAACATCTGTTCCTAGTGGATGAACTTTTCTCACTTATCCTCATAGAAAATCTTTTCCATACAGCTAGGTGGCAGGTGCTATGATTATCATCATTTTACCAGTGAAAACACAGTCTAGAGAAGCTAAATACCAGGTACCAAGACCCAAAGCTCATCAGGCATAGTCCAATTTAGGTAATCTGCATACAAGTCCTATCTTTTATCATACCACCTTGATTCCTATTGGTTTTGTGAACAAAAGAGTGAATTTACCACTCTTTTCTGAGATATGGTTTTCCTTTTATATTTGTTTGTTTGGGGGCCATATCCAGTGATGCCCAGACACTACTCCTAGCTCTGCATTCAAGAATTATTCGTTGCTGATTCTGGGGACCATTTGAGGTTCTGGAGATTGAACATGGGTTTTCTGCATGTTAGGCAAGTTCCTACCAGTGTACTATTGTTCTAGCCCTGAGCTATGGTTTTCTTAGGGATTCTTGATCAGTTGCATCATTCATTACTGATACTACATGCATCATCTAGACAAAGTGATTTTTGAGAAATTTGAAAGTGTTTCTAAATATCTGTGACCTTAGACCAAGGATATGAAAAAGACTGTAACTTCTTGGGTACCATCTTAAGGACCGAGGGCTGGGACATGTGGAATATTGGACAGTTGTTCAAATCAGAGTTAAGGAATGAAGAGAAAAAAGAGGAGAACGGAGCATTACTAGTTAAAACATGTGTGTTGGCTGCAGTGCATTCTGTCCAGAGATTAGAAGGAGATGCTCCTGGGTTAGATGATGCAGTGCATTGCTTGTTTGATATGTTTTAGTCTCTATGTGCTTAGTTCTAATGTGTTTTTGCTTTTACTTCCTTGTTTTTATTTTTCTTTTGTACAATGTAATGCATAGGCCTTGAGAAGCTCATGTAGTACATTATTTCCATGGTGACATTGGTCATGGGTCATATAGCTGCTTCTAAAATAGCACCAAATGTTCCCACAATAGGTCAGGTAAGGACAGGGTACAGCTATGGGTGGGGTTAGAGGTCCATAGGAAACAGCATTTCTTTTTTCTTATTATTACTTTATTTATTATTTTTCTCATTATTACATTTTTTATTATTATTTTAATTTAATCTTTTTATTCTATTTAAAGAAAAGGTATCACATAGTTGATATAGTTGGCCATAATACTATAATAAGATATTTGGATTATTTCCAGATAAGAGAGTAAAATAATTTAAAAATAAATAAGAATAAAAATAAAAAGGAACAGAGGAAAATATTCAAAAAAAAGAAAGAAAGAATAAAGAAATACAGTGGCAAACCAACTTGTGAATATTATTGTTTGAATAATGAAGTCATTAATACAATGGCAGGTTTAGTAAGCTCTTGTTAGCAGTCCATTCTGTTAAATTGGTGTTCCTGTAGGGATGACATCATCAAACAAAATAAGTTGTCCAGAAATTCGAAGCACTATTACTGATACTACAGCTTTTAGAGGCATGTTCTCAACTGCCAAGCCTCTTGTAAGAAGGAATATATGGGGACAGGGTACCCCTACTTGTTCCCCCAAAGCCCTGATGATATTAGTCCAAATACTGGCATACCTGAAGTTTGGTCAGATTGGTGTTCCCAGAGGGAATCATAGAGAGGTGCTGAGGCAGGACCATAGACAAAGTGGAGATTCTGGGTGATAGATGCAGCAGGCACAGCTTTGGTAGGGGAGGGGCTTGACCTGCTCCATCCTCCGTTGCTAGCTTTCTATGTACCCATGATTTTTCTTGGCTTGTTTTTATATATTTTTTAAGAAAACAGTGAGTATATGAAGCTGGCCCAGTGAGAATATGGCAACTGAAAGCATTTCTTGGTAGTGGAGCCCCAACCATACAAACTGATGGCCTCTAAAGTGGGACTTTTAAATAGGGCTCTTTAGAGCATTTTGATTTTTTGACATTGACTGGAAATACCCTTATTCATATCTGATCAATCCATGTACTCACAGCTTTAAAAGTAATGAAATAAGTAGGCAATATTAAAAATGTAGGCTATTTTACATAAATATCCTAGTTTTTCTTTTAACTATCAGATTGTCATTACACTGGTTTCTTTACCTCTTTAATAGGTTGATACCTCTACCTGATAGACTGGTGGAGACTTCTCCACTAGGCACCCTTCCTTTACTCCAGTGATGGGGTGAGAGCCACTTTATCGTCTCACTTTCTTTGTCTAAGCTGATAGAATTTGTGGTTGTGATTCCAATTCTTTCTTTAAGTATTGCTCTATGTGTATGTGTGTGTGTGTGTTTCAGATCATCAGAAGAAAGTCTATACTTTAAGGATGAATCTGTGATATTATAGTTCCTATGTTTTATCATAATCATGAGATATTCAAATGCCGTAAAGGGTGGTTGAAAATTTATTGTGACTCCAAAGCAGACATCAGATAAAAGCAATTTTCAAAGAGTAGGTCTTACCCATGCATGGGTCTTAAGAGAGATAAAACATTATATCATCAACTATCAGTGAAAAAACACACACAATAGAATAAAAATTTTAATTTTGGAGGGCCTGGAGAGGTAGTATAGTAGATAGCCTGTTGTTTGCTTTGCATCAATCAACCCATATTTGCTACCCAGCACACCATATGATCTCCTAAGATTACCAGAAATAATTCCTGAGCACAGAGCCAAGGGTAAGTCCTGAGCACCACCTGGTGTGGACCAAAAGCCAAAGTATAAAGTCAATGTTTTATCTATGCATTTATTGTAAACAGCTAGGTAGATAGTTGAGAAATTGATAGAGATGCTATGTCACTGTATTCAAACCATCTTTGTTGCTGTGGATTATCACTGCAGAAACTTTCCGAGCCACTAGCTTATAAGATTAGAGAAAGATAGTTGTAAGGTTGGTTAGTAAGTATTTCTTCCATGAGCATCTCTAAGTCACAGGCATCTGTATCCTTTCTGGAATCAAGTTTGGTATAGCCATCAGTGGAATGCCCTGGGCTTGTTCTGGGCCAGGTCCAGGGAAGAGCAGCTGCTCTACTGGGGAGTGGCCAATGGCAGCACTGGGCAAAGAACAGAGGATGGTCATGGAGACAAGATTGGGAGCAATACTGTGTTAGAGCTTGCTTACTGCAGGTGGTGATGGGATAATTATACAGAAGCATGAACAGTAGGAGAGAGAAGAAATTGCCCATGTATGGGAAGGGTAGGGAGAAGCCAAAGGTCATTAATTGTTGCCCACTAGTCAGTGATGTTTTTCAGACGTGCAGTGTTCCATGTTGGCTGACAACATAGCTTAGGGGAAAGCAGGATGTGGGCCACACCTTGGCTTGTAGCAAGGCCTATTCTGTCATTAACAATGACCACAGTTGGCAAATGAAAATGCAGGTATTGACCTTGGTCCTAAAGGGAAAAGAGACCACTTCTTCTTCTAAAATAGGTTGGGCTTCCTTCCTCCCCACAAATTATATTTTCTTACTTGATGAAAAAAGAAATGTGAAAACATGCGTCTGTATATGTACATTTAAGTGCTAAATAGTGGAATCTGCTTTGTCTGAGGTTTAACTCAAAAGAGAGCTCAGCAAGGAATAACATATTCTTGGAAGGCTTGACAAAGGAAGTGGAACTGGACTGAAAAAGCTCAGAATTTTAGTTTTTATCCAATCACTGGTTTTAAATGAGCTAGTCATTAAGACTACACTGCCAACCTCTTAAGCGAATTCTTTATATTAGCTATTATATGAACCATCTGTTTATCTCTTTCTTCTCATAAAACCCAGATTAGTGGGTAAAGTTTAAGCTAGGCAGATTTTGACCAATTTCATCCACCATGCTTTATGTGTCAAAAACTACCATATACTCATGTATTGGGCCAACTCTAGAAATTAGATAAGAATAAATCTTCCCTTTTTTAGTGTGCCAATTGCATGGGCAAAAGTTGATAAAATAATTATTAGTGGATGGGTTGAAATATTGGAAGCTTTCCATGTTGTGTTAAATAATTCTTTCATTGTTTCAACACTCAGGCATTACTATTGGCATTCAGTCCTTCAGCCAGGGTTTATAAGTTGGAAGGAATGGAATTACATCTTAGAATACATTTGTTAAAATAAACAAAAACAGCTGTTAGTTTATTATTAATCTAGGTATGAAAATCAGAAATTTAAAAATACCCTTGCATATGACTTTGTCCAAATTCTTCAAGATATTTAGACTATGTCTTTCTCCATCTGACTTCTTTGAGTATAATTTGCATAATCTCCTCTAAATCCATCTTTGTTGTTGTCAGGGAGAGGTGTTCATTTTTTTTCTTTTATAGTTTTGTAGTATTCCTTGTGTATATATCTGATACTGTATTTATCACAATTTTACTTAGAAATGATATCCAAAGAAAAAACCCAAATGGATGAACTAAATAAATGCTTTTCAACTACAACACCAAATTAGTTGTTTTCAGAGGAAAGGAGGATAGTGGATGGGTAAATTGGATGAAATGATGCTATCATATGGTGGAATACAGAATGGACTTATAAAGGCAAAATGCAATGCATAAAATGCAAGCATTGATTGACTTATAATGATGCACACATGAAACTTGTATAACGTTGAACCCAATCTAACTGTAACTTGAATAAAAAGTATTAAATATTTATAATAGTTACATGTACAAAATAAAGGAAACAGAGCCAGGAATAAGAAAGTTTCAAACAGAAACAATCCTGATACAGTCACTGGTATTGTGTTCTAAGGCTGCAGGGATGGTGTAGGAGAGGATCTTAGCATAAAATTGGAGGATCCCAGTAGTCTGGTGGTGAACATGCATGGGGTAACAGCACTACTCATAGCAAACTGTAATATTGGTTTTGTTGTTAAAAGAATGTTACCAAATGTGAAGAGATCTGACTTTCTGATTTTTATTCCTCCAAGTCCTATTTACTAGCAGAGGGGGAACTCTTGGTATGTTCTGTGAAAGAAAAGAATATGTGTTCCCAAAACTTAGAAGACTTCTGCAAATCATCACATCCCTTTAGAGATCCCCCATATTTTAACCCCCAAGGTTAGACCATTAAGGATCACAAGATACTGTCACCGTAGAAAAAACTAACCCAACTTAACAGTCCCCACACTTGAGCATGGATGTCACACTCCCACATCATAAAAACATTTATAGAATGCCAGTTTGGGGCAATAATTAGCTATGTTTTGCTTTGCTTTGTTTTGCCCTTCATTTTTCCTTCACCCCTCTCAAGTTTTATTTTTCAGTTAGATGAGATCATGGACAAAATGTAGGGAGAAGTCAAAGTTTCTTACCATTGTTTTTTCCCTCCCCTTCCGCCCATGATTTTACATTTCTATATTTCAAATAAAGATAAATAGTAGCCACACAAAAAAGAATGTATACCATAAAATATGGAACATTTGAGGCTGGAGTAATAGCATAGAAGGTAGGGCATTTGCCTTGCACACAAATAACCGGGGTTCAATCCCTGACATCTCATATGGACCCCCCCTAGCCTTCCAGGAGTAATTTCTGAGTACAGGGCCAGGAATAACCCATGAGCACTGCCAGGTGTGACCCTAAAACCAAAAAAAGAAGAATAGGAGGATGAGGAGAAATAAAAACAAACAGAACATTAAACTTTTCCAAGAGTTAAAAACAGAGTCATTAGGCCGGAGCAATAATGCAATGATAGGGCATTTGCCTTGCTTGTGGCTGATCCAGGTGGGTTCAATCCCCAGCATCCCAAGCCAGGAGCGATTTCTGAGCCCATAGCCAGGAGTAACCCCTGAGTGTCATAGGGTGTAGCCCCAAAACCAAAAATAAATAAATAAATAAAAAGAATAAAATATACTTGGTGATTATATATATATAGATACCGATGGATAATACATATTTATATTTACATATTTATGCGTATGTATAGGAACTAAAATATTTACTGAGTTTATCTAGCACTTCCCTGATCATGTACTCAATGGAATTCATCTCTGTTTTTCAACAGATGGTCAGCTTTCCTCTCATTCCCTAGCATAATGATCCTTCATTACCAAACCCATTAAGCTTTTTTTTTTTTCTTGATGCTTCCTAGGTGTCCCGCACAGCAATTCAATAGAATCAGCTTCTTAAACAATTCTCAACTACACTTGAGCCATCATGTTGAGTGGGATAAACTCTGATCTTTAATTTTGGAAATGGAAGACTCTTTTAAGCTGTTGTTTATTATGCAAGTTAGAATCTACAAGTCCCCAAACCTTTCCCCTTTGATCTGCATGGCCTGGTTTCTGATATGTGTCTGGTTCCTGGACCATTAGGGAAGTGTGGTAAGGTGAAGAATAAGTATTATATTGGTAAAGAAGTGGGTTATTAAAATTATTGATTTTTGGAGCCAGAGAGATAGCATGGAGGTAAGGTGTTTGCCTTGCATGCAGAAGGATGGTGGTTCGAATCCCGACATCCCATATGGC
Organism: Suncus etruscus; assembly: GCF_024139225.1. Classification (NCBI taxonomy): domain Eukaryota; kingdom Metazoa; phylum Chordata; class Mammalia; order Eulipotyphla; family Soricidae; genus Suncus; species Suncus etruscus. The sequence goes on along the minus strand of NC_064854.1, from coordinate 11,460,238 downwards.
CCTCTAGCCTGCCGGAGGCGATTTCTGAGTGTACAGCCAGGAGTTGACCCTGAGCGCTGGCGGGTGTGACCCAAAAACCAAAAAAATTTTTTTTTATTTTTGCACTGTTAGCCTAGAGTCATTGGTTCTCTCTCTCTCTCTCTCTCTCTCTCTCTCTCTCTCTCTCTCTCTCTCTCTCTCTCTCTCTCTCTCTCTCTCTCCCTCCCTCCCTCCCTCTCCCTCCTTCCCTCTCTCTCTCTCTCTTTCTCCTTCCCTCTCTCTCTTTCTCTCTTGCTGTTTTATCAATGGCATTTGGACATTTTATTTTAATTTGTTGAGCAAATGGGAACAGGAATCCTAATCTCATCCCAAACCAATTGATGTATTCTACTGCTCTGAGCTGGATTTTTCAGAACTTTCTCTTTTTGTTTTCACAGGATGTGTGAGACTGGTGAAGGGCTGTTTATCTTTCAAACCCGAGATGGGGAGGCCATCTACCAGAAAGTCCACTCGGCTGCCTTGGCCATAGCTGAGCAGCATGAACGTCTTCTCCAGAGCGTGAAAAATTCAATGGTATGCTTGGAATCCCTTGTTTAAGAGCCCATGTCTGCTACTGCAAAATGCAAGCTCCAACTCTTTGTGCTGAAGAACATGAGGAACAGGAGTTAAGCAGATGGTCTACACCTGTACTCAACAATATATCCCTTGCATTAATAATTAATTAATAGCATTCAAGGAAAGCCTCAAGTAGTCAATCTAAGTGGCTCATAGAAAATGCAGTAATTATACATCACTGGTCTTTTGGCCTGCCAACATTGGGCCGTAGATAGTTATCTTGTGTGTTTTGGAAGCAATGTGCATTCTTACAATAAGATGCTACAGATTGTCTGGCTTATAAGGAATTTAGACACTGTTAGAGATGTAGGTCAGAGAGCTAACAAATTCAGCCTTGGAGCAGCTACCTTCCTTGTCTTAGATGGTCATTTTTGTGTGTGCTTCATTTGCCTAGAGGATTGGAACTCTCCCTGAGGTGTCTTTGTGAGAAGAATAATCCTTTTCGTAAACTCTCAGCTCTAGTCACCTTTGGAGAGTGCTTACATTCTAATACCATTGCTTTTAGGGGGAGGTTTAAAATTTCAACAGCATCTGTGTCTGGGATTGTCATCAGCATTTAACTCACTGTAGTATGGGTGTACTGAAGATCAATTTGGATGAATATGTATAAATGTTGATATGGCCTTGAGGATTGTTTGCCTATAGGCTTATCTTCAGAGGGACATTAGAAATTGTAATTAAAACCGTCAACAAAGGCCAGGGATAAAGTCTAGGGGCCATGTGAAGGTGTATGAAGACTGGAGGGAAAATCAAAAGCCCACACTCAGATGTGAGCTGGTTGGCTCCATAGAGAAGATGGGTGGAGTTTTTCCAGAGAAGTCAAGGAAATGAATGCATAATACTTATATGATACAAACAACACAGTATGGTTGAAAACAGATGCCTAGACATTAACATTTGGAGGATCTCTATAAAATCAGAAGGAATGTGCTGGGTGTGGTATAATTATAGTTTAAATATGTGGGGTGGTTGAATTTTAAAATGAAGGGGGGTAGAAACATGCCAATAATATCATCTGTAGTAAAACAGTCTCAGATGACTGCCAAATAACTTATGTATGCAATAATGCATCAGAATTTCAAAGCTAAGGGTTCAGGGCTCAAACTCTCTGAAAAGGGCAGAGAGCCAATACTCTCAACTTGGGTAGTTAAGGTGGCCTCAATTACAGTGCTACAACGAATGCTGCATATTGCAAAAGCAGCCATAGGAATAATATACACAAATGTGTCTGTGTTTCCCCCAAATGGCATTAATGGATAGTAAAATTCAAATTGTATCTACTTTTCATGTCATGAAATACTCTTTGGTTTTTCCCAGTCATTTAAAAAGTGTTTTTTTATTTGTGTTCACACCCAGAAGTGCTCAGGGGTTACTCCTAGCACTCTGCTTAGCAGTAGCTCTTGGACAATTTCAGAGAATTGTGTGGGTTCTAGGTATCAAACCCAGTACCTCTTATGCAAAACCTACATGAGCCTATCTCACCAATCCCTCAAAAGTATTTTCTTTGAATGACTGAAGTCTTAGTATCTTTTTCCTTGCTTTCTCAAATCTTGCTATTGGTCGATAGATGGAAGGTAGATGGTTGATGGATGGATGGGTGAGTAATGGATAGGTGATAGGTAGATAAAATTTAGCTAGATGTAAGGTCAAATTCAAGACCCCTTGAACTTCAGAGCAGTGTATCACTACATTGTGAAACTATTTCACTAGATGCCTTTAGCCATCTGAAGTTTTCCCAAGAGACCTTGTTGGTAAAGTCATCCGTTAGCATAAATTATTGTAAGCAGGTTTGTGTGCATGTGTTTTCTGCTTTACAACCTCCCCATTACTTCCACTAAAATCAATCAGGATTCTGCGTGATTCATTCACAGCATCCCTTTGCAAACTTAACTGGAAAATGATGTTATTTGCTCTTCATTTGCTGTATGCTTAATGAGGCCTCTAAAATGAATGTGATTTTCAAAGAACAACATCCCGGTTTAGATGAAAATGGGCAGGCATCAGAGTGGATCTGAATTTTAAGGAAGTTAAACGGTGGTCATGAATCACTTGAATCCACTCTTGAATGGAAGAGGAAAGAAATGATGAACTAAAAGAGACCAATGAGAGCAGCACTGCCAGTTGGTCTCCATGGATTCTAGTCTGAGTTCTAAGACTTTTGGAGTAGACCCAAAGACTTTGGGAATCAGGCCCATGCCTAGCTTGATTCTCTGAAATAGCCAAGACCTCTTGAGTGGAGAAAGAGGGTGAATTAAGATTCTGGACTCATTTCCTGATTCAGAAGTGATTAACCCACAGTTTGCCACCACTAATCCCCAACTAAGAAAGCCTCCAGCATTTTCAGACAGCTATTGTGGGGGAAGTTGTAGCCTTGGATATTGCCTGGATCAGACTTCTTAGATACCTATCAGAGGTTCCAGAGAGGAGGCCAACAAATCTGAGATCAACTACAAACATGATGACTTTCTGTAAACATTTTTTTTTTTTTTGTGGTTTTTGGGTCACACCCGGCAGTGCTCAGGGATTATTCCTGGCTCCAGGCTCAGAAACTGCTCCTGGCAGGCACGGGGGACCATATGGGGCGACGGGATTCGAACCGATGACCTCTTGCATGAAGGGCAAACGCCTTACCTCCATGCTAACTCTCCGGCCCCAAATTTGTTGTGTTTGTAAACATTTTTTTTTATGATGACTTTCTGAATCATCAAAAAGTGGTTCCCCAAAGTAGTCTGCATGCTAAGCCCTGAAACTTGTCTGTGTTGACTTAGGTGTCCTCTGGAGCTGGTGATGTGATTGAGCGAGGTGAGGTGAGGGTTTTCCTCGGTTGTCTCCATTGCCTCAAAGCAGCCAATCACAGAATGAGGTGGGGTGGGAGTGGGTTGTCCACATTAGAGTAAAGGTGATTGATGTTGGTAATGTTTGTGTGAGGGTGGTGAGGAATCCTGGATTAGCATTGGGTCTCCCAGCAGCACCGCTAGGTGTCACTCCTGAGCACAGAGCACAAAAAAATAGCTCCCTGTGTCCCACCAGGCATAAACACCCAAAACAAAATGTTAATAATATGTGTGTGTGTGTGTGTGTGTGTGTGTGTGTGTGTGTGTGTGTGTGTGTGTGGGTGTGTGTGTGTTAGAAAAGCCTGGAAAACGGGTTCTCCCTCATGACTCTCAAGAGCACCAGCCTTTCTGAGATGTGGCAGGGGAAAAAGGGCAATGTGTGTGTGTGTGTGTGTGTGTGTGTGTGTGTGTGTGTGTGTGTGTGTTTGTATTCTCTGCCTTCTAGAGCTTCTAGAATTGCAAGAGGACATGTGTGTGGTGTGTGAAGCTTTCCTCATTGTAGGAAATGAATACAATGACAGCACGAATAACAAACTATGAAAACGACCTAATATAATAGTCTCCATAAAAACCACACATTTGGAGGACAAGTTAGTAACATCCAATACGTTGCTTAAACATATTAAAGGTCTTGAATTTAACGATCTTATTCCTGAATCTAGACATTGGAATTTAATTTAGAAACTCTATAAAGTAAGAAGTTTGGAGGTGAGCTGGCCCCATTCAGAGGGAGGAAAACAGAGATAAACCTCAGCATCCCACCAGCACCCAGGACCCTGTCTCCAAAGCAGGTAGGCTGGTCTGCCCAGAGGAACACAACCACTCTACTTTGCTCCATAGCTGCACACTTCTCCTAGTCAGTGAACCTCAGCACAGCATGTAGAGAGCTCCACATTGCAATCATGACAATGCAGAAACAATGCAGACCTCCATCATGCTAGAGAATGAAGATGGGGACCTCTGATGATCTGAAAAGTAACAACTACCTACATAGCCTCTCAGATAAGGACTTTAGAGAAGAAATATGGAGAATGTTTAAAGAACTCAAAGAAAGCATGAAACGAACTGAGCATTCTGGATGCCCAAAGAGTATCAGCTAAAGAGATCCAAAGTAAAGCACCCCAAGGCATATCATCATCACAATGATGAATACTACAGATAGTGATAGAACACTGAAGATTGCAAGATCTAAAAGGGAAATTGTATACAAAGAAGCATCCTTAGGATTTATAGCAGATATATTGCAAACAACCCTCAAGGCCCAAAGACAGTGGTGGGATATAGTGACAAAACTCAACAAAATGAATGCTTCACTAAGAATATTTCACCCAGCCAGACTTTCATTTAGGTTTGAAGGAAAGATACACAGCCACATAGATAAACAGCTTAGAAACTTTATAGAATACAAACCAACTTTTAAAGAAGCACTGAAGGGTCTATTCTAAGACAAGGCACACCCAATACACACACCCAATTTCTACAAAAAGATGACACCTAATCCCATGATAGTCATCTCTCTCAACATCAATGGATTAACGCACCAATTAAGAAACATGGAGTGTCAAAATGGCACAGCGGTAGGGCATTTGCTTTGCACGCTGCTGACACGGGATGGACCAAGGTTCGATCCCCAGTATACCCTATGGCCCCCCAAGGCAGAAACTTCTGAGTGCATAGCCATGAGTAACCCCTGAGTGTGGCCAAAAACCAAAAAAAAAATTGAATTCAATTAATTTCTCCAAATGTAATTATTTAATAAAATAATTATAAATTCCAGAAAATACTTAAATATTTTAGATGACCTGTCATCACCAAGGACCACTTCTCACATTTATTAAGGACTGTACATTTACATTGTTAATGGCCGTCTGTGATATTTGTGAACTTTTTTCTGTTCTCCAAAAGTTGTGGTGTTTTTTATTTGCCTCTCTGTTCCAGAGCTCCCACCCCCAACACACAGAAAATCTATGAGTAGAGTCATCTTTTCTTTTGCTTATTCAGGCAAATCTGCTCAAACATGAAAAGGAACAGTTCTTACAATCATCCTTTGTTTCTGCCATGGCCAAGGTCTATTTCTGCTTTTTAAACAATAAATTAAAGCATTGTTTAGATTTACTGTTAAATCATTCAAATCAAAATAAGACAAATTTGACATTTAGCCCATCTCTTAATTAATTTTAAGCTATTATCTAGGAACTGATAATATTTTAAACTATTATCTATGAACTGATAACTGAAAGTTATCAACATGAGCAACCTTTTGACTCCAGATTATGGAAAGAAAATGCCATAGGAGGAGAGAAATGGAGGTACTAAATATGAAGAGGTGGTCCAGAGGTGTGTCCAGGTGTGTCCAGGAGTGTCAGAGGCCTTGTATTTGTGGTGTAAAGGCGGGGCATCTTTATGTATTTAAACCTTGAAAGCTAGCACTACTGTGAGAATAGGACTGAAACTATCACAATAAATCCTCAAAATGTTTTTTTCAGGGACATAGCTTTCAGGGCTGAAGGTAATTATTGAATAGATGCAGTCTCTGGTGGTAGAACTGGAGTTGGAAACACTGTATGCTTGAAACTGTTTTGTCAGCAACTTTGCAAATCACATCATCTCAATGAAAATAAAATTAAAATAAATAATAAAAATAATTGAATCCAATATGTTTTTCTGCCTACAGAAAATAGACCTGAATAGTCAGAGCAAACAGACTAAAATTCAAAGGCTGGAACAATCATTCAAGCAAACAACTCTTTTAAAAAGGTCTAGGTGGCCATACTAATATCAGACAATACAGAATTTAGGCTTAAAATATTTATGAGACAGAAATTGACTTTTTTTTTTTTTTACTAATCAAGGTATGTGTACACCAAGAAAAAAACCTGCGCTTCTAAACATATTGCACCCAATGATGGGCCAGCAAAATACTTAAAACAACTACTGAAAAATTTGAAGAAAGATATCAGTAGCAACACAATAATAGCAGAAAATGATGTCAACACCCCTTGTCTCCCCTTGTCTGATATCCTTTCTCTGAAGAAATTGCTCTTCTGAAGAAGATAGTATATACTTATATATATATATATATATATATATATATATATATATATATATATAAGCACACACATATATATCTATATATACCTATATATATTTAGAATGCTTATATAGAGAGAGAACTCTTCATCCCCAAAACCGAAAACACAGGATATACGTTATTCTCTAGTGCACAGAGGAATTCTCCAAGATAGACCACATGCTAGGCCATAAAAAGTATCTCCATAAAATCAAGAGGTTTGAAATTGTTTCTGCTATCTTCTCAGACCATAAAGCACTGAAAATAGAGGTGAAATGAAAGCAGACATGGAGAAATAACTTTAAAAACTTGGAAATTAAACAGTTCACTGTTGAACAACCTGTGGGTCAGAGATGAAATCAAAGAGGAAATCAAAATATTACTGAAAACAAATGAGAATGAAGATACAAATTATCAGAATCTGTGGGACACAGCAAAAGCGGCACTAAGAGGGAAATTTATAGTGTTACAAGTATTCATCAAAAAGTAAAAAAAATCCTACATAAGTTAACTTAATGGCACAATTAAGGAAATTGAAAAATGACAAACAAAATGAGCTGAAAGTAAGCAGGTAGAAGGAAACAATAAAACAGAACAGAATTAATGAATTGAACACTCAAAATACAAGCCAAATCAATGAAAGCAAGAGTTGGTTCTTTGAAAAAATAAACAAGATTGATAAACCATTATTAAAACTCTCAAAGGGAGAAAGAAAATTAATAAGCAGAATCAGAAATGAAAAGTGGGAGGTCTCTACAGACACGGTAGAACTTCAAAGGTTAATTGGAGACAATTTTGAGAATCTTTATGCCACTCCACATACACAAAAGAATCTGGAAATGTAGACAAAGTTTTGGACTCCTATAACCTCCAAATTTGAACCAAGGTGATATGGAATACTTCAACAGACATCACTGTTTGCAAAATTGAAAGGTAACCAAAATTTTTTCCAAAAACAAAACCCAGGTTCATATGGATTCACTAGTAAATTCTATCAGATCCTTAAAGAAGACCTACTGCCAGTCCTCTTCAAGCTCTTTTTGGATATTAAAGAAACAGAAACAATTCCAAATAATTTGTTTGAAGCCAACATCATTCTGACATCAAAAGAAGACAACAATACAAAAAAGAGAATTATAGGCCCATATCCTTGACAAATATGGTTGCAAATATTCTCAACAAAATACTAGCAAAGGAATCCAACAACTCATCAAGAAAGTTACACAGTATGACCAAGCAGGTTTTATTTGAGTGATGCAAGGATGGTTTAACATACACAATAAATCAATATACACCATATCAATAAAGGAAAAACAAAAATTATATGATCATATCAATAGGTGCTGAGAAAGCATTTGACAAAGTCTAGCACCCATTCATGATAAAAACTCATTGGGATGAGAATTAAAGGAACTTTCCTGAATATTGCCAAAGCTACTTATCTAAATACATCAAAAATATTATATTCAATGGGGGAAAACTAAAAGCATTTTCACTAAGATCTGGTACAGGGCAAGGTTATTCTCTCTCACTATCTCTTTCAATATAACACTGGAAGTACTTTCTGTAGCAATTAGGCAAGAAAAAGACATTAAGGGCATCCACATAGGAAAGGAAGAAGTGAAGCAAGCTCTCCTTGTTTGCAGATGACATGATACTATATCTAGAAATGTCCTAAAGACTCCACAAAAAAGCTTCTAGAAACAGTAGACTTGTGGAGTAAAAGTGGCAGGCTACAAAGTTAATATGCAAAATCCATGGCTTTGCAATATACAAATAATGTAGAGAAAAAATATATTAAAATAAAAATCCCCGTCACAATTGTGTCTCAGAAAATCAAGTATCTTGGAGTCAAATTAACTAAAGAGGTGAAAGAGTTATATAAAGATCTACACTCACCCAGAGCTGCAGGCTGGGGGTTCCCACTCTCTAGCGCCCTAATCACAACCCCCTGTCTGAGCAGAATCTGAACTCATCTTTCTCACTTCAATTTCATTCTGTTCTTGAGGTGAAATTGACTGGGAAACTTGGTTTGCAAAAATGAAATTTACTAATGGATTTGTAGATTTCAGATGGAATTTTCCCACTATTCCTAAAATCAAAGTAATCTATATTCAATTTGATTTAAAAATAATAGTATGGGGTCAGAGTGATAGCACAACAGGTAGGGTTTTTGCCTTGTACATATCTAACCTAGGTTTGATCCTCAGCTTCCCATATAATCCTCTGAGCCTCTCAGGAGCAATTTCTAAACACAGAGTCAGGAGTAACCCCTGAGAACTGCTGGGTGTAGCCAAAAATAGCCTATACTTTTTTTTTTTTTATAGAACAATTTAACCATATTGTGTGATCCATTTCATTCATATTTACACACTGAAAGAGACCCATACTGCCTGGGTTTTAGATGTATTCATCCTTATGATCAGCATTTCTTCTCTATCATCACCCCCCAAAAATAAGTTTGTATCTCATATTTAAGGATTCTGATCTTTATATTTAATGGGATTTTTTTTTAGATTTGATTTGTTTTGGGTGTATTCAGGGCTTAGTCTTGGTTATATGTCTAGGGATCACTCCTGGTAGAATTTTGGTATTATCCTGGGTGCTGGGATCAAATACAGGTCGACACATCCAAAATAAAATCTACCTGCTGTAGAACAAAAATGAGAATATATTTTTCCTCTAGTCAAAATTGGTATTTTTTAAAAAGTATTTTTTTAAAAGTAAAGCTAATGCAATCACTTTTGTCCCTTCTCAAATTAAACCCTTTTTGTACTCTGCTATGTAGATTATTATTTTAAAAACATGTTTATGTAATTCCTGTCCAATGCTTGCAAAAATTTAGGAGATTGTAGGGAGAATAAAATAAGGTGCAAAAATAAAAAATCTTTGGAACCAAAGAACTAATCCTGGAGATAAGGCATTTGCTTTGCATGTTTTGGTTGTATCCCTAGATCACGTATGGCCCAATAATCACCACCACACCAGATCTCACTCCTGAACACAGAGCCAGGAATAACTCCTGAACAGCATTGATGGTGACTCATCTCTCTTTTCCTGAAAAAAATTTTTGTGTCTTTAAGGGAGTTTAAAATTTAGTTGAAGGGTGCTCAAAAATAGTGGGGCCAGAGTCTTTTGTTCAGAGTGTTAATCTCTAGACGGCAGCTTTCCCTTACTTAAAGTAATCAAATTAAGGACACCATATTTCTTCCATGGCTAGCATTCTCTATCTACATAGATATACTCAGAAGAGTATAAAGGCAATAGAAACGTGGACACGTGATCCTGGAGTGTCCATACCTTTCCATTTTCCTACCTCTGCTAAACAAGCCAGTGCTAAGCTCTGTTCTTTACCTGTATCTGGGGTTCTGGGATGTGATCCTGAGCATGAGGGAACTCCCCTTCTTTGGGATTACTGACAATGACAGAAATAACTGTCGCAGCATTAAGTGTCCACTCATAGCTGCATCACAGCTGACAAAGTAGTCAGGATTGTAGGAAGCAGGCGCTATCCCGCATAGTGACATCAAAATGGAAAAGTCACATAATACTTGTGGAGGCAGAACTCTGGGCTCTGTGAACACCAAATGCCCATTTCCTATGGGATTCAAATGTAGGAGCAGGTGGTAGGGTGATTGGGTGTTGTATTTAATATTAATTATAAAGTTCTTGGCACTGGGTCTCCCTCTCCAGGTGAGATAGCCAGGAAGTTGGGGGAAAGGTTAACAGCTGGGAAATAGGACAATGGGATAAGGGTTTTTTCTCTCTTACTTTATGCCTTTGCTATTTCATATTTTTATCCCTGGCAACCTACAAACACTTATTGGGTCCTACTAATGCAGAGGAAAGTTCTTCTGGAGGAAATGAATAAAAATGCATGGTGAGAACTAATGGGTTGGAGGGAGAAATGTTTTTGTGCTAGCACTGGGGTCTTTGCCTAATGCCAGATTATCTTTATAGAGTTTATGCATGAACTGAGTCTTGGAAAGAACCACACATTGCTGTTTCTGCTGGTGATGGAATATGTTTGGCATTAAATGTATCTGACATGCTAGGTACCTGCCCTGCTTCCATGCTTACCTCTGTCCACAATTAATCTCCAACATGGCCCAGTGCGTGGAGGTTTCATCACCCCACTGGATTGCTCTGAACCACGCAGTTAGAAATGACAGAGACAAGAATTCAATCTGGCAGGGTTGGCTTCATATTCACACACACACACACACACACACACACACACACACACACACACACACACACACACACACACACACACACACACACACACACCCCTCTGACAGGCATTGCTTCTCAGGTAACATTGAATGGACTGAATGAAGTTACAAAGCCGTTCTCACGAATGCACTGGAAATTAAGAGACTAAATGGGATTAACCTCTGTTTAGGAAGAGACCTTGAAAGAGTTTGTTCATTCAGGAGAAAGATGAAAGCCAGGCTTTTTCCCTAGGCTTTGCCTTTTGTTCCTGTCTTGCGGAGGACAATAACATTTGTCAGGCACATTCTTGGCTGTCTCTGATAATAGGATGCCTCGCAGGGGACTATGGTGTGTTGGAATAACTTCTTGTTGGATTGATCTCTGCTGCTCTTTCTGTGTCCAGGTTCTCTTGAAAGCAAGTAGCCCGCAATCTGCCAAACTTCGCCCGTGGTACCCACTTATGATGATTGTAATACATTATCAATACCATGCTAATAACTATGCTCTATAGTACACTTCGAAGTTGAGGAAAGTAAACATCACCATTTTGATGTTCTCAGTATATCTTTCTTTAAATATTACAATTTATGGAAAAGTTTATTAAAGTGCTTTGTACCACTTCTTTTCTCTTTTTTTTTCTCACAAGAGGTACAAATACATATCTCTTATCTTTTATATATTTGCCAAGAGGCTGATTTCCCTGATAAACCTCCTCTCCCACACACTCTCTCCTTCCTTCATTTCCCTTTAGAAAAAAAATCAGACTAGTTTATGTACCTTAAATTTTATAGTGAAAATGCAAAGCATGTGTGGTAGGAGAGTGACTGGTGACTGGCACCTGCTGTACTGTCTGTTTAGTTTTCTTTCATCAAAGGAAACCAAACCAAACAAAACTAAACAAATATGGCAAGCTTTTAAAGGTTCTGGGATATATGATCACAAGGTGACCATAGGAATTTTTTTTTATGTGGGGATACTTTTGATTGTAAGAAAAATATTGACCATGAAATTAGGCCAAGTTCAAAGTATCTTTTTTAAAAAAAAATGTCCCTTTTGCAAAGACCTAGAAGATATCCTGCATGAGATGAACTCATCTCATCAGATCTGTGCTGGACTTCAGCTCTTCTGCTTTACCCAACAGTTCTGTCTGGGAAGCATATTGAACCAACTGCAGCTCAGACACTGGAACGTAAAGTCATCTGAATTGAGCTCAGTGGTCAGCAACTTTCCCTCCAGAAGATGACTGTCAGTATCAAAGTCATTTTTGGTTGTCAACACTGGGCCTGGTGCTGGGGGCAGGAGTCCTATTGGCCCCTAGTGTGTAGTGGCTTGCTGCTTGCATCACCCACAGATGCTGGGCTCATGGCTGCAGGTGTGAGATCTGATGGGCAGGGACTGATCTCCTGGGTGAGTATAGTGAGACTCCAAAAACACATTGATCTGCCCTATGAAATGAAAACAACCAAGAACAACACACCACAGAGGCCTGATGCCCTATCCCAGCAGCCAACTTCTGTCCTCACACCTAAATGATCACAGACAGGAATTAAGAATCTCCAGTGGTTTCAGCTGAGGCAGGCTTCCCTTGTTCGGTTGTAGAGCACCTACTTCTGCCATGTGTGGACTATGGGCAGCATGTTCCAGAAGCTCTGTGTGATGTCTGCCAAATGCTTTAGACTCTCCAGTTGACCTGCAAAATAGAGACCTACTCTAGAAACCTTCAGTTTCCAGAAAGGAAGGATTAGACCCTGGATTCTGTCACATGCCTCCTTAAAGATTCATAGAATGGATAAAATAAGAGTCGGATAGATCATTTTATGAGCATGATGAAAGAAGGAAATTGAAGCCATAAGAACAAATCCATTCCCAAACCAGTGCTGGGCCAGCTTTGTGTTGCTTTGAGATGCAAATAGTCCCCAGGCTCTCAGTTTCCATTCCCAGGTCGGGAAGAATTTCCTTAGAGGCATGACTAGTTAGCAGAAGCAAAGGGAGCAATGCTTTTGTTTTATACTTGTGGCAGGAATTCATCTGGCTTTGTAGGCAGGGATGCAAATCACTTCTTTCTTCATGAAAACAACCATGGTGGCATGTCTGGCAAGCAGCAATCTCCACTGCTCTTAGAAAGTTGGTGCAGATGGTTGGCTGGCTTTATCAGAGTTGCAAGCAACAGCAGAAATATGGTTCAGCTAGAGATTCCTGTATTGGCTCTCATTGTTTTCCTATCTCTATTCATTCCTCCCTTCCATCTCATCTCTCTCTTTCTCTCTCTCTCACATTCAAGAGGTAAGTTTCTGCTCATATTTTCCACCTCATTGACCCTTCGATAAGATTCTCTGTCACCTTGGCAAAGGTTTTGATTATAGGAATTAGGAGTACCCATCATTTTTTCCTACAACTGTCAAAACAAGGGCAAGGATTTGATGAAAGTGAAATTCAGCTTCTTGGATGATTCCTGTCCACTAGTTGAGGGAGCCAGAATGGGGCTGCAGAGGCCGTGCAGATGGTGCCATGGCACAGCTCAGAGGGTCACATTTTTGCAGCTGATTTCTCTCCTAGACAATCAGCTTGGGGCAGGGATCCCAGGTGAGGCTATTTATGTTCCTGTGGATGGAAAACATTCTATGGCCTTCCAGCCTGCCTTTTGGGACAGCTGCCCTTTACCTATGCCCTGATTGGCAAATGTGTCTCCCATTGATTATTACACATCAGACTGGAGCTCGTCTTTTTCTCTTGGAAAATACACAGCATGAGTTTTCTAGGAGAAAAACATAGCATGGGGTGTGAAGTTTGACATAGGCATATGACCAGGTCTCACATAAGTCCAAGTTGGATGAAGCCTCATCCCTCCATTATTCCTAGGTAACTTGACCTTACCTGCAAGACCCCGCCCATTCCTGGGAGGGGTCTTGGAAAAAGTAGATAAGGCCTTTGACCCAGGGGATTAGGCCCTTTTTGCCTTTTTGGTCTTTTGCCAGCATGGAGGTCAAAGGGAAGATGGCTGAAAGGAGTTAAGATGCAGGGCTAGCTAAGAATGGCTAAATGCTTAAAAGGTTATGATATAGGCCACACATGTGCTGGATAGGGCATGAATAAAGTTGATGCTTCCTGGTGCCTGTCTCTGGATGAGTCTGATTCTGCCATTCACCTAAACCTGGGACCCGCCAGCTGAATGGGAATGGCGGAGCCACGTGGCCTGGGATGGCAGAGAAAAATCCTTCACCATCCACCACCATCGTTAATTATTTAATGCAACAGTTGGGTTTCTTTCTCAGCTCAGTATCTGAAAGTCAAGACCTGCCATCTCTTGGATCTTTGTCTTTCTCTCTAAGGGAAAGGGGTCTTAGCATGTACCTTACCAGGTGGATAAGGAAGGCCATTGATTTCTAGACCTAGTACCTCTTCCTGATTGAATATAGAAGCAACCTCAACTTCTATTATCACTGATTTGTAGGGAGAAGGAGATCAAATTATCAGGGAATAGAGGCTCTAGAACCTTCATTTATTTAACGATTCCTTCAGTTCCATAAGCCAGCTTGTCCGGCCAAGATACCTTAATTCCACCACTTCTACAAAACTCCTCAACTATGCCAAGATTCAGATGAGATACTCGGTCTTTGAGCACATGCAAGGAATATTCCAGGCTCCAGTAAGGTGAACTCTGCTCAGAACATAGACATCTCTTTTCTGTAGAAGGAGGTACAATAGTGGAGTGGTGGGGACAGACACAAGCATCTCCAGGATTTCATCTGCTTTTTCTGGACTCAGAATTCCAGGGACAAAGACACTGGGCTTTATTCACTCATAATCTTCTAATTTTAAGGATGCTGGCTGGGCTTCTAGAACATATGTGTGGAGGTGGTGAGTTGAGTGAGCTCAACCAAGAACACTTATAGGAATAAGAAAGCAGTGTTGTTCAGGATTCCCCCTGCTACAGGTAGCCCAGTCAGGTGGTTATTATCCATGTGAAGGTTAATTGATGCTGAGCAGAAGCACTGCCATATGTCTGCTGGTTGTGCATGCTGGCTTTTCCTTTCCATAATTTTCCTTTCAGAGAGGACTTAACTTTGGAATCTTGGTTCATCTGTTGTTGTTGTTGTTGTTGTTGTTTTTCTTGTTTTTAATATAGATGCATGTATGTTCTGTTGAGTTTACTTCGGAAAAAAAACTGTGATCCCAGTGAGGATGCTTCTCTATTTCTTTTTCTTCTTTTCCTCATGATTATTCATCTTCTCTTTTCATTGGCAACTCCTGAATCTTGCTTGTTTAATTTTGGGCCATATCCAGTGATGCTCAGGATTACTCCTGGCTATGTGTGCAGAAATTACTCCTAAAAGGCTTGGGAGACCATATAGAATTCTGGGGATTAAACCCAGTTTGGCTGTGTGCAAGGTCAACACCCTACCTGCTGTACTATCACTCCAGCCCACATCTCCTGAATCTTAAAAAGAAGCATATACTTATTTGCCTTTCCATACTTCCCTTAAAAACCCTCTTCAGAAATCTGACTCCTCACAGAGAAGGGTGAAAATCTGCAGACATAAATGCACAGTGGGACAAGAGAATCATTGCTGGGCATTCTACCAACTGCCCTGCTTTTTCATTCAGCAGTAAATATCAAGTGGAGAGCTGGAACTCTTGAGTTTAAGTTTTATCTAGGAGCTCATACACCAAGCTCTAGGAACACATATTTCCGCCCCCACTTTATCTCATAATAAGGGGCTTTTTTTTCACTGCAACAGCAGAATCCATTCACTTATTCACTAGAGAGATGATAGAGCCAGTGAAGACATTCATTGACTGCTCAGTTCCTGCAGGAAAGTTGGCCAGCCTTGTCTTGTACTTCTTTTTTTCCCCAAAGATTGTAGGATACCTCAGGGTCTCCTAGATCATTAATTTATTACATCTATCTATGGGACTAACAGATTTTTTGTGGCCAATATTAAACATAAATCTATATCATTCTTCTGTACTGTTCTATTTATAAAACCAAGACTCTTAAATTCAATTGAAGCAATTGTCAAGTGTAGGATCTCTGAATTAAAGATTTGTTTAAAAAATAAATAGGCATGGGGGGGGTCCATGACATTTTATGGTTAAATAAATAGGCATGGGGGGGTCCATGACATTTTATGGTTAATGCTACTGGGTTCATTTCATAGCAGGAGAAACAGAAACAGAGGCTCGCAGTAAGTGAAGAGTCCTCACTGGTAGCTGGTAAGAATGAAGGAGAAACTAATGGAGAGGGACAGATTTATAGAGGTAGAAGAGAGAGTTTCTGAGGCTGATGAAAGGAAGAAGTAAAGCGCACAGGGAAGATTTGGGACAGAGTACCCCTTTGGTCAGCAGTGCCCCACAGGTATCTGGATTCAGCTTGCGTGTCACAACTTAGAGTTGGGGTTCATGCTGGAACCCAAATCTCCAAAAGGTTCATGAGTTTCTGTCCCTGGGGTTCCTGGGTGAGATGGAAAGGAGTCTGCACAGCACAGTTGGGGTATGCACATGGGCGCCCTTTATACTCACAAGCATTCCCAGCCAGACTTACCCCAGTCAGGTTGGAAATGCCAGTGAACTAGACAAGGTATGGCTGGGTCCTCAACTGCTTTGATACATGGGTCTTAGCCCATGTTCACCTGTCCATTTGTTTTCTGGCTGCCCATCCTGCTCAACACCATCGACCTTTCTGTTTCCTATCCCTGGTGCCTGCCACTTCATGTCACAATTTGCATTTTAAGTAGCTTGTATTGATTAAGCAAATCTGGTACATCAAGCATAAAGAACCCCAAAGAATGTAGCCAATGTAGTTATCTTGATGAATGACTCCCAGCACCAAACTGTACATGGTATGTTTACTAGAACTTCTCCATGGTGCTCAATAAACCTCAGACACACAGATTTGTCAGCCATGGGAAATGGATTGCAGGAGACAGAAATACAGGCTGGATTTGCATGTCTTTTTCTTTTTTTTTTTCTGTGTCCCTCCTCCCCTCCAGTTATGACTAAGACTAGCTCTCTTTCTTGAGGGAGACATTTGCTCTGGATTGTACAGCAATAAATCTGCTATATTAAGATTCCATTCAAAGCATATTTACTATTCATGATCTACTCAGAGTCCTTTTCTTTTCTGGTTAGAGGTTTGAAATTAGGTTGGGGCTTCCAAGAGAACTCTTTTTTTGAATCTTTACTTAATTTTCCCTACTTTTAATTCTAGGGCAAGTCATTTGGAGAAGAAAGATGGGATGGATCTGATGAGTGAGTGCTTGAGACCAGCCCTGGGTGAACAGGTCTGAAACAGGGGTGCCATGCGGATTAGGAAAACAAGACAGATATAAGCAGGAAAAGCTTGGGGGTAAACTTGTGTGACTGAGAGCCTCAATATTCCATTGCATTCTATTTTTATTAGCTGTAACCAACAATCATAGGAAGAGCAAGAGCATTTAGATGGACATTTGCCTCTATGCTAATCTAATCTGGTTAAGCTTTTACATATCTAATGGACTTAGAGACACTGGTGCACAAATCTCTGGAGTGCATTTATCTCAAAAGAATCTTCTCTGGGAGAGGTAGCAGAGATACATGTGGTTACAGGATCTCCAACAAGAGAATATTCCCCAATGGAAAATTAACTAATTTAAAAGATTAATCTTTTAAATTCACTATTTTGTAAGTGGTTGCATATTCGACTAGTAAATCTTGGGCAGATATTTCCTAACTCTAAGCTTGTTGTTGGAGGGCTGTGCCCTCTCCTCCATATTTATTCAGTTACAGGCTCCTTCAGCTATGAGAGTGGCATGTGTGCAGTGGTTAGAAAAGAGTACTGTGTTATCTTGCCATGCATGATAACATCTGAGGATGGACAGCTTTTGTTTGTATGTGATACAATGTGCATGACATGCCTAAGGATGCCTTGTGTTAGATCAGACCCTCCACATGTCATCATTTCATACCACCAGTGGGCTCCCTCAGGAGTGGCAGTATACTAGATCCTTTTATATCTTATGGAATATCATATCATATAGAGAGAGCATCTATTTTTACCAGCTTGTTCATTCCACTCTGTCCAGGGTCCCTGTGTTGGGAATTAGGATTGGTCCCTCTGGTGCATGCTCCAGTGTTTCTGTTCTAATGACCCCAAGAAGTATTTCTGGAAACAAACAACTATAACTGAGGCTAAGACATTTGTCTTTACATATTGCTGACTGATTCGTACCCCAGCATAATATGATCTGCTGAGCACATGTTTTGTGGTTTTCTCTCTTTGTGTATATATAGTTTTCTTTGTATAGTTCCTTTATCTCTTTAGTTAAATTGACTCCAAGGTATTTGAATTTCTGTGGTGCTATTGTGAATGGGATTGTTTTTTTTAATGTTTATTTGTTTTTTTTTCATTATTGTGTATAAGAAGGACATTGATTTTTGTGTGTTAATTTTGTACCCTGCCTCTTTGCTATATGAATATATTGTTTCTTGGAGCTTTTTGGTAGAGTCTATATGATTTTCTAAATATAGTATCATGTCATCAGCAAACAGTGAGTTTAACTCTTCCTTTTCTATCTGGATGCCCCTGATATCTTTTAGTTGCCTAAATGCTACGGCAAGTACTTCCAGTACTATGTTGAATAGAAGTGGTGAGAAGGGGCAACCTGTCTTGTGCCAAATCTTATAGAAAAGGCTTTCATTTTTTTCTCTATTGAGTATAGTATTTGCTGTGGTAATTGGTAAATGATAAATTTACCATTGGTAAATGGCCTTGACTATATTGAGAAAAGTTCCTTCCACTCCTATCTTGTTGAAAGTTTTTATATTTTTTTTATAGTAAATAGACTTTATTTTCTGGTTTTTCAAGACTTTATTTTTTTCAATACTTTATTTTCTGGTTTTTGTACCTATATTTTTCAGAGGAGAAAAATACTACTGTAAATTGTAAATAGCCAACACATAAACTATTGTATGCAAATTTGTGACTTGGTAATGTCATCTTGAAACTTTTGATCATAAGAGTGTCCACCCATTCTTAATGTCTCTAAAGCTACTTCCATAAGTTCATAAACTATTTAATTTTGGGGTACCTGGTAAGTGGCCTTGGCATTGACTAGGATGGTAGTCAGGCAAAATTCTCCACATACTAGATGACTAAAAAGAGAGTCTTCTAGTGGATGAGTTGTCAGTGGGATAGAGTTCTTTAAAATAGCAGATAGCATGGAAAAACCATCTATCTTGAAGAGGAAGAGTTTGGTGCATGGAGGAAGAATAAGAAAAATTCACAATCATTACATGTAGAAGTCTCCTAGGAATAAGCAGAGTTGGGCTGTGGCTAGTGATTTCACATCAGAGTTGTAGGGGCATGGTTGGGCATTGAGCATCATCTAAGGATCATCCAATTGGATGGAGGCTAAATAAACCCATACTGGGGGAAAAAGATGTTTATCAGAGCTTGAGAATAAGGCAATGCAGCCCTTGGTTTCAGGATGATTTGAAATCACTTCACACCCAATCAACCTTTTTCTTTCTAATAGCCATGGACTCATTGGTAATAGAGCTAGCACAATTCTATAAAAACTGGAATTACTTTTTAAATATTTTTTTGTTTTTCGGCCAGGGGTTACTCCTGGCTAAGCGCTCAGAAATTGCCCCTGGCTTGGGGGGACCATATGGGACAACGGGGGATTGAACCGCGGTTCTGATCCTTGGCTAGCGCTTGCAATGCAGACACGTTATCTGTAGCCCCTTTAAATTTTTTTAAATCATTTTTGGGCCAAACCTAGTGATGTCCATGGGTTACTTCTTGCTCTGCACTCAGACATTATTTATGGTGCTGGGGACCAGATGGGATGCCGGGGATCGAACCATGGTCATCCATGTGTAAGGCAAGTGTCCTCCCCACTGTACAATATCACTCTTTCACCAAAGTCTGAGATTTTTAAGAATAAGAAGGAAATTACTAGTTTATACACTTTTCTGAGGTCTTAACTTTAAAAAGTTACTTTTGAGCAGTTCAAAATCTAATGTGATGCTAACATTAGAATTTCATTTTTAATGCCTATAATGTACAGGAAATTGTCAACACAGTGATCCCAGAATAAAAACAGTAAGTGGATGAGGGAATGCCATTAAGGTAAATGGAAAAAAATTAACTCCCTTTTCTAAAAATCTAATTAATTTAAAAAACGAGTTATGGAAATGAATGAATAAAATATAAGACAGCTTAGAGGTGGTCCACAATGCAACGATATCCTGTTAGTGTTATGTACACATGATTTAGGATGGTGAGGATATGTTCATGATCTAGTAGATGAAAAGGCTGTCAGAACAGTGCACACAATCAGGAAGTAGGTATTAAAAATATATACACTATGTATATGTTTTAGAAGACTGGGAGAAGATATATTAACATCCTACAAGTGTTCATGGTTGTTTCTTTGTTATATTTTTTCTAAGAGACGAGCCTGAGACTTATTTCAATTCTTACATTCTTTTCTGTATTTCCTGAACATCAACAAACTGTCAGTGCTAAGAAAGAGAGAATACAATGCATTGCAAGTTCTAGAAAGCGAGGAATAAATAGCACAAAAATGTAGACTTCTGCTCCCCTATTACATATCAATCAATATATTACCAGGTCCAAAGAAAGAGTCTGAACTTTCCAGCCAAAGTCAGGGTTGGGCCAGATTTGGTGTTGAATCCCTGAAAGTTCTTTGATTTATCTTCTATTCTTATTTCATTAGGAATATAAATCTATACATGTTTATTAAAGTCATTGTCACCCACCTAAAACAGAGGACTATAACCATGTCTAAGCTTATTGTTTCAGAATCATATCTGGCGATCTCAGGGGTTACTTATAGCTCTGCATTCAGGAATTACTCCAGGCAGACTTAGAAGGCCATATGAGATGTTAGGGATAGAATTTGGGCTGGCTGTGTGCAAGGCAAGAATCCTACCCATTGTACTATCACTCTGGCCCTTGTATTTGCATATTTATTTGCTTGATCTTATGTACACCTTTCTGTTGTACCTGATATTTTTCTCAAGCTTCTGTCCTTTAGCCAGAAACAGTCTAATATCAAATATTTTTTAGATAAAGTTCCCATGAAGACCTTGTTTAGTAGCTCTTAATAATGGCAGTATTTGATGGCTGCCAGGCTAGTGTAAATACTGTTAACATTTATGAAGACCCATGATAAATCTCACATGTTCATAGAATTGTCTAAAAATAGGAGCATCTTTTTCTTAGTGATATTCAGTGCTCAGGAAGATTCATCTGAGAACTGGGTGGGCATTCATCAGTGGCCCATTCCAGACTTCCAATTCTATTGCTTATTCCCCTCTCTGGGGGCTTAGCCTTGTGGAGAGCATCTCTTTCCAAAACGACAGGACCAAAATGACACACCAAATTAGACTGTAATTCTCCCAGAAATGTTCTGCCAATAAGGGGATTATCTGGGGATAGCTGGGGGACAATACACCCAGCAGGAACCTGCATTTTTCTGGACCAGTGAGGCTTAGAGAGCCACTGCTGCAGGATCAGATGGCACAAGCTTTCAATTTACCTTCTCCCAGAAGTCTCTAAGCCAGTACATGAAGTCCTGTCCAGGTTCCTGAGTGGAGCTTGTAAGAGTCGGGGATTTGGGGTGATGAGAACAAGGAGAGATTCTCAACACAGTGATGCTTGAGGAGGGGCAATTTACCATCTTGTTCTCTTCAACCGACCCATCTCTTCTTACTCAACTTGGTCCACCTTTGATGCTTCAAATACCTACAAGAAATAAGTTGGTGTATTTGTATTATTACTATTATTGTTTTTTTAGGGATGGGATATAGATGATAAGATTTGGGCCATGTCTGACTGCTTAGAAATCACTCCTGGCTTCATACTCAGGGATCACTGCTGGTGGTGTTCAGGGGACTAAACAGTGCCTGGAATTGATCTGGGTTGGCTCTGTGCAAGAAAAGTGCTTTACCCTCTGCCCTGTCTCTCTGGCCCTACAAATTATCTCTGAAGATAGCACCCAAATATCGGTCTGGCATCTTGAGAAGACTTCTAGGCATAGGCCTGGCTTCTGGTTCCTCGTTAAACCCTCTTGTCATAGTTATGTTCTCATCCCTGTGCTCAGTGCCCAGAGATGGAACAAGTGGTAATGCCTACTTAGCTGGATCCTGGGGAGCCCTGATAGCTGTTCTCCCTTTGAGTGTCTCAGAGGAGCAGCCTGGGGGAATGTGATGAACCTGCACATATTTCACAGTTGCCACGGTGATGATGTATGTGAAATTCTGAATCAGTCCAGACCCACGCAGTCGATTTGACGCCTGGGACTCATGATTGGCAGGTGCATCCCTGAAAGCTCCAGTGTCAGCAAGAGGAGAAACCCCAGGGAAAATATATTCAGAGAAGGTGGATCCCAAACTCATTCTGGAAGGGATTGAGGTGCCAGCCAGAGGAGAAGAGGGTAGAGGCTTCAGACTTAGGGTGCAGCCTCTGCATGACCCAGAGAAGCCCCAGTAGGGCTTGGTTTACCTGCCATTGTAGGACTGAGGAGTATTTGTGGGCCATGAGGTTGGGGCCCCATTCCAGGCTGTTTAACTCTTAGCCCCAATATGCTGGGGAGCAGGAAAAAAGGAGGTGGGAGGCTCAGGCCAGAGGCTCTGAACCAGGAAATGATTTGTGGGTTTTCTGCTCCCTTCTCTCTGCCTGCAAACATATAGGATCTGACTCTTGAGTGATGTTATATTTCTCTTGCCTTTTTCCTCTCAACATTTGATTCAGCACCATAGTTTCCTTCACTGTTAAGAAGAAGAGCATGCACAGAATAGTCTCACTCATTAGTGGTTTTAAGAAAAATAAAAGATATTACTGCAATAATACCAAGAGACAATAAAGATGAGGGCTGCAAGGACCGGCCCATGGTCTGAAGTGTACCACAAAGTGGTGAGTTCAGTTAGAGAAATAACTACACTGACGACTATCATGAATGTGGTGGTGAGTGAGAGAAATAAAATGCCTGTCTCCAATACAGGCAGGGGAAGGGGAGGAGGGAGATGAGGGGCATTGGTTGTGGGAAGGTTGCACTGGTGAAGGGCGGGTGTTCTTTTTTATAACTAAAACCCAACTAAAAACGAGTTTGTAATCATGGTGCTTAAATAAAGGTAAATTAAAAAAAAGAAGATCATTTGGGCTCCTAGTCTTCTAGCACCACTTACCCACCAGAGTGCCAGCATCTCCCCAGCAATTGCTCCACAGCAATGTGTCAAACACCTCACACTTCCTCCTTCACTCATTGCTTACCCCAGTTTTTTTCTGATGGATCAAAAGAGAAGAGGATGTGGGAACTTCAGTTGGATACCCCAGGAACCCTTCACCACTTCTTAGAGAATCAGACTTTTGTGTATGACTAAGTGAGACTTTTCTCAACATTTCCTCCAAAGATTAGTAAAATGCCCCATTCTCCATTAAATCTTTACTCCAGTTAGTCTAGTCTAAAAACTCTGTGGTCTTCTCAGAATGGAGCTGTGCAGGTTTCCCTTTCTGCCTGGAAGCAAAGCACAAGTATAGCACAAGCTATACCCAACACTCTCTACTGGCACAAGAATGGCTTAGCTTCACAACTGAACCTCAGCATGCTGCCACATATGTGGCTGTGCAACACCTCCAAATTTCAAAGTACTGTCAGCCCAGGAAGACCAGAGAAAATATGTTGATAAAGTCGCATAGAAGTCTGCTAGGCTCAGAACCTAAACAATAACACAGACAGTTCAACTAGCACCAATTATCCAGTAAATATACGGTGACTTTAAGAATACCACTGTAAGATATAACAGTGATCACAAACTGACTTTTATTGTTTGATAATTCTATCTGCTTTTGTGTTATAACAAGCAATATTAAGTAAATTTGTGCCTGCTCAGGTGGCAGGTTTGGGTGGTGGCTGGAAAACTGGTGACACTGGTAGAGGGAAGGTTACACTGGTGGTAGAATTGGTGTTGGATCTTTGAATGTCTTGAAATGATGTCTTGTATTATGAACAACTTGCTAAATCACATTTGTTATAATAAACAATTCTTTAAAATGCCCCATTCTTTATGTGGGATATTCTTCCAGAAGGTTAAGGAAAAAAATAGAGAGCTGAGCCTTGGAATATTTTCCGTGAACATGATCTTGGTGTCATTGGTTTCTTGTTCTTAAGTAAACTTTCTAAAAATAGTTAGATTCTGCTGGGTGACATAAATAGAGTCACAGTCATGCAGTGAGCAATTTGAAGTGAGGGTTATTACCCCAGTATTTCCTTTTTATTATATATATATATATATATATATATATATATATGTATATATATTTTAGCAATCTGCCTTTTTTCTATTTTCAGCTAGACACTAGCATCCTTACACAATCACTTCTACAAATTTCAGAATTCTCTTTTTAAAATTATTTTTATTTAAACATCATAGTTACAAGATTATTCATACTACAGGTTTCTTTTTTGTTTGTTTGTTTGTTTGTTTTGGGCCACACCCAATGGTGGATAAGGGGTTACTCCTGGCTCTGTGTTCAGAAATCGCTCTTGACTTGGGGGACCATATGGGATGTCATGGATCAAACCTGTGTCCGTCCTGGTTCAGCTGTGTGCAAGACAAACAACCTACCACTGTGCTACCACTCTCATCCCTACAGATTTTTTGTTGTTGTTGTTGTTGTGATTTTTAGGTCACACCTGGCAGCGCTCAGGGGTAACTCCTGTCTCCATGCTCAGAAATTGCTCCTGTCAGGCTCAGGGGACCATATGGGACGCCGGGATTCGATAACTACAGAACTTTCCCGAGAGCTTTGCTCTTCATTCTTTATCTGTTTCCTCCCGCACAGCATGTTTGATGGAAAATGTCTCCATCAAATCTCACACTGTGTGATTCTTCTTGGGGGCACATTTTGGTAATTGTACTATTGAGATACGGACAGAGAACTCCATCTATTACCTGTTAAGGCAACACATAAATTAAGTTCTCTCTGGAGTGAATGGTTATCACCATTTTTTTTAAATGCCTCTCATCAACTGCAATGAGTTTCGGTCTCCAGGGTTTGAAATCTCATCTGACTTTATGAAGAGAACGTACAGATATTAGACTTGTAACTGCCATGCTGATGAGGCATGGGGAATGGAGCATTTTCTGTTTTGCTTTAAATGGGCATAGCATTTCGTGATGCCAATATCTTCTCCACTCTTTCCTGGATCTAGTTTGTACCAGAAAGAGTCACATGTAAGCACACAGCTGAAAGAGGTGGATCTTTATGCTGTCCTTTATTTTTAAATGTTTTAAATAATATATTCATTTAAGCGCCATGATTACAAATATATTTGTAGTTGGGCTTCAGTCATAAGAAAGAACACCCCCCCTGAAACCCAAACACAATTATGTTTGTAATCAAGATGTTTAAATAAAGATATTAATTTAAAAATAAAAGAAAGAACACCCCCTTCACCAGTGTGACATTCTCACCACCAATGTCCCCCATCTTCCTCTTCCCTATTCCCTTGCCTGTCTTTGAGACTGGCATTCTATTTCCCTCACTCACTACCATTTTCATGATAGTTCTTAATGTAGTTATTTATCTAACTGCACTCAGCTGGTCCTCCATCCCCCATCTTTATTGTCTCTGGGTATTATTAATGTACTGGCTTTACTTTTCTTAAATCCCACAGATGAATGACACTATTCTGTGTCTGTCTCTTCCCCTCTGACTTATTTCACTCAGTATAATAGTTTCCATGTTCATTCATGTACAGGAAAATTTCATGACTTCATTTTTTCTGATAACTAGGTAGTATGCCATTGTGTAGATGTACCACAGTTTCTTTAGCTACTCATCTGTTGTTGGACATCTGAATTGATTTCAGATCTGGCTATTGTAAATAGCACTGCAATAAAATTAGGTGTGAGGAAGGGATTTTTGAATTCCGTTTTTGTGTTCTAGGGTATATCCCTAGGAGTGGTATAGATGGATCATATGGGAGCTCAATTTCCAGTTTTGGGAGGAATTTCCATGGAGTAGGTGGCATTCCCACCAACAGTGAATGAGAGTTCCTTTCTCCCCACATCCCTACCAGCACTGATTGTTCTTGTTCTTTTGTAATGTGTGCCAGTATCTATCTGCCCTTTCTTTAAGGTATGATGCAAATATCTCCTGCTAGCTCTAGTTTTTGCTCTCATGACTGACCTGGAACTGATTTCTTTGGCAGGGATCCGTCTTCCACAAAGATGCTCATAGAGCATCTATTTCAAGGCTTAATTATTGATTTCTTCCTCAACACTTGCTCCCAGTTTTCCATCATTGCAGACCATGTTGAGATGCCCAAGGTAGTACAAATATGTTTTTCTAAATGCATTCTTCAAGGCAGGTGTGCTATTTGATAGCTTGTGAACATCAAGAAGCCCACAATAATGAATAATAGTCTTTTCTGGTGACATTGTGATAGGAAAATCCTGGTTTCTTGAGAGTAAGAGAACAAACATTCACCCACCTGCTATCTGCTTCACCTGAAGAGGGGGCGCAAGCAGCAAGGAGCAGTGCCCCCACACCAGTTGGTCTCTGGCTTACTGGACTTCAGGCCTCAGTGGAGCTTGTCTACATTCTCCACACCCTGTCGCTCTCAGTGGAGCTTGTCTACATTCTCCACACCCTGTCGCTTGCGTCTTCTTCCCAATTATATTCCTGGACTGGCATGTACTTTGTTCATAATTGCAAAATGAGCTCCAGGCCTGCACTCTGTCCCTTAAGCTTATCAGCCCCACAGAAAATGTGGCTGTCAAATTTCCCACATATTCGAGAAAGGACTGTGTGTGGTCTACACCCTAGGGGAAATCAGGCAGCTCTATGCATTTGGCAGCCCCCAAAGCGGTGCTCTCCTGACTTTCAGTCCATTTGTTTTCTATTCTGGACACGCATGCTGGCCCCACTGCTCTCTTTGCTACCTGGAATTGGGGATGTCTGTGCAGCCCTTTGGTAGGTTGGTTGACTGGTGGAAGTTCCTGCCAGTGCTCTGGTACCAGCTGGGTCATGTGGGGTGCTGCCAGCCAATCAAATATGGAGCCTGCCTCACAAGGATATTCTGGTGGTGGGAAAGCTGAATCTGAGAAACTACCTTTCTGTGTTGGGATTTTGCCCTTTGCCCTGGGCCAGCATCTGCTCTCTGAGATAGGCCCAGAGTTCCAATCCACGCTGGAACTGCTGGGGGGCTTCAGCATATCTATTGGCCTGATGGGTGGGTGCTCCCTATGAGTGAATATTCCTATAGTTGGATTCTTTCCATGAGAAGATACTGTCATTGGTAGATACTCCCGATGTGAGGATACACTAATGGCTAGATACTATATCTAAAAGTGGATCTTCCCTCAATAGTGGAAATTCCCTGACAGATGCTCTCTAATGAGAGGATATTCCCCGATGGAAGAATACTCCCCAAAAGCAGATGCTCGCATGGGTAGATACTCCCTCAGAAATGGTGCTCTCTGATGTATGGGTGTACCCTAAGGTGAGGGTACTCCCCATAAATGGCTACTCACTGTTGGGTTCTGCTCCTTGCTGGAGGACCACTCTGATGGGTTGGTGCCATGGCTCTGGGACATCTGGCTGGCACGTCTTCAGTAAGGTTTCTTTCCCCCCTTTTGCTGACCCCCTTTCTCCTTCCTCTCCTGTCTCATGCAGCTACAGATGAAGATGAGTGAGCGTGCAGCCTCCCTGAGTGCCATGGTGCCCCTGCCTCGCAGCGCCTACTGGCATCACATCACAAGGCAGCACAGCGCAGGGCAGCTGTACCGCCTGCAAGGTAAGCCCAGGCTTGTGGGAACCTGGACCCAGGTGGGCCAAGGCAGGGCAGGTGAGGTGGGTGTGGCCAGGGCACTGTGGGCGGGGCCATAAAGGGGTGGGCGGGGCCAGGGTGAGCCTTCAGACTAGCTTGGTACCTGACTCTCAGGGTCAGGGCTCAACTCAACACCAACTCCCTGCTCTGCTCTTGACTTCCTTCTTCCTCCAGTGCTATACCTCATTTATTCAAGTGGCTTGATATCTAACAGCTTCTGCATGGCTGTGAACTTGCTAGAAATCAGGTTTGTAATGTCTCTGACCCAGACATCAGCGGTAGAAAGGAAAAGGTGTGAGGAACCCTTTTCTAGAAAATACAGGGCCAGGATGCATCAAACATCAGAAATCTTTCTGAGAAACTTTTCTTATATCTATAAATGTCCAACACAAAACACTACAGTCAGGAGAAAAATCTTTTAAGTCTTTTAGAACGTTCTATTGTGGCTTCCATCAAAAACAACAATATTCCACCCCAACAATTGGGCGAAATTGTAATTTGCTTTATTTTTATCCGCTTTATGTCTCATTCCTACAATACATCACCCAGAAGTAGAGTGCTGTTAAAATTAGGTTCGAGTTTATTGGTATAGATTTTTCAAATGAACACAGTATACAACAGGAGATTGAAGATAGTGATGGCTTGGTTTTTGGTGAATTCACTGCGTGTGATAATGGGAACACGTGTGACAGAATTACTGCCAGAGGATGGATTTTTTGTTTTAAAAATTATTTTTAATATCTTAAAATAAATTTTTAATTGAATCACTATGAGATACACAGTTAAAAAGTTGTTCATGATCGTCAGTAATACAAGGTTTTGGCACTCTTCCCTTCAGCAGTGCACATTTCTTGCTACTGACTTCCTCAGTTTCCCTCCTGCCCCTCCAAATTGCCCTTCTCCTATGGCAGACATTTTTCTTCCCTCCTCACCTCCAGTCTTCCTTTTTTTTCTCTTTTCTTTTAGACACTGGTTTACAATAGTGTTGCTGAAGGGATATCAAGTATATCCAACCTCTTTTTAGTACATAGTTCTGGTGCAGAGTGATCATTCTCAACTCTTATGGTCATAGTGGTCCCTTCTCTGCCCAACTGTACTCCCCCACTCTTTGAAGTAAGCTGCCTACCATGGAGTGGTCCTCCTGGACCTCATCTCTATTGTTTTTGGATATCATTACCACAATATCCTGTATTTTAATATCCTACATATGAGTGCAAACCTTCTATGTATATTCTCCTTCTGGCTCATTTCACTCAGCATAATGCTCTCCATTTCCATCATGTATAAGCAAATTTCGTGACTTCGTTTTCCCTAACAGCTGTGTAGTATTCCATTGTGTAGATGTACCACAGTTTCTTTGTTCATCCATCTGTTTTGGAATTCTGTCTATTGTGAATAGTGCTGTGATGAATATAGGAGTGCAGAGGGCTTTTATGCATTGTGGTTTGGGTTTTTAGGGTATATTCTCAGAGGATGGATTTTTAAGCTTTGTAATTGATTATTGTATAAAATCATAAAAATAATTCTATTATAGGCTTTAATGGTACTAATTAAGAATTTTATTATTTGTTTTTATTTATTTATTGTGGTTATGTGGATTGAACTGAGGATTTCTATATGTAAAGTGGGCTAATTGCTGGCTGTTCATTTTTTTCATATAGAACATGAGTTTTATTAGAGTTTTTGCATTTTCCCTGTTTTGATTCATGCACTAGTCTACTATTTTGAAATTTTTATGTGCATGAAAACAGCATTAAATTGCTTTCAAATTAACTTTTGATTTATGTTTTATATTTGTTAGTTTTTTAAATCAAATTACCTGTTTTTACATATCATGTTGCCTGGAGAAGAATTTATGTAATTTATGTTGATGTGTTGTACCACTGTTTTTTTAGATATTTCTTTTCTTGAATGTTTTATAGATATTTTTCCACCCTTACCTTACCCAATGTGTTGCTTTTTAGCTCTCAATATTCATGAGATACAGGGTCAAAGTTCTACCTTATGGAATTCTATTTACCAAAACCATGGCACACTAATAAACACTCCCACAACTATTTGAACACTATGTTACACAAGAATTTACTTTTCAGGAATAGCAGTAGATAATAAATATGCATCACAAGCCCATCTGCTACCTTACTTTGAAAAAGAAAAAAGAAAAAATGAATAACAGGAGCTACACAAGGTCACAGTGCGCATGCAGTCTTCTTGTTTTACTTATATTTAAATGTTGTTATTCTTCTAACCAATTTCCCTACACTGATGAATTCTAAGCTGACTTTCTGTGGTAGATCTGGAGGTTAATCTTGGAAACAATATAGATCAATAGAGGGGAAGGGTCCCCAACTGCTTTGAGAAAGAGTCACTGTTTTGAGAATGAGCCATTTTTCTCTCTGTGCTTAGTCCTAGCACGCCATCTGCTGGAAATACTTGGAATTCTAATTTTGGTGAATCACAGAGTGTTCTTTATAATGAGTGGAGAGCGGCCACTCATTAATTTAATCTCCTACTTGCCTTGTCCAGTTTTCATCTGGAAAACCTCTCCTACTGTTAGGCATATAGAGAACCAACATGCAGATGCTATTTATTATAAAATCTGTGGGATGTTTGTAAAGGAAGCAGTAACAAGCTTCTGTGGTCTTTGATAACTGCAGAGCTTTGAGGGGTCTCCCTAACCTAGTAGATATTCCCCCCTGCCTTCCAGGTAGTGAGGTCCAATAAATATTGTGAATTGCTTCTTTAGAATATTCAGGCTGTATTCAATCAGTATTTCCAGCATCTGAGGCGTTGGGCAGTCCGTGATCTGCCTGATCTTGTTTGACCAGAACTCAGCAAGTTGAGACTGGTATTTTGTTTTGTTTTGTTATTTGGGGCACACCCAGAAATGCTCAGGGATTTACTCCTGACTAAGTCAGAAATCACTCCAGGCAGGCCCCAGAATTATATGGAATGTCAGGGATGCTATGACTGGCATCTTTTTTAGAGAGCAAATTCTAGAAAGGCAGAAAGGAGTTTGAGACAGCCCTAAATATTGCCTTATCTAAGTCAGAAAAGTAGGTGTTCAATAAATGAGTAAATGGTAAATGGACAAATGGATGAAGACCTGAAAGTGATCATGCATACATTTCTTTATGTGTATTGTGGGGCCAGGAGTCCTGAATAATGTTGGGGGGGGGAGCTAGCTATACCTAGCTAACTGTATTATATGGTTCTATGCTTGAGTCCCATGATGGGGTGCTGCTCCAGACCCTGGGGTGTTCATCAAGGTTACAATCTTACCAATACTGCTCAGGAGCACTTTATCTGGGCACGCAAGGCAAGTGGTCTAATCCCTGAGTTCTCTCCCTGGTCCACTGGACACATCTCTGAACTTTCAAATGTTGTTCTTTCTTCACTGCAAATGGGAATCAAATAGTCCAAGAGGGAGGGGGGGCATTGATGGTGGGAATGTTGCATTGGTGAAGGGGAGTGTTCTGTTTCTGGCTGAAACCCAACTACAATCATGCTTGTAATCATGGTGCTTAATAAAGATTTTATATTAGAAAATACTTCCAGACAGTCGTGTGAGGACTAAACAAAGCACTTTTTTGTAAAGCGTGGCACACACAGGATCCTGGAGTAAAGGAGGCTGTGATCAAGACTGGGGTTAGGTGCCTCTTTTCTCTGTGCCCCCACCTCCAGTGAGGTGCTCTCATTTCCTGCAGATTCAGAATTGAAGCAGCTGTCTGGACCTGATGGTGCCTGAAAAATATTTGCATTTGACCCAGTTGTTTACGCGTTCATTCGCATTTATACTGGAGGCAGGAGGAAGGAATGCTGTCTGTTGCCTGTAGGAGTGATTCCAGACTTTTGTATGGAAATATCTGTGGTGTGATGAAGAGGTTCAAACCTATGGACAGTATCTCTGTTACTCTGTGTGTGTGGTGGTGGTGGGAAGAGTCCACAGCATGACCCAAATAGCTGAGAGCTGCAAGACATGATTGCTAGTGATTTGCGATATTTTTGCATCCAAAACATCTCTCTGTTGTAGACCAGTAATCACTGGTTGTAGAATTTCCCTCTGGTTCAACATTCAAGCTGGCTGGTCCCCAACTCTGTGACTTCCCCTGGCTTCTGTTTTGATGCTGTGAACTCCTTCCTGTTTCCACGCCAGCTCTTGCACCCTATGAAGCTGACAGGACAAATAAGTTTTCTCTGTTTTGTAGAAATGGAAAGTGGATTCAAAGCCCAGGTTCACACTTCCAACAGGAAGAGCCAGTGGGGCAGGAAGAGCCCAAGAGGGGCAAAGGCTATTTGTGAACATGATCTTCAGACTCAGGGCCTTTGAGGTTGGCCCAAAGTCTCAAATTCCCTCTGTGTTGCATCTGTTTCTGAGGGCGTGAGGTCTGGTCCTCAGGGCTGGTGTGCTTGTTAATGATGATAATGTTTCATCAGCAGGTGGCAGCACCAACTGTATCATTTCTAAACACAAGGTGGATGAAAACCTGGATGGGCAGGGACCACTGGCCAAACCTAACCTGCTATATTTTGGGGATCATTTTACTGAAACATCCAAGCTCGACTGTTTGTTATTCAGACAGTTGCTTGTGGGCCATCAGCAGCAAGTTGGCATAAGCACAGGGGTCAGTAGAATGGGAACTGCTTAGTGCCTGGTCCTTTATGTCAAAGGTGGCCATCCTTTTGCATAGTGTACAGTAAGAGCAACCATAATCTTGTTTCTTGAATTGGAATCTTCACCTGAAATCATGAAAGTCCAAAGGATTTAAGGAAGAGATTTTTTCCTGAGAGATTTCCTCTGTAGAACTGTAATTTTTAAAAAATTTGTATTGATAATTACAAGTTTTTCACAGTTATATTTAAGGTACAGACAGAGTGAGAGTGAATTAGGGCCATTCCCATCACCAGTGTTGACTTCCTTCTGCCCTAGTTCCCAGCATGCATCTTGTGCCTCCATCCTTAGCCTCCTGGACTGTTAGTGTAACAGGTCCCTTTGGTGTATAGCTTGCTGTAATTTGGGTCTCTTGATTGTAGGTTGAGTATTTAGGTCTGGCCATTTTCTATTTCCCACTCAATGTTCATGAGACAACTGTAATTTTTTATTTTATTTTTATTAATATCTTTATTTAAACACTTTGATTACATACATGATTGTGTTTGGGTTTCAGTCATGTAAAGAACACCACCCATCACCAGTGCAACATTCCCATCACCAATGTCCCAAATCTCCCTCCTCCCCACCCCACCGCTGCCTGTACTCTAGACAGGTTTTCTGCTTCCCTCATTCATTCATATGGTTATAATAAGAACTGTAATATTTTAAAAGTACTCTTTGTTTATTCATTTGTTGTTTGGCCACACCTGGTGGCACTCAGGAGTAACTCCTGTCTTTGTGCTTAGAAATTACTCCAACCGGGGCCGGGCGGTGGCGCTAGAGGTAAGGTGTCTGCCTTGCCAGCGCTAGCCTAGGACGGACCGCGGTTCGATCCCCGGTGTCCCATATGGTCCCCCCAAGCCAGGAGCGACTTCTGAGCGCATAGCCAGGAGTAACCCCTGAGCGTCACCGGGTGGGGCCCAAAAACCAAAAAAAAAAAAAAAAAAAAAAAAAAAAGAAATTACTCCAACCAGGCTTCGGGGACCACATGTGCTGTTGGGACTTGACCCCGGGTTGGCCACATCCAAGGCAACACTTACCCACTGTGCTATCATTCTGGCCCCTAGAACTGTAATATTGATTGCTTTTATACTCTAGTGTCCCAAGACTATCCTAGCCCCAAATTTTCATCTCATCTCCCTAATTACCCTGGCAGTTGAAATCACTAGTGGCTTAATTGGAGCTCAATGCAAAGGGCACACGTGGATGATCTGTAAATCCTGCCACCTCTTTGCCTGGCACTGGGGCTGGGCTGAGGGGAATGATCAGCCTTTTCATCACTTATTCCAAAACCTGTTATTAGGTCATTTCCTCTTCAGCTTTCTTGACATCTAACTGCCATTCTTAACTTTCTCCTGAATAGATGTTACCAGTCCTTTGAAGCTGCATCGGACCGAGACGTTCCCTGCGTACCGATCAGAGCACTGACAGTGGCAGCTGAGATCCGTGACCCCAGGAGAGGCCATAGCTGGTTACCCCCAGTCCCTTGGGGACAGCAAAGAGGCCAAGAAGAAGAGTCCAGAAGAAAGAAACTCTGCAATACCTTCCCTATTTGTCCGTTTCTTTGTTCCTTCCTTTTCTTTTGAAAACAATCTTAGCAGACCCAAAATGTGTCCCTAGACACCCGCGTTTTCTTTCCCTTTCCAGCTGGACAGGAGTTGATGCCAGTGGTGGTGGGATTTTTTATTGTAGACCCTGTAGATTGTGTGTTCTCTGCACTACTCTGACTTTTCATTGGTGGATCCTTATGAATTTCCTTGAGTGTTTTGCGTGTTTGGATGTTGGTGCTGATAATAAAATGGTTCTTATTTATGTGTGTGTTTGCTTGGTCTTCTGTTATTCATGCCTGGGTTCTGGCTCTCTGTTTAATTGTTAAATTACTGCTTTCCCTCACTCTGACCTTGTATGTCAAAATTGACTTGTTAGGCTGGAACAATAGTACAGCAGGGAAGGGCATTGTCTTGCATGCAATGGACCCAGATTTGACCCCTGGCACCACAGATGGTTCTTGAAGCCCCCTGGGAGTACCACATTTTTATACTATAAGATGCACTCCCCCCACCCCAAGTGCGTCTTATGGAGCGAATGCCATCGGGAGCTGAAACCTGAGTACAGGGGAGGAGAGCATCTAAAAACTCTATGCTTCTTATGGTCAGGTGCATCTTTTTTTGTTTTGTTTTGTTTTGTTTTTTGGGTCACCACCCAGCAGTGCTCAGGGGTTACTCCTGGCTCTAGGCTCAGAAATCACCTCTGGCAGGCACAGGGGACCATAGGGGATGCTGGGATTCGAACCACCATCCTTCTGCATGAAAGGCAAACACCTTACCTCATGCTATCTCTCCGGCCCCCATGGTGCATCTTATAGAGAGAAAAATATGGTAATTCTTGAGTGCAGAGACAGTATGGACACAGGTTTGATCCCTGATATCCTATGGTTCCCTACGCCAGGGGTGAATTCTAAGCACAGGGAGTAATCCCTGAGCGCCACCTGGTATGGTCCACCCCCACCCCCCCAAATAAAAAAAAATGACTTGTCAAAGGCCCCTTGCTATTGGTTTTTGTAATCCCTCTTCTCCCCTCCCCCCCTTTTTTGACTTAAATTTTATTTGGAATACCTTCAGACACCACTTTAAAATAAAGAGGCCATCATAAGATCTTTAAGTTCTAGTAATTTGTTTTTCTCTATGTTTTTATGATTCCTTTTGAGCCAGGAATATGCTTCGGTCTGGTGTTTGATATATATTTAACCATCCAGACATTCCAGACCCTATGCTGGAACCCCGGGACACAGACATAAAAGGACCAAAGGTCTCAAGTGCAGAGGAGAGCAAAGGGTTGACGTGCTTTGAGCAAGGCTGGCTCTTGCCCTGGTCTTGAGGGAAGATATCCTGGCAAAGAGAATTGTCCCTCACTCTTGCTCACATGAGCAGTCAGGTGGGAACTGGCACTTGTGGATGCCAGAGTTTAGAGACACTCCAGAACTGCTTGAACAAGCAGGGATTCTATTGGTCTTGGTCAATGCTGGATTTGCAACAGATAGGACAGTGTCTGAGAACCACCACCAAGTACGTACATATGCTTGTGGGTCCTAGCAACAGTGACACAGGGAAGGTAAGAGAAATAGAGCATTATAAAATGATTTATAGGGGGCAAGAGAGATAGCACAGTGGGTAGGGTGTTTGCCTTGCATGTGGCCAACTTGGGTTCAATATCCAGAATCCCATATGATTCCTTGAGTCCCTCAAGAGTAATTCCTGACTGCAGAGCCAAGAGTAAGCTCTGAGCACCACTGGGTGTGGCCCCCCAAACAAATAAAAAAATAGAAGAAAGAACTTTTTTTTTTTAAAAGGGCATTTTATAAAGTTCTCCTATGTAAATATTAGCCAAAGCCTTGAATTGATATTTATGTTCTTTGTATACAGGACATCAACCAACAAAACTTCTAGGATCTAAAATGTTCCTTGCATGCCCCATCTTTTAGCTATAGTGAAATAGATAAAAGGAGGAACTGATTGAAGAGCACAGTTGGGGATGGGGCAGAGTGGTAGCACAGTGGTAGGGCAATTTGCCTTGCATGTGGCTGACCCAGGATGGACCCGGGTTCAATTCCCAGCATTCCATATGGTCCCCTGAGCCAGGAGTGATTTCTGAGTGCAGAGCCAGGAGTAACTCCTGAGTGCCGCTGGATGTGGCCCCCCAAAAACAAACAAAGGAACACATTTGCTCAGGGCTACTGACAGCTCCCAACTTAACTCCCTCATCAGTTTTTAAGGACTCATCTTGTGTTTGGGATTCTGGATGCAGATATTATTAAGGGTATAATTATGGACAGCTCACCGTCTTTCTAAATCTTTCTTTCCTAGCTGGTGATGTCCATTCCATATGAATCTCAGGTGTATGACATTTTACATATTATCCAGGTAAGAACCCCACATAGAGTGAAGTAAGGATTGTTTCACTCCTCTATGTAGTCTTTTAGATTCTAATTTTACTTGGAAGTTTTTACTTTTACCTTTGCTAAATCTGGCTAGTCTCGCTCTCAGATCTAAGTGCAGTGCCTGACATGTGGTTTAGAGTTAAATATAAACAGTTGCTAGATTACAGGGTAAAGTGCCCAAATTCCTCTCTGGGCAGAGAGACTTTTTCTGCCATCAGAGAAAAAGTTAACATTGACTTACACATTCTCAGTGCTAGGCTCTGGATGAATGAGGTCCTCCTTGGAACATTCCACCAGCATATATTATCCTGTATTTTTGGGGGGAGTGGAGGAAGGGTTTTTTTTTTTTTTTTTTGTAAACTGCAAGAAAGGACTAAAAAAAAGGTTTATTTTTATTCCTGCCACTTTTCTGAAAGTGCAGAATTTCCTCGAGATCAACCAGCATAGCTCAGAAGCCCTGTAATATCCCATATTTGCAGAAGGAAAATCTCCCTGGATTTAAGGTCTGCTGGGATGTCACAGGCACTGCTAGATTTTTCTCGGGAATTGAGTCATACAATGTCACAAGGAGAGTTGAGCCCAGTTCAGAATCAATTGGGGACTAGGGATTTAGAAGCCAGTGAGTGCTGACTGGCTGGAAGAGCTTCTGTTTTCTTTGCAGGTTCTGCTCTCAGTGAGACTGTTCATTCCCTCATGTGAGTTCCTGTATGTCTAACATACTTTGTTTGGCCACATGTACTATTTTCTGCTCATTTTCCCAACTCTCTCTGGCTCTTTGTTTTCTTCCTTAAAACCAGCTCTGAAGAGGCTTTGTTAATTCCCAGGGAGCCACCAACAGCTCTATGGGGATAAGTAAATAAAAGGAAATGGAACGAAGAAATAATTGTAATTTTAACGAAGTCAAATCTTCAGGGAAAATCCAACATGTAAAAAAAAAAAGTTGGTAAATGAGCATGTCAAGAAATTGTGTTAAATTCATCACAAGTTTATCACAAGTTAGGGCTTCTTTTTCATCAATATTTTATCAAAACCATTGTGATTTACAAAGTTCTTCATAGTTGGGTTTCAAACATGCAATATATCAGGGCCAATCCTACCACCAATGTCCATCTCCCTCCACCAAAAGATTTCTTTAAGGACTGTATTATTTTTTTTACATTTATTTTTCTTTACTTTATGGTAACATGACCGGCCAGTGTTACCCTTCTTGGTTTTGATGTACAAAATTACTACCCCACTCACCAGCAGTATCTTTAGGTCACTTTTTGCCCTTTCAAATTTATCTAAAGAACCTATTGACATAAGAATCATAAACATAATGACCTAAAAATAAAAGACCTGACTTCTCATGCTTTAACTTTTTGCAAAGTACTTTTCTTTGTGTTCTCTGTTAAAATGACACTACTTAATCCTTACATGACCACATGAAGTAATATAGTCATTGTTCCCATTTTAAAGATAGAGAAACCAAGGCTTAGGGAGAGTAAACAACTGACTTCTCTATCTTCTCATACCTGATACATAGACCAGCACTAATCATCAGTTTCAGTAGATCCTTCAAAACCTGTCAGTTCCAACCAGAACTGGCCAGTAGATACACACAGTTCAAAGGTCACTGTTGCATGAAATCTTAACATATTGACCAAAACTCCAGAACATGAAAAATCTCGATAATGTATCTAAGCCCTTACATTCCATTGGAACCAGCAAAGCTGGAACTCAATGAAAGGGCATTGATTGGCTGGGGGATTGGCCACAATGGAGGGATTGGAGGGAGGCTTCTTGACCTGTACTTGGTTTTCCCTTGCTGAGCTCCTTTGGACCTGGCTCTGGTTTTGGTTTGTGTGTTATGGAACCATCATGAAATAGCAGCAGCAGGTTGATCCTTTTCAGCTAGACTCCACTGGTAGTCCAGTCCAGTCCCTGTCCTTGTGTTACCTCTTAGCATGGTTGTCTCAGGGAGCATCAATCTGAGAAGATCAGCCTGTTCTGTTCCCTGTTATTTGAAGCCAGAGTTCACTCCGAGGATAAGAAATAGGTGTGAATGTGTTATTCGCTTGATCTACAAAAACATGTGTTTCCGGGCCAGCTACCCACCCACCTGCTCTTGATTTTAAGAGCCTCAGGCATGAGTCCTGTCTTTGTTGTTTGAGTTACACAGGGCATCACTAAGGGGTTACTCCTGGCTCTGCACTCAGAAATAGCTCCTGGCAGGCTTTGGGGACCATCTGGGATACTTGAAATTGAACCTGGGTTTGTCTCGGGTTGGCTGAGTGCAAGGCAAATGCCCTACTGCCAAGCTATTGCTTCGGCTCCATGGGTCCTGTCAAAATTGGCAGCAATCTAAACTCTAGGAGGGAAATGGTGATTTAAAATGATTGTGCTTTTTGTTTTTCTCCTCTAATCCTAACCCATGTAGTGAACTTGTAAAGAGCAATTCTTTTAAAGGTGGGCTAAAATTGTACCTAGTGCAGACTGAAACTCAAAAGCAGAGGTTCAAACTTACTTCACCTATTGCCCCCTTTTCCAAAAAAAAAAAAAAATTTAAAAAGTCACTTTGTACCATTCCTTTCAATCTACTTTTGAAAAGGGACCCTAATTACTGGAGACTTTTGACACCCCCTCATTTTTGTGGCACCCTGGGTTATTTGTGTCTCATCACCTTTGCTCTCTACTTGCCTGAGTTTATAAGAGATGGCGGAGCTTCAGTGGGTTCAAGCTCAGTGGAGCTCTGAGTCCCATCAGCGTGATTGGGTTTTCAATGCAATATGGGGCCAGATTCCCCTGGAAGAAAACTGAACTATCAGGAAAGAGTCCAGCAGAGGAGACAGGGCACCTGCAGGGACCACACAGCATTTTTTTGTTGTTGTTTAAACAGGGCAATAAAAATTATTTTTTTAATGGGGGGTGATAACACCCAGCAGCTCTCAGGGGTTATTCCTGACTCAGAAATCACTCCTAGCAGGCTTGGGGACCATATAAGATGCTGGAAATTGAACCCAGCTTTGTTCTGGTTTGGCCGCATGCAGGGCAAATGCCATACCACTGTGCTATTGCTCCAACCCCTAAAAATAATTTCTAATTATTTAAACATCTTGGTTATAAGGTTGTTTGTAATACAGTTTTTTTTTTCAGTTACAAATTTGTTCATGATTGGGCTGGAGCAATAGCGAAGTGATAGGGCATTTACCTTGCATGCTGTCAACCAGGGATGAGCCTGGGTTTGATTCCTGATATCCCATATGATCCTTTGAGCCTGCTGGAGTGATTTCTGAGCACAGAGCCAGGAATAACCCCTGAGCGCCACCAGGTATAGCCCAAAAACCAAAATCAAAAACAAAACAAAACAACAAGCCCCCAAAACAAAACACCCACAACAAATTTGTTTATGATTGATTTTCAGTCATACAATGCCCAACACCCAATACCGATGCAATTTCCCAACACCAATGTCCCCAGTTCCCCAGTTCCCTGCCTGCCTTTGGAGCAGACATTTTTCTTCTCTCTCTCTCTCTCTCTCTCTCTCTCTCTCTCTCTCTCTCTCTCTCTCTCTCTCTCTGTATATATACATATATAAATTCCTATATGTATATAATTTTATGTATATAAATTCCTATATATCATTCTATATGTATATAAATTCCGTTTTCCTTTTAGAAACTATGGTTTGCTATATTGTTTTTTAAGTTTTTTTAAATGTTTAAAATAATATATTTATTTAAGTACCAGGATTACAAACATGTTTGTAGTTGGGTTTCAGTTATGAAAAGGAACCCCCCCTTAGATTTGCAATATTGTTACTGACAGGGTATTTTATCTATTATTTTACCTCCTTTCAGTACCCACTTCTTGTCCAGAATGATCATTTCCAACTCTCATTGTCATAGTGGTCCCTTCTCTGCCCTAGTTGCATTACCCCTCTATTTGCCACACTGCATTCCTAGCCAAGACACTTCTCGGAGTCCACAAAAAATACTGGGGTGCTTTGGGTGTTCCGTGGAAGCTCTTGGCTAAAGGATCATGCCCAGTGCTCCGATTCACTGCCGAATTTCCCATTGTGCTAGTCACTTCAGAGGAGACTTTGTTTGGCCTTCTTTTTTTTCTGAGATGCTCGAAGCACTCAGGCACTTGCATTGTTCTTTGGGGGCCAAGAATGAGCCAGCCTGATGTTGTTGCACAGGCTGTGTGTGGGATGCATGAATGAGGGGGGCCCAGGGCTCAGCTACTACTGGAATTAGCAACACATAGTCCCCCAGGCAGTGAGCAGGAACTCTGGCACCTTCTTGTGGCAGACACAAACACAGCGTGCAGCCCAGGAGAGCAACTGCTGTGGGGCCTCTCTGGTTCTAATACTCGGCTGTTGACATCTTGAAATTCTTCACATTTTATCTTACCTCTGGACTTACAATCCAGCATCTGGACCATCATGCAGAGAGACTCAGGAACATCTGCCGAGACCAGCAGGACTGGGGGAATTGTCTCACCTACACAAGATGGCAAGCTCTGAAGAGGGCAGACTGGCCTGCCTTAAAGCCTGCTAGAATGAGGGTAATGTAACTTATTTACAATCATATTTACAAAAAAAAAACAGCATTCACATAAACAAATTTGTCCATCCTCAGGAGGATTTCAAGAAACTCAGGCCTAGGGGCTAGAGTGATAGCAGAAGGGAGAGCATTTGCCTTGCATATGGCTGACCCAGCTTTGATCCCTGGGATCTTCTATGGTCCACTGTGTCATACAATGATTGGAGTGATTCCTGAGCATCTTTAGGTTGGCCCAAAAGCTGAAAACAAAACAAAACAAAGCAAAAAGAATCAGAGGTGTACATGATGGGGAAAGGTGAGCATATATGGGAAGTGGACAGGAAATGGTAGATTCACATCATGACAAGTGTACTAGGGAGAGCATTGGGGAGGGAAGGTGACACCTAGGCGGGCTCTATCTTCCAGTTTCACTGATCAGGACCATTGAGCCAGGGCCTGAGGACTTAACGGCACAAAGGTCTCTTTCAGGCTTGTCTTCTCCCACCAGAGAGGGAGACCAAGACTTCCAAAGCCACAGACCAGCTGAGCTTTCTATGCACCGATGAGTCCTCTCAGTTTGAGGAGGGTGAGAAAGGGCACAAAGAGGCAGAAGACAGATTGTTCTGCAACAGGCCAACCCAGCAGAGGAGGGTCCTTCGTGTTTCAGGATGGAGTCTCCACTCCCTCAAATCACAGAACCCCAGAGGACCTGATGTGTGTGGGTGTTCTGTGAGACATAGTGACAAGATGAGGTGACAGCCATCAGGGACCTCCTCCTACCATTCTCCCCATCTCAGCAACTTTCAAACTAAGAGGTGGAACCAGAATGAGTTTGGTTGTTTTGTTTTCTATTTGGATTTCTATCTTACCGGAACACCCAGTGATGCTCAGGGGTTAGTTCTAACCCTGCACTCATAAATTACTCCTGGCAGACTCAGGAGACAAGATGGGATATCAGGATTCAACGTGGATTTATGGCATCGTCAAGGTCCTGATCTTCCTATGTTTTTCCAAAGAAACTTTTTATTCTTACAGTTCTATCCCCTACAAAATGAGCTTAAGGTGCAGAAAGGATTAAGGATAAGAAACCCCCGTGTTCTGATTCTGTGGTCAGCTCTCCCTTCTAGCACTTCCTTCCTAGCAGTAAGCCTGTGCCAGTTTCATGATAACATGTAAATCCAGAGAACAAATAAAATGTCAAGTTTTCTGAGTATTCACACAGTTCGTGTGCATGTAGGCATTCAGAACACACCAGATACAGCCTTGTGCTGATTATTTTCATCCAGAGAACAAATAAAATGTCAAGTTTTCTGAGTATTCACACAGTTCGTGTGCATGTAGGCATTCAGAACACACCAGATACAGCCTTGTGCTGATTATTTTCATTTGTGTGAAAGAGGTTTCTGGGCTGATGCAAAATTTCCTTGGATGTTGCCCAGCAGACAGGAGTGAGGAAGATTCATCTGGGGCTCTTTTGTCATGTCCCAGGCTGACAAAGATGGAAGCACTTGGCCAAGTTTGAATCTGGAAATCTTTATTAACTGCAGGCAACTGCATTATACCCCAGTCGCAGAGGTCAATGTGCAGCTTAGATCACAGTTTTTCCATAGTTTTGTTGACAGAGTGGAAGACATCTTCCTAGAGCAGACGCATACAATAGATAGGCAGTTTTTTTAAACAACAAACAAACAAGAACATGGCGGTCTGTGGACAAGATGGTTGCCCTTGAGCCAAGTCTGGACTTGTTTTACTTAAATTTGTTCTGTCAAGGGTAGATGAGAGAGTGGAGAGAGGG
The DNA here is from genome assembly GCF_024139225.1 of Suncus etruscus. NCBI lineage: Eukaryota > Metazoa > Chordata > Mammalia > Eulipotyphla > Soricidae > Suncus > Suncus etruscus. The sequence goes on along the minus strand of NC_064854.1, from coordinate 11,417,769 downwards.
ATGGAGCAAGGGCATCACTTTGCATTTGGTCAGGGTCGCCCCTCCAGTCCCACCTTTTGAAAGGTGGCTCAGCACTTTTCCCTTTGAAGTTGGGCTCATTGTGAGGCTGTTGCAAAAGGCATTGAGGAAAGAGATGGCCAGCGGACAGACACTGCTGAGAGGAAGGCCAGCAGGTGGGCACTAAGGTCTAGGCTTCAGCTCATGTTTTCTGTCTCTTTACTACTTCCCTATGTGACTCTCACCCAGACCTGCTGCTTCTCTCAAACCAGGCCATGGAGGCATTTAATAATTCATCTCTGGGCCAGGCAAGCGCTGCTTCTTTCCCCTACCCCTACCCTCTGCCTATTTAAAGCAAATGCCTGAGTGGGTCACAGTGACTGCACAGAGCACAAGACTGGAGAATGATTTTCCTCACCACTGAATTCCTTTTCACAGCCAACCCGACCCTCAGAACAAAAAAACAGGAGTATTTGGTTATCAAAGGAAGCTGGAGGTGGGGTGGGGTTGGGCACACATTGACACCCCTTGGGCTGTCATGTAAATTTCCAGCCAGAGGCCTAGAAGTTTCTTTGAAAATAAAGATCATAGTGCAGCCTAGAGCACTATAGAGAGGGCATATGATAGCTCTGTGATTTACTCAGTGGTGAAAGAAAAGAGAAAAGAACAATAAAAAGATCTCAGCTCTGAAGGCATAAAAGCCCAGCGTCTAATTCCGGGCCTCTGTTTGCCTGGAGGAGACATTCTTAATAGTAGAAGGTCTGGCCTTGCAGGATTTTCCTCAGGGCCTTCCAGAGATGCTGGAGAGGCTGCCTGGGAAAAAAAAAAAGTTGAGTCCAGAAGTGAATTTCCAGTGCTGTTGAATCAAACCTTTTTCTTTCTTTCTTTCCTCTCTTTCTCTTTCTTTCTTTCTTTCTTTCTTTCTTTCTTTCTTTCTTTCTTTCTTTCTTTCTTTCTTTCTTTCTTTCTTTCTTTCTTTTCTTTCTTCTTTCTTTCTTTCTTTCTTCTTCTTTCTTTCTTTCTTTCTTTCTTTCTTTCTTTCTTTCTTTCTTTCTTTTTTCTTTCTTCTTTCTTCTTTCTTTCTTTCTTTCTTTCTATCTTTCTTTCTTTCTTCTTTCTTCTTTCTTTCTTCTTTCTTCTTTCTTTCTTTCTTTCTTTCTTCTTTCTCTTTCCTTTCTTTTCTTTCTCTTTCTTTCTATCCATCTTTCTTTCTTTCTTTCTTTCTTTCTTTTCTTTTCTTTCTTCTTTCTTTCTTATTTTTAAAATTTTATTGAGTCCATTGTGAATGAAAAGTCGTTCATAGTTGTATTTCAGGTATATAGGGGCAAGACTTACTAGCTTCTTATTCAAAAGTTGAAAAGGCCAGTTGGGAAGTTTGTGTCTTGGAGGATGCCATTTTGTTGGGGGTGGGGTGGGGTGGGGGGCAATTCTTGGGTTCATGGGAGTCTCCCTGATCTTGAAAGGCTTGGGAATGTCTACAGTGTTCTGGCTCTTCCACAAGCATGTGGGCACTCTGAAGTCACCAGAAACAGTGGCTTCTGACAGCTGCTGTTGATACAAGAGTGGTAACTGAGGACCTGTGTTGGCCGATGGTTCTCATGCTCTTCACTATTTTCCAAAGTGAAAAGTCTGTGTAATGATGCTCAGAATTAGAGTTAGAAAATTTATTTGGAAGTAGAATGTAAGGAACTCCCTTAAAGGGAAGAACATGGTCTAGGACTAATATGGCTTGTTTTTTAGATTTTTTTTTTTAAATAGGAAAACAGGGTTTTTGTGTTCTTTGTCAAGTGACAGAATGTTTCTGAGAATTAGGCATGATGCAGAAGGTTGTGGTTTAAGTCTTTTGGCTTCTTAATTTGATCATTTGTTTTAAGTATTGCCCATTACCTTTTAGCTTCTGGCCTAAGCTCTGGAGCAGACTTTCATGTTCTTGGTAAATGGGTAACTTCTCAGGAAGAGGCCAAAATTTTGTGGGAATGTTAAACGTGTGGAATGGAGACAGTTAAGGTGGAGATGGAAGAGGAAACAGAAGCTTCCCCACTGATTATGCTAATTTTTATATCAGCATATTACGCTAATTTGCTGCCGGTGTTCCAGAGGACACTAAAGGAAATAGAGGCTCTTCTAGAGTGTGAGGGGCTTTGGGTGTAATACAGGAACAGTTACTGGGCCTCTGTATTGGCCCACAGTTCACAAGTTCTTAAAACTTTCAAGAATATTGAATATTGCGTAACAAAGAAGCTCAGACTAGAGTTAAAAAGATGAAAAAGTCTACCAAAATATAAGAAACTCATCAACCAGAGAGAGAAATTAACCTTAAGAGTAAGTGAACTATAGCTCATTTGGGGGGTGTTTCATAGTAAAACGGAGTCTTCAGTTTACCTGTCAAATGACAAGAATATTCTAGAAAATGTGATGATTTTTCCAGAACAATTTGGCTACTTTAGAACTTGTTAGGTTATCTATTTGGCCTTTTGCCAAAAACTAATTGCCTTTGTAGGCTGCTCTAAAAGAGCAAGTAAGAACCAGAAAATATCCAGAGCTAGCTGGAAGGCAGATCACTACAGATACTCTCTCACCAATCAAAGGACAGCAACAATCTCTTCCTGTGCACACCAAAAGGACAGGGATAGTCCCTTCCCATGAACACCAAATGAAGGGAGAGGTTCCATTGCGGGTAATTACACATGTTGTAATCCACTTAGGAAAGGGAAAGTGGATCTGAATCAGGGCCATTGCAGGAAATAATTCAAATCAGGCTGAAGAGAGATGAAACACAGGTCTGTGGACCTTTCCACCACATAGAGCAAGAGAAAAGCCAACAGGGACCACAGTATTTACTGGAAAGTTAGAACCACTCCCATGGGCATGGGTGGGTGGATGGGGGTGAATGGGGGTGGGGTGGGTTTTACCCCTCCCCAATTTCATATGCTAATCTTACCTGGATGGTCAGTCCCATCCACACCTGGGAGGGACTGTTGTTTGGGATAGAGGATAATAGAGAGGCTGCAGGGAGGAGGAGGGAGAGAGGATATTCAGCTAAAATAGGGAGGCAGCAGGAAAGAGGCTGCTTAGTTTAGAAACCATGTGGTACTGGATGGTTAGGGCCTTGGAATAAAGCTGAATTTCTCCTGAAACTTCATCTGAGTGCCTGTGAAATCATTTCTCCACCATTACCCTGTAACCTGCAGACCTGCTGGGCCAAAGAGCTGTAAGTGCTGGGCCAACCTGAGAAAGGCCTCACTCTACCAACACTAGGACACATTAAATTATATTTAAACAACAGAGGGGCACTAATTAAAAAAGCCTACCTGAAAGTTCTTCCTGTTCAGGTAGATCTTTAACATGTAAAAGAAGAAAGCATCATTGTTAAGGGTGATGGCTGACCTGGCCATGATAATTTAGGGTTGAATGCTGGTTAATCCAATACTCCATTTTTAATATTTTTGAAATCATAATAATGGCTCAAATATGAGGTGATTTTAGAGTTCTTCCTAAAAAAATGTTCTTTCACACCAGCCTTGCATGATGACAAATATCAAAGAGTGTAGCATATGAAAAAGTTTCCATAAGATGATTCTTGGAATTGTATATAAAAGTGTTCCCTTAGGATTGTTCTGTGACTTTTGCCCCACCTAACCCTTCCAGGTGGGGCGCTGTGGAGTTGGGAATAAATAGCTTGAGGGACAGGAGTGAGGGCTCCTTCTGTGAAAAGCTGCTGGCTGCAGGAGGATTCTCTGGCTCTCCTTGCCCGATCTTTTAACCCTATCGTTCTTGTCTGTGTGGATTATTATTTGCTGCGGATAAATATTACCAAGGTCGGGCCCGGAGAGAGAGCACAGCGGCGTTTGCCTTGCAAGCAGCCGATCCAGGACCAAAGGTGGTTGGTTCAAATCCCGGTGTCCCATATGGTCCCCCGTGCCCGCCAGGAGCTATTTCTGAGCAGACAGCCAGGAGAAACCTCTGAGCACCGCCGGGTGTGGCCCAAAAACCAAAAAAAAAAAAAAATATTACCAAGGTCTTCCCCCGAAAGGGGACAAGGGGATGGGAAGTAATTTCTCATTCTGGGGGCTGTTCTTGGATTCACAAATACCCAGCAAAGTTAACAGCGAAGATACATTGCAAAAGAGTATGTGTAAGTGGGACAACATTTTTGGCCATTATGGGGGATCAAACCTAGGTCAGCCACATTCAAGGCAAATGCTCTACCCTCTGTGCTATTGCTCCAGCCCCTAAAAATATATTTCAAACAATGCAGTCCCCCTCCAATGTTTTTTTTTTTTTATCTCTGGTAGTAATGATTTTCAAGATAAAGCATCATTTCCCTTTAAATTATTTTAGACAGCAGGGAAAGACAAAAAGAAAAGAGACGAGGAGAGAGAAAAGAAAAGAAAGCAAAGGTAAAACTTTTCTTTGAACCTGCTGGATTCCCATTGTTTTCTGCTCAAAACAATCCACCTATCAACGGTCATCTCTGGGGCAGTCAGACATGACCCTATGGATTAGAAGGAGAGGGGAGGTTCATATTCTATTTCTTCGGATGGTTTTTGAAAACATGAAACAATAATGCCATGCAGTGATGTGAACTGTGTCGCATCTCTGTTGCAGGCACTCTTTGATGCTGGAGTCTCCCAGTCTCGGCCAGCCAGTCAGAACCCCTTCCCCAATATCCCCTTCGCTGTAGCCCAGAGCATGTGACAGGCAGAGATGGGTCAGAAAGTTTTGACAGGCTTGTGAAGCTCCTTTATTTTCTCGTAGGATCAGAAGATCCAGCTTAGGTTATGTAAACTTTTATATAAACTTGGCCATATAATTTTGAACACTGTTTTATGGAGGAAGGAAGCCACTAAGGTAGACACATTTATAGCCCATAAAAGACAGTCTGGGTTTCAGATACCTCCTCCTTGCACTGAGGAATCAGGTTCATATTTGTTCTAGCTGCTTCTATAGCCAAAGGTGCCTTAGATGGAGAAGGGAGCACATGTTGCTCTAGGATTCAGGATATAAGCAGCTTGCAAGAGAGGGACTGCCCCCCAAGGAGACTTCATTATGCAGGTTTATGATTTACAGAGCTGATGCTTGGTTGGTTCATGTATTTATGCAATAATAAATTAAGCCTCTTAGTTTAGAAGTTTCTGTCTATTGCCAGTGATGCCAGGAGCCCCAAAGCCTGCTTTTCTGTATCTTGAATTCCCTTCCACACAGCTCTCAGGTGCAAGTCTCACACAGCATAGTCTGTCAGGATGCTTTCTGTTACTGTATGGGACTGGTGGGTGCAAAAGAGGCTCCTTTTCAAAACAGGGTGCATCTCCCTGCTTGTCTTGGATTTAAGTAAGAGGCAGAAGTTCTTGCACAACTTTTAATATGATGTCTGTGTATCTCTAGTGCTTCTCTTCTTCATCATAGTGTCTAGAGTTCATGCTTTCCAACTCTGCCACTAGGCAGCCATGTCAGACTAGACCATCCACAGAGGCACCAAAGCCTTCATTGTTGGAAGGAATGGTCCAAAATTCCGATCTGGCTTATTTTGCTGTGCTGATGGTTACTTTACTTTGCCTCTTTACAATGCCCCCTTTACATCTCTGCAAGGGATAAAAGCAATTGCATATTAGAAAAGCATGGACTTTTTCATTTTAATACAATATTGGGTCACCTAAGTGTGCATTGTATGTTGAAAAGACATTGAATAGAATTTGTATGCAAATAATAATGCCAAGGATGACTTATTTTCTATTCTATAATAATAGAATCTTTTTTGATTGCAAGAGGTAAAATATACTCAAAGGATCTGAAAACATTCCCTGGCTCCTGCTGGGTTTGAAAACACCTGGTGCAAGGTGTCCAGGAAGAAGATAGCTCCCTTCTACCAGTGTATTCAGATTCCAAGAGAACACAGTGGAGCAGCTTCTCTGGGAAACTAAGACTCCAATATTTTCCTTTTAGTCTGCTTCCCAATGTGCCCATTTCTACCCCAGGGCCCAGTACTCATTTTGTTGTTGTTGTTGTTTTGTTTTTGTTTGTTTGTTTTTGGCCCACACCCTGCTCTACTCAAGGGTTACTCCTGGCTCTGCACTCATAAATCATTCCAGGTAGGCTCAGGGGACCATATAGAATGCCAGGAATTGAACCCAAGTCTGTCCTGGGTTGTGTGCATGCAAGGCAAATGCCCTACAGTTGTGCTATTGCTCTAGCCCCAACGATCCACTGCTTGGATCCAGAACTCCCAAGAGGACCCAAAGCATGGGCACACTTGGGCCGGTGTGTTCTATGTGTCCATATGTGTATGCGTGTGTTTGTGCCAGTCTTGTCCATGCATGGCAGAAATAATTCCCTAGAAGTCTCATGCAAGTGGAATGGTTATACTTGCAATTACCTCTCCTCTTCCACACCTGGGCTGGGCTGTGTGTTGGGGCAAGCTGGGGGTTAGCCTTAGGGAGCACCCCGGGAGTTAAACTGCTCTCTTATTTGGTCTGGGAGAGAAGGAAGCCCAAGGGGAGCTGCTTCTGCTTTGCCTGCTTCTGGCTTGGCGGAATGTCAGTGTTTAAAGTTCCAAATGAGCTTAACACACCACTGTGTAGACAGATAATGCAGACCCCTCTTCTCTGGGGTACTTTTCATTTCATCTGTCCCTAAGGGGCTCTTTTGCTTAAAGCCACATTGCCTCAGTAGGGACTCTTCATTTATTTTCATTTCATCTGTCCCTAAGGGGCTCTTTTGCTTAAAGCCACATTGCCCCAGTAGGGACTGTTCATTTATTGGATGAGCCAAACTCTGTCCCACAAAGCCAAGAAGACCTAGCAATGTGCCACAGAGCCAACAGCATCCCATAAGGTAGCCCTAGTACCACCACCAAGAGTGATCTCTGAGCACCGATCTAGGTGCTCAAGAAGACCTAGCAATGTACAGTGGGAAAGAGCATCAGGCAAGAGTCTAGGGAATAACTGTCAATACAATATATTGGTTTTTTGTTTTGTTTTGTTTTCGGGGGCCACACCCGGAGGCACTCAGGGATTAGTCCTGGCTCTGTGCTCAGAAATAGTTCTTGGCTCGGGGGACCAAATAGGATACTGGGGATCGAACCCGCATCTGTGCTGGATCATCCACATGCAAGGCAAATACCCTACCTCTGTGCTACCGCTCCGGCCACCACAATATGTTGTTGTTTTCAGAGATTTTTATTGTTTTATTATTGTTGCCACACCTGGCAGTGCTCAGGGGTTACTACTCGAAGCACCTGGCAGTGCTCTGCGGACCCTGTGGGATACCAGAGATTGAAGCTGGGTCAGCCGTGTACAAGGCAAACACTCACCCTACTGTACCGTTGCTCCGCAGCTCCCCCCACCCCCCTGGAAAAATGTTAAGGCCCTGGTGGCCCCAAACTGTGGAGGTTCTAATTCCATCAGCTTAGCCTGACTTCTCACCCCTCTTCCCTGTGGTCCCAGTCCTTGTCTGTACGCAGGCCCTTCCTCTTCACGCAGCTGGTTCTATGTTGGATGCCCAAGGCTCTGAGCAGATTCGGAATTAGCAAAGGCCAATGGCACCCTATCTTCTTCTTTTCCTGGTTGAAGAGCTAAGGCCACTGGGGACTGCCTGCACTCAGCTTCCACTGGGTGTCTGGCACTGTAGTGTCCGTCTGGAAATATCTAGAAGGCATCTGTCTAGTTTTCTGGATTGCCTTTCTGGCTAGGGTTTTTACCAAATAGGATTCCTGGCTATGCTGGGGGAAAGGATGGGGGAATCTCCTTGGGTTGCAGGCTCAAATAGAAGATCCTGGAGGTCACAGCAGATAGGGTGGGGTTGGGGACCTCGCAGGGGTCCCCAGTGCTCTGCTCAGCAGCCTTCAGGTCAATAGTGCTGTTCAATTCTGAGTCTCTCTCCTTTTGTCTGAACCTTCTTAGTGAGCCAGACTGGATAATTATTACTTTGTTCTGAATTCTCTTTCAGCTTCAAACCCCACAATTTAACCTACCTCGAGTATTAAACTGTCTTCATGTTGTTGTTTACGTAAACATTTCTTTTATTTTATTATTGAAAAATTCAAGTAAGTGCTTTGCTGAAGCTAAGAGTGATAAAATACAACAATAACAACAACAACAACAACAACAACAAACAACCAAATCAAACTCAGAATGAGCTCGAACCTTATTTTTATCTGCCATTACTGTTAACCTTTTGCTGTTTTCATTGTCATACCTGCCCAGATTTAACTGCACAAATATTTATTTTTACACTTGCAGCCATACCTGGTAATAATTGCTTTTTTTTCCTTCTTAGTATTAAAAATTATGCTATAAAATCTTTAGACCAGGAAACTTTCAACACCTTCTCTGTTGGATGAGTTTCATTCGATTTCCCAACAGTCTTTTTGGGACCGGATGACTCTTCACAGTTGTACCATTAAGTCATCCTAAAGTTTTTATTGGTGGAAGCTGCAGAGACATCTATGATGGTTCATTTTCAGATGTGGACCCTTAAAATCCCTCTGCTGAGTACCCATCACTTTGCTGATGTTTAGCTTTTTAAAAAAAATTTTTTTTGAGATGGGGTTACTTCTAGATCGGTGCTCAGGGGTCACTCCTGGTGGTGGTGCTAGGGCTACCTTATGGGATGCTGGAGATTGAACCAGGGTTGGCTATGGGCAAGGCAAACACCTTCCCCACAATTGAGAGTGGCTGGTGATGACCTTACACCATCTACCTACCCTATTAGGTCTGCCTTTGCTTCTGTAACAATCTCAGAATCAAAGGCCCCCACCCCAAGTCATGTTATATTTAGCTCAATGAACTCAAGCCCTTGAAAGCTAGTCTTCAGATTCATAAACTAGGGAGAGGGAGGTTTCATATGCCCCATTCCTAGGGTAGGATTAGGGTGGGATGAAAGAAAACACACACACACACACACACACACACACACACACACACACACACACACACACACACCATCTGACCCCAAATTAAGATGTTAATATAGTAGTCTCTACTTTTTCCCTGAAGGTGCTATGTTTTCAGATCTCCCTGAAATGCCTGAAATCAAATGCTTCAGTCGGATAATACTAAGCCCTAGACACACTGTTGTTTCTTTAAAAGCCATTTTATGATAAAGTTTAATAGTAGCACAATAGCATCAGGTGGTCATAAAAATCATGTGAGTGAAAAAAAATCATGTGAGTGGAATAAAAAAGTTCTTTCCAAACATCTCTGTGTGTGTGTGTGTGTGTGTGTGTGTGTGTGTGTGTGTGTGTGTGGTAGTTTTTGGACCATGCTGGTCCCCAGGTTACTAATCCACAGGCATAAACAATGCAGTGAGTGTGCTTGGCTAGGATAGTGGCCACATACATGGTGACCAGACTGCTGAAATGAGGTTAGACATGTGTTTAACCTGCAACTCCATGGGCTCTGGACTCAGAGGTCGGATTCAAAGGCCCTGCAGAGCTGAACCAGGAAGTCTTTGGAAGCTCAGAGGAAGTCCCACTGTTTGTCCTGCCACTGGGCACTGTCAGTAATCTAGTTAGCTCTGATTCTGGTTCTACATATGCCTCATGGGTTAGACATATTCCATTTTGCCACCAAAGAGGAGGAGAAGCAGGAGGACTCACCAGGGTTCCTGAAATTGTCACTTATTCCTTATCACCACTCAAGGGGTGGGGAAGCAACAGGCCTGGATCCAGTAGAAAGAATAAGAAGACCAGCTTCTCTCTCTCTCTCTCTCTCTCTCTCTCTCTCTCTCTCTCTCTCTCTCTCTCTCTCTTTCTCTCTCTCTCTCTCTCTCTCTCTCTCTCTCTCTCTCTCTCAATTCTTTTCAAGCTCCTTTTAGGACATCATCAGCAACTAGTATGGAATTCTAGCTCAGATTAATTATTAGAATGACTACTAATCCTGTAACTCCTAGTACTGGGGCTCCTGGGATGTGCCAAGGGCTTGGGGTTTTTGGCTGAAACACTGCAAAGTGGCTGAGACACATATCTGAGCCACTTTCTGATCCTCTTTACTTAGTGTTCTGACTCTTGTAGCTGTTCTGATTCTGTGCCATCTTCATGGAAAAGAAAAGGGTGGCAGGACTGGAAGTTCCTTTTTGAGACCCATGCCATGGAAGCAATACTCAGGAAAAAGGGGGCACAGTACAATTTCAAGTCAAAGAAGCAAAGCTATAGAGACGGATATTTTTTTTTCAGACTAGTTCAAGCCACATTTTGTTTCCATTCTAGGTGAAAAAAGAGAGAATCTATAAAGAAGGAAATCTATTTGTTTTCATTAAACACAGAGCCCACCGCTCTTTGGTGGAAGGGGAGATGATTAAGACATTGATCCATGAATCTTCTGGTGCGGCACGAGGAAATCACAGAGCCAGGCTCGTTGCAGGACTGGCAGCAGCTTTGATTCCAACAAGGAGAATGTTGGCATGAAAGCAATTCTGCTCAATGGGTGACCCTGGCCCCCACACATATATTCTAGTCTCTGGGTAATTGTGCAGGAAGGATTCTCTTGGTTTCCTCTTTACTGGGAAATAATGAATACAAGTGCTTGGCTTCTTGGCCATTGCTTATGCGACACTTCCCAGGTGTCCAATCTTCAAATAGCCCATGGCAGAGCCAGTTCTGGCAATAAAGAGTTCTGGCAAACAATAGAGTAATTTCATATTGGATGCAGGAGGGTTGTTTTGCTTGTGTGTGTGTTGGGACTGATGTGTGTGTGGCAAACAATAGAGTAATTTCATATTGGATGCAGGAGGGTTGTTTTGCTTGTGTGTGTGTTGGGACTGGTGTGTGTGTGTGTGTGTGTGTGTGTGTGTGTGTGTGTATAAATCTACAACATTCTAGGAAACAACAGTGCAGATGTATGGAATTTCACAGCATATTGGAAATTTTATTTTACTATTTTAACTTTAAAAAAATTTTTAGGCCACACTTGGTGACATTCAGGGATTACTACTGGTTATGTGCTCAGAAATAGCTCCTGGCTTGGGGGACCATATGGGATGCTAGGGGATAGAACCACGGTCTGTCTTGGGTCAGTCGCATGCAAGGCAAATGCCTTACCTCTGCATTATCACTTCGGTTTTTTAATTTTGTGTGTGTGTGTTGGGCCACATACAGTGGCACTCAGGGGTTACTCCTGTCTCTGTGCTCAGAAATTACTCCTGGCAGGCATGGAGGACCATACGAGATGCTGAATATTGAACTCAGGTTCACTGTGCTCTTGCGCTGGTTCCTATTTCTTAAATTTTCTAGAGGTAGTGTTTGGGACATACCCGTAATCATTCAGGGATTGCTCCTGGCAATATTCAGGACACTGTATATGGTGCTAAAGATTTAATACAGGTGGGCAGCACACACTGGCAAGCACCTTTCCAGCCCAACACAGGGAATGTGAGCAATAACCAATCATCAAGGAGAATGAATGCATCTAATGCACCAGTGATACAATAAAACAATGTGCAATGTCTACTGCTCCAAGCCTTTCTACACTCATCCCCTGGTGGATTTTGAGAATCACATTTCAGAAGGTAAGCCCTTTTGTACCCACAAGAGTACAAAAAAAGGGATGTGTGTAGAAGTAGACTCAGCAAACTGGTCAGGGCTTAGACATTGTGAGGAAGTTAAAGATAGCAGAATCGAGGACCCAATATTGAGGGATCCCTTCAGTCTGCCTCAGCTCTGTGATTACAGAGAGAGAAGCAGTCTAGATACTACCCTCCCACTCACTGTCCTTCTCAGAGCTCCTTGTGTGTGTAGAAGGTGGGTTGTGTCATAACATGGCTGTCACTATTAGGAGAACTCAAAAGTGATCATTTGTGATGCTCAGAGAAAAGACAGAATTAGGTTCAGTTGCATTGTCAGAAAATGCCTCACTCCTGTACTTCCTCTGGTCTCAGAATCCTTTGTGTGCAACTCATCTGAACTCAGGTCATTCTCTTAGCTCCATGCATGTGTGCTATGAGCCACTGTTGATAGCCACAGGAGGCTCTGTCTTTGCTATCTGTGCCTTCTGGCTCTCTAGGAAGGAAAAGATTTCAAGTCCAGATCTACTTAACTGAGAACTCACTGCTAAATAAAGTCATGCCCAAGGAAGCTGACCCAATGGATGCTGGAGAGGAAATCCTACAGCAAGATCTACAACCCAGGGTTTGTTTATTATTGGTGTAGAGTAATACACACTGGTTTCCACATTCCATGGAGGGTCTTATGCTGTAGAGTTGAATGGTTGTGATGGAAACCACCAGGCCTCCAAGGATTTATTGGAGGATTTCCTATCTGGGTCAGTTAAGCCAAGATTTCCCAGCCTTAGTCCTAATAGCAAAAGAAAATAAGGGCTTGCAGGGCTGGAGCAGTGGCACAAGCAGTAAGGTGTTTGCCTTGCACACGCTAACCTGGGTCGGACCACAGTTAGATCCTCCGGTATCCCATATGGTCCCCCAGGCCAGGAGTGATTTCTGAGCGCATAGCCAGGAGTAACCAACCCCTGAGCGTCATAGGGTGTGATCCCAAAAGCAAAATAAATAAAATAAAATAAATTAAATAAGATAAAATAAGGGCTTGGGCAGAGCCCAGTGGAGAAAGGATGTTTTGGAGTAAAACCTAGATCCACTCAAGGGTTGTGTAGACCAGAATCAAGTAACTGGGATAGATGTTCACAATGTGAACATACAAAATTAGATACTAATTTTGCCTCAGCCATTTTCTTCTTGAACATACGCTCAGCATGAGCTATTATTTCTGCCCCACTTCGAAGTGACAAACACCAAAAGAGTCTCCGATACAAGGATACATTCAGATGAAGCTCGATGGAGAGTGGTCACTGAGGCTCAAAACTAGCTGGAATGTCTGTGTCACAGGGTCTCAGATGGGAAAAAACCTCAATAGTTTCTGGAGGTCCAGAGGGTGATGTGGAGACCTTGGCTTTAGACTTACTTCACAATCTCTCATCAGCACCACTGCCACCAGTCTGGGACCTTTACAATCCATGATGGAAAGATTCGGGGCCCATTCCTGACCACACGGGTGCCTACTCTGCAGAATGTGTTCATAAAAACACATTCAGGTGGGGGTCATTGAGGCACTGTACCAGGGCAATATGTTGAGGTTCAATTCAAAGTACCGTGAGCATAAGAACATGGTTTTATTATTTTTGTTTTGCCACCGCCTTCAGTGTTCAGGGCTCAGGAATCACTCCTTCACTCCTGATGGGGCTGAGAGAGAGAGAGAGAGAGAGAGAGAGAGAGAGAGAGAGAGAGAGAGAGAGAGAGAGAGAGAGAGAGAGAGAGAGAGAGAGAGAGAGAGAGAGAAGTCACAGAGTACCTTCTGGTTTTGCAAAATTACACTGTGGTTTGGTCTGGTCTGGGGCCACTCCTGGTGGAGCTCAGGAGACTATATGAGGTGTCAGGGGTTGAACCCAACTTGGCTGCTTACAAGGTAAGCACCTTACCTGCCTTTATTATCTCTGCAGCCCTACATCCTAGCTTCCAATTGACAGAGCTGCTTGCCTCTCCTCTGAGCCTATACTGTTGGATCAATCCTCACCAAAGCCCAATGGGGCCCCAGAGAATCCAGAAATGAGAAAGACCCAGGGCGCAGGGGCCAGTAGGCAGAATATATCAACACTTCACAGGGACCTTTTCTGAGTTCACAGCAGCAAGGAAGTTTGGAAGACCCGGCAGAGGCTGAGGGAGGGACACGTGTGAGAAATCTGCTCTCCTGGGAACCAGCCTTTAGATGAAACTCTCCAAGGTCAGCAAGTAATTTGAAATCGGAGCCGCTTCCATTATCTCCAGTTCCCTCTTCCTGCCAGCTGCCAACCTCCCTGCTAGGGGTTGGGTTCCCCTGCTGTGTCTTCATTGTCAGGCACGATGCAAATACAGACAGTGGCCACCAGGTGCCGCTGTTCTCATTTGGAAAAGAAGAAAAGCGCCGCCGAATAAGCAACTTTAGTTTAATGGTGTCTGGTTGGTGCTCTGAGACCCGGCCAAGCCTAGGTTTATAGCTAATAAAGCACAAAGAGCCTACAGTTCCTTTTTTTTTTTTTTTTATTTATCTTAGGGCACTCTCCATAGATCCTGCCACACCAAGGCCATAATAGTAATCTCTGTTATGCATGCTGTACATGGGTGGAATCTCTGAATTATTCCAAGGAAAGGTGTTGTTGTTGGGAGATGTGTTTACAGGTGGTCAAAGAATGGCCTCGAGGCTCAGAGGAGATAAACAATCCAGCAACCTTTGGCTTCCGTTTTTCCAGGGGGTGCATATAGATAGAAAAATTGGTGCTTTTCTTAAGAAACAGATCTTGTTATTATTATTATTATTATTATTATTATTATTATTATTATTTTTTGTAAAAGATCTTGCTTTGGAGGAGCAAGAAGCAGCAGCCATGGGTCAAGAGTCAGTGTTCCTGGAATAATCCAAGGAAAAACCCCAGAGAAGGAGAGAAATAGGCTGTGGGAGGGAGGAGGCGTAACCAGGGTTAAGAGAAAAAAAGCTCTTTGCTCCCATTCAGGCTGCCCCTTGGAGATGTCTGAAATTGCAGCCTGGGTTCACCACAGGGCATCTCGAGACCTGGCTCCAAGGCCTCAGTGAGCATTTATGTATTTATTTTTGCTTTTTGGGGTCACACCTGGTGCGCTCAGGGGTTACTCCTGGCTCTGCGCTCAGAAATCACTCCTGGCAGGCTCAGGGGACCATATGGAATGCCAGGGATCAAACCGGAATCTATCCAAATCATTGGGTGCAAAGCAAATGCCCTACTGCTGTGCTATCTTTCTGGCCCTCTCAATGCCTTTATAAACATGGTTTGTATTCTTCTTCTTTCTCTTCCTTTTTCAGGTGCTGAGCTGAGATTTCTGGCTGGTTCCAAAGTCCGCAGTGAACTACGTGTTTCACCCTTTCATTGCACCAAGAGGACTGACACAGTTCTATGGACACCCATTCCTTGAATCCCCCCAGCACTTGGAGACTGGGAGAGGGGAAGAATGAATCTGGTGGGCGGCAGGAGAAAAGGATGCTGCTTTTGGGAGGCAGAAAGCGAATTCCCCTGTGATTCGAGGGGTTAACAAGGCACTCTGCAGTTTGCTGGGGCTCTGGTGTGGTATTAAAGAGCAGAGGAAGTGGGGTGGTCCAGCTTGCAGGAGCTGATTTTTTGATGATTCCAGCAGAGGTCCAGGAGGAAGGAAGCCAGGCATTTCTCCTACAAGCCATGGAGATTGAATGAGATGTTGAGATTGACTCATGTTCTCTTCACAAGTCATTCTGGGCCATGGCTGAGAGCAAAGTTCTCCCCCAGTATCCTTTTCTTCTAGCTCTCCTTTGTTCCTCCTCAGCCTTGCAGTGACACCCCCTCTTCCGGGCTGGGGGCTCAGCCTTTCCTGGCATTTGGCCCTCAGTTCCCATGTGTAATGGCCACCGCTCTGCCCTCCACACCAGCTCGCAGCTCCCACGCCTTGTGCTTACTCAGGTGATGGGGCTGATGCCAATTCTTGGGGGGGTCTTTCTCAATGGGCCCAAATGCAGCATTTCCAGCTCACCTGCACAGTGACTGAACCTGGGCACCCTGATTGACTGTATCAGGTTGTGCTCCTGCATGGATTGGCTTTGTTGGTTTGCACCCCTACACACATTGGCTGTATTGGTTTGTGCGCCAGAACTGATTGACTATGTTGTTTGTGCCACTGCATGGATTGGCTGTGTTGGGTTACATCCCTGCACAGATTAGCCTTGTCGGTTTGCACCCAGGCATGGATTGGCTGTATCAATTTGCATTCCAGACCTGATTAGCCAGTGTCCTTTTTGAGGGGCATTTTCTCCACCTTTCTGAGCGTCAGTTTTCTTTTCTGCAAAAGGGGATCCATTCAGCATCCACATTTCTCCTACTTGTGGCCGTTGGATGGAAGATACCATGAAAATAACTTCCCCATGTGCCTTGCATGGAGCCTGACAGGTTCTGGACAACTGTAGCTTCTTTGGCATCATTTCCCACCATGTTAATCCAGGTTAGGCCATGCACCCAGGGACCAAAGCCTCTTGTTTATTTACCGTGGGATCTTTGCAACCAAGAGGTAGCCTAATCCATGGTGCTGGTCCCTTGAACACCCACTAGGCGCTTGAGGTCATGCTCCAACAATGTAAGTGCCTTTCTATTTAGGAACTGAGACCCCCTCCAGTCTTCTTAAAAACCCCTCTCCTTGTGCTTCTCAACACTCATTGAGGACTCTTTTCATTTTGGTAAACTTTCCTTTCCTGTTGTAAGGGTCCAAGTTAACTACTATCGGCATGGCACCTAGACTTAAAGATCACCTCCAACAAAGCAAAGCACAAAAGGGAGTTTTATTTGGCTAGCCGAGGTCCAAGTCTCATCCAACCAGGGGAAGCCCGACAAGGACCCCGAATCAACTCTCCAATCAATTTATATAGGTTTCCAAGCTTCAAAACTCAAGCATTTCGTTGGTTAATAAAACAGTTCATCCTTCACCACATATATCTTTTTGTGCATCAAACACATCATAGTATAGATGTCTCAACTTTTTTTTTTATTTTTGGGCCACACCCGACGGTGCTCAGGGGTTACTCCTGGCCGTCTGCTCAGAAATAGCTCCTGGCAGGCATGGGGGACCATATGGGACACTGGGATTTGAACCAACCACCTTTGGTCCTGGATCGGCTGCTTGCAAGGCAAACACCGCTGTGCTATCTCTCCGGGCCCAGATGTCTCAACTTATCTCTGACTCAAGGGGGCATATCTCCTTTCCTTTCTCTCAACAGAATAGGGAAGGTTCTGACATCACTGCATTCCTTTGGAGGGTACATTTTGTGGTTTCATCTCTGAGCTAACTCTCTCTGCCTTAGCTCAGTTCAGTGTGAAAAAGAACTCAAACTTTTGACCTGCCTCAAATAACTTCACTGGGGCTTGGGACCACTTTGGTCCTAGGCTTGGGGAGCTTTGGTTCTCACACCCTCTAGCATTTAGGGCCCCAGAGGGCTTTATTCAGCAAGGTTATATCCTTTTCTGGTACATTTTTCACTGATTTCAGATGTGGCTAGGGGTGGATCTTTTCAATCCTTTTATAAAAAACATCGTCATACTGTGTAATATGTTGAAGATGGTATAACATATTTTTTCCATCTATCTAGATGCTTTGTCCATCACCTAAAGAGATAGATGGAGAGAGACAACAAGTTGAATATGAAATTTGAGTTGCTGCCCTTTTGAAATTTGCACTGTTGAGAGGCTATCGAATCCCTTCGTGCCCTTAGAATAGAACTCAGCAAATACCTGCACAGAAGCACTAACTTCGTATGTTCTTTCATAATTAAAGCCACACATTCTTCCTTAGTGGAAGGCTTTCGATTACACTCATGCTTTGGAGCCAGAAGCTGGGCTGGCTGGGGGGTTTTGTGAAAGAAAGGAGGCAGAAAGTTGGGTTTCTGGGATAAGAAGCTGGTTCCCATGAACTGGACTTCGTGATGTCAGCTGAAAGCATCCTCCTTGAGAACAGACAGAAGGAACCTGCATGGTGTGTGTGTGTGTGTGTGTGTGTGTGTGTGTGTGTGTGTGTGTGTGTGTGTGTATGTGTGTGTGTGTGTGTGTGTGTGTGTGTGTGATGCCTCCGGAGAGGAACATCACTCTAGGTCTGAATTTTCTGCTTTCCTAGTACTCTTTCTTTTGCCATCGATTTCTTGAGGGACAAGGCCAATTCTCAGCCCCATCTGTGGTCTGTGGCTGGGTCCTTTCCCCCTAGCAAGCAGCCTTTCTCTCATTTATTTTTTGGAGGTGATCTTCGGCAGCTGTAGGCAATGCAAATTTCCTTGGGGGGAAGCTGGGAGGCGGAGCCAGCCTTTTATTTCTGCTGTTTGCTTCTCAAATGGATGATTTCACTTATGTGTTTACACAATGAAGCAAAATCAATCCATAGGCATTTTCTCCTCGTGTCACGTGACTGCCCATTCCCTGCAGATGCGAGCTCCATCCTTATCTGCAGGGGGCGGGCTTGAGCACTAATGACAGATGTGGTCCTCCATCTTTGGCCAGGGGCAACTCCAATCTCTGGGTTTCCAATTTCTCCCCCTAACCCCGGAAACAAATTTATTTGTAATACAATCAGATTCTCTGGTTAGAGCTTGCCAGGCCCTATCAACTGAAAATGCCCTTGCTTTTAAATGGCACAGCTTTTGTTATCATCACAACTATGAACCGTACAACCAAAAATCAAAGCAACAAAGAAATGGCACCAGAGGAGGAAGTTTGCACAGGGCTTTGCTGGAACCTGAGCTGTAGGCAATTCAGCTTTCAGATTACAGGCTGCTGGGTTCCTTATTCAGGAAGGACTTATGTGACTTCTTATTTGGAGCTCCCCAACTATATTATTATTATCCTGAACCAAGGTTTGATTATGGTTTCTTCGTTTTTTTTTTCCTGCAGAAGTGTCTGAAGTTGGTAATATTTTTTTCTCCCTAATACAAAGGGAGGAAAAAAAATGTTTACCTAAGAGGAAGATACAAGGATATAAGTAAGCATTGTGGAGGGCTTTAGAGTCTGTTTGCATCTGGCTAATAGGATAACAAAAAACAGCTATCAGAGAGAAGAGCCCCAAAATGAAATGTTTTGCAGAGGCTGGGATAAGTTTCTATTTGTGATTCCAGCTTGGCCTGCATTAAAGCACGGCGGAGCTGTCCACAGACAATAGAGTTCATGTTCAGAAAGCTCCAGCTGCTGTTTGTTGGGGTTCATGTGATGGTGTCACAGCTGGAGTGGAGCTTGTCACTAAAACTAAGGCTATGGGACACAGTGCACAGGAGGCCCGGAGGGAGACAGAGACAAAACATGACACAACTGAAATGAATCCTCAAGATTTCGGAGCTGATGGCCCAGTGGTTTCTTTTGTTTCTGATTTTAGCTTTCAGACTCAGCCTTTGCCTTTCCCCAGGAGGTTGCCTGGTATCCCTGTGTAATAAAAGGTCATTTCCCATGGTTTCATTTGTAGGAAGCTCTCTCTAGCTTATTTACAGTGGTGACTAGCTTAGACATTTTTTTTTTATTGATAAACAAAGTGAAAAGAATCGGTGCAGCAGGCTCAACACAGGAGACAAGTTTTAAAAAGTCTCTCTACTCTCATACTTCCACTAGAAGTGTAGTTGTAGAAGAAGAAGGCAGGTAGATAGGGAGAAGGGATGAATCCTTGGAAATGAGTCCTTGGAAAGTAAATGAAAGCAAGAAAGATGAGATTGAAAGAAGTTACTCTATCATTAGTCCTAAAATTGCCAAAAAATGTATTGTGATGGCATTCATTCTGTGAATACATACAGGAACTGGAATCTAAAAAGACTCTAAATCCTCCGAGAAGGCTGGAGCCCCCTCCAGAAAGATGCTATAGGAGAGAGAGAAAATGAGAGAAGGAGAGAGAGGAGAGAGAAAATGAACAGCAGGTGAGGCAATTGCCTTGCATGAAGCCCTCATGGTTTCCAACCTCATAGCATCCCATATAGTCCCTGAGCATCAATAAGAGTGATTCCTGAATTCAGAGCCAGGAATAACTCTTGAGGTTCACTGAATGTGCCCCCCAAACAAAAAATTAAACTGAAAGGAATTGTGATAAGGGCATGAAGGTAAACTATCTACATATCCAAGCTTTTCCCTTTGATAATACTATAGAAATAGACTCTTGACCTGTGCAGAAAACCCCACATGGGGGAAGTTCTGGAGAAAAATAACTATACAAGCAACTGTAAAGGCAATCGGGACACTTCTGGATTCTGTGGATGGGGGTAATGTCTTGCATCTCCACCTGGGGTGTCTTTCTTGGATGAGTTTCTCTTACTCTTTCTTTCCCTCATTTCTAGAGGAAATTCTTTTACTAGATACAAATCTTAAAGATACATCTCAATGGTGTCATGTTTTTATCCTGTCTTTGCCTGAAATTCTTTTGTGTGAGGGAAGGCGATGTTTCTGAAAACCCCGGATAGAATTTAGGGCCAACTTTCCTTTCCTGCAAAGAACAATTTCTCACTTCAACCTCTGTGCCACTGCTCCTCTAGGGTGGAATAATCGGGTGGGTAGCAGGATCATTTCCAAAGCTGGGTAGAACAAGTGGGGCTCAGCAAAGTTTGATGACTGACTCTTTGGTGAGGTGCTATGTCTGTTCCCTGTAGCTGCTCCTCTCAGACTTAACTCAGTCTCAGACTTCAAGGAAATTTGCTCACCAACATACTATAGTTGGAAGCTAGAGAAGTGGCATTTTTCCTTTTCAAGGCTTCTCTACTTCACATAAGCCACTTCCAACAGGAGCAAAGAAGTTATATATCTCTTCCTGTCCAGGTTCTACCTGAGAATAAGGAAAGAAAGTTATGTCTCATGCCTCTCTTAGAGTAATTTCTCTTCACTAGTATCCACTGATATGGATTATTTCAGCAGCAGAAAGCACTGAAGAGGCCAAGGAACTTGTCCAGCTAAAACCTACAGCCACCTTCACCACCTAAAGCTTGATCATTGTTAATGTGGGGACTTCAGTCCACCACGGTTCATTCACTAAATCAACGTAACAGGGTGGGGTTCCTTGTGGAAGTTCTAGGGGAGACTTCCCTGGCTACCCAGTTCTCAAGTCCTTGATTGTGTAAACTTTTCCCTCCTGAATCCATGGCAGAGAATCTTCCCAGTCTCTCTGCCCACTCTCCTATGCATACCTCCATGGCTGCTCCTCCCTGGGAGGTACCCCCTTCACCCTCACCCCCCTACTTCCTTGAGCAGTAGGAGAGTTTGCCCCTCCACCCACAAAGTGATCCCTTCACAGGATTCTGGGGATGGGTCATTACTTCTTGGAGAGGAAGGATTTCAGCCTTTCACTGCACTGTTACGACAACAGAGGCTAATCTGGATTAGAGTAGCTAAAAAGTTGGTGGAAATTTCCAATCACGACTTTGATTTTTCTGTGCACAGAATTTATATGTTTTCTTAGTTTCAAAACTTTTGAGTGAAATCACCATTTAAGACCTCCCTTTACCAAGAGTAGGAAGGGGTGGCAGGAATCATCGATGCCCAGTGCTTGGGCCTCCAGACCCTGTGATTTGGGTAGAGGTGACCTATGCTCAGAAGCCCCATCAGCGGTCCATTTTGTTGTTATTGTTACATCTTAGAGTGCAGAGATAATTCTGATACCTTTTATTTTAGAGTTCTTTGCTTCCATTTCTGGGCTTTAATGCAGGAAGTCGTACTGAATGCATTTCTACATTCCTGATACTGTGGTGTGATGTTTTTAGTGCAGAAACTGGGGGAATTTTTCCTGCCAAGAACAGAAGTGCTTAAGAGCAAACATTCTGGAGTTAGTGTTTATAAATTTAATCTAAGCTTAGTTTTATCAGCAGTGTGATTTTGGGCAAGAGTCCTCCTCTTTCTCTCTCTTCTATCTTTCTTTCTTTCTCTCTATCTCTCTATCTATCTATCTATCTATCTATCTATCTATCTATCTATCTATCTATCTATCTATCTATCATCTATCTATCTATCTACCTAGTAGTTCTGCCACTGAGCTGAGAGCTTCACCATTACTAACCCATAATATGGTTGCTTGCAAGGCATGGTCCTCTTTAGCAAAAATGCTACCTGCTGAGAAAACTTGGATACCCTTTTCTACTTAATACTCACTATAAAATACATTATAAGATCTCTATAAAATACACACTTGTATATTTAATATTTTTTTCTCACTTAATCAAAAAAATAAAAACAAAAGTCTCCTCTGCAATTATTAAGTTGACTTCTGTATTTGTTAGGCTCCTGAAAAATATTTTTTAGGAGCTAAGAGATAGTCTAGGGGTTAAGGTATTTGCCTTACATGTGGCCACCTAGGTTTAAAACATACATAATTGTCCCCTGGGCACCACCAGGGTTCACTCTTGAGAATGGAGCCTGGATGGTTTTGTTTTGTTTTTGTCATTCACCCACACCTGGCTCAAAGAGCTCAGGAATTATGTTTTGGCTCTGTGCTGAGGAATTACTCCTGGGGGATTGGGGGGGCCATATAAGATGCCAAGAATCAAACCAGAATCAGCTGCTTGCAAGACAAAAACCCTACCCATTGTTATAAATATTTGGCCCTCATTCTAAACACCTCTGTATGTGATCACCATTCCCAATTCCTTTTACCTTATTTCTTCTCTCTTGGTAGCTCCTTTCTGTTCAAGTGATTTTTTTCCACTCAGAGCCCACCTCATCTGTCTTAGAATGACTGCTGGGCAACACATCCTGCCATACTCCACCCCTACAGGCTCCTCATAACAGAAATCAGACCTATATTACATTATGGGAAAATAAAATTCTACAGATGACATGGATGTGACCTCCTTCCTTCTGGTTTTATATGTATCATGAAGTTAATCATAAAGCCCATGATCAGGGAATTGGTGTGAATATGATGCCATCCTGTTTTTTTTTTTTCTGTGTTGTGGGTGGTAAGCAGACTGTTTTTCTCCATGGTACCAACTCTGTGTCACATCTGTGGATTACTATATTATAGGGCTCAGAGGGTTTTAAAACAAGAAGAGTGATATTCCAGGGGTGACAAAGTTCCTTCAAAATACCTTAGCTTAGAGACTGTATGTATGATCCTATAGAATTAAAAAAAGTTTCAAAGAAATATTTTTATGATTTATTATCAGTAAGTGGTTGATGTTACTATCAGTATATTTTATATATGGGGCTGCCAAAAATTTCTCCAGCTAGGGGTTGGAGAGATAGCATGGAGGTAAGGTGTTTGCCTTGCATGCAGAAGAACTGTGGTTCAAAGCCTGGCATCCCATATGGTCCCCTGAGCCTGTTAGGAGTGATTTCTGAGTGTAGAGCCAGGAGGAACCCCTGAATGCTGCCCGGTGTGGCCCAAAAACAAAACAAAACAAAACAAAATTTCTCCAGCTAAAAGGAGTATGAGGGGTTAATATTTATGGATTTATGTGAGAGAGTGTCCAAGAAAGGGTGACCACTTTAGGGTAAGGTGCTCTAGGAACATATTCTATTTTTTCTTTTCTTTTCTTTTCTTTTCTTTTCTTTTCTTTTCTTTTCTTTTCTTTTCTTTTCTTTTCTTTTTGTTTTTTTTGGGTCACACCTAGCAGCACTCAGGGATTACTCCTGGCTCTATGCTCAGAAATCACTCCCAGCAGGTTCACGGACCACATTGGATGCTGGGATTCGAACCACCGTCCTTCTGCATGCAAGGCACCACCTCCATGCTATCTCTCCAGACCCTCTATTTTTTCTTTTAAAGAAGGTAGAATTCCTACTATGAATTCTGAGTGATTATTTTTTTTTCTTTAGAAAAGAAATCATTAGAGCAAATAAGTTTGGTGGCCGTGAGTTAAGACTGTTTCTTGAAAGCAAGATCATGGTGTTGATTGCACTGT
Organism: Suncus etruscus; assembly: GCF_024139225.1. Taxonomy (NCBI): domain Eukaryota; kingdom Metazoa; phylum Chordata; class Mammalia; order Eulipotyphla; family Soricidae; genus Suncus; species Suncus etruscus. Next base: position 11,394,401 of record NC_064854.1, on the reverse strand, counting down.
GATAGGTTGTAGATGCCTTTACAACTGTTGATTGTATAGGGAATCTGTAGATGATAGGACTATCCTCATGAAAATTCGATTCTTTTGAAAACTTACAAGTCTGGATAAGCTCGTTTCCATGTTCCTGAGCTCTTCAGATAGAGGAGCAAGGAAATGCAGTCATGTTAGGGACCAACTGTCACTATTTCAGTTCAGACCCCTCCAAATAGGAGCAAACACTTGACACAAGCTATGGTTGCAATTTTCCAAAGAATGCTCTCACACCTGCATTTCCTTGCTCCTCCTTATCCAACAACTAATCAGAATCACCCTTTCCTAATGAAAGTATAATACAATTAAATAAGCAAACTGTGATGAGTTCGGCCTCCATGGAGGAGTTCAGGCTGTCACAACTAATCCTTGGGGTTGACTTCACTAATAGAAGTGAACCTTTTGCTTACCTCAGGGATTCTGCAAGCTCAGAATCAAGGGTCCATGGAGGGGACCCTAGCTGAGGACTCACTCCTGGGCTTCCAGAGCAGGTTCTCTGTGGTCTCACAGGCATGCCTAGGGTTTCCTGCTTTTATGCCAGTATAAGTCTTCTTAGATTGGTGTCTCTGACCAAAGTTGTCTTTAATTATTTCCTTACAGGGCCTGTCTCCAAGAATAGCTGCTTTGGGCTGGGGCTTCCACTTTTGAATTAGAACTGAGGATGCAGTTCAGCCTATACTCTAATATTGATCTTCAAATGCCATGGAATATATTTCTTTCCTGAATTCAAGTGGGCAGCCATGGAATATATTTCTTTCCTGAATTCAAGTGGGCAGGCTTCTCCCATCCCAGGTTCTTGAAGAAATAGAGATATAATGATATGGTTCCTGCATTGATTCCTAAGTGCATATGGAAAAATAGAAACAAGTGTGACAGAAATCATTTCTCGAAAATGATCCTCATCGAGGCCAGAGCGGTAGCGGTGGCATGGAGCTGTAAGGCGTTTGCCTTGTCAGCGCTAGCCTAGGACCGACCGTAGTTTGATCCCCTGGCGTCCCATAAGGTCCCCCAAGCCAGGAACGATTTCTGAGCGCATAGCTAGGAGTAATCCTTGAGCATCACCGGGTGTGGTCCAAAAACAAACAAACAAACAAACAAACAAATAAACTGACCTCATCTACAGAGTCTACTTCGTTGTCACCCTAAAATCGGGAAACTTGGTCTGAAGTTCAGAGAAATCTAAAAGATGTCCCGATTCAATGAAACTTTTAAAAATAACCATGAAAGCTTGATTAGTAGAGTCATGAATAGTGAAATCTGAGTGGAAGATGCACTTTGATCGTTTTTTTTTTTTAAATCCCTTATCTATAAGGCTGGCAGCTTCTGCTCCACAGGGGAGGACATGGAATGTACCTTGTGTGTCTGTGTGTGTCCCTGATTTGCAGAAAATGAATAAAAACTCAAGCGACACGCCAGTGATGGTTTAATTAAACAAGTAGATTTAGAAGCAAATGCAAAGGAAGCACTGCCAGCTGGATGGAGAAAAATGAAAGGAATCTGATCATTTTAACATGAACTACTTAGGAATCAATGCAGGAACCATGCCATTATATCTCTATTTCTCATGTCTTGTGGATTTACTAGATTCAACACACACAGTTCATGAGAACCTATCCTGGATAGAGAAAAGATTCATTTTACAAAGAATCCCATGAGAAGTTTCAAGATTCACTTCTGTTGGGGTCAAAACCCACCTCATGAATTCATGTCAGAGACAGAGAAATTGATCGATAGAGATGTTGATATAGATAGCATGTTGAAAGAGATGTTTAAATCTGGTACACTCTTCCAGAATCTGGCAACTCCCTGATAAACCATGGTATCTATTCCTCTTCTAGAAAATGAGTGGTTTTTTGTAAACTCCTTAAAGGGCTCATGTAGGTATCCTGGGCAACAAAATTAAGGTCTTTACTGCTGGCAAGCATCAATTTCTCCATGTATGAGTTAGTCTATGGATAATTCAAGCTCCTGCCTTCCAGCCAACCCAGCTGATGAGGAGTGGACTGGATCCAGAGGAGCATTGTTTCCTGAACCTCATCCAGGTTGCCTATTTGTGGGCAAAAAGAGATGCTGTTAAGATGTGGCTTTATGCCCTTAAATTTGCGGGAGACTTGTTATGCTATATGGATGTCAGAATCTAGGTTATGTAAGGTGACCACAGTTGGACATGGAGCTGGGATGCTCTAAGAGGGAGAATGGATTGGAACCAGGATGAAAGGAAAGGTGAACAATGATGAAGATTGGGGAGGGCAGAAAATATAACCACCATATTAAAGGAAGTCTACATAGTGTCTTCAGACTTTACATTTTTGTCCCTTTATGAGAATTTTCTTTCCTTGACCTAAGCTACCTACAATCTAGTGGGGGGGGGTTTGCAGAATGTGAAGATATAACACAGAGGTGATTAGCCTTTCCATTAGAGCAGATAATTGAAGATTGGCTGCATGAGCTAGCACACATGTTTTGTGTTGGAACGTAGCCTCTGATGGTATAATCAGTGGCACTTTGATTGGTCCTTGAGATGTGATCTTTGTCTTCATTTCTACATGGGGACTTCTAGCTTCAAGACCTAGTTTGTTTTTTCATTGCTTATTTATGTAAGTTTTTCATATTTAAAACAGCAGTCTGAGTCCAGAAGGCAAATGAGAAATGTTAATTGATTCATTTTGAACTTATTTTCCAAATGGTTCTCCAATTTTCTGTTGGTTGCCTTGCCTGACATTGCTCTCTAAACAGCAGCGGTAGAGTGAGCATGTGTTGAGCACTTGTATTTTGTTGGCATTTGGGAAGACACATTAATAATTTGTCACATGCTCCCAAATGGGACTATGCTTAGACATGCCTTCTGATGGCTGTACAATGGCAGAATAATTTACAAATATAATCCATCATTCAATATTCCATTTACTGTGAGTGAGGCATATTACCATTTTGGAAGGATATTAAAATTCTTCCCTAGTTTTAAGTGGTTATCAGTTGTCTTGGCAGTATTCAAGTGAGAAAATATATTTGGGGAATATTTTTACATATTAAATGGAATAATTGATTTCCAGCTTCTTGGCATTCCATGCACATTTGCTGATTCATTTCCTCATTTCCAGCCAAGTTATCTCTGCACAAAACTAATTGCATTATGTCACCTGATTATAAAATGAAAATAAATAGAAATGAAACAAAACATGAGTTTCTGTCACATAAAGTTTTTCTGAGGTCTGATTTTATGTCTGAAGTATATTCTACCCACTGGCTTTGTCTTTTTTGTTTACTGAGAGTTTCTGGAAGTCCTTCACCACTTCATAAATACAAACTCTCTCAGGCATCTGTCATTTTGTTCATACTGATTCCTCTTTTGGATGTGCTTGCTCTCTATTTCCCAGAGCCTACTGACTTTCCTAGAGAGAATTTAAGACATATCTCCAAATTCCAGAAATGTTGTCTGTGCATTTCTCTATATTGGTATTTCTAAAACCATATTGTTGTGTTTATTAAAGCACACATTATGTTGAAAACTCTAGTAATACCTCTTTGCATATCTAATACCATATTTAGTTATAGATTAAAATAAGTGTTAAAAGGATAGGTGGAGGGGTGGGCAGATTATTGGGTGGATGAATAAAAAATTTATTAAGTGTGGGGCCAGAGCGGTGGTGCAAGTGGTAGGGCATTTACCTTGCATGAGCTAACATAGGACAGACTGCGGTTTGATCCCCCGGCATCCCATATGGTCCCCCAAACTAGGAGAGATTTCATAGCTAGAAATAACCTCTGAGCATCACCAGGTGTGGTCCCCAAAAAGCAAAACAAAAATTAACTGAATCATAGGGAACTGCGTATTATAGTTAGTAATATCTTTATTTAAGCATCATGATTATAAACATGTTTGTAGTTGGATTTCAGTCATAAAAAAGAATACCCTCCTTCACCAGTGCAACATTCCCACCACCAATGACCCCCCTCTCCCTCCTCCCCCACCCCTTGCCTGTATGTGACTTCTTTCACTCATTAACATTGCTATGATAGTTGTTAGTGTAGTTATTTCTCTAACTGCACTCACCACTCTTTGTGGTAAGCTTTATATTGTGGACAATCTTCTAGCCCTCATCTCCTTTGTCTGTAGGCATTATTACAATAATGCCTTTTATTTTTCTTAAAACCCATAGATGAGTTTCCATTTCCCTCATATTTTGCTGGGCCTATGCAAACAACAATTGCCACTCACAGCGTTTTTACTGTATTTTTTTTAAACTCTTATCCTTAAAAAAATAGAGCTTACTAAACTTTCTTCTAGTGCTTTAATGAGTTCATTGGTGATTCAATAATTTTCAAAAATATACTGAACATTTTCTTTCCTTTCTTTCCCATATCTTTAGTTTTACTTTCAATTTTCTATTTTTTAATCATGTTGCTCTTGGTCTTCCTGAAACAATTGTAGTATGATCAGTTATGTCAACTATGTGATGCATTTTCTTCAATAAATGAAAAATATAAATAAAAGACTATTCTGTGTCTATCTCTCTCCCTCTGACTTATTTCACTCAGCATAATAGTTTCCATGTCCATTCATGTATAGGAAAATTTTATAACTTCATTTTTCCTGACCTTCCTGTGTACACCTGAGTAATAACTCAAATTCCATTTAAATATAGAGCATTACCATAAAAATGGTCCTTAATGTTGTTTCCATCAGCCCTCACCTTACTATAAGGAAGAGATAGTTTTCTATTCATTCCATGTTAGTTGTGCTTGTTATAGAACTTCATGGAAAAATATCATACATTATATATCTTAGGTAAAGATGCATTGTGTATACTTTTGTGTCTCAAAGACAGTCTTTTATGTCTTTATTTTACAAGAATCTGTGTCATGATAGAATTATATTTAGATGTATAGTATGTATGGAATTCACCTAACCTAGAAGTAGGATTGTGTTAGCACCATTTTGTTGAAAGACTTTTTTCACTATCAGTTTTCTTTGGTTGGTGAGAAAATAAAATGACTTTATAAAAGAAAACAATTCTGTATGACCTATTCTTTTCTATTGGTTTATCAATCATATTTTTTAAGTCTAGTGCTGTCTTGAACACCTAGCTTTCTAGTAAGCCTTGAATCAGTATTATAATTAACTAAATTTGTTATTTTATTTTAGTTTTTGGCTACACCTGTGGGTGCTCAGTGCTTAGTCTTTGTTCTGATCTCAGAAATTACTTTTGGCAGGCTCAGGGGACCATAGGTTGCTGGAGATTGAGCCCAGGTTGGCCGTGGGCAAGTCAAATGCTCTACCTGCTATCCTTTGTTTCAGCCCTTAAATTTGTTATTTTATATTTCTTTAAAGATCCCATTTTATTAAATTTCTATATAAATTTTAGAATCAATTTGTCTGAAAAAAATGACTTATTATAATTAAAAGTAGTATTTCTATAGCATTTTGGGGGACATTTAACTCCATAATATTGGTGTATCAACCTAGTTATTTAAATCTTTTATTTCTTTCCATAAACATACTTTTTTGATGCAGAGGTCTTACTTATTTAGTTCATTTTATGTCTTATCATTTCATTTGTTCATTTTCAGGTGTTAGTCTACAAAAATAAAATGAACTTTTGCATATTGACTCTGAATCTGGTGGTTTTGCCCAATTTACCCTGATTGATTATAGTAGTGATTTTGATGAGTCCACACAAATAATTGCATGAGAGTTAGATTGCTTCTTTAATTTACACACCATATTCCCCTCAACTTAACCCTTCAGCTAGGACCTCGCATACAGTGATGATACTGTGGGGGAAAGCATTTAATACTATTTGAACATAAAATACAATGTGAGTGGTATATTTTTCCCTCCTTCCTGTCTCTTTCTTCTTTTTGTATATATGTCACTTACCAGATGAAGGGAATTTCTTGCTATTTTTTTGTGACTTTATGTGTATTTGAATTTTCTCACCACACCTTTCTAAGCATCTATGAAAGTAATTACAAAGTTTTTCCATCTTGATCCTGTGACAGGATGGTCACATTGTTTTTCACATGTAAAAACATCTTTGCATTTATGGAACAAGCTCTACTGAAGTGTTAACATTTTTATTTATTGTTAGATTTAATGTACTAATTTGCTGAAAAAGTTTTGTGTCAATTCCAGGAAGAACATTAATTGATTTATATCTATTTTATAACAGCTTTGCTAAATCTTAGTGTCAGTCTTTCTGGACTCAAGACATAGTTGTTAATTCCTGCATAGTTTGTTTTTGTTTCTTTTTTGGACACATCCTGTAATGTTTAGGGTTTACTCTTGGCTCTGCACTCAGGAATTACTCATGGTATAGTGCTTAAGAAATCAAAAGGGATACTGGAGATTGAATCCAGGTAAGTACCCTGTGTGTAGTACTATTGATATATATGAAAGCCCCCATCCATGCTTTGTATTTTTGAAAAAAAATATAATAGTGCTATTTCTTTTCTAAAGTGTGAAAAAAATTTTAATAAGCTCTTTTCCCTCACTTAAAAAGTTTTATTAGAAAATTTGGTTCACAATAGTGTTAATGATACAATTTTATGCATACATAATTCCAGCCCCAAATTATCTATCAGTGTCCACTTCTATCCATCATAATTTAGAGAACCCCTCTTCAAACCTTTGACCCTACACCCCATCTTCCCTCAGTGTTCAGCTCAGTGCTGTAGACCATATCTCAGCTTCTATAGACTTTTGTCCTTTGTTATTTCCTTTCTGTATTGAAATACGCTTTACTTACAATTTTCCACACTTAAGTATGTGTAAATGTTTGAGTATATACAGGACTACTCAGAATTTCTATATTAATTTGCATTAGCTTTGCCAAGCTTCCTTTTCAAAGATTTGTCCATTTTCATTGAAGTGCTTGAGTTTATTGGAACAAGCGTATTTAAAGTATTATATTGTTATCTCTCTCCTATTCACTAGGAGCTGACATTAGATTCCTCTTTGTGATGTTCTGGTTTGTACCTTCTTTCTCTTGATAAGTATTGGGAGAGATTGATCAATTTTATAGGCCTTCCAAGAAAACAAACATTTTCACAGACTGTACACATTGCTGCTTCAAGTTCCAACTTTCTTTTTCTTCACTGAGCACAAGTTAAAACTCTGCTTGACTCTTGTCCAAGAGAGGCTGCTTTGCCATGTAATCTATGTATTTCTGTGTTGATTTATACATTTTGAGGAGTTTTGTTCTTGCCAGTTTTGACTACTTGCTCTGAAATACCCATGGCTCTTTTACTAGGCTTAACTAGGCTGTACAACCTTCTAAATGATGTTCTGTGCTGTTTCAACTAGTGAATTGCAATGAATGAGAACAATCAGTGCTGGCGGGGATGTGGGGAGAAAGGAACTCTCATTCACTGCTGGTGATAATGGTGTCTAGTCCAATCTTTATAGAAAACAATATGGAGATTTCTCAAAAAACTGGAAATTGAGCTCCCATATGATCCCGCTATACCACTCCAGCTATACCCTAAGAACACAAAAAATGCAATGCAAACATGCTTTCTGCACACCTACATTCATTGCAGCGCTAGTTATACTAGCAGAATCTGGAAACAATCAAGATGTCCTTCAGCAAATGAATGGCTAAAGAAACTGTGGTACATATATAAAATGGAGTATTATACAGTTGTCAGGAGAGATGAAGTCATGAAATTTTCATATACATGGATGGACATGAAAATAGAATAGAATAGTGTCACTCATCTATGGGTTTTAAGAAAAATAAAAGACATTATTGTAATAATTCCCAGAGATGAGGATTGGCCCATGATATGAAGCTTACCACAAAGAGTGGTGAGTGCGGTTAGAGAAATAACTACACTAACGATTATCTTGACAATGTTAAAAAGTGAGAGAAATAGAATGCCTGTTTCAAACACAGGCAGAGGGTAAGGGAGGAGGGCGATAGGGAGCATTGGTGGTAGGTATGTTGCACTGGTGAAGGGGAGGTGTACTTTTTATGACTGAAAACCTACAACAATCATGTTTGTAATCATGGTGTTTAAATAAAAGTATCATTTAAAAAAAGTATTAGCACTTTTTAAAAAAATCATATGCTTAACATTGAGAGGAGTCCTTTGATAATTAATTATGTTTTATTGTCTTATTAGAAAAGGTTACTTTAGTCTCCCAATTGTTGCTATGTGTTTTATGGTCTCCTTGGTTTTCCATTATATTTGGCCTTGAGTTCTTCAGTTTGTTTTGCGAAGTTCTTCTCCCCAGAGTTCCTTTTGTTATTACAGCCTTCATTTTCCCTCTGAATATATTTACATAGCAGATGCATATGCATACATACACACACACACACACACACACAATCTTGAAGGTAAAGCCATTGAGCTAGTCGCCTAGCACAAAAGTCCATTTTCCAATACTAGCAGTAGCGTCATCTTTGCGTCTATTATGCTTTCAATCTAGAAAAATCTATACATGATTACTTACAATGTTATAGATTTCAAAGGGCTCATCCTTGACCCCCATGCCCTGGATTTCATAGAAAGCCCACTCTGTCCTCCTTTTGTTCGTTGATCATACACAGAACGTACTTTCCAAAGTGGTCCCTCTGTCATTATGAACTGACTTAGAAAGTGACTGTGGGTCTGGCCCCATCTTTCATTCCATAGGGAGAGAATTCTGTACAGTTTAGTTACTTGAGAGCCCTTCCTTCTTGTTTGCCTTCTGCTGATTTGTAGTATCAAGTCTGGAGACCTACCTCTCACAACTTCAGTGACTTCCTCCTTCTTACTTAGCATGATTGTCCAGAAGACATCTGCCAGTACATGGAATTTACCTTTAATGTGATTGCCTCACACATAAAAGTCTTACATGGGGGCATTTTAGTTTGTTCAAATTGGTTTCAGAGAGAAGCAGCAAGCCAATAAAAAGCTTGGTCTACAGTTTTGGATTAGTAGCTTTTACCTTTTTCTGATCAACTTTGATTCCTGACTTGGGATCCCATCTGACAGGCCTTCAGAACAAGAGAGCAAGGCACTTTATTTCAGTCTCTGAGGGCCTCATGAGTTTGGGGCTCTGACAAAATCCTGATAGCCTTGGACCAAAAGTTTGGAAAGAATTGCAAAAGTCTAGACAAGGTTGGAGATTAGATGTCATTTGTTCTTTAGTTGACCTTCCTGGAGACCACCCAGGCCTCCATTATCCTAGTTGAGACTACTTAGGTCAGCCATTCATTGATGTTCTGTTGCCAGATGTTCTGTTGGACAGTGACTTTCAAAATGACACCCCGAATGACCAAAAATCACTCTCCTTTAGAGTTTTGTGTTTTCCATCATGAGGTCTTACTCTCATGCCTTTATTTCAGTTCCTTTGATACTGTGATTTTTGTCTGTCCTTATTAAACACTGCTCATGGTATTTCTTTCTTCCACTTACTTCCTGTTCTCAGTCTTTCATCCAGCACATATTGTTAAGATCAGTCCATGCATAAGGGGATTTTTCGAGGAGAATTTCTGTTAGAAACCCAACCCCTCAAGACTTAGATAACATATTGGGTTATTCCAAGATGATTATTCCACATATTTTCTCCTAATGATTCCTGGACTTTCCAACTATTTGAATGCCGGTCTTCTTTATTTTTAACTCAGAAGGTATCTTAACGATACTTTAGCAAAAATCTTTTTTGAGGATGATTGCCCTGTCATAAAGAAATAGTTCTTTGAATAACTGCTATCATGTGTTTAGGTAGTATTCCTAAATATATTGACAAGAGCTGCACATAAACTTTAAACTTGGAAAGTTTTAAAAACTACAATATAGGGCAGGAACAAAATCACAGAGGGGAGGGTGTTTGTCTTACATATGACTGACCTGGGTTCAATCCCTGGTATCCCATATAGTCCCTGAGCACTGCCAATAGTGAATTCTGAGTGCAGAGCCAGTATTAACACCTGAGCACTACTGGGTGTGGCCCCCAAAACAACTGACCAACCAACCAAACAACCAAACAAACAAGCAAAACCTCCTATAATATGAAATAATTGAAGTGGAAGAGTCAAGCATTCCTAATACTCAAGAAATGAAGATGGGTTTGTTATTGTGACATAATTATATTGATATTTTTAGTGGTGCTGGAATTGATTTTTTTTGGTCTCACATATGCAAGAATGGGCTCCCCCATAGAACTGTCTCCTCAGCAGAAGATGGGATTCTTGAGAGAAACACTGATAGCAAGCAGAGCTCTAAAAATGATTCTTTTTTAAAAAAAATACATTTCAGGATTGCTGTTATCAGGATTTCCCACTTTGAGCTCTGTGCATAATGATTTTATATTGAACTGTATTTCCATTTTGAGTCATTCTAAAATGCCAGATTTCAACATATGAAAGTATAGTTTGTGTCTATAAAATTTTCATCAAACACTGGCAGTTTTATGCATTTAACTAATAGATATGATTTTTGCTTTATGTGTATTTTAATGTGTGGTTACAGTTCTACTCAGAGTCAGCTTTATTTTTAAGAGATAAAAGGAAAATTTTGTATTTATTCCTTTTGAATTTAGTGTAAAAGAGATAATTTTCTCCTTAGTTAGATATCTAGGTGACTGCTTATTTTGGAATGTCTTGAAAATCTGAATCATTGCTCATTAAATGTTTTCTTTCTTTACCAGAATATACACATACATACATATACACACAATCTGCAAAAAAAAATAAAGCTCTTATCAAAATGCATTGCTCATGGTTTATACCCAGACAGGTTGCATTTCTAGTAAATTACATCTAGATTTTAAAAAGTTTTGCAAATGATATAGCAACTTCTGAACAGGCCTATCTCTATAATTTTTGTATATTGAAGATATAAAGCTTTAGTGAACCAGATGTATAATGCAAAAACTTTACAACTTTTAGTGAATATTTTTTCATAAGTATTTTAGTACATATTGTCAAAAGGACAGGGCTGTTTTCTGTTTTGTGGTCTTAGAATGTAATTCCTGTCCAGAATTAGACCTGCTCAGTCAGACATCCCAGTGAGTTTGGGAACTGGGATCTGGCCCTCTCTTTTATATGTTTTTAAAGCATGAAGAACTATGAGGAAACATCTGGGGGCATATAAGCTTGAACTCCCACACTTGTGAGAATGCAACCAGATTGGAAAATTGGAAATCATAAAAATCACTTGAGAAGATGCTCTGGAATGAAATGTCATGAGTATTGGTGGCCATTTCTTGGTAGTGAATATGTGATTGGCTGGTTGTGAGGGAGGAACTGCCTGGGGCAGGGAGACATTTATAACAGATTTATTAATGCAGGCAGAAGAGGGAAGGGAAGACTAGAAACAGATCTATAGGGATTTTAAAAACTACTTTATTTAAACACGGTGGTTACAAGGTTGTTGATAATACAATTGGCTTTAGTTTTATATATATATATATGTTCATGATTGTACTTTTAGTCATACAATGTCCAACAGTCTTTACACAGATCTGGTGGCACATTTTCTGCCACTACAGTTCTCAGTTTCTCTACCATGCTCCGTCCTGCCTATGCAGCAGACATTTTTATTCTTTCTCTCTCTCTCCTCTCTCTTCTCTCTCTCTGTTCCTTTCTCCCTCCCCCTTTAGACATTGTGGTTTGCAATATTTTTAGGAAGACTGAGGGCCATGATGCATTAATGCTAGTGGAGATATTATTTAGCAGGGAGTATGCTTTATATTGATGTGTCAGAGAAGAAGATAAACCAGTGGCACATCTGCTGGGGGCAGAAAAATAAGTTAAATGATGGTCTAGCCCTATCTTCCTTCATTGTGTCTCGAGCTTCTTTGCTCAGAAATCTGAGCTTCACTCTGAAAGCAGGAGTCATTAGGAGGAAAACTAAAGACATTATCATTGAAATATCATTGGAAAGAGTCAGGATTTGATGCTTGCTTTTTCCAGTAAAGACTTGGAAACTTCAAATTTTATTTTTAGCTGTAGAATCCTACTGGTTTCGGTGACAGTGATTCAGCTCTATTGCTAAGTAATGAGCAGCCCAAGACAACATATAAATGATTAAATATGAATATATCCTAAAAGATCTGTGGTCCTTCCAGCATCTGCGATCTGTGCTATTCTACTGTGACTTTTCAAACATTTTCAAATATTTACTAAATGTGTTGCTTTTGAGCCCTATAGAAATCCATACAGTGTTTACATTTGGGCCCTTTTCATTGGCATTATGCCAACCTTCACATAACATTCCTTATTTCCTTTACCTGTGGTGGTGAAGTTCTGCCCTATTAAGGAAAGGTTGTCAATCAACTGAAGAATTGGGGCTAGGACCCTGGAACCACTCCCAACAATTTGTAACCAATGGTCTGAATGAAATATTATATTCTGAGATAGAAATGTATACTAATTTTTTTGAAAGAAGGTCAATTGTCACTTCTGGAAGAAGTGACACGTTTGTGATTAATCATTGAGATCTATTGGTGCACATATTTAATTAGAAAGGGTCTAAGAATAGACTGTCAGTGTAAGTTAACACAAATGTCAAGCTAAGGAAAATTGGTACATACAGCTATTTAGATCAGATAAATGTCAGCAATGAAGGATAGAACTGACATTGAAAGGAAAACTGGCAAAAACTCTTTCAACATATACTATTGGACAAAAGCAAGAAATGGGCTACAAGAGTTGTGAATATGTTCACAATGATATTAATGGGTATTAATTGATGAATCTGTTTTGGGCTGATTGTACAAGTTAATTTAGTGTTCTTTGTTAAGTACTAACTTTGCACCTAAAGGTCAACTTAGCCTTCCACATTACCTTTTGCTCATACGTTCATTTGAATACTTAAGGAATGATTATCAAAATTGAAAGTGACCCAAGTTTTGTCAGGGTTTCCAGTAAAATATTATTCACAGATACCTCAGATAATAAATTGATAGTTCCTATCCCCAAAGGCAATATCAACTAGGAATAAAAACAAAGATTTAATTGGTTTACAACAGATCCCTTTATTAATAACTGTAGTTAGCAGCCGTGTACTTTCTTTCCTTTTGTGTGTATTGTATTTTGAAATATTAGGAAATTTTGGCATTCAGAAACTCACAAAAGCCAATGGTTTGATATTTCTGAAAAGGGGTATATCCTTTCATCTTTTCAATTCCCATGTTATCATTTAGAGACTGTCTAAATTATGTGTGTTAGTCAGGGATGATGTGGGTTCATTTGTGGTTGCAGATTGTCCTTTTCAAGATGATAACCTGGAAACATTCTTGATAATGACTCTTGTCTAATGAGATCAAGTTTTGGGCAGTTTGGCTGTGTCAAATAGTTATTACTCACTAGTTTGTTTATAATGGGGCACCTGTATCTGGGCACTCTCAAGTCTTAAGATAATTTCTTATTTTGATCCAACTGCAGAGTAGATATAGCAGAAGGCAATAGGACTTGACAAAAATACCATACAGAACATGGTGAGAGTATCAGGAACCTTAGGATCTAATAATGGAGTTCTTAGGAAATGGTTTTAATATGGTACAAATTGGTAATATTTACTACAGAAAAAGCTTCTATTTATTTTAATAGAAATCTCTATAATTGACATTAAGTAGAGATGTAACTTTTCATTACATGTATATAATAGTTTTACTTTGTGACTTTATGAAGTATTAAGGAATCTATATATCTTCCCACCAGTCCTTCCTTGGAATCTCTTGAATGATAGAGGCATTAAATCATCTTTATTGTACTGTTTGGTCTTTGACTTTGGTTCTTGACTGTTTTCCTAAAACCCCTTTAACTTATTAAGTGGTGGGGGTGGTGTGTGTGTGTGTGTGTGTGTGTGTGTGTGTGTGTGTGTGTGTGTGTGTGTGTCTTGATAGGAGAGTCTTACAGCATTATTAAAACATTTGGAATATTTTGAGCCTATATGTATATATATTGTGTGTATGTGTGAGATGTGACTCCAATATGTGGAATTTCTAGCACTACTTTGTCAGTGGAGAGTGAGTTCATAATCATTCACGAGACAATTGCCTAAAATGCAGGGTTTGGAGAACTTCTGGGTTAGTAACTATATTCATGTGGGGTACATGGACATGCCTTCATAGGGTTAGAGGTCCCTCAGTCAGGATCTTTCATAATCCAACACCTCTGGCTGTTAATCTCCATCTCTTGCAATATTTCTAATTCCTATATAAACTTGTGCATGAATCCCAAAATTGGAGGTCTATGTTCATAGCTTTACCTACAATCATACTTTTTTTTTTTCTGTTTTGTTTTTGTTTTTTGTTTTTTGGCCATACCTGGTGACACTCTAGGGTTACTTCTGGCTACTCTCAGAGATTGCTCCTGGCTTGCGGGACCATATGGGATGCCTGGGGATAGAACCAAGGTTCATCCTAGGCTAGTGCGGGCAAGGCAGACACCTTACCCCTTTCGCCACTGCTCTGGCCTCTACAATCAAACTTTTTTTTTATCAAACATTATATAGTAAATCCTTATAGATTATCAGCATATTGATACTATAACTATGTGATTACTTCTGGGATTGTGGGTGTATTTGGGGAAGTTTTGCAAAAATTAGTCCCATTGTATCTTTCATAATCACAGCCATCCTAAACTCGGCCTGTTGGAATCAATACTTTCTGAAGATATGTAATGCAGAATTCCTCCTCACCAAAGAGGATTAGGTTAATTAATATATCTAGGGAAGTTAGGTAATTCTGGTATCTTAGCATAATAAATTGGAACATTAATTTCCCACTCTAAGTTCAAACTAAACTTCTTTCTAGCTGCAATTCAACATGGCAGCCATTCATTAATTTCAACTCAATAGGGTGTGAGATCATAGTGTGGAGACAGGCATGACTTAGCAGCAGTGAGCCCTGTTCCTGCCTAGCTATTTCTATTCACCCACCTTTTCTCATCATTTCTTTCTCCTTGTGTTTCTTCTTTACCTTGTTTCTTGGATGCAGATCTTTTTCTGTGCTTGCTCTTTTTCGGTGATCCCATTGCTTTGCATTCCCCTGAGTGGCTCTGCGACATTTGTCATTGTGGTGTGCCCCTGGAATAAGGACATATGCTATGGCTATCTGCCCAGCTGTGTCCAGATGTCTGTAGTCTGAAGATACAGGAGATTAATACTTAGCCATATTTGGGATTAGGCACTTGCTCTGGGTTTTGGTTTTTGCTCATATTTCTCCTCCTCTGGTCTCTTTCTCTTTCAGCCAGAGTGATTCATTATAGAAGACGCATATCTTTTTCTCCGGGTGTGCTTGTGATGTGCAATGGTGCTGCTAGGGCAATTTTAGTTTCCCTTTCTATTTTAGCCCATTAAAGTCCTTCTTAAATAAAATGCGGTTTGTTAAATCATTGACAGATAATGAAACCAATGCTCTGGGTCCTGGGAGAGGACCAAGTGAAGCGGAGAGCTAGGGAATGACCACCAACGTGCATAGTTCAGCTAGGGAAATAACTCATGTGCATCCTTAATCTTCAGGAAAATAAAGTGTAGTTTCGTAAATTTATGGTAATGAGATGACTCGCCTGACTTCCTAACCCTTTTATTTCACCTGATACTGTTTCTAACACCTCGATGCGATGTGATCATCTTCCTTCTCCAAATTCAGGTTTATATGGAGCAAAGAGAATAAAGTGGATCATACACAAGTCTCTCTCTGCTAGCCAGGAGATTCATCTATTCTGTTTATCGACTGCTTGGAATTTCTTTCTTAGGAAGAAGTTACTCATTGGAAGAAGTCTGCGTGGTGCTGAGAGCCATCTTTTACAATTTAGGCACGCAGTGGAAAGATTTACAGTGTGTTTTCTTTTTGACTCTTTCCAGCTGCCTGGAGCAAACATTCATCTTCCGCTTTCTTTAATAGGATCTGACTTGTGACATCATGCTCTGAAAGGCTGTAGTATAATGGCCATGCTTGCTCTCTAACACACACACACACACACACACACACACACACACACACACACACACACACAGGTTTGTGTTTGTATAATGCAAACACTCTCAGATGTTATTTTTGAAGCCTTTTCTATTTTCCATTTTTCAAAGTGTTTAAGATGCAAACTTCCTTGGACTCTCTTTCTCCTGAATCCATTGGTCATTCCATTATAATCCAAGGCAACATTATGGCCATCATAAATAAGCCCCTCCTACAATGCACATTTAGGGTGTGGCTCATAGAAGCTCACTGATCCAGGCAATAGTGTGTAGCATACTGATGCCAATTATGTTATTCATTTTCTTTTATTGTTAGTATTATTATTTTGGTTTTTGGGCCACACCCGGTGACACTCAGGGGTTACTCCTGGCTGTGCATTCAGAAATCACTCCTGGTTTGGGGGACCATATGGGATGCCAGGGGATGAAACCGTGATCCCTCCTAGGTTAGTGCGTGCAAGGCAAACGCCCTAATGCTTGTGCCACCACTCTGGCCCAAATGTTATATATTTTTACGAAGCCTCTAATGCAAGAAGATTGACATGTATGCACAATATTCCATATTCACTGAAAAAAAGGTTGCTTTGGTTCTGAGGTTCTGGGAAGGTGGTTTCAGTATGTGGGAAGATTCCTTACCCCCAAGTTTGACCATGGATGAGAAAAGATCCTAAAGCTGTGCTCTTTAGAGCATTATAGATTATGATGGATTCTCCAAGGAGAAATACAGGCATGTGGAACATTTGAGCAGGGCCAAACATTGACCTGAGAATGTGAGAATCTTCTTGTTTGACTAGTAGGATGCTTACTTCCTCCTATAAGCCTGGGATTGTTGATTCCACACGGTTTTAGCAAAGTTTGATCATGAACGTTATTTAAGCAGCATGTCTACTACCTAAACTTGATCCAGGACTTTGCCATATCTCTAACTCTTCCCTCTCAATTTGAAGAAAGACATGGGTCAAATCCAAGGAAGTTTCAACCTCTCCACAGGAGCAAGCATCTATTGGGGCCAGAGCAATGATACACAAAAGGTAGTGTCCTTGCCTGGCATACACTGGACTGAGTTTTATCTCCTATCACCCTTTTGCTCTTCTGAACCCTCCAGAAGTGATTGATCTCCAAGCACAGAGGCAGGAGTAAGCCCCAAACACTACCAAGTATTGTCCCTAAAATATGGGCATCTATTAGATTCCTTAGGGTTTTCTCAACCTCATGATAAAGAACCAACCTAAATTCATTTTGGAAGTTTGAGAATATGAAAGTCCTGGTGGTTTCAGATCTGAGGCTGAATCCATGATTTCCATGCTGTCCACAGAACATCCAGGTCCCTCTCCCAACTCTGATCACTTCCTGGAACAGAATCACATCCTTTAGTGACCATGTGATATGCGGTGGTCCCCTCTTCCCCCCAATTTTCAACCTCTCTCCCAGTGGTGACTAGTTAGCTGTATCACACCCTCTTTGGCCTTCTGGCAGAAAGGAAGTGCTAATTCCACTTAGCCCTGAGGAACTCCCAAGCTCCCCCGCTGCTGCTGAGTGTACCGGCTCCTCAGCCTCTGATTGAAAAATGAGATCACTGCTAGGTCTTTTTCTCTTCAATGCAGGGAAGTGCAGAATGAGAAAAAGCCAAAAGAAACAAGAGTTCATTCTGTTTCTGTGAGGCTAAGCATATATATTAGTATCTTTGCCACACGGTGTTTCTGGGTGTGGACTGATTTATGTTTTTCTCCATGTCCATCAATTGTTGTCCCAACCCCTCAGCCCCAACCCCTGAATGTGACCATATGAGATAATAATTCAATTACAAGAAAATTATTCAAGTGGACTCTTGAAATTTATGATTAGTATCTTTAAAAGATGTGGACATTTGGATGCACAGACACTCTGGTACATTGAGCAGAGATGGATATGAGGAAAAGGGAAAAAGGGCACCTGTCTGTAGGCCAAGGAACTGATGATCCCTGAGGAATACCTAATTTTCTGACACCTCCATTTTTTAGTTTCCACTCTAGGACAGTGAAAAAATAAACTTCTTTTATTAAAGTTGTTGCCCAACTTCTTGTTAAAGTTGCCAGCATTTTGCTAGACAGCATTTTATTTTAGTTTTTGATCACTTTTGATTAATGCCAGTATGAGTCTCTTCGACATATGTGAATATGACTTCTGTAATCCCTTGATAGAATTGTGGTAACATTTTTATTTCTAGGAAGCCAATGTCTAAAATTAATAACAGAATTTATTTTTTCATAATGTCATATTAGAACTCATATTAGAAGAAAACTTTATGATTTGAGTTGCATCTTTTTTTATTTTCTATATCAATAGAGATATTCAAAGAATTGGCCATTGCTCCTTTGCTAGAAATGAAAAACATGATTCCAGAAACTTATTTTTAAAGAGTAGCTCACATAAAAAATCACCTTTGAGAATAGTATTTAAAAAAAAAAAAAGAAGTGAGGTTCATTACATTAACTCTGGCTTCAAACCAGTAAAAATATTTTCAAAATATATTCCACAGTGCAGTTTTAGGAAAAATGGCATTTTCTTTTTGATATCTAAGTTAAATTTTTATGGTAATAATTGTCTGGGCAACCTTACATCACCAGATGTCCAAGTCCACTTGTACAAATCTTGGTACCGATTTCTCTCAGATCCAAGGCACCCTTCCCAGAATTAGGAAGAGAAGCAGGAGGACTGAGAGTCTCAAGTGTGAATAACTTCTGAGTCCTCAGTATCCAGTTGACAGACATCATAAGAAGTGACCAGTATGATACAAGGACCCTGACTGACCTTTACTTTCCACATTAGTGGCAGGATTAGAGTTGTAGGAAATGGTTCTTTGTAGAAGAAGGTCTATGTTATTTAATGTAGAAGTTTGGTGGGTGCCATTTTAAACTATTGAGTCTCAAACATGGGCTGTTAAATATTATTTGAATTCTAAAATTGTAATTCCCATGCTATATTTTGCATTTAAATGAGTAATAAAAGAATTAAGTGAGTTGTAACGAAAAGAGAAAACAACTCATGAGGAAACGTTTTAATCCCGTTTCTCATTTGTGTATCTGTCCTCTGAGATACTTTTCAGAGCCTTTGAAAATATATTTGTCATGTATATTTCTCAAACACACTGCTAATATCCATATATGATCCAAATGTCAATTCTGTATTAACATAAATATTAGACAAAAATGAAAAAAATCAATTTTCTTGGCCATCCATTTTCATAATTTATATGTTTCTAGTTGTGACTTCATAAAGCTGATTTTTGAAGGTACTATTTGGCTGTGGTAAAATACATTAACCAATTCCCTACCGATTAAAATAATTTAGGACAATCTCATTTTAAAATGGGATGCAGTGAGAGTAGGGCTTTTGCCTTGCACTCAGCTGACTTGAGTTGGATCTATTTTCTTGCTAAATCCTCTAAACAGATCTTCTAAAACCTGTAGTGGTGAAAGTTGACATCATTATCTTGTTACAGATCTTTTGGGAAAACCTTTCAGGTTTTTTTTTTAAAGCCATTGGAAATTAAGGTAGTTGTGGATTTATCCTATATGGATTTTATTATGTTAAATACTATATGAAATGTTCCTTATATTCCCAATTTGAATGTTTTTTAAAATATAAGTATTGAATTTTGTCACATGCTTTGTTCAACATCAGTTGATTTTATTTTATGTGATTCCCACCCCTCTGGCAATGTGAAGCATTTTATGAATTGCAGATGTTGAAGTATATATAGCTTTGTCTCTGTGACGAATCTCACTTGATCATCATAAATAAATCTCTGGATGTGTTGTTGGATTAGTAGTACCAGGATCTTGTTGAGATTTTTGCATTTTTATTTATCACACATATAATCTGTCGAGTTACAGGTTACCTTTCTCACCTGGTCTTGGGGTTTTGTCTAATTATTAAACCTTGTTACATCTTCACAGGCTAAGAAAAGAGTGATATGTGAGGGAGGAGTAAAGGGAAAAAATGTGCCCCACTTACCCACCTAGATTCTAGCATTTCCAGAATTAGAATAATTTCAGATGTTCCACACTGGACAACAGAGCTGAGGACTAAAAGAGTCCGTTATCTTGGATCACACGGCGGTCAACTACACACAAAATAATGTTGCCTCCTTCTTGAGGTGTGTTTCCAACTTCCAAGGAAAGTCCATCTCAGCCACAATATTCATATGGGCTAAATAGAAACACCTACCTTAATGTTAAAGTCATGGCCGATTGGGAGCATTTCTGTTAGGAACTTAAATAACACCTGAATAGTTCAGTGCTCATGTCCTCCTTTAGCATCTATCATTCCGCATTAAGATTTTTCATCTTATTCAATTTCTCACAGCATACTTTATTACCTTCAAGGCATTTTAAATAATGAAAATAGAGAAGGGAGCAGTCTCAAAGTCAATGACAAATATTCAATGTCAGTTTGTCCAGTTCTTTATATCTAGTTCCTATTCACTTGAACCTTGTTCTAGAGAAGGCAGAGTGCAAACTTCCCTGGGAAGAATGTGAAATCTAGAAGTCAGGACTGGCTGCCCCTCTTCCTTAGATCTTTGATTCTGTGAAGGATTATTTTTGTTGTAGTGCTTCTTTTTATCAGCAGTATGAAGAAAATGTTTTTAGCTGACACAATAAAAACACCATTAAAAAATAAATAATGCATCATGTTTTCAATTCTCCCTTCAAGACATATAAAAACATCCCATTTCAATTATTTTAGTGGCATTTTTTGTTTTGTTTTGTTTTTTTTTTTTTTTTTGCTATGGAATGCTTGTTTCTAGGACTTGTCTGCTCTCCCTATCACAGAGATTTGTCTGGTATGTGGAATTCATTTCTGCTGTTTGAGAACACTGCTATTGGTCTTCTATTAAATGTAGAAGATCATTATAGCATGTGTCAGTCATCAGAAGAAATAAACTCAGACTCTGCTCTATGTGTTCGCAGACTTCATCAATTCTCCACAACAGATGCAGCTGTCAATTCCCTCCTTCTGCCTCTTTCCCCTGTTCAATAAAGAGGTACAGATGGTTTCTCTCATTGTACTCCCTTGAATCTTGGCATGAAAACATGGACTTTTCTCATCTTTCCCTGGAACCTTCCTTTGATTCAAAGGCTCATGGCCAGCCAGTGTGGCAGGAGATGGTTCTGCTTGGAACTGGCCATTTGGGAATCCCAAACGGAGCCCTGAACAGTCTGAAAGCAATAAGGAGCCACTCTCAGCATTCTACAGGGACAGCTGTCAGCTCCTATTGTCTCCTTCACTTGTCATTCTTACAGGCTCAGCTCATAGATGTCCAGGCCAGGAGAAAGGTCGCAGTGCAGCCTTTCTATGATGTAGGAAGAGCAATAGCTCATCTATCAGGAAGGCTAGCAGCTTCTAGCCAGGGCCTTTCAAGATCCAGGTCATTACAGGGAAACCAAGGAAGTCCTGTTTTGGTGTTAGGAAAAAAGAAGCTTTCAGGAATTAGAATAGAAAACATCTAAAATTCTCTCTCTGATGAACAGTTTTGTTCACCTTTTTTAGGTTGACTTTAGTGGCTTGTGCTAGGGTCAGAACAACACTTGGCATGTTGTGATGTGTTATGTGGGTGCCATTTCTTATCACATAGAGCCCAGAGGGTGCCCTGAGAGAAACAGCCAGGCTGCCATCAGGGGCCATATTTACAGATACCTCGATTTGGACCCAAAGTTGTTTTCTGATTTCCAAGTCACTCTCTAAAATCTAAGTTGCCCGGCATGAGGGAAGGTGGGCAGGAAAGAGAGCTATGCCTAGGTCTAGACTAGGACAGGATTGAAAATGTAAAGGGCTGGCATTGTTAGTAAGAATTGGGATGAGCCCAGGGGTCTGGACACAACAGGGCACCTTACCTGGACCCCCTCCTAGAGACATATCTACTTACTGTTCCATCTCCTCAACTGCTGCTACCCTCTGTCTGGGGAAACTGAAATGTACAGTGGATAAGTAGCTTTCTGAAGCCACATCACCCAAAGAAGATGGATGAGAAAAGTGAGCCAGCTACCAGTGGTCATGGGAAGGTGGTGGGGTTACCTGGGCACACAAAACCAGTGAATTGGGAGAGCACCCTGAGAGTGATTTCTGGTATTTGTGACCTCTGCTTTTCCTGAAGAAGTAGCACACGCACTACTCCCACCAATTTGTGCTTTCTTCTATTCCAGAGGGGCCACTGGGTGAAGTTGACTATTCCCAAGTGTGCTGTACTTTTGCAGAAGCTGAAGATGGGTGGGAAGGGTTGGGCACTGCCAGCTCTCTGGCTAGTGGCTAGTTAATCAAACTTGGTGGGACTCAATGATTACCCCCTAGAAGGCAGCCCAGATCTCCCACAGAGTTTGTTTTCTGAATAATTGGCCAACTGTGGACTCACTCCACTGCTCCAGTTGTTTTTGTTTTGTGGGGTAATGCTTTCTGCTAATTGGTGTCCTTGAAAGTGGGATTTCTGGAGGCCTCAGGATTTGCAACTCCTTGGTATGAAAATTTCTGTAGGTTATTGTACTATTTTTTTCAGTGGATTCCCTAGAATTCTTCAGAGTTGCTTTAGGGATACTGTGAAAACTTGATTACATTTTATAAAACATATATAAGATCATTTGAAAACTTCAGCAAGAGCCTGGAGAGATGGGACAAAGGTTAAGGCCCTTGCCTTGCAAACTGCAGACCAAGGTTCTATTCCTGATATCATCTATGGTTCCCTGAGCAACACCAGGGTTCACCCCAAAGAGCCAGGAGTAAGTTCTGAGTACTGCAGGTTGTATCTGCCAAATAAAAGAACAAAACAAACCTAGTAAAAGTGAGTATACTCATCAGGTTTTAGAAGAAATATCTTGCTAGGAGTTCTGTTGCTAAGTAAACTCTTAACTTCAGAAGGCAGACTTTGGAGATGGTACCCAAGGCCACAGTCAGCTGGGTCACTTGTTGGCATTTGTTGTGCTCTGATCCCTCACCTGAGACCTGGAGATGTCATGGTACCTGACTGGTGTATCTATGAAAGAAGAGAATGAACTTAAGACAGGAAATGTGCTAACAGTAATATTCACCAGAGAATACAGAAATGCAGTTCTTCTTGCCACACAAAACTGGTAATTCTCCTAGCATCTCACTCACCCATATACCTACTTGTGAATGCAGCATCTAGAAAGAAGGCTGGAAGCTCTATCCCAATTAATCTGTACAGATTCATTCATATACACATATATGTAAATACATCTATAACAGTATACACAGTTTTAAATGCTTTATCCTATATGTGTAACACAAGATCAGTTTATAGCTTATATTTATCATGTTATAGTACTTATATTTCTCCTATGCATATATTAATATGTGACATAATGTAAAATGAAACATGTTTATGCAATAAAAGTTATGCATATTAGATTGACTATTATTACATAGAGTGTCCTGATTCAGGACAAGTGTCTGCTGCTCATGGATCCTAAGCAAGAACAAGTAGTAACAAGGAAATACTTCACATTGTATTGGGGTTCTATCATAATTGTGTGGGTGGGTACTTCCTGTTTATTTCCATCTGCTGGTGATGGATATGTGTAATGTATTCTACATTTTTTCTGTCTTGAAATTATAACAGATTATATTTATATTATTTATAATAAAATAGGTTTTATTAATAAACATACTACATCTTCAACTTATATCCGAGCATTTATAAAATAGCATTTATAAATATTTGTAGAGGAGGATTCATTTTATATAGGGACATATTATATAAAATATCATTTGTATAGAGTGACATACGTATCTCAAAAATAGAAAAATGTTCAGAGCGAGATTAATCAATTACTGAGATATTACTAAGACATAATAAATACCAGCAAGTAAAATTGTACTTAACTCTTCAAAGAAAAAAATAACGCTGCAAAATACAATAAGCCAACATCTGTTTCCAGTCTCTTCCCACCTCGAATTAGTACTTTTATGAAACTTCTGGGGGTCTGTGGACATCCCTGGCTTTCATTTTTATTTGTGGATGAGCTTCTGGACCACATTCAGCAGTGTTCAGGGATTATTCCTGCCTCTGTGTTTCGAAGTAACCTTAGTAGTGCTCAGGGAACCCACGTGTGGCACAAAGATCAAAGCAGAGTCAGCTGCATATGAAGCAAGTATCCGACCTCTTATAGATCTTCTGGTTCCTAAAATTTTCTACAGACACGCTCCTTAAGACACTATTTAAAATATAACTCATTTTTTGTTTTTTAAAACTATTTCTTTTTCAAAATTTTTCTTTATTTAGACACCGTGGTTACAGAAATATTCATAATCGGGTTTTAGTTAAAATTTTTTTTTTGGTTTTTGGGCCACACTTAGTGATACTCAGGGCTGACTCCTAGCTCTGCACTCAGAAATCGATCCTGGTAGGCTTGGGGGACCATATAGGATGCTGGGGATAGAACTCAATCTGTTCTGGATCGGCAGCATGCAAGGAAACACCCTACCACTGTGCTCACACTCTGGCCCTCAGTTAAAAATATTTTAATGGAAAGATCAGAAAGATAGTACAGAAAGAAGGTAAGGTGCTTGCCTTGCACAGGAAGACTCCTCTTTGATTCTTGGTAGCCCATATGATTCTCCCCAAGCACCACCAGGAATGATTCCTGAGCATAGAGTCAGAAGTTATCTCTGGGCACTTCTGGGAGTACCCCCCTCAAATAATTCCCATAAATCTTTCTAAGGCAAATCACATCTTTGTACCACTTCCTCTGTTCACTCAACATATAAGATATATTACATAATTTTTAAAAATTTTGTGCAGTGATTCTCTTTGAAGAATGTCTCCCAATGAACTTACCCTTACTCTCTCTTGACTGATGCCTAGGAGAGTTGTTTACAATCTTTCATCCTCACCAGGAATGGTTGGATCTTCGTATGCAAATGGAAATGTCTCTCTAGGGCATGTGCCTAAGAATAGAATTGCTGAGCTATAATTCTTTGTCTCACTTTTGTATTTATTGCAAAACATCAAGCATTCAGCATTCATTATCATGCTTGATTTCCAACTTTGAAACAAATGTCATTATGGCATCTCTCTCCCATTTCTGCATGAGTCAGTAGAAGATGAGTTTGCAAGGAGGAGGGACAATACTTTGCAGTTGGATCTCCTTATCTGGATGACCCAGGATGCACCTGATATTCTCAGGCAGGCAAAGGAGATAACTGCAGTCAATCGAGTGATGGGCATCAGAGAAGGTTGGAGACACTATTTCTGATCAGAGCTGTGAACATGGCCTACTTAGGAGCCTTCTTAGGAGAAGGGCTTGCTCTTTCTCAGGAGAAATGTCAGACTTTTGTATTAAACATGTGCAAATTGGGTTTTTATTCAGATAGAGCATGATTATATTTGCAAGTTGTATGAGCTCAGAAGGGAAAGGCTAGCGAAAACACATTGTTTAGTATGTCCGAGTTTCTTTGGTGCCTGGGTTTTCTTTTGAGTTAAAAGCATATTAAAGCATATTAATTACACTTACAATATTTGATATATCAGCTTTGCAGACTGAGGCATTCATCATATTGTTAAGAGAGCACAGAAACTTCAATTCTTACCTAGGGTCAAGATTGTCAAGTTAGTTCAAGGTCACAAGTGATCCCCAGGTCTGGGTTAAATAGAAGGAGCTCAAGAACTGCCAGCCCTGGGCTGGAGAGATAGCACAGCGGTAGGGCATTTGCTTTGCATCCTGCTGACCTGGGACAGACCCAGGTTAGATCCCTGGCATCCTATATGGTCCCTCATGCCTGCCAGGAGCAATTTCTGAGCACAGAGCCAGGAGTAACCCCTAAGTGCCACCATTGGACCATTGGGTGTGTCCCCAAAACAAAAACAAAACAAAAACAAACAAACAATAGCCCAGCTGTTGAGTTGTTTGAGAATGGACCAGTCAGATATAATACCTGGTGTCTGAGTGTAGTTATAAAAGTGTCTCTTCTTTCTTTCTGGCTGTTTACATAGCTTAGGCAGCTCTTTCTAGGGAACTGGATCTAACTGAACCAACAACCATCTTGAACAGACAGGTAAAGCCTCATGTAAGCATCTCAGAGATAAGGATTCTTCTGCTGGGAAATTCCCTAACTAAGGATGGGCACATTGCTCTGCCTTTTGCTGATTTTGAAAGAGTTTTGACCAGGTCTCTCTTCTTATGAGTATCTACAATAAAGGGAACACGATTTGTCCTGAGTGATAATATAGGTGTTATGGTACTTGCTTAGCTTGGGTTTGACCCCAGTTTGATCCCCTGCACTGTATATAGTCTCCCAAATACTTCATGGAGTGACCCCTAAGCACAGAGCTAGGGGAAGGCTCTGAGCATAT
The DNA here is from genome assembly GCF_024139225.1 of Suncus etruscus. Classification (NCBI taxonomy): domain Eukaryota; kingdom Metazoa; phylum Chordata; class Mammalia; order Eulipotyphla; family Soricidae; genus Suncus; species Suncus etruscus. The sequence goes on along the minus strand of NC_064854.1, from coordinate 11,368,108 downwards.
ACCATTTTTCCCACCCTTAGAATAAAAAACAAGGAATAGAAGATTGCAGATGGGCTGTTCTTCTACACACCATGTAAAAAAAGTGTGTAGTTACAAACATCCATGAAATATTTGGGTACACAGTTAATGAGTGCCACTTAAAAACCTTGGCTTCTAGGTTTGTAATAGTAATGCTGATTGCTTTTGCTTCTTCTGTTTTTCTTTTTCTTTCAGATAAATCCCTCTAACATTTATAGGCAAGCTTTAGTCCTAGCTTTAAGCTTCTGTTCTTTATGGAACTCATCCAATGCTAAATAGTAACTTTCTCTAATAAGAATGTTGGACTCACTTGATTAAATTTACTGAGACACCAATCCTATAATTAGGGTTAAAATAGACCCCTTAGCAAGGTGTTGAACAATGTGCCTTCTCCTTCCTAATGAACTCTGCCTTTGTTTATTTTTTGGCACAGGCATCTTCTGCTTCTGAACGGAAACTGGAATCAGGCACTTTCTATCCATGTCCATATGGAACCTGCAGTGAGAATTGTGATCATTTGAGTTAGTCCTTTGTTTTCTGGCACAAGAATCATTCCCATGGTGCCTTGCACTCTTCTGGATGATCTACTTCTTGTTTCAAGAATTTTCCGCTCCTCCAGTTTCCCTGATGAACAGTTGTAGGCAGTTGAAAGCCAAATGGCAGAAAGCACTAGCTGACACGGTGAGGGTCTTCCTGTTCACATAACCTAGAAGTAGTAGAGCATTTATATTGATAATGTGTAATCAACTGTTTCTAACCCAAGGGAGGAATTTGGTTTTGGGATGCAAAAACAGAGATTTCATGTTAAAGAGAAAAATCCAAGTATGTGTCAGATGAAATCTCAGCAGTCTGGTCTAGATAAAGTTCTTTCATGATTCAACTTTTCCCATGGATGGGGATGATGCTGGAGATCAAGTTAGAGACCTGCCATAGGGTAACCCAGCTCATACCTTGCTTTCAGAGCAACCCACGACTGAGTAATCTTAACCCATGGGAGTGAGGGAGAAATGGTGGGTTGACTGGTAATGATGTAAACATTGAACCTGGAAGTTGCTGTGTTTGAATACAATTCCTGCTTTCTTCGCTGGGAGTTTTTGCTCCATGTTGAGCTCCCAGAACAACGTGGGCCTGGTGTTGATATCGCCTTATGAACAGTCAAGGGCTTTAGGATTTCTGAATTCAGGTCTAGTACCTTCCACACCCAGAAATAAGTATGCTGTCCTAAGAAGATCTTATTTGCTTAGACTTGAGATCCACCAGCTCATTAGCTACCAGGAGACATCTCCCAAGGAGATATAATTAAAAACCTTGTTACTTCCCCACCAGTCCCCTGGGATTGATTGGTTGCCCAAAGTACTAGAATTAGAAAATTTCAGGGTATATGGACTAGGAGCTATTTGGAAAGGACCTTAACCAAAATAAGATCAGGCCTCCAGTATGACATGGAAGTGGAGAAAAAGGCATTGCAGTGGCTCTTACTTGCATCCTACATGATGCAGATAAATAGATACATGTGGACTAATGCTGGGAAGGTGGCACGTTTTATCCCTAACCCAACAGGCTACAATGGGAAGATGTAGAGACTTTGCCATTATTATGAGCAGGTCACAAGTGCTCTGGGCTTGTTTTTAAAGCACAAGTTGTTTCAATGCTGCAGTCACCTTCTGAGAGGGGCCACCTTGGGCTCCAGTGAGAATATGGCTGGGAATTTGTCCACATTGTTCATGTCTCCTCTGCCAGCTGCAGAGAGCTGCACCACTCTGAGCCATGGTGACCCACAGATCTGTCATGAATATGTTATTTCATAGGGAAATAGCTTAACAGCCAATGATCAGAACCATTTATTTGATAGTGGAAGACCCTACTCTAGAAAAAAATGGACACATTTAGCTATGGAAAGGCTAGATCTCTCCTGAGATAGTCCTGGTGACCTGTGAATAATCTGGATACAGACAAGTTCTTAGAGGATATTGGGTCAGAGGTCTTAAGTGGCTGGATTGGAACTCATAGTAGCTCTCTCACCTTTTAGATCTTTGCTCTATGAATTTATGACTGATGTGATCTACAAAATCAGGGTTATCTTTAATAAGTGATGTGCTAGTGAATTTGGTTCTACTGTATTAGTGGCAGCAAAACATAAGCATTTGTGTACTGTCTGAAATAGATAAATCGGCAAGGGAGCTGTCATTTTGAGGATGAGTACCCAATTATGCCAAATCCAGGGGAGGCATTTGGCTTTGAAACTTGATTGGCAGCAAAGACAACTAGCAAAATTTGAGAGGAAAAGCAATAATCTTCCTTCAGCAATTATAAGTGGTTTGGATAGATGATGTGCCGTCATGTATGAACATTTCCTATTAATCAAGAGTGCACTGAAATGATTGAAATAAGGCTAACAGAGTATGTGGTCATCCAGGTAACAAAGTGAGTGACTTACAAGTGGTCAGATATTTTCACATGTCATTTTTGCTGGCATGATTAGCAGTTTAGAAATGAACATTTCATGCATGATGGTAGACCTGCGTGTTTGGTTTCATTTGTTAATATATTTTTGATTTCTCACTTTCAGTAGTGTTTGGTTCCAAGCAACGCACAGTCAAATTTGGTTAAGCTCTGGAACTCTTGGAGAAAGCACGTGTGTGTGTGTGTGTGTGTGTGTGTGTGTGTGTGTGTGTGTGTTGATGTTTAAGGTGCTTTAAGAACATACAGGCAAGAAATATAGGCAGGTTTGAAGAACTAAAACTGGAAACTATACATCTAAGACATAGGCACATCACTAATCTCTCTCTCAAGGGTTGACTGTGACTTCATTTCTGTTTTCCTTAATAAAGCTATTATGATAGTCTGTATTTCTGAAGCTAGATCTTTTCTGTTTCTTCTTGGAGCTACCACAAAATGGTCATTGATCCTACTGGGAGGCACATTCCTTTTCAATTTCAGATCCCAAGAATGTACCTGCTGGGATCAGCCAGGCTCTTTGGTGATGATATGGTGGTGAGACCAGTTGGGTTCTGCCTATGCATTAGGTCATGTAGGATAAAGATAGTGAGAGTTTGGGAAAGGGTGTCCAAGTGAGAATGTGGAAGGCTGTGACACCTATTTAATCATTTCTTTCAGTAAATTTGGTTTTTAGAGTGTCTGCACATACTATCCTGGGACATGACTTTAACATGATACCCTGTTGTTTGACCACTTAGAATTCTTTTGCTATTTGACTTAGGGAAATTTTATAAATGTAGAAATTAAGATTTGAAATCTAACACTGAAGCTTAAAGCTGTTAGACTTTAAGAAGAAATGTAACTTCTCTGATGCTATCTTTGCCTTCAACCTTAATCCATTAAACAAGAGTCTATAAAACTCCACGGCACCGCTGTGATAGTATAGTGGGTAGGGTGCTTACTTTGCATGATGTGCATCTGGGTTTGATGACCCATAGAAAGGGAACTTATATGTCCCCTAGCATTTCCAGGAGTAATCCCTGAGGGAGGGTATTACTGAGGGTATACGTCCCTCCCTCCAAAATGATTCATTATTGGCATGGGAGTTTTATAAGTAAGTTGTACTGTGAGGCTGTACATAGTATACTTTGTGTCCTTTGGGATTCTCCATAGATTTGTTTCTTGGCATTTGCAAACTCTGAAATTCTGTAATTATGAAATTAAATATGCTTACCGATTTTTACTTATTAAAAATTATACTCATAACTAAGAGGAAAATGAGCAAGATAAGAGAAATATTAGGAAATTACAAATTTAAGAATAGAATAGTCAAGCCAATGGAACAAAAGGTCCAGTTACACTTAATCTGGTCATCCTGTCCCCTATTTACCTTCAGTGTGGGATATTCTTTTTTCCTCTCCTTTGTGTCCATTTGATTATAGAAGTCCAAGAAAACCCATGGCTATCTGGGAAAAAACAGGGACGGAAGATGGAAGATTCATGACTTCTATATATTTGCGACTTTTTTAATTGGTCTCTGTTCTTGCATTAGTTTTAGGGGAAACACTTAATTTTTCAATACTTCAGATAAATTATAATTAGGGGGAAATGTTCACAATGTTTATTGTAAATACAACCGTAATAACCAAAGTACCAAGTTGTGCCAGCTACTAAGTGCATGCTAACTCCTGGCAGTGGATGGATGGGATGATGAAGTTCAAACACAAGTGGGATGTGTGCAAGCCAAGCATTGTATCTGCTGGGCTAACTATCACTCTGGTCCCTAACATAGGATTTTGTCTTGTATATTGGTCACTGGGTTTTATGTGTAATTCTGGTGGAAATAAGTCTGAAATGGACTTAGAAAATAGGAACTAGGGGCCAGAGCGGTCTGTGATAGAAGCAGACACTTGAAATGGGTGATGGTGATAGAATATTGTGTAATGAAATTCTATTGTTAATCAGTTGAAAATGAAAATCCTAAATAAAAATTTAAAAAGTTAAAAAAAATGGTAACATATATCCTCTCATTTTATTCTTGTTTTGTGGCACTGGGAAGGACCCTTTTATGCGTGAGAGATCTGTGATCAGGTAAATTCAAGTGCTTAGCCTAAAATTCCAAATGGGAGTATGTGTCAAAAGTAGACTCAAAATAAGATATTTCTGGTTCGTTACTTTCTTTCATTTCCCTCCAGTATAGTCCTCTCCTAGGATCCTGTTAAAGTTTATTAACTAAGATCTAACCAATAGGGAAGTAATAGCAATGGCAGTTAAGTATATGATTGTAGTTGTGGTAACATGGCTATAATCATGCTCATATTTACAGTGTTGATGCCCAGAGTCCCTGCACCTCACCATCACTGAAGGGCCCAAAACACTCCTTTACTATTTTTAAATCGCCTTTCTACTGACTGCTTCCTGTCCTACCATGCTACCTGTCCTACCATCATTTTAGTCTTGGAAGTCAAGTTCAAGTGTTTGTCACTGTTCAATACTGTCTACTGCAAACATAGAGACAGAAATAGATTTGAAAATAAGAGCCAGGCTCTTTTGGATTTTCAAGTTTAAAATTGTGTTCTTTTTTCTTATAATTCCTTTTTTATTTCTCTGACCTTAGCTGAGATTGACGTGTTTTCTAAATTTAGCTGGTCATGTTTTGTTCTTTTCTTTCCAGTTAAGCTATGAGTTGGTTTCTCTATGGAGAACCATTCCCTTTTCCTGAGGTTATGAGTGCAAATAAAGATTATAAATATTTAAGCAATGTGTGTGCATTCTTTTCTTTTCTCTTTCCATGTGGTAGCAAAATATCTTCTGAATGCTTTTGAATTGCATCCTACCCAGCAGTCACTGGGTACTAAAACTCAGCCTCATTGGCTTCCCATGGGTGAGTGGCCTAGCTCAGATCCCTATAGTCTGACTAATGGAATGGAAAAATGCTCATAGCCAGGACTGAGCCATGTGCTTCATCCATCCTTCCTCACTTGCCTGGCACCCTTAGTTAGGAAAATCTGCCCAGACCCAAGCACATTGACTCATAAGCATATTTGAAGTTTGAACAAAAAAAAATCTCTTTGGATAACCAGAAGAAGAAATAAATGGCACTAGGTAGATATCACAAGAGCTGACCAGTTGAACATAACAGGCCTCCATTTGCTCTCTTCTTCTGAAAGACCTGGCATGCACTTTTAAAATATTTTACTTTATATATACATTTTGTAAGTACATATACTTACATACTTTAAAAAATGTGCCAAAACATGTGATCCCTCCTACACAAATACCATTTTCCATTTGTCTCAGTGGCTCTTGTTTACTTATAACTTTATTATTGTAGACTGTGAATCCTTTTGCCTAAAGTAAGGGATGTGGCATGTTGACCCACAACAACAACAACAAAAAACTAGCAGGTCTCAGTAGTAAAAGAGCAAAAAGCAACAAGCCAAAGAGTGTCTCAACTCTAGTGTGATCAGTTCATTGGATTCAATGCCATTGACCTTCTCAGACTTTAGTCAATCCAGTTGGAAATTTTGATAAAAATCAGTATGTTGCCACCAATAACACATTGAGTTGAAAATGACCTTTCTGGAGCTCCTAAGTTAGACAACAACAACAAAATTAAGTGTTAACCTTGAATGCCAAGATCTGGATAGAGGATTACATGACCTATCAACTTCTGGCCTTATTTAATTTTGTTCCAGCCCACAGATAGTTTCCAGTTTCTCTGCTTTGTGAGGACTCCAAGCTTTAATCATCTTTGACTAAGTGCATTTCTGAGTTTAACTATTGGTGGTCCTCACATTACTTGGCTTGGAGCAGTGTAGTTTAATGGCAAAAATATGGAAAGGGAGAGAAGGTACAATCTTTAAGTTGATTGGCTGTTGTCTAGAGTTTTTTTCTTTTATGGCTAGATATCTAGAGTGGTATATAGAGGGGGGACTCAAGCACCCGCTGGGCTCCCGTGACTTGGGCATTGCCCACAGATTCCCAGACGTTGCTAGTTTATCTAACTGTTTTGGTACATACCCTTGAAGTTCCTGGAATTGGCTTTTCTGACCTTGTCCCTTCTGTCACATAACTGAGGCCTGTCATGGCAGTCTTTATGTCTAAAGCAAAGCAGGGTTACAGAAGCAAAACAGCAGTTAACTCCAAACTTACATTCCCTTCTAGCTTCTAACAAGCAAAGTGTCTGGTGCATAGTAAATGTTCTGACAGTACTCAGGAAATGAAAGTTGCTATAATTAGAGTATTATCTACTCTTCCAATTAAGGATATCATCAAGTTGTCTTCAATTAAAACCACTGGATGGACAAGCCAACTCCTGAATTAACCTATGAGCCATAAACCTATCTCATCACAGTAGGGTGTGTCCTCCTTAGCTTTTATTTCCCTAGGGAAAGAGATGACAGAAAATGTAGCCAGAAATGGTTTGATTTCCATAATTAGATGATAAGGATAAAATGGCAAGCCAGGTTATCAACATCAGGGAGGGAGACATTTTCTCTGGATATGCAAATACTTTCTTCATTCTCTTTTTCTCCCTCTCTCCCCACTTCCTCCCTCCATGAACACCTAGAATGGCAGGGCTAGGTATGAGAGTCAAGTATCATATTCATAAATTTTCATTTAGACTCAAATATCAAGTGAAGAAAAAAATGTAGTTTCCATTTCTCCATACCAGTAGACAACAACCCAGAAGTTTAGCTCATCTGCTAGAATTGACACCTGCTTTGGGAATGCATTATTTAGTGGAAATACATTCTGTTTAAGCATACTCCCAAAATTAGGGTCTGCAGAGGCTCTTGCTGAAACAAACTGCATTTTCTAAGTATACCCCAATAAGCAGTGGAGGAAATTGGCCTGGAAAATTCTGTTTGGCAGAAGGAGAATGGCAGACTGGGATAATGACCACATCAGAATTATTTGCATATGGATAATTGCATCTTGACTATAAGCAACAATCATTTAAGCTTTTTTGCTGGAATACTCAACTTCTTATTTTACTGAACAAAACCCCCTGGCGGGTCACTTTCCCCACAAATAGAGTGGTGTTGCCTGGGTGGGGGGTTTTCTAGATGGCAGAAGGCATGTGGTGGGGTTGCTTCTCATCTGGAAAATCTTGAAACAGGACTTTGATATCCAAAATATGTACATGATAGGATAGCCATTTGTCTAGCATACACTTCTCTGAAATAAAAATAAATATATGTATCATTGTGTATGTAGGTCTCCATACCAACTAGCATGTAAATGGAATCTTCGTTATGTTTGAAATTCAGTTAAGATTTTTTGGGGCCACACCCTGTGATGCCCATGGGTTACTCCTGGCAATGAACTCAGAAATTGCTCCTAGCTTGGGGAAATCATATAGGATACCAAGGGATTGAACCGTGGTCCATCCTAGGTTAGCGCATCCAAGGCAGATGCCTTACTGCTTGCACCATTGCTCTGGCCTCCAGTTAAGATTTTTTTATCTCCATTTTTATTGGTTTTGGACCACACCTGGTGACACTCAGGGGTTACTCCTGTCTATGTGCTCATAAATCACTTCTGTTTTGGGGAACCATATGGGATACCGGGAAATCGAACCAAAGTCCATCCTGGGTCAGTCGCGTGCAAGGCAAACACCATACTGCTGTACCCCATACTCCGGCCCCATCTCCATTTTTTTAAAACTAGACTAACTTTGCATTATTCTGTTTCTAAAACTGTATTAGTGCTTTTATGTACTTTACTTTCATCCAAAAATATGTATTATTAGTGATATTTGAAGTTCCAGTATTTGGTCCAAGACCTACCTAAATTAATTTGTTTTTGAACTCAGATAGTTTTTATTGAAAGAAATTTACGTAGAAAGATGTGAGGAGAAGGGAAGAAAAGAATATGAATTCAAGACACAACATAGGATTCACTGGAGTGGAAAACTCAGAGGAAAAAGAAAGATACTTATTCAAGAGAGAACAAGGGTTTCAAAGAACAAGCTACCTAAATTAATTTTATAACTGTAAAACTTTATCTTAGTAATAGAAATATATATAACCATAAGGTATAAATATTCTAGTAAAATATTTATAATTTCTATATTGTAATTACAAACTTATCATTTATTCATATTATATTAACATAGAAAAACCAGAATATAATGTTTAAATACCGATCTATAAATAATGGATAGTATATTTTCTCCATATATGCATATATCTTAGTCGCATCTATTGGCATAGAATAGAATCAATGTAGACATACATTTCAAGGTACCTTCATTTAAAAATATTTATGCATCAACATATAAAACAAATTTATCATGTAATAAAGACAAGTTATATAAGTATATAAATCTGTAGATTGGGATGGATCCCTTTTATAGGGAAGTTTACCATTTTGTACACAGAATCACAAGTTATTTTATTGTGAGACTGTCACTGGAATCTAAGTCTTCCTGCCTCTGTAAGTTGAATGTACAAAGTGTGCTATTGCTAGTTTGGGTAAATATGAATCGCACTTTTGCAAATTTTAGATGAAACATTTAAACAGCATTCAATAATGAAGATATTGATTTCTCTCTCCTTCCTGGTTCTTTGTACTACTTTGTTTCATGGAACTGCTCTTGGTTCAGTCCCAGAAGGTGTAGATCCATCCCTTACTCCCAGTAATCTCTATTTTTAGCATTGAGAGCAGACCTCCAGCCACGGACATGTCTCACCGAGCATTTAATCCCATTGCTTAATTTTCAGTGAAATTTTATATCTAGTTTCTGGGTCAAATGATAACTGAATTTTGGTTTGTGATATAGCTTGAAAAGTCCTAAGTTGGAAAATGTTAAAATAAATCTATTTGTTTTTGGGTTTGGGGCTGTCTTACCCAGATGTGTCTTCCCATCTAAATTGCTTGAAGGTGAGTGGTCACTCCCCTGCAATGCCCAGGGGAGAATATGGTGCCAGGGATTGAACCCTGGGCTTTCTTCATGTAAAGTATGTGCACTCAGCTCAGTGAGCCATCTGTCTGCCCCCTAAATAAATATATTAAACAAAAATAATTATTTCCATAAAAATGTGCAAATGCACTAGTTAATCATTGAGCTATAGACCTGAGGAAATATAATGACATGATTTTACTTTTTACCATGCTAACCATTTTCTTTCTTTCTTTATTTTTATTTGTTTTTGTTTTGGGGCCACGCCCAGTGAAGCTCAAGGGTTACTCCTGGCTCTGCACTCAGAAATTGCTCCTGGCTTGAGGGAACATATGGGACACTGGGAATTGAACCCAGGTCTGTCCTGGGTCAGCCATGTGCAAGGCAAATGCCCCACTGCTGTGCCACCACCACTGTTCTGGCCCCATAACCTTTTACTTTCTATGATCATGACTTAACTTGCTATTCTCTCTCTCTATCTCTGTCTCTCTCCCTCTCTTAACGCTCTGACCATAAGATCATCTCTGCTCTCAGGACTGTTTGCCCAGAGAATTTTCTAGCTGCGAATACATCACCCATTTTCTGATTTTCCTTATAAGTACATCTTCGTTTGTACCCCTTTGCGAGGTGTTAGTAATCTGAAAACCTGCACTCCAGTCCCTGAAACAGTGCTCTTGGTACAGGAGGTGCAAAATAGACATGAAATTATCTTGTCAATTCACATGTGGCTGAAGAAGACTTAACTGGTAGCATTTTCGTTGTCAGATACTTTCTAGTTTGCAGTAATTCAGTCTCATCTGGCACTTTGCTCTTTTGCAAAACATGTTTCTTCCAAGAACACCTTTAGCCAAATCCCCAAGGTATGGGACACAACAAAAACCTAAGATAGGAATTACAAATCAAAACAACTCAATGGGGGTATGGAGAGTCGGTATTATATCCGGGGAGGCACCAGGCTTCTCCTGACTCTACTTTGAGATCACTCTTGGGCAGTACTTTGGGGACCATATGTGGTGTTCATATGTGCAAGGTTGGACTGGGATTGGGTACATGCAAGGCAACTGCCTGGACATTGTATTATTCAGTCAATTCCAACAGTTCATGTTGGGATTATCTGATAGATCAATAGATAATTTCCTTTTAAGGAAGAGAAAAACTCACGCTAGTTTTCAAGTTTTCTGGTGCCTTCGGCTTTATCCTACTTCCTCTTGATGTGTTTTTTGAAAATGCACCCAGGACCCAAGTTTCCTAGGAAGATCTCACTGTGCACCCTACCAGTACACCTAGCTGATGGGAGAGAGTGAAAGAAACAGCAATTCTATAGTGTAGCTCCATTGAGGCTACTCTGGTAGTTTCTCTGCTCCTTTAGCATTTGAGCTGCTCAGGGGCTTGGAGCAAGTAGAGGCAAATTCTGCTCTTTAGAAAAAAAACAGAGTGGCAGTGCCAGCTAACTGGGGTTGAAATTCTAGTCCTGTGCATCCTTGCTAGCCTCCTCCTCTTTGTTTCATTCCCACACACATTTCTACTGTGCTCTTTCTGCTCTGCCAGCAAGGCGAGTTGTGAAATACCTGGGGGTGTATTCTCACTTCTAGATGTTCATTATCTCTCTGTGCCCTGCACTGTGGATATTTATTTCCTGCAGCCCTCAGTCTGCAACGAAAACAATAAACTCTGCTGTTTGGTACGGCAACACCATCTTCACTGGGTTCCTCCTTTGCAGGCGCTTCCTTCAGAAACCTTGATTTTTCCCTTTTAGGATTTTTGTTTGCCCAAAGTGACCATTTTTCACATCATTTCACCCTACAAAGAATCAAGACCAATTGGATGTTTAAATCTCTTTTTCTTGACTGTCACCGCCAAGCAACTTCCAGATGAAGATTGAGGTGCTCTGAAAAGGACTGGGTTTGAGACTAAGATGTGTGAAAAGTAATGAGTTTTTGTTGTTGTTGTTGTTTGTTTCAGAAAGCTAAAAATCTCCTTTGAAATAATCATATTCCTTTCCCTTAAAAGAGGGTTTTTGTTTGTTTGTCACACCCGGTGGTTCTCAGGGGTTACTCCTGGCTCTGTGCTCAGAAGTCGCTCCTGGCAGACTCAGGGAACCTTATGGGATGCCGGGAATTGAACCACCATCGATCCTGGGTAGGGTGTGTGCAAGGCAAATGCCCTACCATTGTGCTATCTCTCTGGCCCCTTAAAGAGGGTTTTAGAAACTAGTTCAAGATCTATGAATGCCAATGAGACTACACCTGAGAATTTGGTTGTCTCATTTGAGTTTTATTCTCTGGCTATTTCAGAAAACTAATCTCTTCCATTTTTTCATATGTCTGGAGCAGCCATTGTAGCAAATAATAGATCAATAGCAAAAGTGCTTACATTCAAAATGCAAGTTTCATTTCTTTCACAGCCACTTGATGGACTCCCAGAGAATCACCAGCAGAAAGTAGAAACAAGAAATAATAGAGAAAGTAATTTCTGAGTTATATATATTTTTGTTTTGCATGTCATTGCCTAAAATACGTACCTCATGCCTTATTCAGTAAAATTTTGTCAGTGATAATATTTGTTATAAATACTTAATAGTTGAAGGGAGATGTTCACTGAGGATGAGGAAATAAGGTTATTATTTTCCCTTTGAAAGTGAGCCAGTTTATTATTCATGATTGCTTTGAGATATACAAGACTTAAACTTTGCTAGAGTAGGAAAGCCAGCTGGATATTTATTTTTTCTTACAATTAGTGGGCTGATAAGAAGTCAAGAGTGAATATAGTTGTACCATCAGGTTTGACTTGAATCTTGGCCACAGCTCTTGTTCCTATCATGGTCTCAACAGGGCTGCTGAAGCATGGCCATCAAATGAGCATTCCAGAAAGGAAGACTGGCAAGAAGAAGGGGCACAAAACAACTTTTCAGGTGTTAGATCCCCACTTACATTTCAAGATAGAATTAGATCACAGGGTCACTCCCTGTTCCAGAGAAGTTTGGGGAGGGGACCATTTCATCTAGTGCATTGCATATCAAGCACCTTTTATTATTTATTTATTTATTTATTTATTTATTTATTTATTTATTTATTTATTTATTTATTTATTTATTTGGATCACTCCCTGCAGTGCCCAGGTGTTACTCCTGGCTCTGCATTCAGAAATAGCTCCTGGCAAACACGGGGGTGGGGGGACCATATAGGATGCCGGGATTTGAACTGCCGCCCTACCTCTATGCTAGATCTCTGACCCCAGAGCGCATTGTTACATGCAATAAGCAGTGCTCATTTAACCTATAAATTGGCATTTTGGTGATCAGGGAAGAAAGATATATCAGGTTGTTTCAGGTTAGTAACCTGATTTATTTAATTAATTAAATGGCAATAAGAAAACATGATGAATGCATGTTTGTAAAAAATGTTCCTCTCATAAATTTTGGAAAGAAGAATGTGTGAGTGTATATGTGTGTGTATGGGAGAGAGACAAAGAGACAGAGCGTGTTTGAGTGTATTTGAGTGTATATGTGTATGTGTGTGTGTGTGTGTGTGTGTGAGAGAGAGAGAGAGAGAGAGAGAGAGAGAGAGAGAAAGAGAGAGGAGAGAGAGAGAGGAGGTGCATTGTATGCATACATATGCTAGAATGTAGTTATGCCTATGCCCAAGATTACATTGGGGGCTCCCCTCTGCCCTCTAGACACTAAGGCCCAACCATACTCTTCTGTCTTTATCCTGGGAAAACCCAGTCTCCATTGCTTGTCAAGATCAAGTTCTCTGATCCTGCAACATAACCAGAAACATCTACTTTTTATTTACTGTGTGTGTGTGTGTGTGTGTGTGTGTGTGTGTGTGTGTGTGTGTGTGTGTGTGTGTGTGTGTGTGATTCCCAGCAGTACTCGGAGTTTACTCCTTGCTCTGTGTTCAGGGGATCATTCCTAGGATGAGTCACAAACAAAGCAAATTCATTGACCCCTAGACTATATCTCTGGTTCTCAGAATCTCCTAATCTTGAGATACACTCTTCCTTCATATCCAACAAAATATCTTGTTCCCCAGGAACCATCTCAATACCTTCTCCTATCTTTATATCTAAGGTGATTTACAACAATGATATTTTAATTGTCCCTTGACTTCTCTCCTACTCAAAACTTCGCTATAAAAACTCTTTCTTCCTTGCTCTAATCAAAATTGAGCTTAATCTCTTTTCACTGCAAGGTCCTACAACTGTGGTTTTTTGATAGACACTCTTCAGAAAGTTGGTTTTTCTGTTTTAACAATTATCATGGATTTATTTAAAATGAATGTCCTTGAGAATGACTAAGAAAAATAATCATATATACTCATTATTTAGAAGTAAACATTTTTTTCCTATGAAAGGAATTCATCCAGTTATATCTTGCCAGACACAGTTTTCTCCAATTTCACCAGAACCCTTATATTTGGGACTTGTAGTCCAATCAGCACTTTCTAAATTAGCCAGTGAGTCAGTCATAGCTGATGTTAAGGCATCTTTGGTTCAGCTAAACCTACTTATTTCTTGCATATATTTCAATAACATTGTAATTTCTGTTTCATTTATTGGAAGGCTCAACCAACAGACTGAGTAGACTCATATTCTCTGGGAGTGAGTTTTCCTGGAATATTCATCACATGACATTTGACTAGACCTTTTTTTGCACGGAACTTACTTTTATATATTACAGCAAAGGAAAAATATTCTTGTCACACTGACCTAAGTATTCCTCATTCAAGAGTTGACTTTTTCTCAAAAATTAATAAATTGACATTCTGTTTCTCTGCTTTAGTCTTTGGGGGGATTTAAACAGTCTTAAATTGGTCTCTGAGCTGGATTATCTTTGAAAACAAGCAATGCAGGTCTCTGGGGGCATTGTAATGGCTCTTCTGGCTGTACCCCTGAAAAGATTATAGTAAACTCATTTTAATTTTCTATTTTCATCTCCTCAACAGACTCACCACTGAAGTTAGTACTTGACTTGGAATCAGGTCGATTAGGCTATAATCCCAGATCTACTGTTTATTAGCTTAATATTTGGGGAACTTATTGAAGTTCTTTGACTCTCAATTTCCTGCACTCTAAAATGTATTTATAATTGGGATTCTCTGTAGGTCAGAAGAGGTAATCTGGTATTTTCATTAGAACAATTCCTAGTGTATAAAAATTCCTTAAAAGAAAAAGCCCAAAAGTAGTGCTCATATTTTCCAGATAAGTTCACACTCCAGACAATTTTTTGTCTTGGTAGTGGTGTGTGTGTGTGTGTGTGTGTGTGTGTGTGTGTGTGTGTGTGTGAATGTTGAAGACATTAGCACTAAACAAATCACTTGGTGAAGAAAATTAATTTTTCTAAATTTCATTCGCTTGAGATCAAAGATGAAGTCTGGACTGAAGTTTTCATCAGATATCATAAACAAAGAGAAGGAATGTTATGTTAGACAGTCAGGAACTGCCTTCTGCCTGAGGCCAAGCACGATGGATTCTGGCTAGACAGAGTTTTTCTTAAGACTGGGTTTAATAGGGAACAGGCAGGATAGGGAAGACAGAGGGCTTACAGCAGAAACCACTAGTCCAGACAACAATCTTTCCAGGGAAGCCTTTTGGGAAATCCAGCTAGCATCCCAAAGAAATAGGAGAAAACACCAAAAGAAAATAGCCACACCATGAGAACCAGCCATGTCCCCTCCCCTTGCTGCACTTCAACTAAGAGTTCTTATATCCCTTTAATGTCTAAATGAGTTACCAGGATTTTCTATTTAATAGATTTCTTTGAGCTTAAAAGGATAGACCCCTTTTAAGGGAGTTTATTAGGAGTGATATTTGTTTTTTGTTTTTTGGGCCACACCCAGTGATGCTCAGGGATTACTCCTGGTTCTGCACTCAGAAATTGCTTCTGGCTTGGGGACCATATGGGACGCTGGGGGATAGAACCATGGTTTGTCCTAGGTCACCCCTGTGCAAGGCACACTGAGCCACCGCTCCCACTCCAACTAGGAGTGATGCTTGACTGCAGAGCCAGGAATTAGCCCTGAGCATCACTGGATTTGGATATGAAACAAAACAAAGCAAAGCTAACCCCCATGCCATTTTGGTGACATATGAGCATATAGAATATTTGTATAATTTATGCAATGTTGCATACAATCTAGTTATCCTGTAAATACTTTATATAGTATGGTCTAGCTAGAAATTTGCCTATTTGGTGGGATTTAATCGCTTAATCGGTGTTCTACAGATCAGATATAGAAGGCAGCATTTAATTCTTTGAAAAATTGCCATGTTTCAGGCCTTGTAAAATATAGACTTGCATAACTTTTCTAAAGGGGATTGATAAAAAAAAATTAATAATTAAAATAAGTTGAAAAACCTTACCGTACATTTTAATAGGTTGTGACAGTACAATGCACTCTCTTTAATATTGCTCCACTAAACTTTACAAGATTTAAAAGAGATTTTTCACAAGAACTGCTTCCACTGTTAAGCTCTCTTTACCACATCCCCTTCACTCATATAGAAGAAACACTTGAAAGTTAGAAAAAGATAAAAACATGACAAGAAGTAAATGTAACTCCTTTGCTCTAAGCAAAGTTTTTAGGAAAAAATGGTCATGAAGCTTTCATTAAAAATGATCTTTTGATAATGAGATTTCCCCCCACTTTCTTTATTGAGTTCATTTACTCCACAAACTTCTGATCAGAGCAGCTGTCCCAAGGGCTCAGGAACTCAGGGTGAGAGCGAGAGAGTGATAAAGGAAAGAGAAGAGAGATTGTATATGCATGTGAGGCAGAAACTTCTTTAGACAGGACTATGATTTGCAGAAGAAACTACATGGGCAAGTGGAAAGAGTCAGATAGGCTGTGTGCCAGGTTGTACCACCCTGGCATACCTTCTGACCCACCAACCCTGTATTTGTAATCCTCAAGTATAAAATGTTCTGAGTGAACTTAATCTGATGCAAAATTTTTCTCATATGGGGAATTTCTTCTCCTTTCTTTTCTACTTTCCAATAAAATTTTCTACTGTCTAAAAAAATAAAATATTCTGAGCATTACACTTTTATGTTTTTGGTTAAGTGGTAGCCAGGATGAATGTGGTAGTAAAATACAGAATGTGTGGAGGCCAATAGTCACACCCATTTATTTATAGAAGGAGTAAGAAAATTGATTATGGGGAAAACCATATAATCTTTCAGAAATGAAGACTTTTCAATGCACAGCCAAATTCTTCCTCATGGGTCACAGATAAAGGATATTCGACTTGTGTATGCTTGGAAAAACAGTTAAGTTTTTAATAAAGGGATGGTAGAATGTGGTCATTAAGAGTTGGGCCTTCAGCAGAGCGCACATGCTAGGAAAGCCGTCCCCCTCCTTTTTTTTTTTCTGGTATGTTAGGGTTGTTGGTCGGACAGCAGGCCACAGATCTCCTGGACTGAACACTTGGTCCAGGAGACTGGGATCCCCCACGCCAGGCGGGTCTTCATGGCCGGCCCTAGCAACTCGGGCCCTGGGCGGGCGGAGGTGGGAAACCCCTCCCCTATGTATATTGGGCCCCCTGTTTTGTTTGCTAGCAATACTATTTTTCAAAACCGCCCGGGCGCAAATGCACCCGCGTAACAAATATACTTTTTAAGCATTATCCAAAAACGTTCCTGATCCTAAACTGTTCCTAGAAATAGAATTAGGATGCCCAAGATTCTGATAAAACACTCAAATTGACCTTTATTGTCTAATCTTTTATGTATTGCCTCTCCCCTCATTCCTTTGTCTCTCCTACCTCCTCATACCCAAACCCTGAACCATTATCTTCCCCTTATTCAACCCTCCTTATCCTCAGTTCCTAATTGGGTAGACACCAAGACTGACCTTCTGCCCCAACACCAACATCCAGTTCCTCATTGAATGACACCCTCTCGGTCCCCAGCTCATGCCTATACAAACAACTGCAACCAACATGCCTGTTGACCCATGCTTGGTGGCCCTTCATGCCCCCATCAAACTATAGACTGTTGCATGATACCGGAATCAGCTTCAGCATAACCCCTAGGTCAAGGACAATATAGGGTTCCGTAATGCCGCAAAACATGTCTCAAACTCAACTATCACATGTTGTTTTCAAATGCCCTTGTTTTCTTCCTTTTTTTTTTTAACATAAAAGGGTCACATGTATCTCTTTTGTATATCTCAAATGTATTCCCTTAACATCTATAACTCTTTTCAAATATCCTCATATAGTGACAATTTTGCCCACTAGATTAGTTATTTGATTGTTTGATTTTCCCCCTGTGAGATCTGTTTTATAAGCAATACTGGTAGAAAAGTAACTCTGTATAGATTTCACGTTTATACCAAGTTACGGGAAATGTTGGACTTTATTTGTTGGCCCCCAGATGCACTAACAATATCTTGTGGCATTGCTTCTCTTTTGCATAGGCACATTAAAATGAGAAAATAATACATATGCAAACAAGTTCTTATCTAATTGAGATGGGAACACAAATTTGGTAATGTAATTAGGCCTTTCACCCTGAACATTGGCATAATGATTTGGCTCAGGCCTCAGAAGAATGGGCATCGCCCACACACACCTGAACTATGGAAACAACCACAATTGTCTTTAACATTCCCAGGATCCAAGCCTCTACCAGAGAAGACCTACCACTGCTTTAGCATTGACTTACTCCAAAGAGTACTCCCAACACCCAGGCGACTCAGCAACAGTCTGCATGCAGGGCAGATTGCTCTGCATTTAATGATATGCTGAAACTAGAGGATGCTCCACATCGATGCTGACATCGATGAAAGAAATGCCCAGAATCCAGAGTCTTTAAATATAAAAGTCTGATACCAACTATAGCTAAAGTGTGAAAAAGTTTCACCGGGACCTTGAGGATGACTGGAGTTGGATAGACTGGTATGCCTGGAACCCAGAGTCTGTCTTATGCCAATAAACTTCTGGGGTGAAGCCTTTTTGTAATCAGGTCAAAGATTTTTTTTCCATTTTCTCCATTTTTCTGGACCTATGCAAACATTGGCGATTGTCACTATCACACCTTTACTTTATTTTTTTACTCTTATCCTTTAAGGAAAAAAAATACAACTTACTGAACTTAAAAACAAATTACTGTAGTAGAATGCCTGTCTCGAATACAGGCAGGGGATGGGAAGGGGGGAGAGGGTAATGTTGCACTGGTAAAGGGGGGTGTTCTGGTTATGACTGTAACCCAAACATGATCATGTTATTTAAATAAAAATATATTTAAAAAAAAGATAGGAAATAAAAAGTTTATCACAGAAAAAAAAAAGAGTTGGGCCTTCAAAACAGTCTTCCATGGCAGTTACTTGAAAAGACTGTAGATTTCCATAGGGTTCTATTATCTTCTTTGTAAAGAGAAGTTCTCCAAACACGGGCAGAATTATTGGGTAAATAAGACACACAATAGTTAACATAATACAAGACATTTATGAATATACTTAAAAGCACATCTAGCCCTGTAACAGTCTACAATTTTGTGGGCCAGGAGACAGTTAGTATTAATGTATTAATACGTACTTTGCTCATCAAATAGATAATAATGATTAATAGTAGGAGATTGACCAGGATTCATCTCCCAACCTAGATATTCAAAAGACATGCCCCAGGACAATATCATTTTATGTCTCCAAACAAATATTGAATCTTCAGGTCAGCAAATATCCAGAGATTATCCTAGAATAATTACTCTGATAATTGGGACTATATAAACTGATGTTAAGTTTATCTGAGCCTAATGATTTATTAATAGCTATTTGAAGAGGATATGCAAGGCAATGTATGATAACATTTTCTATCATATCCAAATAGGCCTGCTCCTTATTAAACATGCAACACCAAATGTTCTTTGTTAAAATAAAATATTTCACTCAACATCTTACTTTGTAAATTTTTGATGGGATCATTTTAACAGGGTCCTAGTGGAATTCTAGTCTGATTTTTATTTTTAGAGCACAGTCTCTGTCTTTTAGATAAAACCAGCTCCAGGTAGTCAATTTCTCCTTTTAATTATTGGCTTTCTTGCCTCTTATATAGAACTAATATTGGCTAGTACTCTATTTTCCACTCTTGAGGAAGGCTGCTCTATTGTTTCTTCATTGCTGATTCATGGTGATTATTCAGAGGAAAAACAATTTTAAAGGCTAATTTTCGAAATGTACTTTTAAACACCCACTCCGTTTTATTTTTTAGTCTTGAAATTCTTGAATACATCTCTCTCTTTTTGAAACATCATAAGGTTTTGGAACACTTTTATTTTACTCATTAAAAGGAATAAATCATATTGTCCTCTGACTTTCATAAATCAGACTTGATATAGAATTTTTTTATTGACTGGGTACTCACTGGTGAGCCTTTTCCACTTTAGTATACATTTTCAAATAATCAAAGTAGCAATAGTTAAAAAAATTGATGCATTAATTTCTATAGCTTGATGAGATAAATCACAAAATACTTTGCATCTAGGTGACCTAATAAATACTAAAATGACTCCTCATGTTATTAGCTTCTGGGAATTCTTTTGTCATTTTCCTTTTTTGGTTTGGGTCATACATAGTGGTGCTCAGAGACTTTCTAGCTCTGTGCTCCCGAGTGATTCTTGGTAGTGATCGAGGAACCACATATGAGATTTCAGAGACTCAAACCAGAATCCAGTAGTGCCAACCAAGCTAGTGCCTTAATTCCCAGAGTTACCTCTCTGGCCCAGGTTCCTAGTTTTAACAAAAACAACTCTGTGGAGTTCAATGATAAAAAAGTAACTGTTTTCATTGCATCAGATGAATAATAATCCAAAAAGTCAGTCAACCCCTTGGTATACCTCATGGGTGGCATAAGCAGATGAACACTCATACTGCATTCACCCTTGTTAACAGGTAGGATGATGAAAGCGGAGCAGCTTAAGGATTGTATACACACACACACACATCTCAAGATCACATATTTTAATTAACTTTCTAATATGGTATAAAATTGGTGGTACTTGGGGGTGGGGAAGGGGAATAGGCAGTATCAGAGGTTGAATGTCTGAATCTAGGGCCTTGCAAATGCTAAATTTTTTCCACTTGAATAATATCCCCAACGCAGTGCCCTATATTTTATAATAAGGAATTATTTCATATATATATATATATGAGATAAGTACTTTGACATGGTTATAGTTTACAATTGCCTCCCTTGTAACTTACATTGTTGTTATCTTTGTGATCTTAATCTACTTACTTTAAAAATACACCATTTGATTTGAGTTTGTTTTTTCCAAAGACCTATTTTCTCAAGTAAGTATTTTTTCCTATTAGAAATACTTATAAATTTCACAGCAACTCTAAGTGCTTACTTGTCAAAATATTTGATAAAAATTATTTATGCGTATGATTATATGCAGATGAATTATATGTAAATAATTGTGTTATCAATTTTGAGCACATAAATTGTCTAATTATAAAGCTATGAAGTCTAACTATTCCTAAAATGTATAAATAATTGTAAGTCAATAGCAAATCCGTAAAATTTTATTTTCAAAAGTATAAAAGACAAGATGGTAGAAACAAAATCAGCTCACAGACTGGAAGAACTTTTGTGTAAATCAGCTATCTATGGGGCTTGTATCCAAGAGTAGATAAAGTTCTCTTATCATACAATAATAAGGAAACAGGTTGCATATAAAAATGGGAAAATAATTTGCATACCTATTGTTCCATAGAGATTTGATAGACAAACACATGATCATTTGGGCAGAACCATGTTCAGTGAGAAAATGAAAATTAAAAGCACAGTGAGATATGCCTTCCCTTACTCCAGGAGAGCAAGAATCGAAAACCCAGCACTAAATGTAGTTGGTAGGATTTGGAGAAACCGAAACCGCTCTAGACCATTGGTGGGACTGTGAAACACAAGCCCAACTATGGAAAGCATTTTGTAGTTTTTTCAAAGAGTAAAAGAGTTGTCTCTGCTGGGTTGATATTTTTACTGAGATATAAGCCCAGGACACTGGAAAGGAAATGTCCTTACAGAGGTTTACAATGACCATTTTGATTATTTCTGTTAGTTTCCTTTGCTTCCAGGATTGAATGAGTGTGTGTAGCAGGCATTGAACTCAGGGCTTCAAATTTAGACCACAGAACCATCCTCTCAGACTCTTATTTGATATGTTTTCAATTAAATTACCATGACTCAGTTACAACGTTGTTGATGGTTCAGTCATACAGGGTCCAACACCCACCCATTCACCAGTGCACACTTCCCACCTCCAATGTCCTAAGTTTCCCTCCTATACTGTCCCCAGCCTGCCTCTATGGCAAACACTTTTCTTCTCTCTCTCCCAATTCCTTAATCCATTCTTTCTTTTAGATATAGTAGTTTCAATATTGTTACTTAGAAGTACATACCAATCTCATTTTCTCCTTTCTGCACCCAATTCTTGTCCAGTGAGATCATTTCCAATGGTCATTGTCATAGTGGTCCCTTCTTTCTTCTAACTGCATTCCCCCTACACTTGTGGCAAGTTTCCTATCTTGGATCAGTTGTCCTGACCCTGGTTTATATTGTCTTTGGGTATTATTCTCATGGTATATATTTAAATCTCACAAATAACTGTAAGAATTCTGTCTGACACTCTTCCTCTGACTTCATTTTGCTGGACATGGTAAACATCATACTTTCTTTCCATGTCTGTTTATCTTACATGTCTGTTTTTTCTCTTTTTCTTTTGGTCATACCTATTGATGATAGATAATACTCCTGGCTCTATATTCAGAAACTACTTCTAACAATGCTTAGATACCATATGGGATGGCCAAGATTGAATCTGTCAAATTCTAGGTAAACACCCTACTAACTGCACTATTGCTATTATTTGTTATTATTTGCTATTACATGTCTGTTTCTAATTTTAAAATTTTTATTTTATTTTTTTTCAGTCAAACCTTGTGGTGCTCAGAAGTTAATCCTGGCTCTGTGCTCAGAAATTACTCCTGGCATGCTCTGGGGGACCATATGGGATATTGAGGATTGAACCCAGGTCGGCTATGTGCAAGGCAAAACCCCTATTTACTGCACCCCTAAAATTATTCTGGCCCCTAAAAAATTTATTTTATATAAAACATTTTAAAATGTACTTTTACTCACCATGAAATGATAAAGTTCTTCATGATTAGATTTCAGGCGCACAATGTTTCCACACCGATCCCTTCACCTCTGTATACTTTCCTTCAACAAGACTTTTTGATCCTCATTTGCATCCTCCTCATCAGTCTCCTTCTGTAAGAGGTGCTTTATTGGGGGTGGGGTACACTCAGCAGTGCTAAAGGTTACTCCTGATTCTGTGCTCAGACATTATTCCTGGTAGATCCAAGTGGTTCTGGAAAAAGTGGTCAGCTACATGTGGGATAAAAATGAACTTAGACCTCTTTTAACACTGTACACAAAAGTCATATCACAGTGAATTAAAGACCTTGATATCAGACTTTAATCTATAAAAATCTATAGAGGAAAAGGTAGGCAAAACTTGCCATGACATTGAATCTAAAAGGCCTCTTCAAGAATGGAACACCATACCCATCAGATAAGGGACTAATATTTAAAATATACAAGGTACTGACAGACTTAACAAGAAAAAATCTACCCCAATCAAAAATGGGGAGAAGAAATGAACAGATACTTCTTCAAAGAAGAAATATTGATGGCCAGAAGGCACCTGAAAAAATGCTCTACATCACTAATCATCAGGGAGATACAAATAAAAACTACAAAGAGGTACCATCTCATGCCACAGAAGTGGTACACACCACAAAAATCCAAGATCAATCAGTGCTGTCAAGGATCTGGGGAGAAAGGAACTCTCATTCACTACTGGTGGGAATGCCATCTAGTTCAGCCTTTATTTAAAACAATATGGAGATTCCTCAAAAAACTGGAAATTGAGCTCCCATCTGAAACAATCCGGATGAGCGATAACAGATGAGTGGCTAAAGAAACTGTGGTACATATGCCCAATGGAATACTACGCAGCTGTCCAGAAAATAAAGTCATGAAGTTTTCCTATACATCGATAGACATGGAAACTATTATGCTGAGTGAAATAAGTCCGAGGGAGAGAGACACAGAAATCTGTAGGATGGAAGAAAAATAATAGTCTATAGTAAGAATACCCAGAGATAACAGAGATGAGGGTTGGAAGGGCCAGCCTACAATAAAAGAGGTGAGTGCAGTTAGATAAATAACTAGACCAACAGCTATCATGGCAATGATAGTGAGTGAGAGAAATAAAATGCCTTTCCTGGGGGCCGGGAAGGTGGCGCTAGAGGTAAGGTGTCTGCCTTGCAAGCGCTAGCGTAGGACAGACCGCGGTTCGATCCCCCGGCGTCCCATATGGTCCCCCCAAGCCAGGGGCGATTTCTGAGTGCATAGCCAGGAGTAACCCCTGAGCGTCAAATGGGTGTGGCCCCAAAACAAAACAAAACAAAAAAAATGCCTTTCCTGAAGACAGGAAGGGGGTGGGAGAGGAGTGAAATGGGGGACATTGGTGGAGGGAAAGTTGCACTGGTAAAGACGGGTGTACTCTTTATGACTGAAACCCAACTACAAACATGTTTGTAACCATGGTGATTAAATAAAGATAGTGCTGCGACCTTCTCCTGGTTCTGTGCTTGAGGGTTGCCTCCAGCTGTGCTTGGGATAGTAAATATATAGTGCCAGGGACCCAGGGATCCAATTAGTGTCTCCCACGGGTAAAGCATTCACTTCACTCATTGGGCTTCCTCTCTGGCTGTGATTGTATTCTAGAAACTTTGTTTATAATAATTCTAAAAGCAACACAGCCCAAATATCCATCAATTGTATATCAATATGATATACTGATACAGTGAATTAGTATTTAGCTATGAAAGACATTGTGCTCTGATTTATGTTACACAGTGGATGAGCCTCTAAACCCTTGTGTGTTCTAAGTGATAAAAAGCAAAATCTGTGTTTTTCAGAATTGCATGTACATGAAATCCAGTCTGCTTAATAGAGACAGAAAGTGGATTAGGGATTTCTTTGGGCTGGGGAAAGGAAAATGGTTGTTTGATGTGATGTAAATATTCTCTGATATTAAATTGTAGCAATGGATGCATTATTCTGGGAATAGACTAAAATTGAATTGTGTGCTTAAAATGGGTGACTTTTATGGTGTTTAGTAACCGATAAACTGTTAAGTAAAAAAAAGTGAGAGATTGTATTTGTATGGGAAATCTCTGAGAAGAGAGGAGAAATCATCCATAATGGTCCTTTTCTCCCCAAAATGTTATGAATAGCATAGCGTTGAATCTGTCATCTAACCATTTTCTAAAAATGGTTAGTGACCTCATTGTGCTTACTGCATCATATAAAGCTCTTTACACTAATGTGGATAATGTTGAGCAATTTCTGCATCATTTTTAATGGCCACAGGACCCTATTACGGGAGTGTCACAACAATAATCCTGAGAGACTTACTTGTTCTGTTTTTGAACTTTATGCACATGGATGCGTCTAGTATATAATCTTGCTTCATTACATGTGTGGTTTCGCTGACTTAATATCAGGTTTGTGAAATTCATCCGTGTTTGATGTTAGAGAGCATTTGTTAATTTCCATTGCTGCCTCATGTTTTCTTGTTTAAGCACACCATAATTTATTAACCTGTTCTAAGAGTGAAGGACCCTTGTGTATTATGCTGTGAATTTTGTCTGTAACACATACAGTTGTTACAAATGCTCTTGAACATTGCTTTTGGCGGATGTTAGTACTGACTTGAATATCAAGAAATTCTTGGATCAAAGGGTTTTATGTATATATGCAAAAATGGGTGCATTAGGAGTGGGTCTAGAGAGTATTCTGCACTTTGAAGACTGATTTGGGATTCCCTTAGTATGGTGCCCATTCTTGAACCTTCTGCTTGAGCCAGCCTGCCCCCATCTGGAGTGTAGACTTCCTGCCTCCACAACTGTACATTTCTATTGGTTTTCTGGAACTTGTTATGGTAGCAAGGGAAAACTACCACTACTATGGCCATCCTACTGTTGTAAGCATACTTGCTTTAAATATTTCTTCATGATTTCTTCTGGTTATAGTTCTTCTTTGGATACACATAACACATTTTGAAAAATCTTTCCAGAGTTTCTAAAAGGAAAAAAGTTCATTTTTTAAAAATTTACAGTTTAGTTTGACAAGGTTTGATAGACCTATCTTGAAGCTCTCTAAGTCTCTCCTCTTTTTCTGAAGTGTTAGTTCTATCAAACCTTATTTCTGTTAGTGGTTTCTATTTTGAGCATTTCTTTTTCTTTTCTTTTCTTTTCTTTTCTTATTTAAGGTTTTCATCTCTCTACTTCATCTGTTCTTGGGTCTTATAGCGTTTTTATTACAGTCTTTAGCATGTTATTCTTAGTTGTATTAAATATTGTCTGATCACTTAAATAAGTGCCATATGTAAGTCTGGTTTAAGTGTATTTTTTTGGTCTGTTTCAATAGCATTGTTTATTGTCTTTTTACATACTATTTTTGGTTTTGGGGCCACAACTAGTGACACTTAGAGGTTACTCCTGGCTCTGCACTCAGAAATTACTCCTGGTAGATTTGGAGGGACCACATGGGGTAACAGGGATTGAAGCTGGGTTGGTCATTTTACAAGGCAAACATTCTCCCTGCTGCGCTATTGCTCTAACCCATACCTTCTTATTTTTGATGGAAAGCCAATGGTTTATATTTAGTAATAGGGATTTATATAAGTAGAAGTTACCTGAATGTGAAGCTGTACTTTGTTTTGCTGATGACTTTGGTCATGTTTAATGTTTTCTGTAGCAGTTTATAAGATGAAAGGACATTTGTGGAAAATATTGTCAAACCATATACTCAGAACTAGTATCAAGAATATGGAAAGATGCTCAAACCTTAACAATGAAAAGAGAAAACTCTTCAATTAGAGCATGGGAGAAGTGAGGGGATCTTTCAGTGAAGGAAATAACATATGGCAAATAAACTTAAGCAAAGGTGTTCAACTTTGCTGCCAGGGAAATACAAATTCAAACCATATTGAGTGACATCACATGGCTATTAAAAAGATAAATTGAAAAAAAAAGTCACACTTGGAAAGGCTAATCAGGAGAGGAAGAAGCTGAGCCACATATGAAGGTTGCAAAAAAGTACAGCTATTTTGAGACATATGTTTTTAAAACCAAAAACTCAATTACTATTTAACACAATAATTACATCCCTGGGCATTTATCTAAGCTTAATGAAGACTGTTATTTGGTTTTTGTTTTGTTTTGTTTTGTTTTGGTTTGGTTTTTGGTTTTTGGTTTTTGGGGCCACACCCATTTGATGCTCAGGGGTTACTCCTGGCTAAGCGCTCAGAAATTGCCCCTGGCTTGGGGGGACCATATGGGACGCCGGGGGATCGAACTGCCGTCGCCATCTTTCCTTGGCTAGCGCTTGCAAGGCAGACACCTTACCTCTAGTGCCACCTCACTGGCCCCAAAGACTGATATTGGGTTAAAAGCTGTTGCTTGTCAGCTTCATGAATTTTTTTCAAATTTGAAATATACTAAATACATTTTTGTTGTAGTTTTTGGGCCCTCACTTCGCAGTGAGCTGGCCTTACTTCTGGTTCTATACTCAAGGATTATTCCTGGAGGAGCTCCAAGGACCATATGGGATGTCTTGGATTGAACCTGAGTTGGCCATATGCAAGGCAAGTAACCTGCTTGCTTTATTATCTCTCCAGACCCACCAAATATATTTGAACCATGAAACCAATCAGTACATCCATACTGTGAGACAGAACATTTCAAACTTTTTCCATTTGAACCCCTTTCTCCCAAGAATTTTTGTAAGAACCTGGATATATAAAATCAAATATTTGCTAATCATAACTCATAACTATATTTAAGAATAAATACGTTGTGAATTTCATATTTGATTGTGTGACCCTATAAGCCACTTTCCACAATTTGAGAAACAATTTTGGCCATGGAATAAATACATCTCAGGAGTGGTAAGGAACAGACTAAATATAACTGTCACTTCTTAGATGAATCTTCAGAGAATCGTACTGGGTTGGAAAGGCCAACCAAGATCGATCTTATGAGCAGTGTGATTGAATTTCTACAAGGTCCTAGAAATGAGTGTAGTATGAAAACTGAGAACATATTAGTGGGTGGTGAGGTCTGTACATACATGGGGGGCCATACAGAGATTACGTTTGTTGGGGAAAAAACTTTCTGTTCTGACTGCGTCACTCTTGGTATACTAGTTGTGACACTGTGGTATGGTTTTGCAAGATAGTACCTTTGGAAAACACTGATGCAGGTGCCTAAGAAAAGCACATCTCTGTTGGATTTCCTGCAGACAGTGATCTCAGGAAGAAACATTTTGTAAAAAGCTTCAAAAACCCACAAAAGCACCAAGGGGAGAGTAAATGAACCTGAACGGAGTCTATAGTTAATCCCATGACAATATACTTCAAGGATGGAGAAACCTTGTATCTCTTAGGCCAAGGGAATTCCTTTTCAAATGACCCCAATATTTACTGTGCCTGTGCAGGAGGGAAAAGAAAAACACAAAACAATTTTTTTATATCTATCTAGGTTTTGTCGATTTCTTCGTCTTGGTATGGTCACTCAAGTTGTTTTCTCCATTTATATTTATTTATTTATTTTCTTCTTTTCTTTTTCTTTAGGTGCTATGCCATGTTTTTTATCTTAAGACCATGGCTTTCATGTGGTGCCTATCTTTATTGTTGGAGTGCTCACTGGATATTTTATTTGACACTTCTTTTTGTACTGTTGAGGTGTTTCACCTTCTTTTCCCCTTCCTCTCTCAAATCAATGATGAGAGCCTCTAGAAGGACTCCGCCCATTTTCGACATATTTAATTTTTACCCCAGTTTATCACTTTTCTCTTCTTCAAACAAAACCACATAACTGGAACTATCTAGTACCGCCTCCCAGTAAGAGGAGGAAACAAGGGAAGTACCAAGACCAAAACAGGTGTAGGATCACTAAGGAGTAAGCTAGGCTCAGAGGGGACCACGTATTCTAGCAGCCCCGGGGGTGAGGGAGGAGGATATGGGAGGTAGGATGGGAACGGAGGTGGAGGGAAGATAACTCGGTGATGGGAATCCCCCTGATATTATGTTAATATGTACCTAAAATATCATTGTCAACAATATGTAAGCCACTATGATCAAAATGAAAATTATATTAAAAAAAGCTTCAAAAACAAGAACAAAGAGTTTCTGTATATTCTCCGCCTAGAGTTCAAAATGTTCATATGTTCAAACCTTTCCTAATTTATGCTTTGACCACTTCCAGTCCACTCCTGTCTGTGTCACGCATGCACATGCGTGTTCACATGTGTGTATATATGTGTTTTCTTCCCCCAAATGCTTATGAATAAGGCATGATCATAAAGCTTCTTCACTTAATAATACTTCCCAGGGTATTCTACAAAGCAAGGATATTCTCTTACATAACCAGAGTATAAGTTTCCAAAGTTATGAGTATACTGTTCTGAATATATTAAAATAGTGGTAGTGTATCCTACCTAGTAGGTCTTGACACATTCTCTCAACAGTCCTACTAAAGTTCTTTCTTTTTCTTTAAACTTTATTTATTTATTGGTTTTGGGGATATACCCAGTAGCATTCAGGGGTTACTTCTGGCTCTGCACCTTCAGAAATCTCCCATGGCATGCTAGGGGACCATATGGGATGCTAGGGATCAAACCAAGTCCCTCTAGGGTCAGCTGCATGCAAGGCAAACACCCTACAGCTGTGCTATCTCTGTGGACCCCTAAAGTTCTATCTTGGTTTAAAATTCAGGCTGAAATTCTGCATTTATTTTCCTGTCTCTTTAACCTACTTTTCTCTGGAAGTGTTCTCCTGCTTTGTTTCTATGTCCCGGCTGTAGTCGTATAACACACATTGTTGGTTTAATGTTCTTGAGCTGTGTTTGATGAAGCCAGGATGAATCTCAGGGTATACAATGGTGATAGGAAACTACAGTTGTCAGGCTCAAGTTGTGTAGTCTTAGGAGCCTTTCCTCCCTTCAAGAAGGATGAATTGGTTCTCCAGACCCTACCAGAGGCACAATGGCCTTCCTTTTCAATAAACATGTATATTGTAGGGGGACACTTTGAGACTCTGAGCATCCTAAAGTCCTATTTGAGAGGCAAGGAATGATTGGTTCATTTCTAAGTTTCTGTGGGGAGGCATTTTAAAAAGAAAGGAGTCATGCAAAGCTCAGAATCTAAAGCACTTTGATGAGGATGGAGAAGCTCCCATTCTGTGGGTGCAGAAGACTGGTAGATGATCCAGTGACAGGCTGAGTCCCAGGCTATGCTGGGAAATTCTTAACATTTTAATCCTTTTATCACAACACAGTGGGAAAACCTTATGGGTTTTAAACAAAGGAGAGAGAGGACCACTTGTATGTTGTAGAAAGATCACCTTGGTACTAGAAATTGATTATCAGTAGTGCAAGAGACTATTGTATCTAGACTGTCTATCTAGCTACAACTTATTTTTGATCATAGTAGGATGAATTACCACATTCTCTAGGAGATTGGTTAAGACTTGATTCCCACCAAGCTTCCAGACAGAAAAGGCAGTTCTGGGGCTGGAGAGATAGCATGGAGGTAAGGCGTTTGCCTTTCATGCAGAAGGTCATCAGTTCGAATCCCGGTGTCCCATATGGTCCCCCATGCCTGCCAGGAGCAATTTCTGAGCATGGAGCCAGGAATAACCCCTGAGCACTGCCGGGTGTGACCCAAAAACCACACACACACACACACACACACACACACACACACACACACACACACACACACAAAAGAATAAAAGAAAAGTCAGTTCCCATTACCCTGTCTGATTAGGACAGGTGGAACAGTTCCAGTTGTAGAGATCCCAGGAAATAATTCACGCAGTGAAAAGGGACAAGAATGGCTTCAGGAAATTTAGTGCTCAAGAAAGGAATTCAAACCACAAAAGCTTTCTGTTCCTAAGATGGAGCACAGCTTAGTGGAAGAAGACTGAAGAAAAAGCTGCTGCTTTCCTCAGATTCCTGTTTTTATTGACAAGAATCAGCTCCCACCCTAGGGTGGGAGCAGAATACCAAGTAAGGAATAATCCAATATACTATCCCAGGTCACATTCTAGGGTGGAGTACAATGACTGATTAGGGTAGGATCAGTAACTCAACATCAGGTCACTGGGATCCAGCACTTTGATTTAATAGCCTATTAATTTTCTCAACATTATTTAATTTTTAAAAAGAGATCCTATTCTGGAAGAAATCACCAGTTCCAAAGAATAAACATTTATTCTCTCAAAAATATATATTAAGTGCCCACCACATTTCAGGAACCACTCTGGAGATATAGGAAAACATGTAAATAGTCTTGCCCTGGTAGAGCCACATCTGACAATACTTATTTTGGAATACCTAGAAAATAACAGAGAAGTGTTTTGAATTTACTATAGGATTTAAATTATTTCCACACTGTATATATTCATGTATATGTTTATATAGGTTTAAAAATACTGTGTTTCCTCCCATAGCTCAGAACAAAGTACTCTTGAAATTTGTGATGTACATTACAAGCATAAATGCAACTCAGAATTCTTCTTTAAAATGATATGAATATATTTTTTCCTTTTCATAACCTCAGAATATTCAGTCAATATATTTAAATGTCTTATCAGAGTCTTAACTCTTTTGATAAAATATACTTTTGATTATGCTATGAAGTATTCTATTGCTCTGCTGCAAATTATTTAGCATATCCTAGAGCCAGATCTAAAATGGAATGATGATATTGAAAAAGATAATTTATTCTGCGTACTAAAGGAACTGGCTGTTTCCCTTGGTGGCCCTAGAGTAGCAAGTATGAGCTAGCTCACTGAAAGTCAGTTCCCTGAATGCTTTATTGGCCCAAAGTAGATGTCTGAAGGTATGGACACAAGAAGAAATGAGAAACTTGATATGGTAGAATCTCATTCTAGAACTATTGTGGCCTGGAAAAAAGCTTAGATATGATTAATAGGAATCTGCAGTGTGCCATCTACACCAATAACTTTTAAAAGCTAGGCTACATGAAGTTAAACTTTTTTTTTTTTTTTTTAATTTTTTTTTTATTTAAACACCTTGATTACATACATGATTGTGTTTGGGTTTCAGTCATAAAAGGAACACCACCCATCACCAGTGCAACATTCCCATCACCCAAGTCCCAAATCACCCTCCTCCCCACCCAACCCCCGCCTGTACCCTAAACAGGCTCTACATTTCCCTCATACATTCTCAATATTAGGACAGTTCAAAATGTAGTTATTTCTCTAACTAAACTCATCACTCTTTGTGGTGAGCTTCCTGAGGTGAGCTGGAACTTCCAGCTCTTTTCTCTTTTGTGTCTGAAAATTATTATTACAAGGGTGTCTTTCATTTTTCTTAAAACCCATAGATGAGTGAGACCATTCTGCGTTTTTCTCTCTCTCTCTGACTTATTTCACTCAGCATAATAGATTCCATGTACATCCATGTATAGGAAAATTTCATGACTTCATCTCTCCTGACAGCTGCATAATATTCCATTGTGTATATGTACCACAGTTTCTTTAGCCATTCATCTGTTGAAGGGCATCTTGGTTGTTTCCAGAGTCTTGCTATGGTAAATAGAGCTGCAATGAATATAGGTGTAAGGAAGGGGTTTTTGTATTGTATTTTTGTGTTCCTAGGGTATATTCCTAGGAGTGGTATAGCTGGATCGTATGGGAGCTCGATTTCCAGTTTTTGGAGGAATCTCCATATCGCTTTCCATAAAGGTTGAACTAGACAGCATTCCCACCAGCAGTGGATAAGAGTTCCTTTCTCTCCACATCCCCGCCAACACTGTTTATTCTCATTCTTTGTGATGTGTGCCATTCTCTGGGGTGTGAGGTGGTATCTCATCGTTGTTTTGATTTGCATCTCCCTGATGATTAGTGATGTGGAACATTTTTTCATGTGTCTTTTGGCCATGCGTATTTCTTCTTTGTCAAAGTGTCTGTTCATTTCTTCTCCCCATTTTTTGATGGGGTTAGATGTTTTTTTCTTGTAAAGTTCTGTCAGTGCCTTGTATATTTTGGAGATTAGCCCCTTATCTGATGGGTATTGGGTGAATAGTTTCTCCCACTCAGTGGGTGGCTCTTGTATCCTGGGCACTATTTCCTTTGAGGTGCAGAAGCTTCTCAGCTTAATATATTCCCATCTGTTAATCTCTGCTTTCACTTGCTTGGAGAGTGCAGTTTCCTCCTTGAAGATGCCTGTAATGTCCTGGAGTGTTTTGCCTATGTGCTGTTCTATATATCTTATGGTTTTGGGGCTGATATCGAGGTCTTTAATCCATTTGGATTTTACCTTTGTACATGATGTTAGCTGGGGGTCTAAGTTTAATTTTTTGCAAGTGGCTATCCAATTGTGCCAACACCACTTGTTGAAGAGGCTTTCCCTGCTCCATTTAGGATTTCCTGCTCCTTTATCAAAAATTAGATGGTTGTATCTCTGGGGAACATTTTCTGAGTATTCAAGCCTATTCCACTGATCTGAGGACCTATCCTTATTCCAATACCATGCTGTTTTGATAACTGTTGCTTTGTAGTACAGTTTAAAGTTGGGAAAAGTAATTCCTCCCATATTCTTTTTCCCAATGATTGCTTTAGCTATTCGAGGGTGTTTATTGTTCCAAATGAATTTCAAAAGTGTCTGATCCACTTCTTTGAAGAATGTCATGGGTATCTTTAGAGGGATGGCATTAAATCTGTATAATGCCTTGGGGAGTATTGACATTTTGATGATGTTAATCCTGCCAATCCATGAGCAGGGTATGTGTTTCCATTTCCGTGTGTCCTCTCTTATTTCTTGGAGCAGAGTTTTATAGTTTTCTTTGTATAGGTCCTTCACATATTTAGTCAAGTTGATTCCAAGATATTTGAGTTTGTGTGGTACTATTGTGAATGGGGTTGTTTTCTTAATGTCCATTTCTTCTTTATTACTGTTGGTGTATAGAAAGGCCATTGATTTTTGTGTGTTAATTTTGTAGCCTGCCACCTTGCTATATGAGTCTATTGTTTCTAGAAGCTTTTTGATAGAGTCTTTAGGGTTTTCTAAGTAGAGTATCATGTCATCTGCAAACAGTGAGAGCTTGACTTCTTCCTTTCCTATCTGGATTCCCTTGATATCCTTTTCTTGCCTAATCGCTATAGCAAGTACTTCCAGTGCTATGTTGAATAGGAGTGGTGAGAGAGGACAGCCTTGTCTTGTGCCAGAATTTAGAGGGAAGGCTTTCAGTTTTTCTCCATTGAGGATAATATTTGCCACTGGCTTGTGGTAGATGGCCTTCACTATATTGAGAAAGGTTCCCTCCATTCCCATCTTGCTGAGAGTTTTGATCAAGAATGGGTGTTGGACCTTATCAAATGCTTTCTCTGCATCTATTGATATGATCATGTGGTTTTTATTTTTCTTGTTATTGATGTTGTGTATTATGTTGATAGATTTACGGATGTTAAACCAGCCTTGCATTCCTGGGATGAAACCTACTTGATCGTAGTGGATGATCTTCTTAATGAGGCATTGAATCCTATTTGCCAGGATTTTGTTGAGGATCTTTGCATCTGCATTCATCAGTGATATTGGTCTGTAATTTTCTTTTTTGGTAGCGTCTCTGTCTGGTTTAGGTATCAAGGTGATGTTGGCTTCATAAAAGCTATTTGGAAGTGTTTCTGTTTGTTCAATTTCATGAAAGAGTCTTGCCAAGATTGGCAGTAGTTCCTCTTGGAAAGTTTGATAGAATTCATTAGTGAATCCATCTGGACCTGGGCTTTTGTTTTTCGGCAGACATTTGATTACTGTTTTAATTTCATCAATGGTGATGGGGGTGTTTAGATATGCTACATCCTCTTCCTTCAACCGTGGAAGATTATAAGAGTCCAAGAATTTATCCATTTCTTCCAGGTTCTCATTTTTAGTGGCGTAGAGTTTTTCAAAGTAGTTTCTGATTACCCTTTGAATCTCTGTCATATCAGTAGTGATCTCTCCTTTTTCATTCCTGATACGAGTTATCAAGTTTCTCTCTCTCTCTTTCTTTGTTAGGTTTGCCAGTGGTCTATCAATCTTGTTTATTTTTTCAAAGAACCAACTTCTGCTTTCGTTGATCTTTCGGATTGTTTTTTGAGTTTCCACTTCGTTGATTTCTGCTCTCAGCTTTGTTATTTCCTTCTGTCTTCCTGTTCTTGGGTCCTTTTGTTGAGCATTTTCTAGTTCTATTAGCTGTGTCATTAAGCTACTCAGGTAAGCTCCTTCTTCCTTCCTGATGTGTGCTTGCAAAGCTATAAATTTTCCTCTCAGTACTGCTTTTGCTGTGTCCCATAAGTTCTGAGAGTTTGTGTCTTTATTGTCATTTGTTTCCAGGAACCTTTTTATTTCCTCCTTGATTTCATCTCGGACCCACTGGTTATTGAGCATGAGGCTGTTTAACTTCCAGGTGTTAAAGTGTTTCTTCTGAGTCCCTTTGGAGTTCACAAATAATTTCAGAGCCTTGTGGTCAGCGAAGGTAGTCTGCAAAATTTCTATCCTCTTGATCTTATGGAGGTATGTTTTATGTGCCAGCATGTAGTCTATCCTGGAGAATGTCCCATGTACATTGGAGAAGAATGTGTATCCAGGTTTCTGGGGATGGAGTGTCCTATATATATCCACTAGGCCTCTTTCTTCCATTTCTCTCCTCAGGTCTAGTATATTCTTGTTGGGTTTCAGTCTGGTTGACCTGTCCAGTGTTGACAAAGCCGTGTTTAGGTCCCCCACAATTATTGTGTTGTTGTTGATATTATTTTTCAGATTTGTCAGCAGTTGTATTAAATATTTTGCTGGCCCCTCATTCGGTGCATATATGTTTAGGAGAGTGAATTCTTCCTGCTCTACGTACCCCTTGATTAATATAAAATGTCCGTCTTTGTCCCTTACAACCTTCCTGAGTATAAAGTTTGCATTATCTGATATTAGTATGGCCACTCCAGCTTTTTTATGGGTGTTGTTTGCTTGGATAACTTTTCTCCAGCCTTTTATTTTGAGTCTATGTTTGTTCTGACTATTCAGGTGCGTTTCTTGTAGGCAGCAGAAGGTTGGATTGAGTTTTTTGATCCATTTAGCCACTCTGTGTCTCTTAACTGGTGCATTTAGTCCATTGACGTTGAGAGAAAGAATTGTCCTGGGATTTAACGCCATCTTTATTTCAAAATTTGGTGTGTCTTTTGGGTAGTCTTGTCTTAGATTAGGTCTTTCAGTTTTTCTCTTAAGACTGGTTTTGTGTCTGTGAAGTTTCTGAGCTGTTTTTTGTCTGTGAAACCATGTATTCTTCCATCAAACCGGAAAGTGAGTTTTGCTGGGTATAGTATTCTGGGTGAAGCATTCATTTCATTCAGTCTTGTCACAATATCCCACCACTGCTTTCTGGCATTGAGTGTTTCTGGTGACAGGTCTGCTGTAAATCTCAGGGAAGCTTGCTTGAACATGATTTCCCCTTTTGATCTTGCTGTTTTCAGAATTCTGTCTCTATCTGTGGGATTTGTCATTGTGACTAGGATGTGTCTTGGGGTGGTTTTTCTGGGGTCTCTTTTGGTTGGTACTCTTCGGGCATGCAGGATTTGATCACATATATTCTTTAGCTCTGGGAGTTTCTCTTTAATGATGTTCTTGACCATTGATTCTTCCTGGAAATTTTCTTCCTGGGTCTCTGGGACTCCAATGATTCTTAAGTTGTTTCTGTTGATCTTATCATAGACTTCTATTTTCGTCTGTTCCCATTCTTTGACTAATTTTTCCATTGTCTGCTCATTTGCTTTAAGTTTTTTGTCCAATCTCTCCTGCTGTATGGAATTGTTATGTATCTCATCTTCCACAGCACCAAGTCTATTCTCAGCTTCTGATACCCTGTCCCAGAGCTTATCCATTTTGTCATTCACTTCGTTTACTGAGTTTTTCAGGCCTGTTAGTTGACATGTTATTTCAGTTTGGAGTTTTGTCATTTCTGCCTTCATATTTTCTTGGTTCTTATTAGTGTTCTGTTCAACTCGATCCATGGTTTCTTGGAGTCTGTTGAGCACCTTCCATATTGCTAGTCTAAAGTCCTTATCTGAGAGGTTGATTAGTTGTTCAGTCATTATCTGGTCCTCAGAATTGTCATCTTCATTCTCTATGTCTGATGCTGGCCTGCGCTGTTTCCCCATTGTCACATTTGTATTGTGGGTTTTTCTACGTGTTGTAGTGGTATTCATTGTCTATATGATGTAGGCAGCACACTCCTCTGGCTCCTCCCTTTCTGGATGGGCTGACTTGCCTCTAAGGGAGGGGAGTCCTCCGTGGATGAAGCCTCACACTGGGTCAAATCTTAGGCCCGAGCATGTAACAGAGAAGACAGTCCAGAGAGAAATGTTTGCTTCTGTGATATAGCGCCGTTCTTAGTGTGATTTTTCCTTCTTGTTGCAATGGAGTTCTTTCCTTAGAAAGAGTGCACGGCCGCGTAGCGAAGCGGAGCGGCCGTGCTCCTCTGAGCCTCTTTTTGCCCCACTCGCAAGAGTTTCACGCAAGAGGACAGTAGACAGACATAGACAGGTCACACTCACAGTCTTTCACAGCTGAGCCCCACTGGGCCGGTGTACTTTCGCGGATTTTCCCCGCCTGGTGTCACACACAGGGAGCCAGCTTTTGCAAAGGATAGCCGGTTTTTATGCTCTGAAGTCCCTCCCTGAAAATGGCGTCTGGGCGAGCGAGGTTTCTGGAGGCTCTTTTTGCCCCACTCGCAAGAGTTTCACGCAAGAGGACAGTAGACAGACATAGACAGGTCACACTCACAGTCTTTCACAGCTGAGCCCCACTGGGCCGGTGTACTTTCGCGGATTTTCCCCGCCTGGTGTCACACACAGGGAGCCAGGTTTTGCAAAGGATAGCCGGTTTTTATGCTCTGAAGTCCCTCCCTGAAAATGGCGTCTGGGCGAGCGAGGTTTCTGGAGGCTCTTTTTGCCCCACTCGCAAGAGTTTCACGCAAGAGGACAGTAGACAGACATAGACAGGTCACACTCACAGTCTTTCACAGCTGAGCCCCACTGGGCCGGTGTACTTTCGCGGATTTTCCCCGCCTGGTGTCACACACAGGGAGCCAGCTTTTGCAAAGGATAGCCGGTTTTTATGCTCTGAAGTCCCTCCCTGAAAATATGAAGTTAAACTTTAAACAATTTTCTTGCCTCGAACATTCTCCAAAATCTTGAATGGGAAGTGACAGTTTTTGCAAAGGCTCAAGGTACACATTTCGCACAAAACACACAGGGACAAGACAAGAACGTTAAACAAATGAAACTACCCTTTGACTAAGTTTTGAAGCACACATTTCTTCGAGGATCATTAGGCAAAACAGTAGTACTTCAGAAGAAAAAGAATATGCTACATTGTGTGTTTCAGAGGCAATGTGCCATGGTGGTCAGGAGCTTGGAGCCTTCAGTTAGAAATGGCTGGATTTAAATTTTGGTCCTGCCATTGATTGCTGGGTAATTCGGCACTTACTCTTCATGGATGCTTCCTTGCACAAAAGACTGGAGTTAATAGAAAATCTAGCCCATATGGCTGTAATGAAGATTAAAGTAAAGCATGCATTTTTAAGTACTTAGCATCTTGCCTGGCATATCAGTTCAAAAGCGTTAAGTTTAGATGATGGTAATGATGATGGATATGAAGGAGATGACGGAGAAACACCAGCTCACTGTTTGTTGTCTATTGCTGAGTTGTACACTGTAAAGATTGGAGCGAATAATGCAAGAGATTCTTTCTCTGCATTTACTCTTGAGATGATCATTTGTCCATCATAAAAATTTGGGTTAAGGGGCCGGTGCGGTGGCACTAGAGGGAAGGTGTCTGCCTTGCCAGTGCTAGCCTAGGATGGACAGCGGTTCAATCCCTCGGCGTGCCATATGGTCCCCCAAGCCAGGAGAGACTTCCAAGCGCATAGCCAGGAGTAACCCCTGAGTGTCACCGGGTGTGGCCCCCCAAAAAATTTTGGGTTAAAATACAAGAGTCAATTTAGTACTCAGTTTGTGGGACAGCTGTGTCTCTGTCTATGTTCATTGGATTAAGAACATAAGACACATAGTGAGATAGTTAAACTTGACCACACTTCTTATTCTCATGGAGTTTCTTTCTGGGAATGTTCCTTATCCTCTCACTGATTGATGAGAAAGACAAGACATTTTGCATAATTATGACTCTCTTTGGTGTAAACTTTTCATTTTTCCCCATGAAATTTTGACCATACAGAATCCTGACATTTCCTATCTGCTTGTTGCAGTGGCTGTGTTGTTGTTGCTGGTTTTTTTTGTTTGTTTGTTTGCTTGTATTTTTGTTTTTTTGGACAACATCCAGTGACACTCAGGAGTTATTCCTGGCCATGTGCTCATAAATTGCTCCTGGCTTGGGGGACCATATGGGATGCCGGGGGATCGAATCGAGGTATGTCCTATGTCAGCCAAGTGCAAGGCAAATGCCCTACCACTGTGCCATGGCTCCAGGTCCTGTTGCAGTGTTAACTCATAGAAGGAATCTTGAATATTGCCTTTATGCACCTTGAGGCTATCTTCCTTGGATGAAAGCTGACATCTCTGTATGTGAGTTTGACTTCTCACTAAATTATGTGAAAGTAATTTTATATCTGCAGTCACAGGATGAGGTGGAAATCCAAATGTTCTTCAGTCTAAGTTCAGATTGAACAAGTGCCCTGCCTTATACATACTAAGGAATGAAAAATGTTTTGATTCCTTCCTTCCTTCCTTCCTTCCTTCCTTCCTTCCTTCCTTCCTTCCTTCCTTCCTTCCTTCCTTCCTTCCTTCCTTCCTTCCTTCCTTCCTTCCTTCCTTCCTTCCTTCCTTCCTTCCTTCCTTCCTTCCTTCCTTCCTTCCATCTTATTTTGGGCCATACTCAGTGGATCTCAGGATTCAATGCTGGTTATTCACTTTAGGACTCATTCCTGGCAGGGCTCATGGGACCATATGTGGTGCTGGGAGTCAAAACATAGGTCAGCTGCTTGCAAGGCAAGTGCCCTACCCACTGTACTATTGCCCCAGCCCTATGGTATTTTCTTTGGGCCCAAGAATACCCAAAGATATTAAATCAGCTGTCAATAGAGAGAACTGTATTCAAATTTGTCAGCGCATTTGAACATGATCTCCTTAGAGACAATTTGAGTCCTTCTCCTTTGTGTCCTGATTTGCTTTTGTCAATTCCTGCACATCACATGAGCAGAGATGTGAGTTCCTTGAAGACAGAATTCACGTGAATACTCATTTTTCTATAATCAATAGTTAGCATAGCTTTTGGGTGAGATTGAGT
Organism: Suncus etruscus; assembly: GCF_024139225.1. Taxonomy (NCBI): domain Eukaryota; kingdom Metazoa; phylum Chordata; class Mammalia; order Eulipotyphla; family Soricidae; genus Suncus; species Suncus etruscus. The sequence continues at coordinate 11,328,301 of NC_064854.1, read as the reverse complement.
GCATAATTACTAATATCTACTGATCAGTTTATATTTATATATACTGCTATATATTCATATTGCTTTTAGAGTATTTTGGTTTTGGTCTCATTAGCCTGGGGACAACGTCATGTTTAGGTTAATATATTATCGATTCTTTTTACAACTTCAGTTCTCTGTTGTTCTGTCACACCAGTAGATATTTCTGGCACGGAATAATTAATAAAGAGATGACAGAGCTTAAATACCTTAACTCAAAGCATTTCTTTGGCTATAGTATGCTGCAGTAGGCCCTTTCTCGGGTGAACATTGGGATTGTAGCAATAGTACAACAGATAGCATGCTTCCCTTGCATGCATTCAACTCAGGTTCAACTTCAGGTTCCCCATATGGCCCTCCAGTTCCCCTAGAAATTATTCCTGATTGGGTGCAGAGCCAGGAATAAATCCTGAGCATCAACTAGAGTAGTCCAAATAAAAAAAAATATGTAAGCATTTAAGTAGAATGGTTTCTGATATCCTGGTCATTTCTCTTAGTCAAATTACAGCTCTTCCCCTGACCGAGTTTAGGTTCCTCAGACTACTTTGGTAGGACAGGTTCTTGATTTTTAAACAAATGGACATCATATATAATCAAGTAGGGTCAATGCATTAATTATAAGCACTTTTTCACTTTTTCTCAAATGCATGTAAATTAGTTTGGGAATGTCTGAGTTTAACTTGTCTGCAAAGGATAAGGAGAAGAAGGGCAAAATTTTATTTTGTTTTGGGGCCATACCCAGAAATGCTTAGGACTTACTCATGGCTCTGTGCTCAGTGATCACTCATGGTGAATGGAGGATCATGTGCAGTACTAGATTACCAAACTGGGTTCCACTGTGTGTGAGGCAAGAGCCATAACCCACGTATTATCATTCTGGCCTGTGGAAATAATTTATGTATGATTTCCAGTGTAAATTGGAGATGGGAGACCATGAAAGGCAGGATGGCAGTGAGAATTGGGGAAGCATCAAGGAAATCCAGGAAAGAAATACATTTAAAAAATTAAAATTAATATTAATGGTTGACAAATATTCATGAAAAATGACCAGAATTAAAAAAAATACTGATCTTAGGTCACTTATAGCAGGGCTCAGAGATAATTCCTGGCTCTGTCCTTAGATATCATTCTTGAAAGGACATGAGGATTGGACCCAAGTCAGTTGTTTATGAAACAAGTACCATATCCACTGTATTATCACCCTGGCCCCAGACACAGAACATTTTTATTCAAATAACTTCTCTCCTAAGCCAATGAGACTCTAACACTGGCATTTTATCTATTTACAATAAGAGCATCGCAGACACAGGGGTTGGTCACATCTTATAAATAGTGCATCATGGTGTTTGAATACCCAAGAAGCAATGTGCTGTTGTCATTGATGAATATATGAGCACAGGCAGGGAGAAATGCAGGATATGTAACTGGATTGAAATCCAGTTGTTTGGCTTCTTTTGGTGTGTTCTCAAAAGAACAAAACCGTCAGCATTTCTGGTAAAAATTTGAGTCTCCTATGCTTGCCTCAAGTCCAACAAGGCACTCCTTTATGCCTATTCCAATACTTACTCCTTTAAGAATTCTGAGGCAGAACTCTGAGACCCTTGCAGGTCTTCTTTCATCACAAATGTCACCTACCATTTTGTCCTAGGCAGAAAAGGAGTCAATTTCTTAACACCCACAAAACTCTAGTTTCTGATCTCATCTCAAAGCATGCTGGGAACTAACACTGAAATATCAAGAGTTTTTTCTGGGTCTTACTTGACTTAACTCTTGGCCTTCTCTGTTTTTTTTTCTTTTTCTTTGTTTGGGAGGAGGATGTAGTTTTTTTGGTGATGGTAGAGAGAAGTTTGGGTCACATTTTTCTTAGAGACTACTTTGAGCTCTGTGTTTAGGTTTGATCTTTGCAATGATTAGGGGTTACATGTGGTGGTGAGATTTGAACCTAGCCTAGCCTAAACTTCACTGTCCTTTGTTTTACTGTCACTTTTAATGGTTAACTTTATTGGCATTCCACCTCTCTGATTTCTCTGTTGACATTTCCCCCTAAACGTCCTTTTCTTTTGTATTTACTCCATGTCTCTTAGGTCACTGTGAAGATACAATTTTCCAGGTTGAACTCAGCAATGAGTAGATTCTATTTCCATCAGTATTTCTGGCAAAAGTCCCACTAGTCACTTTCAAAGAACATGCTGCTCTTTTCTGATTACAAAGGCCAATGAGGAGAAAGGGAAAGAGAAGCTCACAGTTCCACCCAGGGCTGGGAAAGAGAAGAAATGGAGGTTAGGGAGGCCAGCTGCAAATCACCAATGAAAATTCAGCATTTAAGTTTTGTGGGAAAAGAAACCAGCTTTGCCTTGTAAGTGATTCCATCCTGTAATCAAGTACACTGAATTCTTCAAGATCTTCTCTTTAAGGAACAACATCTAGGCTTCTCAAGTGTGTAAATAGGTGGTAAGGTTTGGAGGGAAGACTGGAGAAATAAGGGGATCAAGTTTTTTAGTGTAACACTCATATTCTTGGGATTTTTGCCTACAACAAATGTACAACTTAGATGGTGATGGTTTTGGTTTTTGGTTTTTTTTTTTTAATTCTTTTTGTACTTTTGTTGTTACTCCCTTATTGTTTCTGGTTTGTTTTGTTACGTTAACTTTTTCTTCTTTTTTCCCCTTCCTTCTTCTAAATAGATTTCTATAACACCTAGACGAAATCCTCCTAGTTTTTCTCTTTTTTGTTTGCCCCCACCCCTTGGTACCAAGACCAGACAGTCATATGTTTATTTGATGGAAATAAAAAATGATCAGACTTGAATACCAAATCCAGAGTCAAGGACAACAGAATCAACACTTAATCTACAACAAGCTATACAAGTGAGGAATAGTTCCAAAAGCATTACAGAGGCTAAAAGAGGGAGATGCGGGATACATGCTGGGAACAGGGATGGAGGGAGGACAACACTGGTGGTGGGAATGCTCCTCATTCATTGTCACTATGTGCCTTAAATAGTACTGTGCAAGATCTGTAATTCACTTTTACCACAATAAAAATCTAAAGAAGAAAGTACTGCTTAGAGCTGAGGCTGATACTGCATGTCCAATCACACTCAGGTGGCACTACATCAATTAAGATCGTCCATGGATTATAGAAGTCTGACACAATGCATCTGGGCCAAGTAGTGAATCAATTTTCTACCTCAGTGGGCCAGTGCAGTGGAAGGAAAATAATTCTAATATATATATATATATATATATATATATATATATATATATATATGAAACTTGTGATTAACAAGTATACACATGCATACACATATAAATCTGGGCCAGCCTCTCCTATTATTTCCAATTATTTTTTTATATAATTATCTTTATTTAAACACTGTGATTACAAACATGATTATAGTTGTATGATTACAGTCATGTAAAGAAGACCCCCCTTCACCAGTGCAACATTCCCACCACCAATTTCCCAGATTATCATGGCACTTTACTCTTTGTGATTCAAATAGGTTGCATTTTCTTGTTATTTGAATTTCACTTGGAGGAGGAATCTGTTCATTCAGATCAAATATGTAAGAGGGAGAGTCATTGCTTTAAGTTTATTCATAGTTTCTGGGTCAGCTTCAGTTGCAATGGCAAGTCAACTAGTGATTTAGAGTGAGTGAGTGAGTGAGTGAGTGTGTGTGTGTGTGTGTGTGTGTGTGTGTGTGTGTGTGTATGTGTTGGAGCCACACCCAGCAATACTCCTGGCTCTGCACTCAGGATTCACTCCTGATTCTACTCAGGAACTTTGTGGATGCCAAGGATCAAATCTGGGTCCACTGCCTGCCAGCTGTACTATCACTCTGGCTCTAACTGCAGTGACTTCAGATGTGGTGAAAGGAGCCTGAAGTGAAAAAAGACCTAAGTCACAAAACTTTTTTTAAAATAAAATAAAATAAAATAAATCAAAGGGAATCCAGTTAGTTGTGTCTTATAAGAAAGTAGAAGTTCAAGAGGCTGTTTATGACACATCTTTTTGTATCACACAGGATACTTAACTTAGATCCTTTCTTCCCAAACAAAGCTAGATAAAGAACTCTTTGTTAAAGACCTTTGTTCTTTACATGGCTGAAACCTAATCACAATCATGTTGTAATCAAGGTGTTTAAATAAAGATATTTTAAAAAAATAAAAAGTCACGATAAGTGAAACAGATATCAACTTCAGAAAAAAAGACCTTTGTTACACTCTTCAAGCAAAAGTCTTTAAAGAAAACAAAAACTCCTTGCTAAAGACTCTAGCAAAGAGTGATGTGAGTCAGAGGTAGAGGTTTATACATAGAATAATCTCACCCATTTGTGGAATATAAGAGGAAAAAAGCAGTAATAATATCCAGAGTCATTAGTGATGGGGGACAGGAAGAGCGTCCATGGTAGGAAGTTTGCTACAAAGAGTGGTGAGTTCAACTAGAATAGAGAAAGATCCTCTGTGACAATGATACTTGGATCTTACCACTCTGGACAAGAACTGGGTGCTGAAAGAGAATAAAGTGACATACATGGCACTCTTTAATTGACGATAGTGCAAAGTACAGTATAATAAAGGGAAAAGAGAGAAACACTGTGTGAGAGAGAAGCAATCTATCTGCCATAGAGCAAAGCAGTGGTAGGGCATAGGGTTAAGAGGGAAATTGGAGACATTGGTGGTGGGAAGGGTGCATTGTTGAAGTATACTGTACATTGTTTTTTTTTTTTTGAGGGGGTCACACCGGTGACACTCAGGGGTTACTCCTGGATATGCACTCAGAAATCACCCCTTGCTTAGGGGACCATATGAAATGCCGAGGGATTGAATCGCGGTCCATCCTTGGCGAGCGCGTGCAAGGCAGATGCCTTACTGCTTGCACCACTGCTCTGGTCCCTGAAGGATCCTGTACATTGTATGATTGAAATCTAACAATGAACAATTTTGTAACCATGGTTCTTAAATAAAGCATTTTTAAAAAAAATCACATATTCTAAATAAATTTTTGTAAATTAAAAAATTCTAGCAAAAATTATTTGCTCTTAGTTGTCCTTCCTCATCAGCCAATGATAAGACAAAATCAGAAAACATGTCACTCTTTGATGCAAAAGCCAAGATCACTATATACAGATGACTGGTTGTTACAACCAGGACTGGACAGTATGCATCCTGGGACCAACACCAACAACAACAACAACAACAACAGCAACAAAAAGCTCTAGCCTAGTTTTTGGTCTACCATCTGTTCAACAAACAAGATCTCCAACTCCAGAGGTCTGACTGAGACAACCGCAACTGAACGGGTCTTCTGGAAACATAATGAAAGACCGTATCCCAGGCTCCATCCTAGGAGCAACATAATGACCAAGACCACCAACTACAGAAGATGATTAAAACGACACTGAAGAAACAGAACTGCTGGAACCACAAAGAAAGACTTCATCATAAGCTCCATTCCTTGAGCTGCACAGTCACCAAGATCTCTAGATATCCATACACCACAAAAGCACCAAGGGGAGAGTAAAGGATCATGCAAGGAGTCTATAGTTAATCCCATGACAGTATACTTCAGGGGTGGAGAAACCCTGTATCTCCTAGGCCAAGCGAATTCCCTCTATAATATCCCCAATAGCGAATATGGCTATACAGGGGGAAAAAGAAAAAAAAAGCACCAAATAATCATTTTTACACATATTGATTGATTGATTGATTGATTTTTTTTTTATTTTGGGGTGTGGACACACCCACTTGACACTCAGGGGTTACTCCTGGCTATGCGCTCAGAAATCGCTCCTGGCTTCGTGGGACCATATGGGACACCAGGGGATTGATTCGCAGTCCATCCTACGCTAGAGCTTGCAAGGCAGACACCTTACCTCTAGCGCCACCTTCCCGGTCCCTGATCGAATTTTTTTCACGTCTTTATTTTGGTGTAGATATTGAAGTTGATGTCTCCAATTTTATTATATTTTATTTTATTTTATCTTTCTCTTTCTTTTTGCACTTCGGCATGATTTGATTTCAGAAACGAGTCTATTGTGTGGTGCTTGTCTTTATTGCTGTAGTACTCACTGGATATTTAATTTGATATTTCTTTCTGTATTGTTGTGGTGTTTCAATTACCTTTTTTATGTCCTCTCTCAAACTGAGGTTGAAAGCCTCTAGAAGGACTCTGCCCATTTTCAGCATATTTGACTTCTTTTTTTTTTATTTATTTTTTTCTTATTTTGTACCCCATTCTATTGCTTTTCTTTCCTTCAAACAAAACCACATAACTCAATTTATCTATCTCTGCCTCTTAAATAGAGGGGAAAAAAAGGGAGGGTACCAGGACCAAACAGATATATGATCACTAATAGTAAGCTAGACAAAGAGGGGACCACCTACTCTAGCAGCCGGGGGGGGGGGGGGGTGATGGTGGGGTATATGGGTTGCAGAAAGGGAACAGAAATGAGGGGAAGACAAATTTGGTGATGGATATTCCCTGATTCAATGTTAATATGTACCCAAAATACTACTGTGAAATATATGTAAGCCATTAATATCAAAATAAAAATTAAAAAAAATTATTTGTTCTTTAACTCTTGGCTGTAGTGCAAAAAACTAATGTTAGCAAAGACTTGATATTATTGGTCCTGAACATATAATTGGGGCTTATAAAATGTTCCTTCTCTTTATTACTTAATGGACACATATTCTGTGCCATATCTGGGTACAAGAAATCTGACTGGTATGATCTTAATTGGGCATTCCAATAAGGTAAGAATTTCTGTTTCCCCATTTTTCAGAGAAAAAACTGAATTCAGGGAAGAATGTACTTCTCATATACATTTGGAGCACTAAAATGAAATTCAAGAATGCATATTTTTAAAGTAAACTTTTACATTAAAAAGAGAGTCTTTGGAAGGCTTGTTTGAAGTGAATTTACATTCTGATCCCTGTTAAGTTCTTTCTTGAATGCCATTTTGTTAAGCACATAGTATATTTATGTAGAGAAGGCATGAAATGAAGCATAAGGTAACATCAATAGGTGCGCCCAGAAAGCAGACATAAACAAAAGCCCAGGAATGACTGACTGGTCTCTGAAAGAAAACAGAAAAGCTTTTCCCTCCCCCATTGCATTTCACATACAATTTTTTTAAGAGCCAAGTAACATTGTCATGAATCTCTGGTTGTGGATCCCCATTGTCTCTCCTTTCCTTTGGCCACTTCCCCAACCAAGAAAGGAGGCTAAAATTACCCCCAATTGGCTCAAATGCTTAGCCCCAGAGACTCTGAGTTCATTAGCCCAGAGGTGTAGGGATGAGATGAACATAGGGTGGGGTGGTGTGTACATGAGCACATGCTATCTGAGTTTGAAACCAATGACACCACTCTACATTTACTACACATCTAATGTATGATGGGGCCTCGCTGTTACCCTGAGTCAGAAACTTAGGCTAAATCCTGACAAGCCATTAACTTGAAGACAAGAACTTTCACCTGCCTGAGACTTGGCAGATAGAACCACCAACAATAATCTTACAGGTTAAATTTCTTTAAATTTTGAATTTTAAATTATTATTTGATTTATTTAGCATGCTTAAATGAAATGCGTAGTCCAGCTCCTACAGAGAAAGAACTCCAAAAGAATGTTAGAAATGAGTGTACAAAGGGAATCATCTTCCTGATATTTCGCCAAGGGTTTTGTTGTATTGACCCATCTAAGGGGAACTTTTGGAGTTTCCTGAATAGGGTGAATAAAAAAATAGCACCTGAGGATTCTTTGAAGATTCCTCAGAGTCATCTCAAGATGGCAGAATCTCTCCTTGACTGGCACGATCATATCTGCAGAGTTACCATCTTAGTGTGGCATTTCTTCTTTGCTGAGAGTTAACAGAGACCTTTTCTGCTTTTCCAGTAGAAGCTGAACAAAAGCTCCCTTGTAGGGGCACGAAGGCTGTTTTTTACTTTTATTTTCCTTTTTCTCCTCTGACAGTCTCATCTCACAAGTTGAATGCCATGGGCGATTATTTGTTTACGGCATCTCCATCTTCCTAAACTCCCAGCCTTTACCCTGGAAAGATAATAAACTATGTGACCGTGCCCCTGGGGATCGGGTGGGGACTTGTCTCAGGAGTCTGTGAAGCTTAATTAAAGATGCTGGGTAACTGAAATCTGGATGGCTTGTGTCCTGGGGGATGGAGGAAATTGCAGATGAAAGGACCCAGGAAACATACAGAAGAGGTATAAAGCTCAAAGTGGGTGTTCAGTGAGGCACAGGTGACAGGCAGCTGGTCCAGAGGCAGATGGGATGAACATGTTGGGTTAGTGGTCAACTGGAAGTCTAGCGGAACCAAACTCACAACATTATCAGTTTGCTTTTTAGTACAAATAATCAGCCTCTGCAGATGAGGCCACTGGGTGCTGCAATGTTTTTAGGGTGACGATCTCCAGAGCAGAGACTTGAGGTGACATTTTCCAGTGATTATGGCTCAAAGAGCCCTTCCTGGGTTGCTTTGTTAAGGATCACAACTTAGCTACCAGCAGCCACACTATTTAATATCACTCAGTCTTGGAGGGCAAACGCCAGGAGGGTTTGGCTGCCCTTCGGCATCCTAGGCCATCAGAAGGCCAAAATGAAGATGGGGTTTGGTTCCTCCCTGCAGTTTGGATATGGAGGATCACACACTTACAGGATCACAAAAGTTGTTATGACATCAATAGCAACTTGTCAATCATGTGGGGCTGAGGGCTCTATTTCTGCTGGCTGTGGATCTGGTCTCAACTCCTGCAGATTTTTCTTGGCTCTGTTCTATGTCCTCTTCTATCTTTGAGTCCAGGGTTGCCCCCATATAGAGAAACATGACATTATCCTTGAGTAGGGCTGGCCCACCCAGACCACCTGCATGTCATAAAGAGCTTCATCATCTGAATTTCAGCTGTTGATAATGTCAATGAATCAAAGAAAGTTTAGCTTCTCTCTTTGCAACCTTGAAGCCTCTCACTTCTGTGGGTGGCATTTTATCTTCTAGAGCCTTCAGTAGGATTTTTATTTATACCCCATTCACTGGAAACTACCATTCTATTTTCTGTATGTTGCATGTTGTATTAGTGGCCTCAAAATTCAGCCCTGCAGTTGCTTCTATACTCCTTCCTCTTTAAAGTCAAATAATATGCTAAGGTAGCTAGAAGATCATGTTTTTCCTAAAAAGGTCATTTCATCACTGGTGTTGTTTCCAAGTTTTTCCTCCAGTGAATAATGTTCCTATAAACATGGCACACACTTATCACTTTGAGACCTTGATTTTCATGATTTTGTGTATATGGCCAGAAGTGGAACTATGTGGCACATGGAAATGTGCTTTCAACTTTGTAGAGGAAGTTGAGTTTGTTTTCACAAAGGTGCCTTTTATACTTCCAAGAAAGACTCTACTGTGTTGTCACCTTACCAACACTCACTACTTTCTGTTATTTGCTTATGTTGCCTCATTGCAGCACGTTTGATTTGCATGTCCTTAATAGTCGATAACATTGAGTATTTTTACATATTTCTATTGGCTATTTGTGTATGTTCTTTGGAAAAAATGTTTATTTCAGGCTTTTGTTCTTTCTTGAAAGGGTACATCTGGACACTTCAAATTCTGTGCTCAGAGGCTAGTTCTGTGTTTATGTATTAAGGGGACCATACAGTGCTGGTTTTCATTTTATTCTTTTTTAGGTCACATCTGGTGGTGCTTAGGGCTGACAACTGGTTCTCTGCTCAGGGATCACTCCTGATGTGCTCAGGAGACCATTATTGGGTTCCAGGAATCAAATCTGGGTTAGTCAAGTTCTAGGCAAGTGTTCTGTCTGCTGTGCTGTCTTCCTGATTCTCCTTCTTTTCTACTTTTCTCATAATTTCTTCGATGATTCAGGATTTTTTTATATTTCTGTATGAATTTTCAGATTGATTTTTTGTTTCTACTAAGAAAACATTGTAATTTTGATACGAATTAAATAGAATCTGTAGATGAATTCGTACAATTTATATCAATATATTGCATAATAATACATCGTAGGATAGATTTCCATTTGCTTATATTTTATTTAGCAGAATTTTGTAATTTTTCATTATATACATTTTGTAACTCTAGGGTTATGTAAGATTCTAAGAGTTTTATTCTCTTTGGTGCTACTATAATTGGATTTAAAATCATTTCTTTTTCAGATTGTTCAGCATGAATATATACAAAGGCAACATATTTTGCATCTTATTACTTTGCTAAACTCATTTATTAGTTGAAAATATTATGGGGGCATATTTTGTACTTCCTACATTTAAGACCATATTCTCTGCTAAGAGACAATTTTACTTCTTCACATATTTGAAAACATTAATTTTTCTTGCCAAATTACCCTCCTCAGGACTTCAGTATTAAATTGAAGTGCAATGGGCATCTTTGCCTTGTTCTGCCTTAGAGGAAAGATGATTTTTTTCTATGCTGATCTTTCTGTAGCCTTTAAATATATACTTTCTACATTTTTATTAGAAAATGCTTGTGCATTTGATCTGTTTTATGTATAGAGGAGGATTGAGCAAACCATGACCCTGGAATCAAATATAGCCTCCTGCTTGTTTGTATCAATAACAATTTGTTGATACCTTTCATGCAGTCTTGTTCTGCTATTATTACTATTATAGGAGAGTTGAGTGGTCTGGGAGACTCCACATAGTTGGCAAAGAATTTACTGCTTACTCTCTGGTTTTGTAGAAAATAAATGACCAATACACGGGCTAGAAAATCATCCCATCTATCAGCAAAATGCAGTTTTACTTCTTTTTTTTCAAATGTCATGCCTTTAAGTTCTTTTCCTTGCCTTATCGACCTGACTAGAATCTTCTATACAATGTTGAAAGAAAGTGGTGAAAACTGACATCCTTGGCTTATCCTCATCTTAAAGAGAAAGGTCTTTAGCCTTTCTCCACTAAGTACTAGGCTGATTGAGAATTTTGTCCCTGTTCTTTGTCAGGCTGAGTCGATTCTCTTCAATTGCTGACAATGTCTGTCAAAATAGAAGCTGTGAGATAGTCACTCACATAATTACATTTATATATCTTTTAATTTACTAATATGGAAAATTATAGTAATTTAGTTTCATAATATTACACAACATTTCATTCCTTTTATGGGAGGGCACAATTGTTTGTGCTCAGTACTTATTCCTAGCTCTATGTTCAGGAATCACTTCTGGTGGGGCTCTGGGGATCAAATAGGGTGCTGGGATTTAAATCTGGGCTGGCTGCATACAAGGCCAGTGCCCTCCTTATTGTTTTATAGCTTTGGACCCACTAATCCTTTATTCCTACTAGAAATTTATTTTGTTGTGATGTCTTCTCTTTTTCACTTGTGTTGTTTGGATTCAAATGGCCAAAACGTAGAATAGAAGTTTTACCTTTATTTTTAATGAATATATAACCAGTTTTCCATTTTTTGTCTGCTTTTGATAAGAGTGCTGCATTTCATAGATTTCTGCTATATTTATGATTCCCTTTATTCTATGTTTTTTTTCCAGTTTCTAAGGTGGAAACCAATGATTGATTTGAGTCTCTTTTTTATAGGTATTTAGTATTACCATCTCCCTAAGTACTACTTTACCATTATTCAATACATTTCACCTTGCTCTATTTTTATTTTCTTTCAGTTCTCAATAAACCTTAATTCTCCCATTGAATTCCTTTTAACCAGTGCATTATTTAAAAACACATTCTTTTCCTTCCAAACATTGAAACGTTTCTAGGGGTTGTTCCAGTATTAATTTCTCATTTAATTGCACCCTGCTCATGGAATTTATGTTGTACAACTTGAATATATTCATATTCATTAAAATTTATTTCTGACTCAGGGATTCTCTCTCTCTCTCTCTCTCTCTCTCTCTGTGTGTGTGTGTGTGACTCTAACATCTTTTATGGGAGCTACACAATTCAGCTTTTTATAGTTGCCTAAACCTCCCCTGATTCTCCAATATAGCCACATCTTCTAACTTGTTTTGGGCTTTATGTAAGTCAGAGAAACCCCCCATGAGAGTCCCCTTTCCAGGCTCTCTGAGCTCATCAGGGGTCTTCAGGTTTTCTCTGCTGCCACTTGCCATCAAGGTCCCACAGCAACAACTTTTCTCACGGAACAGCCCAGCTTTCAGTAGTCAGCTAACAGCAGCCTCCCCTGGAGCAGCAGCATGGGACAGGGCAAGTGTGAGAGCACCCCATATCTACTGTACCCCATAGCTACTGCACTCCTTAGCTACTGCTCCCTTCAGCTATTGCACCTCTCAGCTACTGTGCCCCTTATTTATCTACACACCTCAGCTAAATGTACCCCTCAGCTACTGCACCCGTAAGCGACTGTACCCCTCAACTATCTACCACCCCTCAGCTACTACAACTCTCAGATATCTATTCCTCTCAACTACTGCACCCTTCTGCTAACTGCACTTGTCCTGCAACCTTAACATACTCTTGGAGGAAGAGGGACCAAGCTAGCGCAAAGCTAGGATCTATGTGGCAGCCTTCAGGCCAACACATGTACAAGCGAGTCCCAGTGGTCTTGCTACTTTCAATGTTCATACTTTTAAGGTCTCATTGTTTTTGCCAAAGTCAAAGTCTCTTGTCTTCCAGGGGTTCCCAGGATATGCAATGGAATGGAGTATGAGGTTTCTTTTAGGAGAAGATTCGCTGTGCTCACATGGGGAGGAAACCTACTATTGCTCCAGCATCCAAATTCATGATTTTGGTTTGTTTCTCTCCTTCCTGCTTCATTTTGACCTGGGGCCATGCACAAACCTGGCAGTACCCAAGTGCTCCTGGAGCAGTGCTTAGGGGACCATATGCTATCAGGAATCAAACTCAAGCTCCCACATGTAAAGCATGTACTCCAGCCCTCTGAGCCATATCTCTGGTCTCATATGCATTCATTCCCCTTGGAGGGGAAAGAGATCTTGGTGATATTTAACCGCAGCAAATAATCCACACAGACAGGAGGGTAAAGGGGGCAAGAAGAGAATGTAGAGTACTTTGTCAGCCTACTACCGGCTCCAAAAACTTCCAGCCAGCTAGTAAAATGCTCCAAAAGACCCCTAACACCTCGCTCCCGAACTATTTATTAGGTTCTCAACAGCGCCCCCAACTGGAAGGTCATAAGTGGGACAACAGGCGAGATAATAATCTTATGGAAATGCTTTCATATATATATATATAAATATATATATATATGTATATATATTCTTAGTAAAGCGACAATAATAAGATACAAAAGTAAGTAACATTTCCTAAGAAAAGGGTGGCTGTTTGCATAAGTGCATCACAGGGAAAAGTAAAGAAAATCTTCTAACCTAAACACAGGGTGTCCCAAACCAGAAACATGTGTCAAGGAATCAACTACAAGCTCCAGAGATGATAGATCTATGACGTACAAGATGAAGAAATACAAATATGTTCTTCCTTGGAAGAACAAGCGGAGTATCTGAAATCCAATGATCAAAGATAAGAGTAACCAGACTGGGATGTGAAAGCAAATCACACTCTTCACTCCATCCATGGATGCATTTTCAAATCATACAAGCCAATTAACAATTCATCTATTGAGTCAATTTGAGTTGGGTTTCTTTTTTTAGCAAGTTGGTTTTTTTTTGGGGGGGGGTTTGAACCACATCCAGCAGTGATCAGTGGTTACTCCTGATTCTGCGCTCAGAAATCGCTCCTGGAAGGCTCAGGACCATATGGGATGCTTGGTTTCGAACCTGGGTCCCAGGTTGGCCACATGCAAGGCAAACACCCTACCACTGTACTATTGCTCCACCCCCAACAAGTTGTTCTTGAATATACATTCGTTTATAACATTATTGAGATCTGTTTTTGCCTGGCCAGGACAAGGTGAGGATGGCAGCTATTATTTCTGTGCATTAAAGAGTTGCTAGTACACACTTTCTGGAGAGTCTAGCAGCATATTCGAGAAACTTACTTGCTTCCTCATCTGCTCCCTCAAACCAAATTTTCTAACCCCTGCACAACGATGAGGCAGTTTCTATGCCCACAGGTCCCCAGAAACATGACCTCAGACCTCCAAGTGCGCCTTTGGCACCAGAAATGCTACAAGATTCCATTCCAAAGGTGCTTTTCAGTTCACACAGCCTTCACTTCTTCCCATTACAGCACATTCAGTCTGTGGGTTCAGCTAATTACTACCCAAGTCAGCGGTAAAGCCCTGTGGGTAGTGTGCTGGAGGCCCGAAAGAAGGATTTAACAAAGCCTTGGGATGAATAAAATATCACGTCCTCCATCACCTCTTTATTGGGTGTCAGGGATTCCTTGTACTATGAAAGTGGTCATCATTCTTTAATGACAACATGTTAGCATTTAGATGATCATTTTGTGTTTTAGCAAGTAACTCGGTCATGGAGTTACAAAGGGAACACTGGGATTGAGGGCATGGAGTAAGGCTTCTGTTGAATAAAGAACCTGCTTCATTTAGACCCAATAAAAAGTACTGATGAAAGAAAAAAGAAAAGAAAAATCTCTGTCCACTGGTCTGAAAAACTGGGTGCTCCCAGCTTACTAAAAGTGGGCTTGGACCTCAAGTCGGCAGGGTGTATGTATTTGTTTCTTGGTTTTTAGGATACCCAAGCTGGGCACATTTGTATTAAAATTACATTGATACACAGAATGGTCATTTAAATGAAATAATTCCTACCTCCCCTGAGAGCAATGGTTCCAGGTTCAAATTCAGAATCTCAGGCTTAATAATCCATTTGCTTAACCAGTAGGAGTGTTTTTGCCTTAATATTTTCAGTTAGAGACCAGAGTAATAAATAGCACATTGGATAGGGCATTTGCCTTGCATGCTGTCCACCCAGATTCCATCCCCAGTATCCTATATGGACTCCTGAGCACTACCAGGAGTAATTTCTGAGTGCAGAGCCAGGAGTAACTCCTGAATGTCACCCAGTATGACCCCCAAAAGGCAAAACAAAACAAAATTGTCAGATAATTAGCAGGTTCTTGGAAAAATAAGAAGGGAAACAGCCTAGCAGTTGTCCCCAAATGTAGCTGGATTAATGTTACAACCATTTCAAAGGCTTTTTGAAAGCAAAATCCTCCTGAAGAAACTTGTTGAAAATACCAGACAGCTCATGAACCTTGAGGTACTTTTCTGGAAGATTCAGGAGGCTTCAGGTGCTTGAATAAATATCAAATCTCTCCAGTGATTTCAGATACACAGGGTTGAGAAACTGCTGTACTAATGGATAGCCAGAAAATATTTAGTAAATGAAACAGACATTGACCTTGTGTTGAGTTCTGAGTTAAGATCATGAATGTATGTTAGTGTTTGTCTCTGTACTTAACATGCATGATGGTAATTAGATGTGTGTGTGTATGGGGGGTAGGTGTGTGTGTGTGTGTGCTGACTCTGTAAGCTGGCAAGAGTCAGCTTCCATCCTCCCAATGCATTTGGGACCAAAGATTGAAAAAAAATAGTTCCCAAGCTGATGATACATTATTCTTATTCCAACAATGCTTGTATAGGACAAGAGACACTGAAATGCATGGAGGGTGGCAGGTGGCAGGGCCAGGAATAGAGCAGAAGCATAGCCAAGGATGAGCAAGAGGCCAGGGAGAAGATAAGTATAAACATTGGGGCTTAGGAATGCCTCCAGATGCAACACAATGTTGATAGGGAATTTCTCCTTTAACCAGAGCTCTCTGTGAGAGAGGATGGACATCCCAGAGTAATACCTGAAACTATAAATAATGGGGAAATGGCACCTTTCTTTGTGCTGTCCTTCCCTATTTCTGGAACAGTGTCTTAGAATCTGTCACCTCAAAGAGAATCCCTGAAACAGTTGCTCTACAGATCACCTGGATTTCGTCTGTGAGGTGGTTTGGGAAGAGCCACAATAAAATCCAACATGTGTGTATATATTATGTATATCTTCATATGTCATATATAATATGCACACCCATAGCACATGACCTATATTGATGCTTAAAACTGTGTCTAGATCATTGAGGTGACAACCTTAAAGAACAAAAGCTTTGGGGCCATTAAGATAGTTCCGTAAGTATACTGGGCATTTACTTCACAGAATGCCAACCTGGGTTTCCATATACCCCTCCAACAGGAGTGCAAGGCAGTAGTAAACCCTGCGCATCACTGGAGGTATGACTCACAAAAACAAACAAGCAATAGGAGCAATGTTTTGAGTGCAACATTGGGACTAGGGATTCTGCTTCTAAACCCTTCCCCCTTACTCCTTCCCTGTTTGAGCTGTGGCATCATAATGGACTGTTGAGGCTCATCTGTGAGCTCCCAACCTTATAGCTATGTATATGAATAGAGTCTAATGTGAAAATTTTTGTCATTTTTCTTCTATACTAAGACGCCCACTTATATAATTTTATTTTTGGATAACTGAGGAAGTGAGTTTTAAAAATCATATACATTTGGTATGAGTGATAAACTTTTACATTAAAAGATAGGTGTGCCTGGGATATAAAGAGATAATATAGTGAACATGGCCAACACCTTAGCAGTCAACAGTGATCCCAGAGGGGCCAGAGTGATAGCACAGCAGTAGGGCGTTTGCCTTGCACACGCCCAGTGCAAGATGCCAAGTGCAAGTGGCAAGTGTGAGGCCAACTCCAGATGAACCCTGGTTCAATTCCTGGCATCTCATATGATCCCCTGAGCCTGCCAGGAGCGATTTTTGAGCACAGAGCGTGGAGTAACCCCTGAGCCCCACCAGCTGTGACCCCCAAACCCAAACCCAACAAACAAAAACAAAAATCCAAAACAGTGATCCCAGAGCACAAAATCAAGAGTAAGAAAAGTGTGACTCTCAAACAAAACAAAACAAAACAAAACAAAAAAGAAACCCTGAAACAGGTGTGTCTGTTCACACACACTTAAGCACACATGACATTACATTTAGTAGTAGGGCAATTTGCCTGTTTGCAGGTGGGGGGATCTTCCCTAGATCCAGGCAAGGATTGATGCTCTGAGCTGCCCCAAGACATGGAATTTCATTGGTCTGTGCCTCTCACCCCTGACACAGTATCTGGCACAGTGGATATATATCCTAGGACATGCTCTAGAATCTTTTGATATCTCAAATTGAGGGGGAAATCATGGAGGGTACCACTTATACTAGCAGCCCGGGGGGTAAAGATGGGGGATATGGAATGCAAGCTGGGAATGGGGGTGGAGGGAGGACAACTTTGGTGATGGCAATTTTCCTGATTCAATGTTAATATGTACCTAAAATATTACTATAAAAGATATGTAATCCACTTCGGTAAAATAAAAATCATTATTCAAATAAGTTATTGATTTTAATTCCTACTTATGTTGGAAAGGACAAAAATATCAATAAATCCTTAAAGTGTTTATGGCACAACCTATATATTATCTAGAAAACAGCTCTTGGACAGATGTGCCTCAAACTTTCACATAGCCAGGAGCTCTGGACCTGGGATCCCTGTGACATGCAGATTCTGACTCAGTAGTTGTGGGTAGGGTGGAGTGAAGGGCTGAGAATTTCTGTTTGAAAACTGGAGGTGTTGATGCAGAAAGAACAGATCTGAGTGTGCAAAATGACAGAAGACTCACCCCAGCTCTAAAGTCTAATAGTGACATCTAAAGTCACTGGTTTTAGATCCTCAGGCTGATTCCATCATTATTCCTGAGCATTCACTATTGCCTTTTCCCCAGGTACTAGGGATATAGTAGTGAACTGATCAACACTCTTATTTTTGTTATGTCAAGTTATTGAATACCCTAGTACTCAGTGATAACTCTACATTTTTTTCTTAAAGACTTGTGGGGGGTGAAATCAACTTCTGTATATAGTCCATATGGCACATGCTTAACATGCAGTTGGTGTTAGCATTATATATTATATTTTATATTTATATATTTGTTATATATAGTTGAGGTCATTGGCTCAAGACTCTTGTATGAAAGCTCTTTAGTAGTAGCCTTGATGTTGAAATATGATAACCAGCTGAATATTGATGATGGAGAGTAAATTGAGGCTCTCATGAATAACACATCTGGTTAACATTGGTGTGATAGGGAGCTGACTCTATGTAATTTAAAGAGACGGAATGACTTTTCAGGGTAAATTCTTGGCCATGAATCAAGAACTGTGATCTCCAATTTTCAGTTTTTCGTGGAAGCTTTTAGACAGAAAGCCATAACTTACACTTTACATCCTGTAAAATAAAGTAATATGAAATTAATGTGTGTGGAAGTTGACTGCTAAAACACTAATTCAGTTCAACAAATATTTATTGAGCATGATCAGGGAACTGCCTGTTAAGGATAAGAAAGTATTAGCCAGAAATCTATATTCAAACTAATTTTTAAATATCAGGAAAACGAGCTTCACTAGTTTGCTTTATTCATTCATTCTCTCATTTGGTGTACACTTGAAGTATTTTTTAAAAGGAACAAAGTAAATGAATATGGTATGTCTTTTATATTGGGGAAGATGTAGACATAGTCACAAAAGACACCAACCTATTATAGGCAAAATGTGAAAGTCTATGAGGAAATGCCAGAATTCAATAAGAACAATCCATAATTTTAAATTTTAGATGAAATCGGTATAGATTTGAATGTCTAGGAAAATACATCAATAATAATGTGGTAGACTTAGAGATAATGATTAGGGTTTGGTCAAGTTGGAAGATGATGGTCATCATTCTGGAAGTGAAAATTGATACTATAATTATCTTGTGATCTTGTGATTATTATTACTATCTTGTGATTATTGCTCAGTGGGTGGACAGTGAAACTGTATAAAAGGCAAATATGAAGCAAGGGTCTGGAGGCGAACAAAATGGTTAATAGTTCAAGCATATTTTTAAAACAAAAGCAGGAAAACAGCAAGACTTTTCATTATTCATACCGTTTATTTTTATTTAATGTTATGAAGGCTCAACCTAGGAGACACTTTGGAAAGAGTTTTAAAATTTACTATTGTCTGGATCCCACTTCTGACCGACCAAACCAAAATATGTGGCATAGGGATCTATAGATTGGTGTTTTTGTTTGTTTGTTGTTTTTGTTTTATTAGGCCACACCCGTTTGATGCTCAGGGGTTACTCCTGGCTAAGCGCTCAGAAATTGCCCCTGGCTTGGGGGAACCATATGGGACGCCGGGGGATTGAACCGCGGTCCTTCCTTGGCTAGCGCTTCCAAGGCAGATACCTTATATCTAGCGCCACATTGCCAGTCCCTAGATTGGTGTTTTTATGCTGCCAAGATAGAATACTTCAGCCCTGTTAAATGGGCTCTTTATGCTTTGGACGTGTGTTAGATAAAAATGGTGGGAAGTCAGTGCTGATCACCAGGGCTTTCTTCCAAGAAGGAATAATATGGTCCTTACATGGTCAGTTCCAAGAATAATAACACCAAATGCAAACTTAACTTCTTTACAACAGCTTTCTTCTTCTTCTTCTTCTTCTTCTTCTTCTTCTTCTTCTTCTTCTTCTTCTTCTTCTTCTTCTTCTTCTTCTTCTTCTTCTTCTTCTTCTTCTTCTTCTTCTTCTTCTTCTTCTTCTTCTTCTTCTTCTTCTTCTTCTTCTTCTTCTTCTTTTCTTCTTCTTCTTTCTTCTTCTTTCTTCTTCCTTCTTCTTCTTCCTTCTTTCTTCTTCTTCTTCCTCCTTCTTCTTCCTTCTTCTTTCTTCTTCTTCTTCTTCTTCTTCTTCTTCTTCTTCTTCTTCTTCTTCCTTCTTTCTTTCTTCTTTCTTTCTTCTTTCTTTCTTCTTTCTTCTTCTTCTTCTTCTTCTTCTTCTTCTTCTTCTTCTTCTTCTTCTTCTTCTTCTTCTTCTTCTTCTTCTTCTTCTTCTTCTTCTTCTTCTTCTTCTTCTTCTTCTTCTTCTTCTTCTTCTTCTTCTTCTTCTTCTGGATTTTGGGCCACAACCAGTGATGCGCAGGGGTTACTCCTGGCTATGCACTCAGAAATTGCTCCTGGCTTGGGAGGCCATATGGGACGCCAGAAGATCGAACCGCACTAGGTTAGTGCATACAAGGCAAACATCCTACGGCTTGTGCCACCACTCTGGCCCCAACACCAACTCTTAATAAGAGTGCCAAGTCTTCTCTGAGACCCAGTGTTTCTAAGGGACAAATTTTTTAAGCTGTATGCTTGGACCTATATATATTATTATTACCAGCTTCTCAGCCATTTACTGATATGAGATAATAGGTTCAAGACAAAACTACAGAGAGGAATGAAATGCAAATGACTTTAGAATATGTTACTAATTAGGAGATGTTTGTTGCAGTCAGCTAGTTTATCATGTCCTTTCATTTTTTATTTGCTTATTATTCTTTAAACCATCGAAAAATTTATTCTAGGAGATGCCTGTGATTCCGTAATATTCAGTGCTTAAAATCATCAGCTTTAAAACACACAAAAAATATCCTAATCTCCCATCTGTGGCCAGAGTCATCAATCTTTCTATGTGTGGGCTTTTCACTAACCTACCACGTGGAAAGTGAAATTCCTACCCCGAGCCTTGCTGGGAGAATTCAGTGTGCTGAGATAGGCTAATAGGACATTTGGCACACAGGGGCAATTAATGAATGGCAAGATAGATTATATTCAACTCCTCACTGTAATTTCTGGGAATAGGAGTCATTTTCCAAAGTGGGTTTTTCTCCACCCTCCCACCTTTCTTCTGGTGGTGAAGTTCCATGCTCACTAACTTGGTAGGATGCTGATTGCTGGAGCTGTTCATTGTTGTACCATGGTGCCAACCATGGTCACAAATGGCAGACCAGGCAGGAAAGTTCCACAATGTCTATTGCTCCTGAGATTGAACTTGCAGACACATGCATGCTGGGTGCTTTACTGCTGAACTACATACACTACATCCCACAAGAGGTATTTATTCATGAAAGAGTTGTACCTGGAATCTTCTGTCTGAATGTCCAACTTTGCTTTTTCAATGAATCACCAGAAGAGAAATCGTTACAAAGTTGTTGAGATTTGATGGTTGAGTTTCAGTCATACAATACTTCAACACTCATCCTTCACCAGTGAGCATTTCCTGTCACCAATATCCCCCATTTCCCTCCTGTTTCCCAATACAGCCTGCCTCAATAATAGACAGGTTTCTTCTCTGTAACTTTAATTTTAGGCACTGTAGTTGTAGTTTGCAAGATGGTTAAGGAAAGGGTATCATGCCTATAACTTTACCTCCTTTCTGCACTCAATTCTTGTCCAAATGATCATTTCCAACTATTATTGTCATTATTATCCCTTGTCTGTCCTAATTGCATTACCTGTGGCAAGCCTTCTACCATGGGCTCTCCTTACAATTGTCTTTGGAGATTATTTTCTTACTTTGCTTTTCATATTTTCATACTATGCTTTTTCTTTATTTTACTATCTCATAAATGAGTGGAATCTTTTTATGTCTTTTTATGTCCTCTCCCTCTGACTCATTTAACTCAGCATAATACTTTTCATGTCTATCAAAGTATAAGTAAAATTCACAACTTCATTTTTTTTCCTAATGACTTCATAGTATTTCATAGTACAGATGTGCCACAGTTTCTTTAGCCACTCATCTGTTCTCAGGCACTTGGGTTGTTTCCAGATTCTGGCTATTGTTAATAGTACTTCAGTACATAGGAATGCTGAGAGATTTTTTTCATGCTGTTTTTGGGCTCCTAGGGAAAGTCCTACGAACAGTACTGGGTCTCATGACAGCTCAATTTCTAGTTTTTTTTTTTGAGGAATTTCCATATTGCTTTCCCAAAAGGCTGAATGAGTCAATATTCTCACTAGTAAATGAGACTTTCTTTCTCTGCATATCTATGCCAGCACTGGTTGTTCTTGTTTTCTTTGATGTATACATGCCTGTCATTGTGGTGTGAAATGATAACTTATTGTTTTGATTTGCACCTCCCTGATGATTAACGACATGGGCAATTTTTCATGTGCCCTCTGGCTAGTTTTATTTCTTCTTTGAGGAAGCTTTTATTCATCTCTTCCCCGTCTTTTTATAGTGTTGGATGATTTTTTTCCCTTGATAACTTCTACCAGTGCTTTATATGTTGTGAATATCAACCCCTTGCCAAATAAATGTTCTAAAAATGATCTCTCCCCTTCTGTGGCAATCTTTGTATTATTTTCTTTGAGGATGAATATCTGATTTTTTTTTATCCACACACATTTTTAAGAAAAGGACATAATGTGTGGCCTGGAGACAGATAAATGGTGTCCACACCTAACCTTATGGAGACGCTAATCTGCAAGAGACCATCTGCTGCCAGGACTCCAAACTGTGCTCAGCAGTGATGGATAATGATCACATTTCAGAGTTGAGTGTTTTGTGTTGAGCTTCTCCAATCTGACAAGCATGTTTCATCTTTAGCTCGTTTGTCACTAGGATAAGGAAAAGGTGGAGGGCTTTCCTGGGCTATCAGCACATAGGCCACTGCATGCCACCCCCTCCCCAGGGCTGACACTGACTCCCAGATTTATTTTTCATCCTGAGTCTGGTCCAGTGCTGTGGGAGCTCCTTCTCATTAATATTTAATGACATCCAGGTAGACAGTCTCATGGTGAAGAAATGATGAGGATCATGTTGTGTTAGGCATGCATTTAAACAGCTGTTGCATTGAAACTGGAAGGTTGTGGGGGTGACAGGGAAATAAATATATACTTCCTGGGTAAAAATATGAATATGAACAATTCTGTGTTAATTTCAATAACCATAAACATATCTGGCAGGGTTGAAGATCAGCTGAAAACTCAAGTTCAAATGTACTTAATGAAAGTTTCATTTTTAGGCAATATTGACTTCCCCAAAGGGTCAAACAGTCTAAAAGGCAAAAGGTCACAGATTTTCTGGGAAGTTTGCTTAATTCATTTTTAAGGTATTATTAAGATGCTTGATTTGAAGCTCAAGTTGTTGCAGCACTACAGTGGTAACTGAGTGAAAAGGCAGCGTTAATACTTCCACCAACATTAACAAAGAGCACATAGACTGTGGACTATTTAAGATGTGCTGATTGCATCAAAATATGTTTTTTTTTTGTTTGGGGGGCTACACCCAGAAGTGCTCAATGATCACTCTGGCAGGACTCAGGAAACCATACAGAGTGCCTGGGATGGAAACTCACTTGACCATGTGCAAGGCAAGCAGCCTGCCTGCTATTGCTCCTTTCCCCAAAGAATGTTTTACCTCTTAAAAAGAGTTTCTACTAACACAAGTATTTCTACCTAATGGGATAACTGCAAAATGATATTAATAATACTAGCAGTTCATCATATTAATAATAATTCCTGTGGGAACGTGGTGAAAGAAAAATCCAGCATTGTGGGCTACTAGCAAGATGTTTCCAAACAATTATCTTACTTAACACCTAGTGCTTTGGCTAAATTGCAAACTTATTCTATATTGTGCTCTGTAAACACTGGAGAAATTCAGTTTCTCTGTGCACTGTTGATAGACTTACGAATTCCCTGTTTATAAGCATTGTTTATAGCGTTTGTTTTAAAATTTGTGTCTGAGAATACATGGATTTAATGCAGGAAAACAATTGCAGCACCCCTGAAGATCCTGCATTGCTAGCATTTCCTCTTAGCTCAGAAGCAGGGAGGACAGAGAAGAAATACCAGGTGGCAGCAAGGTCAACTTGCCTCTGGCTCACAGAAAAATGGATAGCTTGCTCTAGTTTGACTTTTTTCATGCAACATTTGTATGTGTGAGGTAACTATCCCCGAGCATGCCCTAGTGCAGTTTCTTAGCTTTCTGTTTTGTTTGATTTTTATCATCATCCACCTAAAGGTACGCTTTAAAGCGTATTTTTTCCTAATTCCTTCTTTTCTCCTTCCCCTCCTCTGGTCATGAAATTTGAATGCCATGATTATATGTAACTTCTCTGTGTGTATACATAACATATATCTGTGCTTTTTGAGTAAAATAAATAATATAAATTTGACCTCCCCAAGAGACAACATTTGTCCTTTTGGGAGACAAATAGGAAGAGATAACATCTCCTTTGAGATTTTCAAGGTATAACTGTGCCAGGTACAAAGCAGGATCAGACCATCCACACAAATAAAGGGGAGATGAGACTGCTAATATAGAACAATCCCTCTAGTTTCTGCAATAACGTACATATTAAGGAATAAGTACACCAGAGACATTTGGTCTACCTGTAAAAATCTCTTGGGAACAAATCATGAGGAGGAAGAAAGAGTGGAATATGGAAAGGGTAGCTAGGGGTGTACTGGGTGTTAACAGTGTGTGTGCTGGAGAACAGGAAACAGCCACTGTTCTTGTAAAATAGAGAAATTCCATTTTGTAACTTTAGTCACTGAAAACAAGAAAGAGTGGGAATTTCAGGAGTTTCTGCCCTGTGTGCCACTATATTAAAAAGTCTTGACTCAGCTTCAAGACTCCTGGGAAGTGTATAAAGCATACAAAGGAATTCTAACAAAGATCAGAAAGTGTGCCCTATAGACCTTGAATAGGCCATTTGAATTTCTTCTGAAGAGTTTTGACTCTTAATGCTGAGGGCTATCCCTCAATCATCTTCCCTCTGATGGATACTATACCATCAGTGGATTGCCATAGGCTGCAGATGACCCTCTGACTGTACTCATCCATTCTTTTCTTCTATTACTTTCCCATCTAAGCTAGCTACTCTT
Source organism: Suncus etruscus (assembly GCF_024139225.1). Lineage (NCBI taxonomy): Eukaryota > Metazoa > Chordata > Mammalia > Eulipotyphla > Soricidae > Suncus > Suncus etruscus. The sequence goes on along the minus strand of NC_064854.1, from coordinate 11,303,591 downwards.
TTACTGTTTGTTTTGAGCTACACCTTGTGCTAGGAACTAACTCTTGGCTCTGTGCTAACAAATCACTCCTGGCAAGATGTAGAGTACCATATGTGATGGCAGAGATTTTTGTATGTAAGGTAAGTGCCTTATTTGCTGTATTATCTCTCTGATATCAGGCTAAACATCCTTTGATGCTCTTATTCATCACTTCTGCTTTCTTTCTTGTTTTAAAAATAATATCTTTATTTAAGTACCATGATTACAAACATGTTTGTAGTTGGGTTTCAATCATAGAAAGAACACCCACCCCTTCACCAGTGCAACGTTCCCCCACCAATGCCCCCGTCTTTCTCCTCCCACACCCCCTTCCTATATTTGAGACAGGCATTCTACTTCTCTCACTCATTAACACGGTCATGTTGTTAGTGTAGTTATTTCTCTATTGGCACTCACCACTCTGTGTTGAGCTCCACGTGGTGAGCAGGTCCTTCCAGCCCTCATCTCTATTATCCCTGGGCATTATTACAATACTATTTTTTATTTTATTAAAACCCATAGATGAGTAAGACTATTCTCCCTGTGACTTATTTTATGCAGCACAATAGATTCCATGTATATCAATGCATAGGAAAATTTCATGACTTCATGTCTCCTGATGGCTGCAAAATATTCCATTGTATATATGTACCACAATTTCTTTAGCTATTCATCTGTTGAAGGGCATCTTGGTTGTTTCCAGATTCTGGCTATTGTAAATAGAGCTGCAATGAAGATAGGTGTGCAGAAAGCATTATTGTATTGTATGTTTGTGTTCCTAGGGTATATCCCTAGGAGTGGTATAGCTGGACCATATGGGAGATCAGTTTCCCATTTTTGAGGCATCTTCATATTTTTCCATGAACACTTCTACTTTGTAGTCCCTTTTGAATCTTGGCTTCCTTATTATAAACCAAGTAGAATAAAACATTATTAAAGGTGTGTGTTTTATTCCCAGTGGAAACTAAACTCTCCTTCTAACTGCCCACATTGACTTCTAGTCTCTTGTTATCTATTCTACTGGCTTTCTTTGCTCCCTCTCCCTCTTCTGCAAATTTCTAACTTTCAGTTATTTATATAATATCCTATTGGTCAAATTCATTCCCTTTTATGAACACAGCTCTCAATGTTGCCTGCACTATTTTCTACTGTTATGTATACATATAGTGCTAGGATTGAGCCCAGGTTGGCAGCATGCAAGGTAAGAGCCTTCCTTACCCACTGTCCTATATCTACCAGTATTATATCAGCTTCTCCTATCAGTATTTTTTAATCTTCTATTTTATAATTAGCATTCTGAATACAGTTTGTTTCTACCTGTTGGGAACTTAATATGTTCTTTTAATCTGAAGACTAACAGTCTCTTTAGCTAGAAAGATTTTACTCTATTATACTTTTATTTCTCTCCATTTTGTTTGTGTTCTACTTTTTTCTAATTTCTAGTACCTGCATTATCTTTTACCCCTCTTTGTTCAATAAAGCAATAACCTGCCCCAAGTTTTGTGATTCTTGCTCTTTCTATTTTTTATTTTTTAGTTTCTACAGAGAATCCATTATATTTTCTGTCATTATATTAATTTCAGAAATACTTTTTAGAAATAGGATTAATTCATTTTAATAGTACCCCATTACTTTTTTAAAGATGTAGTAATTTTCTTCAGATAATTGGTATCTTTTATCATGGATAGAGCTTTCATATTACTATTTTTATTATTTTTTAATCATAGCTTAGGTAACATGGTTACAAAAGTGTTAACTTTTAAGGTTTTGATATGCAAAATTAATGCATCTTTATCATTACTAAAATGCACAAGACCCTCGACTTCTGTCTCTACATTACTTTCAGTCTACTCCCCGTTTTTCACCTTCTTCCTCCACCCTATGTTGATTGCAGTTGTGTAATCAAAGGTCAAGATTTTGCCATTTTTTGATAATAGCTATTCTCTTATTTTGTTTCACAATATGCCACAGAGGAGTCAAGTCATCTAGGCTTTTTTATTGTTCTTTTCCCTCTAACTTATTCCACTTACCACGATATCCTCCAGTTTCAGTCTAGTTGTAGCAAATTGCAAAAGTACATCTTCCTTTATAGTGTCATCATATTCTACCATATATAGACAATAAAGTAGTTTCCTTTAATATTATTTTATTCTTAAATTTCTGCTTACCATTCAGTATTGAAACACAAAAGGCATTGTGAAATGTTGGAAGAACTCTTTTTTATTAGATTAAAATTTTTACTTAAACATTGTGGGTTACAGGGTTGTTCATAATACAGTTGTTTTTTTTTCCCACACTAAAAAAGTTGTTCACAGTTGAGTTTCAGTCATGTAGTGTCCAACAGTCTTTAACAGGACACATTTCTGGCCATCAATATTCCAATTTCCCCTCCCCTCCCTTTTCCACTCTCTCCCCTGCCTCCCTCTGTGGCATTTCTTCTTCTTCTTCTTCTTCTTCTTCTTCTTCTTCTTCTTCTTCTTCTTCTTCTTCTTCTTCTTCTTCTTCTTCTTCTTCTTCTTCTTCTTCTTCTTCTTCTTCTTCTTCTTCTTTCTTCTTCTTTCTTCTTCCTCTTCTTCTTCTTCTTCCTTCTTCTTCTTTCTTCTTTTTTCTTCTTCCTCTTCTTCCTTCTTCTTCTTTCTTCTTCTTCTTCTTCTTCTTCTTCTTCTTCTTCTTCCTTCTTCTTCTTTCTTCTTCTTTCTTCTTTTTCCTCTTCTTCTCTTCCTCTTCTTCTTCCTTCTTCTCCTTCTCCTTCTCCTCCTCCTCCTCCTCCTCCTCCTTCTTCTTCTTCTTCTTCTTCTTCTTCTTCTTCTTCTTCTTCTTCTTCTTTCTTCTTCTTCTTCTTCTTCTTCTTCTTCTTCTTCTTCTTCTTCTTTTTTCTTCTTCCTCTTCTTCTTCTTCTTCTTCCTTCTTCTTTCTTCTTCTTCTTTCTTCTTTTTTCTTCTTCCTATTCTTCTCTTCCTCTTCTTCCTTCTTCTCCTTTCTTCTTCTTCTTCTTCCTTCTTCTTTCTTCTTTTTTCTTCTTCCTATTCTTCTCTTCCTCTTCTTCCTTCTTCTCCTTTCTTCTTCTTCTTCTTCTTCTTCTTCTTCTTCTTCTTCTTCTTCTTCTTCTTCTTGTTCCTTCTTCTTCTTTCTTCTTCTTCCTCTTCTTCTCTTCCTTTTCTTCTTCCTTCTTCTCCTTCTCCTTCTCCTTCTTCTTCTTCTTCATTTTCTTCTTCCTCTTCTTCTTTGTTCTTCTTTCTTCTTCTTTCTTCTTCTTTCTTCTTTCTTCTTCCTTCTTCTTCTTCTTCTTCTTCCTCTTCTTCTTCCTCTTCTTATTCTCCTCTCCTTCTTTTTTTAATTTTTTTATTTTTAATAATGAGAACAAAGATGCAAAGAAAGAGGACAAGGTAAAGTTACAGTGGAAGGACAATCACCCATAACATGATTCTCATAAGACGTCCCCTTGCTGGTACTTAACTTTGAACTTTAAGCCAAAGAACATAAAATAAATAAAACAGAATCCATGTACAATTACTTTGTCCCTCAAGTCCCCAGATTGTAACACATTATAATGTTTCTTAACAGCACACAAGGCAATCTAAAGCCATAAAACTTACATAATTCCTTAAACATTAGAGGCATAGTATTTTTTACATTTCCATGTACATGCATGTTAGCTTAAGTTAACCTCAAATTTTAAGTGTTTTTTTTTAAGGATTAGAGTCAAAGGAGCACAGTAAAGATGGTGTTAGAGTGGCAATTGTTGTTTGCTTAGGCCCACCAAAATATGAGGGGCATGGAAAGGAATAACCTTGGCCTAAATACAAAGAGACCCTACCCCTGAAGTTTCCTGGCATAAGACCAACTCTAGGCTCCAGGCAAGCTAGATCGTCTAATCCAAGACATTGTCTGTAGTGCCAACACACTTTTATTTTTCACATAGTCTCTGTTGTTGGTATCACGTTTCTGTATTAAAGATCCTGGAATCTGCATATCCTACATTGAAGTCAGGATGTGGAGCGTCCTCTCGTTTTACCTCACAATTAAAGGGCAATGCAGGGATCCCTGTCCTGTAAGCAGGTCGTTATTGTTGTTAAGTTTTCTCAGTGTTTAAGGGAAGTCTCTTTTGAGCAGGTTGATGTCTGAGCAGTGGTAGGGTCTTCCGTGGTAGAGGATTGCTTCCAGGTGATGTTATAGACAAACCTGAATGTTTTGTGGATGGCTTCCCTGGTTCAGGGTGAATGGAAAATGCCCTTTCTTCTGAGGCCTGTGCCAGGTCCTTATGTCAATGTTCAGGATGTAAGGTCCCTTTGCACTACAGGGTTTGTGTGTTCCAATCTCTATTAGATAGGATCTTATTTGTATGTATAGTATTTTTCCATTTTAATGTGCCTATGCAAAAAGGAGCAATGCCACGTGGCATTATTGGCACATATGGGGGCCATAAGAACAAGTCCAACAATCCCCCTGACATGGTTTAATCATAAACATTAAACTGGGAGACTCTTTAACCAAAATTCTTTGTTGAAAAGTCATAAAGAGAAGATAAAAAGTGGTCAGAATTGTCATTGTATAAGAGAATATTTAGTAAGACTTATAGCTGTCAGAGAAAAAACACAAAATATTCAAAATACGTGTCCATTTTATGTCTTTTGAAACAGTTTGGTGTTGTTACACACAATGCATGGCTTTGGTCTGTGATTAAGATTGTGCAGTACTGACTTCTTCTTCTTCTTCTTCTTCTTCTTCTTCTTCTTCTCTTCATTTCTTTTTCTGCTTCTGCTTCTTCCTTCTTCTTCCTTCTTCTTTCTTATTCCTCTTTATTCTTCTCTTCTCCCTCTTCTTTCTTCTTCTTCCTTCTTTTTCTTCTTCCTTCTTTTCTTCTTTCTTCTCTTCTCCCATCTTCTTTCTTTTTACCTTCTTCCTTTTCTTCTTTCTTCTTCCTATTCTCTTATTTATCCTTCTACTCCTCCTCCTTCACTTTCTCCTTCTACTCCTCTTTTTCCTCCTCTTCCTCCTCCTTTCTCTCTCTCTTTTTCCTTTTAGACACTATGGCTTGAAATATTGTTACTTAAGGGGTATCATAGGCAACAGTTTATTTATCCAGTTGTGTTGTTAAGAATTAATTTCTATGTCCTGGCTATTGTACTTAGCACTCAGTGGATACAGGTTTCTTTTTTCATACTCACCTGAATTTTTAATATATGACACCTTCATCCATAGCTCCAGGAATCTCACAAAGAATGTCCCACCTGGCTCATCACTCTTTTTACGTTTGAAAGTAGAAGTCTCTTTTAAGATCAAAAGCTACTGTTATAACCCTTTTTTTCTATGAAGGAAACCTTTCTACTTTGGATATTCTAAATGTGATTCATCAATGAATTTTCAAGTGACTGGTTATTTCAGTGGTCATCGGGCAAAATAGTCAAAGCCATTAATTTAACTTGAGAACTGTAGTTTAGGAGAACTTTATGGAATAATTATCTCTAGACTACATTTGGAAGTCTGGGAGAGCTGGAAATTAAATTTAAAGAGCGATACATTCCAATACTAACTCTCAAATCTACAATATTGCCAGCCACCTATCTGATGCCTATGACCATTCTTTTGATAAATTTAATTCTGGTTTTGTTCTAAAGAACAAATATACTGGACAATAATTTTCTTAGTGTTCAATCTAGCCACTTTGATAATGGAGAGAAAAGAACTTTCACATACTTGGTTCCAAATAATGTGGTATAAATCTAAGAGGAAGAGAGTTCTAAACAAATAAACAGTCTCTTTAGAGAAAGCACTTAATTCTTTTCCTCTTTGCCATTGCAAACAGGGACATGGTGGCTAAAGTTTCGTCTTGAAACCCCAAGGATAAAGATACCAGGCATATAGAGGAATATATAGAATAATTTCGCATTTCAACTGACATTATGAGTCATGACCATGATAAACCCCTTCTAAGTGAGCAACTTTTAGAATTTCTGTCATTTTTGATTATTTATTTAATTACTTATAGGTTTGGAGACACACTCAGTGATTTACTCCTGGCTCTGCACTCAAGAATCACTCTTGGTGGGACTGGAGATTATTTAGTATGCTGGGAAATTAATTGAACATGCAAGCACATTCAAGTACTGTGTGAATGTCCTTGTCTGCCATTTCTGATTTAACACAATCAGTGAATTCAACTAGTTTAGATATCCTGTAGCTCTCCTTAAACTGCTGGGCTAGTGATTTTCCAAGGATGGCCCCTAGATTAGCCACATTGGAACATCTGGAAGCATAACAAACTGTAGGACTTACTGAATAGGACCTACTGTATCTGGACAATTCTTCCAGAGAATTCTGATGCACCCACTAAAGCTTGAGAATCACGAGAGTAATGATTTCATTAACTTTCTTTATCTTGAATGGTACATAATTAGAAACAAGCATGGTGTATAATTAATAAATAAGCCTCAAAGCATCGTTTTGTTATCTATCTATCATCTATATATCTATCATCTATCTATCTATCTCTATCTATCTATCATCTATCTATCTATCATCTATCAATCAATCTCTCTCTATCAGCTATCAATCTATTTATCATCTATCTATCTCTATCTCTATCTATCATCTATCAATCAATCAACCAATCAATCTACCTATCTATCTCTCTAGCAGCTATCTATCTATCTATCTATCTATCTATCTATCTATCTATCTATCTATCTATCTATCTATCTATCTACCATCTATCTATAATCTATCTATCTATCTCTATCTCTATCTCTATCTATCTATCTATCTATCATCAATCTATCTACTATCTCTCTATCAGCTATCTATCAATCAATCAATCTATCTATCTATCTCTCTATCAAGCTATCTATCAATCTATCATCTATCTAATCTATCTATCTATCTATCTATCTATCTATCTATCATCTATTATCTATCTATCTATCTATCTATCTATCTATCTATCTATCATCTATCTGTCTGTCTGTCTGTCTATCTATCCATCCACCTCCTATCTTCTGGTCATCATTGAGATAATCTGGCTTTCCTTAGTATGTATGCTTTTGACCAGCATGTCATTTCACCGAAACTCCAATAAAAATGCCAAAACCCTCTCTAACAGTTCCCCATATCTCTTCCTATTTTCTTTATAACCCCTTCCCAAAATGAGGTGACCTCAATTCTATTGTATGAATCATAAACATTGTTAAAAGTACATTGAACTTTTGTCATTCAGGTGGTAATTGATGCACTGAAAAATATGACTTAAATTATTTTTTAAAAACTATAACATATAATTAAAGTTACACAAAATTAATTTCATGCATAATTCATTTTTGGAAAAAATATGAGCAAAAGTTGAATATAATCAGCTCATATTATAAACAGTAGTGTTATATTGTTATTGATTATTCATTTTTATCATGACACTGGAAGACAATAGTGATTGCTTTGACAGCCATCAAATGTCTTTAAACTTGGAGATGATAAGAGTTAGATTCCTTCTTTAAAAGAGGAAAGTTTATATTTCACCTTGTAATTACCTTTGAAATTAGGCCAAAAAAAAGATTTTATACATGGCAAAAAAGTGACTAACTCAATTTAATAAATAGAAAATATAAAAGAGAAAAACCCACACTATTATTTTCCTTAATGAAAAATGTGAGAAATATAAAAATATTTTAAAAAATCACTTTCTTCTTTATCAAAGTGGTCTGTCCATTTCTCTCCCATTTTTGGATGGGATTAGATGTTTTTTTTCTTGTAGAGTTCTATCAGTGTCCTGTATATTTTGAATATTAGCTCCCCTTTATCTGATGAGTATTGGGTGAATAGTTCTCTCCAATCAGTGGTGGCTCTTGTATCCTGGGCCACTATTTCCTTCAAGGTGCAGAAGCTTCTCAGCTTAATATATTTCTATCTGTTAATCTCTGCTTTCACTTGCTTGGAGAGTGCAGTTTCCTCCTTGAAGATGCCTTTACTCTCAATGTCATGGAGTGTTATACCTACGTGTTTGTTTTATATACATTACTGGTTTCAGGTCTGATATCGAGGGTCTTTATCCATTTGGATTTTACCTTTCGTACATGATGTTAGCTGGGGGTCTAAGTTCGCTTTTTTTGCAAGTGGCTAGCCAGTTGTGACAACACCACTTGTTGAAGAGGCTTTCTTTGCTCCATTTAGGATTTCTTGCTCCTTTATCAAAGATTAGATGATTGTATGTCTGGGGAGCATTCTCTGAGTACTCAAGTCTATTCCACTGATATGAGGGTCTGTCTTTATTCCAGTACCAAGCTGTTTTGATAACTATTGCTTTGTAATACAGTTTAAAGTTGGGGAAAGTAATGCCTTCCATATTCTTTTTCACACTAATTGCTTTGGATATTCGAGGTGCTTATTGTTCCAAATGAATTTTCAAAAGTGCCTGATCCACTTCTTTGAAGAATGTCATGGCTATCTTTAGAGGGATCACATAAATCTGTACAATGCTTTGGGGAGTATTGACATTTTAATGATGTTAATTCTGCCAATCTCTGAGCAGGGTATGTTTCCATTTCCATGTGTCCTCTCTTATTTCTTGGAGCAGAATTTTATAGTCCAAATCACTAATCATCAGGGAGATGCAAATCAAAGCAACTATGAGGTACCACCTCACACCACAGAGACTGGCACACATCACAAAGAATGAGAACCAGCAGTGTTGGCGGGGATGCGGTGAGACAGGAACTCTTATCCACTGCTGGTGGGAATACCGACCAGTTCAACCCTTCTGGAGAGCAATATGGAGATTCCTCCAAAAACTGGAAAATTGAGCTCCCATACGATCCAGCTATATGACTCCTAGGAATATACCCTAAGAACACAAAAATACAAAACAAAAACCCCTTCCTTACACCTGTATTTATTGCAACAATATTTACCATAGCAAGACTCTGGAAACAATCAAGATGCCCTTCAACTGATTAGTGGCTAAAGAAACACAATGGAATATTATGCAGTCGTCAGGAGAGATGAAGTCATGAAATTTTCCTATACATGGATGTACATGGAATCTATTATACTGAGTGAAATAAGTCAGAGAGAAAGAGAAAGATGGAGAATGGTCTCACTCATATATGGGTTTTAAGAAAAATGAAAGACATGTCTTAACAATTCTCAGAGACAAAAGAGAGGAGGGCTAGACGTTACATCCAACCTCATGAACCTCACCACAAAGAGTTTAGTTAGAGAAATAACTACATTGAGAACTATCCTAACAATGAGAATATATGAGGGAAGTTGAAAGCCTGCCTAGAGTACAGGTAGGGGTGGGGAGGGGAGGAGGGATATTTGAGTCATTGGTGATGGGAATGTTGCACTGGTGATGGGGGGGTGTTATCTGATATGACTGAAATCCAGCCACAATCATGTTTGTAACCAAGGTGTTTAAATAAGAAACAAACAAACAAAAAATATTACTTTAGGGTCCAGCAGAAATGTATCCAACAGTCCCCAAATTAAACCACCTCCCAAAATATCTAGGAGAGGCCCCTGGACTGACCACTGGTTTAAGACCTTCCTCCCCAAATAAGTACATTAGAAAGTAAAATTTGATAGATCCATTATAATTGACTTTCAAAATATTGAGTCTATCAACAGGAGAGATACACAGAGATTTACCCACTTCAGTTCCTCATATCCCATTGTCCTATCGACCAGAGCCAGTTCTATAGCCATGAAGGCTCCCAAGCTCTATGCTGCAAGGTACCACAAGGGCTAATCAGCACTGAGTTCTCAGGCCCTTGCATTGGACCCCCTAGCTCAGTTGGCTGAGAATTTCTGGGCATGACTCTGGGCCAACCCAATTTGGAGAATCCCCTTAAATGAATCTCTCTTTTTTTTTTTATAATTTTTTAAAATTTATTAAAAGAAAATGTATCAGTTGATATAACTGATCATAATACATTTGTTTCAGGATGATAGAAATTGAAGTTATTAAAAACAGAAAGAAAATAAAAAAATTAAAAAGATAGGATGCAAAAAGAAGGGGGAAGATTTCAAAAGCAGTTATATTTGTGAAAATTATTCTATCACCAATAAAGTTGTTACTACAATAGCTGAAGATTTAGTATGCGCCACTCTTTCTTTCTTTAGAGTTGGGAGATTACTCCCTCCAAAAGATGTGGTGTGTGTGTGTGTGTGTGTGTGTGTGTGTGTGTGGCAGGTGTTGTTTGCATAGGCACAGCAAAATATGGAAGAAATTGGAAAAAAAGACCTTTGGTTTAAGAAACAGGGAAATCCTACCTTTGAAGTATCTTGGCATAAGACCAACTCAAGACTCCAGACATGCTTAGGTTGTCCAAATCCATAGTCATTCTCAATGGTGAGCTCTTCAATTGTTGCTGTCAGATAACGGCAGTTATAAATCCTGGTCTCTGTATAGGTCCTATGTCGAAGTCCGGGTGGTGTGTAATGTCTTCTGATTCCATCTCATCATCAGTTAGCATTGCAGAGAGTTTTGCCCTAAAAGCAGACTGTTGCTGTTGCCCAGTTGTCAGGTTGCCATAAGAACTGTTTTTGGAGTAAGTCAGTGCCATGGCAGTAGTGGGGCCTTCCTTGGTAGAATTTATGTTCCTGGTACTGATGTAGGAAACCATGTTTGTAGGTGCTATCCATGGTTCAGGGGTGAATGGTCAATGTCCAATCAACTGGAGTCTAAGCCAAGTCACTATGCCAAGTGTTTAGTAAGTGAGTCACTTAAAGGCAGGGAGCTATAGCAATCATGTTATTCTACTATCCCTGGTTAAGAGTCACTCTTTAATTGTAAACTTAATTTCAGAATGTTCACATTTCTTTAAATATGTATCATGCAGTAAAATGGGCTTGTGTTTTGAGAGAAGAAAGAAGATATCTTTATTTATTTATAAGACTTTTTATTAGGAGACTAAAACATTTTATAACAATGTTAAAGAAACACAACATAGGTTCAGGAAATGACAGAAAAAGATATATTGGACACACTTTTCCAGCTGTGAAATAAATATACATAAAAGTGTAGGAACATGGAAATAATAATGAAAACAAAATCTCACCATGCATTTATAATATTTATTAATTTTTACGTCCTCATCACATATATACACTGTATTTTTCTACCTCATATAATATATTACTAAAATGCTTCTTGTAACCCTTTTAATTATGTTACATAGTGAATAACTATAGTTTAAAATGATATATGAATGCAAGAGAACTTAATTAGTTCTTTGGTATAGTAGATTTTTATATACACATGTTCAGTAATTGTTCTTGCAAGCAAATAATCATACATGGCCCTAATTATTTCCTTTTTTTCCACTACTGGGGATGGTACTCGGAATTTGTACATACACTGACCTATATTTCAGTGTCCCTGGACCTGATGACAATTTCTTTAGGGGATATTTTTGACAATCTAATTACTGGTTATGTAGTTTTAAAAGCTGACTTCAAAAGGCTTTTCACACCTGATTTCTACATCTCTTATTATTATTATATTATGAATTAACTTGTGTTTATTCCAGTTTTGTCTCTGAGCCATCATTTAGAAGAAGTATTTAGTTTAGTTTTATTTAATTTTCAGCTTAAAAAATACAAGTAGTGATTTCCTTATTTATTTCTACCTTAAATTATTTGTTACGTAGGATCAGAAAATACCTACTTTTTGGATTTAATCGAAGGGACTTGTGCGTTAAATACAAAATTGATGTCATATTTGAGAACTGATAGTTTTATCCATGTGGACTGTCAAAAACCATGAAAGATATTCACTCATAGTTTTTTTTTAATTGATTTTGGTTCAAATCAGACACAGTTCCCATTTTCTACAAATGCTGACTGGGCTGATTTCTTATTCAAAATTGAAGGACATGTATGTGTATCACTTCTTTCCAGTTTAAATCCAGTAGATGCCATTAATTATTTGATTGGATCATCTTGAGAGCCATGAATTTTCATAAGGTGATAATTCACTTAAATTATAATATATTATAATGATATTTTTTTTGGTCTTACTGTCTCTGGTTTTGTGTTTTTCAGGTCTTTGGAGCATACATGATGATTTTCAGGGGTGACTCCTGGCACTGTACTCAGGAATTACTCCTAGAGTTGCATGGATGACCATATAGAGTTGGAACCTGGGTCAATAGCCTGCTAGGCCACTACTCTACTGTGTGTGTTATCACTTTGATTTACTCTTTTTTTTAACTTAAAAATTATTTTTGAAATTCTTTCAAGGAATGTGTACAAAATCTATTCATGTAATTCAGCACTATGCAAATGGATAAATGGTATTGTTTGTGTTAATATTTCATCTTGTTTTTGTTTGTTTTGTGTTTTGGGGGGGCCACATCTGGTGATGCTCAGGTGTTACTCCTGGCTATGTGCTCAAAAATAGCTCCTGGTTTGGGGTACCATATGGGATGCAGGGAATAGAACCTTGGTCCATCCTAGGTGAGCCCGCGTGCAAGGCAAACACCCTACTGCTTCACCACAGCTCTGGCCCCTTCATTGTTTTTATTTGAATCTTCCTGTCACATTCTTCCTCCTCCCTCCCTTTTTTTTTTCGCCTTCAAAGCAGAAACTTAATGGCTCTCTCCCTAAATTAACTGTGTATTAAAGGAACATTATTTAACTTTGTGATTCAATTTTCTCACTTCTGTATCAGTAATAAAATGACGCCTTTTTGTTGTTTATAGCAAAGTCAGATTAACATTGTTATTACACTTAGTCTAGCCACTGTTGAGCATTCTGTAGATGTTTCTTCAATGTTGGCTTTCTCTCCCTCGCCCCTCTACTATGTGTCTTAGTTCTGTTACCTATAACTAGTGTGTAGTTTTAAAATGGCACTCAAAAGGTCTTTTTTAAAATAATGTCTTTATTTAAGCATGATGATTACAGATATGTTTGAAGTTGGATTTCAGTCATAAGAAAGAAAATCCCCTTTCACCTGTGCAACCTTCCTGCCACCAATGCCCCCCTCTCCCTTCCCTCCCACCCCTTGCCTGTCTTTAAGACAGACATTCTATTTCTCTCACTGACTACTATTGCCATGATAGTTGTTAATGTAGTTATTTATCTAGCGACACTCATCACTCTGTGGTGAGCTTCATATCGTTTTTGTTTTGAATGAAATTATTTGGACTTTGAATAGTTTTTGTGTGAGCTTTTATTTATCTGTGTATTTATTTTTAGGTTTTTGACCATACGCAGTGGTACTCAAGGATTATTCTTGGCTATGTGCTCAGAAATCACTCTTGTCAGGCTTGGGTACTGTTCGGTACTCAAACCTGGGTCAGCATTATGCAAGGTAAATGCCCTCTTTGCTGTACTATTGCTTTGGCCCTTTTTTTTTATATCCCCCAGTTTTGTGTTTTCTTTTCTTTACACACTTCTCATACAAATCGTGACCTGGAAGAACAAGAGAACACCATTTCTAGGGCTTTTGTAAGAATCATGAAATTTGCCTTCACCCTGCCCCAGAATGAGAAAATAGAAGCTCTGCTTCTTCCTTCCCATTTGTGGAGTTTCTCCGTTATGCCTCTAGGTGGATCCTCGTCATTGATTATTCTACTTAGGGAAATTTCATTTCAAGTGTGAGGTTATCAACAATTGCATTTTCAAGCAAGTCAGTTCCATCATGATTCCATTGTCTGCTGTTCTTTCTGAAATTTTTAGACGTTTGAGTTGCATAACTCTCTTCTTATTTCTCCATGATTTTCATAAGCAGGAACCCTGGCTGCTGAAACTCCAGGATAGGTGTGGGTACTTTCAAATTTTAATTTTCATTCCCATAGCACTGGACTGATTCCTTGAGTCAGTGAAATCTGTGGTTGTATGTATTTGAATGTCATGGGGTGCTACCTGCTTATGTGGATGTTTTTCTAACTTGTTTGCCTAACGTAATTCCTAATTCTCTTTTTTTTTTAATTAACTGAACCTGTTATGCTGCACCTAAGCTGATAGTTCCTTTGACATTTTTCTGTGAGTAATGATCTGTGTGTTCCTTCCTTTCTTTTGTTCTCTCCTTTCCTCTCTTTCAGTACTGTCTTTTATTTTTTTATCTTCTATATTCTGCATTTAGTAGGTTGATATTTATTAAATCCTCCAAGTGCCTAATAATAGTACATTTATGAATGAACTAGTGTGCATACTAGGGACAGATTAGAACGCATTTATATTCTACTGACTCTAGGTCCAGAGAAGAGATGCAGGACCCCTTGATTTATATTGGAAGACCTTTTTCTTGGCCTTACACCCAAAGGTAATAAAATTAAACTATCTAAATGGTAGGAATTTATCTCTTGTTTCCATTCTGAACCCCAAATTAGAGAACTTTGGTAATACAAGTGAGTTGCTGATTAATTTAAACCTCCTCTCAGCTATCCGATTATTCCATCAGATGAATGAGAAAAAAAAAGTAGCTTCTAAATCAACTAAGAAAAGAAAGAAGAATCACAACCTATTTTGTTTTTAATCAAAAGGCAGAGGCTTGCATTTTCTGGTTGTTTTGTTTTGGTTTTTGTTTGGGGGCCACACCTGGTTTTGCCCAGGGTTTAATCCTGGTGGCATTTAAGGAACCATATGGGGGACAAGGCATTGAGCTTGAGTTCTACTGAGTACAAGGCAAGGACCTCCTCCTTGTACTCCTCAGGACCCAAGAATGGTAGCAGCATTTCTTTTTTTGTTTTTTGTTTTTTGGACCACACCCGGCGGTGCTCAGGGGTTACTCCTGGCTGTCTGCTCAGAAATAGCTCCTGGCAGGCACGGGGGACCATATGGGACACCGGGATTTGAACCAACCACCTTTGGTCCTAGATAGTCTGCTTGCAAGGCAAACGCTGCTGTGCTATCTCTCCGGGCCCTAGGCTTGCATTTTCTTACTCTACAGCAAGAACACTGCTCTTTTTTAGAGGTACTATGAATATATGGCAGAGATGACCTAACATTTCACATGAGGATGGTGTCAAGACTGTATCACTATTGTCAAGAACAATAGACTTGGAACTATATTGGGGAACCAATCTACTTCCACACTTCCCTAGTGTCGCTATTCTGCGTGTTTCAGAGATGGAGGCTAGGCATGTACCAGCCATCTGGCTTTCTCCCAAAAGTCTTGTTTATGAGGCTGAATCTTTACAGAGACCCCGAAAGACTGAAATGAGCTAAACTTGTCCATGGGTACTGAATTCGCTACCATAGCTGGGGCTGATCACTGATGGGATTTTCTCTATCCATATCTTGTATTGTTCTTGGGGTATCTTTTGTTAGAAAGGGAGCCTGTCTCATTTCAGTTTATCTTGTATCATCTATTAACAAGAACTTCTATGAGATGAGAGATAGATGGACAGAAATACAGAGAGTAATAAAGGAGGAGGGAAAGAAGATATGTAGACAAACTAAATTTGTTATTGATAGCAATATTATAACTTCTGCGTCTGAAGAATATGGACAGCCACACCATACATAAGTTATTATTTAATCTTGTGCCCCTCAAGGATATAAGGAAAATATATCCCAAATAAAAAGACTATATTGATAGTATTTTCTTCTTTAGTTATAACATTTTGTTGTAAGGCAGTAATGAATTTCTACATTGATCTAATTAAAACATATGCTTCCCTTCTAAGCCATCACTCAGGTATGTGTCAAACTTCCAATTATACACCTAAAAAGATGTGTGGATCTTGTATTTGAAACTGTGTTAGGATTTAATCTTCAGAGAGAAAAATTTGAGTCTTCCAAGTGGTCTGACATAAATATAAGCATTCATTACTTCAGAACATAGTATTTTACCCCTGAGAAAGTTCCATGGCATTGAGAGATGTAGCAGTAATTAATTACCATTAAAGAAATTAATACTGCACTCCAAGAATGATCAAGAAATGCTTGGAGACTGTGGAAAGCAGTCTACAGGCAGACAGAGAGGGATCCTGGGGAAAGCAAAGCCATTTAATTCCAATTCCAGAATCATTTGGAAATAATAATAATTATTATTATTGACTATTATATCTATTATTGACCAATTATCTTAACCAGATTTCTATCCCACCATCAGCAAAGCCCTTGCAACAACTCCATGATGGCCTTTAAATCCCTGGTAGTATAGATCAGCAAATCTATTTGGGAAAACTATTGAGGTCTTGTTGCTCCCAAATCACCTCCCAGTGCACTCATTTGTGAAATATAAAAAATAGTATGGCAATAATATCCAGTGACAATATAGGTGAAGGCCAATAGAACCAGTCCATTGTAGGAAGCTTGTTACAAATAGAAGGGAATGCATTTAGGGCAGCGAAGGGACCAGTTCACTCTGAACAAAATTGGGTACTGGAAAGAGCTAGTGATATGCATGATACTCCTTCCGTAACCATAGTGCAAACCTCAATTACTAAAGGATAAAAAGGAAGAGTACAGAGTGAGATGCAGAGAAAGACAGAGAGAGGTCGAGAGTGAGAAAGAGAGAGAGAAATGTCTGCCTAAAAGGCAAGTAATGGCGATGGTAAGAGGTGGGGGAAAGAGAAACTGGGACATTGTTGACTGGAAATGTGCACTGGTAAAGGGTATTGTACACTGTGTGACTGAAACTCAATCATTAACAAATTTGTAATTATAAAAAAAACCCCACAACTGTATTATGAACAACTCTATAAAAGTACAATGTTTTAAATAAAGGAATTTATAAAAATAAATTAGAATCATAAAACCCAGTTTTTAGGGAGATGTCGATTGTCTCAGATATTGGGCTAAGTGCTTTGCATAAATCAACCATAATAATGACGTAAACTTCACCTGGTCAACACTGTCTTTTCTATCCATGGTGAATTAAAGTAGGTCTAGAAAACATAGGCATTCAAAATCATAGAAGCTATGTTCCAGAATGGCCCCTTTGCACTACGCAGGGCCATACCCCACTGTGTAAACCTTTTATCTGTGTGTCAGCTTTAACCCATGAGCAGTTCCAGTATGAGGTCCCTTAGCTGAGCTGGAGCATTTGACTGGCAAAGTTCTAGTTCAGGATCTGTGACCAGATCGAATTTAGGCTAGAAAAATGCAAGGAACTACAGATCTTTTTAAAATTTTAAATGCGGATAAAGCATTTAAAGAAACGTCCAACTTTATCGAGATGAATTTATCATGTGAATTTAATATGTACAATAAAGAATGGAAACATACAACATTACAAAATGAGTTCTACTTTAATGTTATTTATTACCTTTTGTCTACGATAAAACTTAGGATCTATTCTCTTGGTAATCTCCATGTATATAATATTAATTACTGTCACTATTATCTGCATTTGATTCTCAGAACTTACTCACCTTTTACCTGGAAACTTCTGAACTCTGACTAGTATTTTTTCCTTCACACTCCACAACCTCTAATAACAAACATTATGGGGCATTATTATATTCCATACATAAGGATAACATGCAATATTTGTCTTCGTTTATCATATTTTCCTTAGAATAGTGTCCTTTAAGATCCATACATACAGTCACAAATGTTAGGAGGTCCTTATTCTAAGACTGAATATTGAATTGTTGCATTGTTGAATAAACACCACACTGTTTATTCATCACAAAACTTTGTTATTCCTCATATTGGACTCCTATAAATAATGATGCAGTTATTACATGGACTACAGATATTGACCTCTTATTTTCTTTTGGGAAGGATAGATGCAGAAGCTGAATTTTTTTGTTCAGATCATTTGATTTTTAATTTTTTGAGAGAACTCAATACTGTTTCCATAGCAACTTTCCCACTTTACCTTTTCATCAACAGTGATTTTGGGGTGCACCAGTAATCTACACCAGTAAATTTTAAATTTTAGAAGTTTACCTTGCTAACAAATATGAGACAATCCCTTATTGGTGCTTTGGTTTACCTTTTTATTTATGGAGATTTGTGTTGTTGATCACTTTTCCAGGTGCTCTATGCTTCTTTATTTTTATTTTATTTTTTTTAGTAAGACAAAATAGTTTTTAATTAAAAGAAATCTACTTAAAATTATGTAGTCAGGGGCCGGAGAGATAGCATAAAGGTAAGGTATTTGCCTTGCATGCAGAAGGTTGGTGGTTCGAATTCCGGCATCCCACAAGGCCCCGGAGCCTGCCAGGAGCGATTTCGGAGCATAGAGCCAGGAGTAACCCCTGAGCACTGCTTTATGTGACCCAGAAACAAAAACAAAAACAAACAAACAAACAAAATTATGTAGTCAGAGGAGAGAGGAAAGTGTGTTCAAGTGAGAACACCGGCTTCTTTAGAGTGGGAAGCTCTGCACATTTTAAATCAAATTGTGTTTCTTCTTTTGAGTCTTTATATATTTAGGATATTAACTCACTAACCTCTTTTCCCAAATAATTTTCTCACTCTGCAAATGAGAAAACAAGTACCATTTTATCTTGCTAATGGTTTCCCTTGTTATGCAGAAGTTATCATTGGATACACTGCATTTGTTTATTTTAGTTTGTATTGCTTTTGTCTGGATGTTCTGTCCAAAATAATTATCCCTAAGATTGATGTCAAGGAACTATCATCCTGCATGTTTCCCTCTAGGATCCCTGTGGTTTCCAGTCTTATACTCATGCCTTGAACTCATTCCGAGTACATTTTTGTGTCTAGAGTCAAAGAATGTAAAATTCCAGATCCCTAATAGTTTCCTGTCTAATCAGCTCAGAAGATTTTTTTTATTTCCCCTCCAGTTTCTTGAAGATTCAAATTCTACTTCGGAAGAAATCTTAGAAATTGGTTGAATCTTTTTTATGCTTCGTTTTTTTTTTTTATTAATATCTTTATTTAAACCCCTGGATACAAATATGATTATAGTTGAGTTTCAGTCATGTAAAGAACACGCCCCCTTCACCAGTGCAACATTCCCATCACCAATGTTCCAAATCTCCCATCTTAATGTCTTTTATCCCTGTGTTTGCATGCTGCTTTCCAGTCTGTCTAGGATAAGATGCCTTTCTAATGCTTACTAATTTTTTTCCTGAGACAGGGGAACCAACCATAGTGGTCAAGAGAGGAGGCCGAAGATATAGTATAGTGGGTAAGCCATTTGCCTTGCACATGGTCAACCCAGATTCAGTCTATGTCACCCATATTGTCCCCTGAGCCCCACCCTTAGCACAGACAGGAGTAAGTACTGAGCACCATTGAGTGTGGTTCAAAAACAAAAGCAAATACCCCCCCCCCCCCATAAACAAAAATGATTGAGAGATCTAAGTCTGACTTTCAGGTTCTAACTATAGGGCGTCCAATTAAACCAACACTTCTGCAGTTTCCCAAAGAATAAGAAGAAAAGCTGGGCTCTTGGCACACAAAAGTAAGAGATGTTTATGATGTTGAGGTTTTAAAAATAGGAGCACTTTGTGAAAGGAGTTTTGAGAGGAAAGCATCATTTTATGAGCAGAGCTATTAAGAAAGTGTGAGGGGAAAAAAGGGGTCAGAATTAAGTATCCAAGCCAAAGTCACCAACAATAGAATCAAGTGACCCAAACTATAACAAGCTAAACACAAAATGGAGGTCTGGGATGCATTCTGGGAAGAGTGGCGGAAGAGGGTCAACACTGGTGGTGGGAATGGCCCTAATTTACTGTCACTATATGCCTGAAATACAACTGTGAAAGACTTGTAATTTACAATGATCTCAATAAAAAAATAAAAAAGAAAAGAGAGAAAGGGTCTGAGGATGGAAACAGAATAAAACCTGGAAGGTAAGAAAGATGATGGTGGGGAGAGGCTGCAGCTGGACCCAGACAATCCCACATGACAGGATTCCTGTTTCTCTCCTACGGGTATGGCTGGGAATCTTGGCAGACAGCTGGCCAATGGCCTCCTGGGTTGACCACCTAGTCCAGGAGACCAAGATCCCCCCATACTAAACTGGTCTTCTGGGCCAGGTTTGGCAACTGGGCTCTGGGGGGAGGGAGGGAAGAGGGAAAATCCTCCCGTATTCATACTGGACCCCCTGCAGTGGTGTCTTTTCTTACTAATACTCATTTTCATAACCCAAAATACTTTTTAAGCATTATCTAAGCATGTTCTTCATTCTAGATGGTTCCTAGGAAAGGAAACGGAATATGAAAGATTTGGATGATGACACTCCAATAGATCTTTAAAGTCAGTCTTTATGGATGTGACTTTCCGTACTGACTCCAAGCCAAGATCACAAACAATTCATATATATGTATTGTATATAGCCCCTGTCATGTATTGCCTCTCCCCTACCCCTGTGTCTCCTCTATCCCCTCATTTTTCAATCCTGATCTGTTATCTTCCCCTAATTTAACCCTCTTTACCCTCAGTTCCTAACTCAGTAGGCACCAAGATTGACCTCCTGCCCCAACAGACCACCTTCCTGCTCCTCAGTGAAAGACACCCTCTGGGTCCCTGTTCTCATGCCTCGCAAAGAACTACAACCAGCACGCCTGCTGACTCATGCTTGATGGCCCCTCTCACCCCCACCAAATCGTGGACTGTTGCACGATACAGGAATCAGCCTCAGCAAAATTCCCAGCTCAAAGACACTATATGGTCTCGTAATGTAGCAAAGCATCTCTCAAACTGTGAATCGAAAAGTACCTTAGCTTTTACTCCCCACAAGAATATATCAAAAGACTTAATTGGGAGTCTTATATTGCCTATGGAAGCTCACTACCTGTATAACAATATATCTTAAGATGTATATTCCTAAATATACAAGTAGCCTCCTCCACCACTTGTTTTATTCGAATACCTTTTCTTTTTAACTCAGTTTTATTTATTTGTTCTATTTTAATATATACATTTTTTCTCTATTCTTACCATTTTTGGTGCTGCTTGGTACAAAAAGCCTTGATGAGATAAAAGCTCAGAATAAAACCAGAAGACAGAACTGTGTGTGCAGCCTCTCATCCTTACCCAGAATAGCACCAGCAACACAGTATGACACCATACGTTTTGTTATGGGTACAGTAAAAAAAGGGGAAACCATAGACACAGAAACAAGATCTTAGGGATAAGAACTCACTTTTTATAGCAGAAGGGTGCCTCCCATCTTGAACATGTATCATGTGGATACAACCAGTCCCCAGGAGATTGGACACTGTTAGTTCAATCCAAAACCCCATATCCCCGACATAGAAATGATACAGCTCCGGGCAACACCACCAGGAACTAAGCTCCATTGGGAGATTTATAACACTACTCTGGCACCAACTTGTGCCAGTTTTGATGTGACAACGAGGAAAGGAAAATTTGACCTAAGACCAGGCTGTCCTATCACAACACCTAACACTAAATGGAAATCAGAAGAGATATCATCCTTTGAACTGTGAAAAATAAGAGCACCAACAACAGAAAACTGACTTTGACAACTGTGACTGAACAGAGCCTACCTTGGGACTAATAAGGAAAACCCTACCCTAGGCTGTAGTCCAGGACACATAAAAAACAACAACAACAAGATGTCTTATTGCAGAGGTCCAACTTGGACAACAGAGACTGAGCAGAACCTTTGGATCCCTAATATCCTAGGCTTCGGCTTAGGGACTGAACAAAAAACAGGGAGCAAGTGTTACAGAAGACTGAACACCACAACAACGATGGATAGGAAACTCTAGAACCTAGAGACTCTATACTAGACCCTGACCTATAACCTGTGCAAATACCAAGATTGCTAGCTACAGTGGCTTGATTTTCTCACACACAACTGAGAGGAAACTTTCCTGGCATCACAAAAAAAGCCTTTGGGATGGGGTAATGAGTATATATGGAGCCAGGGGTTGATCCCATGATGCTTCAAGGATGGAGAAACCCTGAATCTCTTAGGCCATAGCAATTCCCTTTCTTCCCCAATGCTTACTGTGCCTATGCAAAAAAAAGGGGGGGGAACGCCAAACCCTACCACTCCAGCACCCATACTTTTTCTTGTTTTGTTTTGATTTGTTAGTTTTTGACTTTATTTTCCTTCTCCTTTTTCTTCCACTTTTCTCTTTCTTTTTCATGCTTGTGGTTATTATTTAGAGATTTATTTTTATTTGCCAGGTCCATTTTTTTCTTTTTTCTTCCATTTTTCTTTCTTTTTTCTCTCTCTTCTTCCTTTTTTTGGTAGTTGTCACCAAATTTTTTTCTCCCTTTTTCTTATCCTTTTATCTCCAATGATGGTGGAATGGATGCTCAATGTACAACAAGCTGTAAAGTGGAGACCAGTTGCATTAGCATACTGGTGGGTAGAGGAGGGAGATATGGGATGCATACTGGGAACAGGGACGAAGGAGGAAGCACTGGTGGTGGGAAAGCCCCTCATTCATTGTCACTATGTATCATGAATGATGCAGTGAAAGATTTGTAATGCACTTTGGTCACAATAAAAATTAAAAAAAAAAAGAAAGATGATGGCAGGTTTGTGAACTGTAAAGAGCTTTTCAGACCCACAGGTGGCCCTGCCCTAGAGGAATCTTTTTTTGTTTTGTTTTGTTTTAGTTGTTTGGGTCACACTCCCCAGTGTTCAAGGCTTACTACTGACTTTGCACTCAAGGATCACCCCGACTTTGCCTCCTGCGGCCCCCAGGTAAATTGAGTTTGAGACCCCTGACTGGAATGGATGGTGCCTGTCTGACTGTAGAGGTGGGGAAAGACCTGCAGAAACTTATGCTCAGGATTCAGTGGTAGAATGTAATCTGCCAGTGGAATATGATTTCAAGTTACCTGAGTGTTTACACTTTGCTCTGTAGATGATGTTGATGCTAAATTGATGAGATATCGGAAATCATGAAGTTTCATCTAAGTTTTATTTACTCTGCACATAAAGATTATGGAAAGATTATTTAATTCTACTGTTCAAGGTATATAAGGCTCTTTCCCTTACGCTCTTTTCCTTTTGACGTTTTACTATAGAAGAGGGACACATAGGAATGAACCCAAAAGTCAGTCAAGTGTTTGAAAGCAAAATTAACTTCCTGCTAATGGTTGAATCCTTTGTTACAATTTTATCCTAAGTGATCCTCTAGATGCTTTGCCTTGACAAGGATATCATTTAAAATCACGGTGGAGTAAGTACGACTAATATGCCTTTCGTTCCCTCTCCCTGACAGATTTTTAATCTAAGTGTCAGAGCATAAATCTTTGAAAATCCACTCTACTGCCTCTCGAGTCAACTCTGTCTCCACCAGCACATAAGGAGCTTTTTGAACACCAGAAGAGGACCAGAGTGATCCCTAAATACATAGAATTGATGTTTTACTAAAGAAAATCTGGCCACTATTTACTGAATGTCTTCCAGGCACCAAGGTCTTTCTAAGAGGGACTCTAAAATGACTCCAACATGAGTTGTACTCATCTAGTGAAAACACTAGTGGAGACAAGTCCAAAATCAAACTTGGGGGAATGAGTAGAGGGAAGTGAATCAATGGAGCAGACAATAACTGTAGAAATGATATTTTGAAGTCTAGTAGGACTAATATACTAGCCCTAATTCTAGTCTGGATTCATAGTTTGGAGTTAGGTTCTGGGTCATAAAGCCATAGACAGAGTTAACTCCTTGACAGGCAAAGCTTGCAGAATGGCCAGTCTGATGAGAACCATGAGGCATGTGGCTTGAAAACTGTTGTATTAGTCTGAGCCAGAAAGATGGAAGTCTAAATCTAGATAGAAAAGAAGAAAGATTTTGTCAAAAAAAAAATAGTGTGTCCTAGTGCTTGGTTAGAGGAGGGCAAGAGAAAGAAAGGATATCAGGCTGTCAATCTGGAGAGGAGATAGTCCACGTAAATACATCTATGATGCCTTAAAAGATAGAAACCCAAGATGCAATAAGTATTGACTGATGATTACTGATTCTTGATTTTTCTGATTATATTTTCTTTTCTTTAAATTTGATTTAATTAAAACTATTGTGATTTACAAAGTTCTTTATAGTTGGATTTCAGACATGCAATGAATCAGGGCTAATTCCCACCATAAGTGCCCACTTCCCTCCACCTATTATGCTCCCAGAATGCATCCTATACACCATCCTTTCTTTCTGGCCTTTTAGTGTAACAGGCCCATTTTAAGTGTAAATTGTTATAGTTTGGTTCTCTTGATTCTATTGTTGTTGACTTTGGCTTGGATATTTAGTTTTGTTCATTTTTTTTAAATTTCTACCAATATATCTGCGATCATTTGGCCCCTGATACCCATCCTTTCTTTTGTTGTTCTTAATTTTATTTAAAAAATGCAGAAATATGAGGTAAAACAAAGTAATTCATGTTCCAAGTTTCTATGAAAAAGGTGGAAACCCTGATCTAAAAGATAAAAAAATAAGGTGGCAGTTTTTTTGCATAGGTACAGAAAAAATTGAGAGAAATAGAAAGAAATAAATCCTTTGGCCTAAATACAGGGTGTCTCTACCCATGAATATTCCTGCCATAAGACCCATTACAACCTCCAGGCATACTAAGTTGTCTAACCCCAAAGTCTTTCTTTATAGTCCCAGGAAAAGTTCTCCTTGTTGCAGTCAGGCTTCAGTAATTAGAGATTTGGGTTTTTCAACATAGAGATCCTATGTTAAAGTTGGGGTTTCACAGAGCATCTTCTGGTTTCATCTCACTATTAGGTGGCGGGGCGGGGACACCTAACCTGAAAGTAAGTTGTTACTGTTTCTAAGTTGTCAGATTGTCATATTAAGCCACCCTGGAGCAAGCCGGTGCCTGGACAACATTAGGGCCTTCCCTGATAGTAGTTTGTTTCCTGGTGCTGATGCAGAAAAGTGTTGGTTCCAAAGATGTGATCCAAGGTTCAGGGGTGAATGGCCAATGTCTGATCTACTGAAGCCTAAGACAAGTCACCATGACAAATGTTAAGGGTGAAAGGCCCATCTGCAATAAAAATTTTAGGAGTTCCTATCCTTATTAAATAAGAACTTTCTATAAATAAAATTTAACATTTTAATGTGCCTATGCCAAAGGAACAATGTCACAGGATACTACTGGTGCCTATAGGGGTAAAAATAACAAGCTAAACAATCCCTATAACCTGGTTCTAACATGAACTCAGAACCCAAGAAAAATTCATCTACTAGAATTTCCTACCAAACAAATTCAAAGAAGAGGTAAGGAAAACTACATCTACATAAAGAAATACACAATAAGAGTTATACCTATTAAGGAAATACACTATAACAAATATACAAAGGATATATACATATACCCTTTAGTATTTGAAATAGTCTGGGACAAGGGATAAAATTCCGAGCACAGCTTCAGTCTTGTGGGATCTAAAAGATGGCTTAGAGCAGTCACAGATTAGGAAATATCCTTGAGCCGAGGGTCTCACAAAAACCAAATCTGGTAGTGAGCATCAGTCCATAGCAAAGGGAGGTGGGAGGAAAGGGGTTCTTGAGAGAAAATCCTCCTCATCATCCTCATCATCATATTGTCATCATCATTATCACCAGATTTTTACTGGGCAGAGGCAAAGCAGGCTGTGAGACTGTCCTTTTGCTTTCGGAGCTGACTGGCAGTGGGTTGGGAGAGTATTCTGGCTCCTGAGGAGTTAAGAACTGAGTGTAAAAATGGTTAGGTAGGGAGAAATAACAAATCAAGGGTGAGAGAGTGAAAAGATAGAAAAGGATTTGTAAAGATGTAAGAAGGAGATGGGGAAAAGGAAGAGTTATATATAACAGGGGGAAGGACTATATACATCACAGACAGACATTATGTACATTACAGACATACAGTGTACATAGAGATGGCCACAATGCACACTACACACACTCATAGACAGACATTAAAGAGCAATCCATAGGTTGCAGTTGAAGATTTGACCTAGGTGGAATGGGCCAGAGCACTTGAAAAATATGACACTGGCAACTCAGTGGGAAGTGTTTTCCAATTCCTAGGCAAATCATTATTGGTAAGGGGAAATTTGCTAAAAAATGGTTTTCTGGGTTAGATTGTGCATAGTACATTTTTTTTGAGGGGAGGCACACCTGGTTGTGCTCAGGAGTTACTCCTTGCTATGCACTCAGAAATTACTCCTGGTTTGGGGACCATATGGGACGTTGGGGGACCGAATTGTGGTCCATCCTGGGTCAGCCATGTGCAAGGTGAACTCCCTACTTCTGTGCCACTGCTGCTCTGGCCCCTGTACATAGTACATTTTTAAAACAATCATAATTTTCAAATCTAGAATTCTAAGTAATATGGTAATGAGCACTGTAAAGGGAGTTTACACCATAAAGCATTGTCTAACATGTCTTGAGCATCCAGGTGTCTTTCCTGAAAGCAAACCGACAACTTGGGCATTATGATATAATTGCAAATTATCTTCAATTGAAAATAAATTGCAAAAACATACTCAAAAAATAAGCACTGTAGTGGAGTCTCAGGCATGAAATTGCCTATTCCAATGTTACTTGTGTAACATTAGTAGGCATAATAATTTAGAAAATGAATAAGTTAGAATATTTTTCAGGACACTATCATAATGATCACTGTATTTGAAATCTAATATAGCACTGTAATGTGAAACTAGGGCAACCAACATGTATCTCCAAGAAACATTGCAAACAAAAAGATTAAAGATTTATTTAGACATATTAAAATTAAGACATTAAAAACTATAGTGACCACTGTAGCTGGAGTCCATGGCTTCCAAACACATTATTCACCTGTTTTTGTGGGGAAAAAAAACTATTAGAACATTATTTATTATAAATGTCTATAAAAAGCAGTTAATTGGAAACCTGATCAATCTAAACAGCTGTATTGTTGATGCAGGTCTCTGAAGAATAGAAAAGATATAATCTTTTGTGTTTTTCCTCTTCTCAGTTTCTTTCCTTCCACTAGTTATAGTCTGGAACCAACCATGTTAGAGACAACTATCATTTAGGTAGTTTTGTTTCTTCATACACTTATTCTAAATGCCACATATAAGTAATATCTTTATGTATTTCTCCTTCTTCTGGCTTAACTCATTTAATAAAATATCATCTACATCCATACATGTTGCTGCATTTTGCATGATTATATCATTTCTTACCACTATGTAGTATTCTATTGTGTATATGTACCATATCTACATGATCCACTCATCTGTTGTTGTACATCTAGATTGATTCTAAGTCTTAGCTATTGTACTGAGTGCTGCAATGAATAGCAGTGTGCATATATCTATTTGGATGAATGTTTTTCTGTCCTGGGGATAGATACCCTAAAGAGGGATTGCTGGGTTGTATAGCAGGTCAATTTATTCCATATCAAATTATTGCCTCCTTTGTCAAAGATTAGTTTTTCCATATGCTTGGGGGGGGTTGTCACTGGATAATCTTTCCTTACTCATCGGTATGAAAAATGTGTCTTTGTTCCAATACCATTATGTTTTGATCTCTATGGCTTTGTAATAGAGCTTAAAATTAGGTAATGAGATGCCTCCCAGTTCCTTTCTTTTTGATATTGACTTGGCTATCATAGATCTTTTATGTTTCCACACAATCTTTATAGTTGATTGTTCTAAGTCCTTGAAGAATGTTGACTAAATTTGAATAGGAATTGCATTGAATCTATATAACAGTTTAGGTAAGATGGTCATTTTGATTTTATTGATTCTTCCAATCGATGAGCATGGAATGTTCTTCCATTTCCTTAGGTCTTGTTGAATTTTTTGTTTCTGCACTGTTTCGTGTATAATCTTTTTGATGTGCTGTTGTTGTCAGTTTGCTAAGATTTTATTAAGGATTTTTGCTTCAATGTTCATAAGTGAGATTGGTCTGTAGTTTTCTTTCTCGGTTGTAACTGTCAGCTTTGGGAATGAGTATGACATTAACTTCATATTTGGTATTAGGGAGGATTCTTGTCTTTTTAATTTTTTGAAAGAGTCTAAAGATCAATAGTAGAAGATCAATTTGGATTTTTTGAATGTTTGATAAAATTTACCCATAACCCCATCTGTTCCTGGACTTTTATTCTTGAGGAGTTTCTTAATTACTGTTTCAATTATCTTTCTTGTGATTGGCCTGTTTAGACTTTCCACTTCCTCCTCATTCAGAATTGGGATATGATAATTTTTCCAGAAATTTGTTCATTTCTTCTAGGTTTTCTAGCTTAACTGAGTACAGTTGTTCATAATAAGCTCTCATGTCTTCAATTTCTTGGGGTTCTGTTGCGTTCTTTCATTTCTGATTCGATTTATTTGAGTTTTCCATTTTTTCTTTGTGAGTCTTGCCAGCAGTTTCTCTGTCTTGTTTATTCTTTGGGGGGAAAAAACAGCTCCTAGTTTTATCAATTCTTTGTATTGTTTTCTTTGTTTCTATATTTTTGATTTCTGCTCTGCTTTTTTTTTTCTTAACATTTCTTTTCTTCTGTTTGTGCTTGGGTTCCTTTGCTGTTGATTTTCCAGATATTAAATTTGTGCCTTTAGGTTGTTGATTTTCTAGGATTTTTGTTTGTTTGTTTGTTTGTTTTGAGTCACACCCCGCAGTGCTCAGGGGTTACTCCTGGCTCTACGCTCAGAAATCGCTCCTGACAGGCTCGGGGAACCATATAGGATGTTGGGATTTGAACCACCGTCCTTCTGCATGCAAGGCAAATGTCCTACCTCCATGCTATCTCTCCAGCCTGGGATTTTGTCCTTTTTTTTTCCTTTCCGGATGTATGCTTGTATTGTTATGAGCTTCCCCCCTAATTAATGCTTTTACTATGTCCCATAGATTTTGGCGATTTGTTTCATCATTATTTGCCTCAAGAAATCTTTTTATTTCTTGCTTGATTTTCTCTTTGATCCAGATGTTGTTGAGCAGCATGTTGTTTAGACTCCAGATGTTAGAGTTTCTCCACATCTTTTTACAATTAATTTTGATTTCTGTAGCTTTGTTGTCTGATAGAGTGCTTCATATAATTCATACATTAGTGATTTCATTCACATCTTATATACATAGACTTATGTCCTAAAATGTGGTCTATCCTAGAGAAAGTTCCATGTGCACTTGAGAAGAATATGGATTCAGCTTTTGGAGGATAAAAGGCCCTATATAAATCCATTACTCATATTTCATCTATTTCACTTAGGGCTCTTATGTCCTTGGTAGTGTTCTGCCTAGTAGATCTGTCTAACGGTGATAATGGCATGTTGAAGTCTCCCACTATCACATATCCTCTAGTTTTTTGAGAGAAAGCCTTACATATTTTGATGACTCTACATTTGGTGCATATATATTGATTAGAGTTAGTACTTCTTGGTCCATTGTTCTCCTGATCAATAAGTAGTGTCCATTTATGCCTTAAGTACTTTTTTGAGGTTGATTACAATTTGGTCTGATATAATTATGGCTGTCCCAGCTTTTATTTTCCAGTAGCTTGTATAATTGTTTTCATTATTTTGCTCTGAGCCTATATCTATCCTGAAATTTTAAGTGTGTTTCCTGTAGGCAGCAGATGGCTAGGTTTGATTCCTGATCTAAACCGCTACCTCTGTACCTCCTGTTGGGAGAGTTTAGTCCATTGGCTTTTAAGGAATCTATTGACAGAAAGAGCTGTTGTGCCATAACATTGTGTAGGGTTGCTGCTGTTGCAATTGCATATTTGATTTATAAAATTGATTGTGAGTAGTTCATTTAGAGTCAGTTTGATTAGCGTGAATATTGCAAGTTCTTTTTTTTTTTTTAATCTGGGAATGGTTTTAACCCCTGACTCCATATAATTGAAAAGTTGCTGGGTAGTGGACTCTAGATTGAAAGTTTCTTTCATTCACTAGTTTAAATATGTTATTCCACTCTTTACTTGTCTGGATTGTTTCAAAATGAAGATCTGGTTTGATTCTTATGTTCTATTTTATATTTATGGTTTTTCTTCTTCCTTAATATTCTAAAGAGTCCATCTCTCTTTCTTGCCATTTGGATGATTATGTTTTGATGTTGTTCTGTTAGGGTCTATTTTGTTTGGTACTCTTTTTGCCTCTTGGATTTGTAGAATAACCTCCTTCCAGAGAGTGGGAATGATCTCTGCTATTATCTCCCTCACTATTTATTCTTCCTTTCCCCTTTTCCTCCCCTTCTGGTATTCCTATAATTTGAGAATATTTCTTTTGTCTTTGTTCATTAAATGCCTTACATTTTCTTCTATTGTTTTGTCACTCCTTTCTTTTCTGACTTTATCAATGCTGACTTGTAATTTGTCTTCAAGTTTTTCTATGCAATTCTCCACCTATGTAATTCTGCTGCTATGGCTTACTAAAGTGTGTGTGTGCTTTTTTTAAAAAAAATTTTTCAGTTCCTTTTGTGGATTCTCTCATCTTCTGAAAGAGTTCTTTGAGTTGTTAATTTATAGATTGCTTAAATTTTCAGGCTAGTGCCTCCTTGATTTCTGTTGCTAAAACCTTTAGGTGTTGATTTTAGGTCCTCATCTGTAAAGCTCAGGCATTTTTGTGGCTTTAAAATTTGCTAAGATTTCTCCCTATATCCCCCAACTGCAGGTGTATTCCTTAGTTTCCCCATTGTTCTTTGAATTTGGTGGGTTAGAATGCTGGAGTTTCATGGTATTTAGGGGAGTGATCTATACAATTGATTGTATAAAAGAAGGCTAAAGGTATTTCTGCTTTAGAGGCTATTTTCCCAAACAAGAGAGGTTATCTAAGTATGATAAAAAATATTGCAAACCAATTCATTAGTTTTCTGGTTGTTCAACTGAGTTTTGAGCTGTATTTTTTAGGAGAAGGAAATACTGGGTCCAATGCCTGAAAATGTATGATATAAATTGAAATTATTTGAGTGCATAATTATTTGAATAATATAATTGTATTATATTATTAATGTATGCATGGTTTGGGAACAGGAGGGTTGATGGAGAGGGACTAGATGGTCCCTCTTTGTACATACACACAGACCTGAGATGCTGTGTTGGACAACAGGGAAATCTGGCTGGCAGCAGGTTTCTGAAGCATACTTTTGGTTGACGCTGCAGGCAGCACCAGGCACATTTGATGTTAAGGACCTAAAAGTACCTCTCTATACACATACACAAATATGAGATGCTGGATGAGGTAGCAGGGGGATCTAGGCTGGCAGTGGAACTCTTACATTTTCAATGCATCTCCTGTGACTGCAAAAGGACCTCCTGAAGCAAAGTGAGAATTAATTTTCTTTGATTTCCCTCTTCCTTTGATGCAAATGCCTGTTCCTCATGGAAGCTATGGGTGCATATTATCTGAGCCTGTGTTTGTCCACTTTGTGGGTGGCCCTGTACCAACTTCAGCAACTCTTGGATACTTCTGTTGGACTGGACCACCCAATAAATGAGATAACAACCAAAGGCATGCGAGTCTCCTCTCACAATCTCAATGTAGTCTGTTTCTATTTGGTGATTTGATGGGTTCCTTTGGGGATCTGCGTCTGCTCATAGTTTTTCATATAAAGTAATGATTTAAGTATTTCCAGAACCCCCTTTACTTTCTCATTCAGTCTACCAACCATACTATATAGGAATGTTATAATTTTTGAAAGTGGAGGACACCTATACGTCGCTGCTAAAGGTTCACATCAGTGATGTTGGTCCTGACAGAAATCTAGCTATTCCATTGAGGAAAGCATGTAGGGAGGGAATGGTCCTATTCAATGTCTTCATTTTCTTCAGTGGACTTCCTACTGTTCTACTTCAGCCATGGAGCCACAGGCTAAAATTTAATACTAGGGTAAATTACCCAGTTATGTTCCATGGAAAGAGCACTGGATTTAATGCACACCTGCTGTGTGTGTAATTCAATATAGTAACTCACTTAATGAGATCCATTCATTGTCTATCAAAAGCCAAATCAAATTTTTCACTCTCCTCAAGCTCAAACCTTTTCCCCTAACATTTTGCTTTTGAATGTGTATGGGAGGCAGTGCACAAGAACCTGATAGTGAATATGTGGGCCTAGTATTTGCAAGGAAGAAAAAAAATCAAACATTAACATTTTTTTAACAGATCTTTTTTTCTTTTTTTGGGGGGGGGAGGTCACATCTGGCAGCACTCAGGGGTTACTCCTGGCTCTGCACTCAGAAACCACCCCTAGGCAGGCTCAGAGGACCATATGGAGTGCCGGGATCAAACCCTAGTCAGCTTCATGCAAGGCAAGTACCCTCCCTGCTGTGCTACTGCTTCTGCTCTCAGCGCTTACTTTTGGCTTCACTCTCAGGGATCACTTTTGGTGGTGTTCAAAGGACCACACATGATGCTAGGGATCCAACCTGAGTGTATTTCATTCAAGGCAAGTGTTTATCTCTCTAGCCCTTGAGTTATCCTCGAGACTTTCAGAAATTTTATTTCCTCTTGAGTAGTTGGCATACCCCATCTCCATCTTAATCAGCAATAATGGCTTTATCTCAATGCAACCCAAACTGTCCACTACCATTCCTACATCTAAAATTAAGCCCTTATCTTTCATATGATTATGTCTGGATTTTTTCTTTTGGTTTCCATGCCTTCCACTTTCCATAGAATCACCAGGATTCTCAGGCGACCTCCCAACCTCCCAGAAGCTCTTCATGTAACATTTCTGACATTGTGCTTTTGCTGTCAAAGGAAGAGAAGTTCTGGGAGATCTCTTCCTTCTCAAAGTACAGTAGGTATCTTTTATTTGATCTTTTAACACATGGTAAGGCAACCCTGCATGAGAAATGGGAGCTAGGAGCCAGGTCAGTGCCGTTGGAATGCCTATACACATATCTTGAGTGAATTGTGATGTCATTTTTGTCGTTACAGTCTGTTGGCACAAAGGAGCTGGAGGCAGTTGCATTAATTTTTGCTCCCAGTCTTTGGCAATAATGTTATGTAAGAAACCTTGATTAATTCAGTGAGTTAAAGCTAATATGTGTCTATCATGTGCGGGAGCATATGTTTTACTCTGTTGATATTTTCTAAGGCAGTAGTATTCATTCTCTACATTGGTTTAACAATCAAAGCCTTTTTTTTGGCCTGTGTCTGTCTCATGCTAGGCATGGATGGAGATACCAGTATGATCCCACAGATATAATTTCATAGGAAAATTACTTATTTGTCCATTGTCTCAATAATTTTTGACTAATCCTTAAGTGTGAAGTTGAAACATGTGATATTAAATGTGCCTTTTCCACTACTAGGGATGGAGGGACCTTTTATCAATTTAGGCCATTTTTATTTTATTTATTTTAATTAATTAATTAATTTATTTATTTTTGGTTTTTGGGTCACACCCGGCAGCACTCAGGGGTTACTTCTGGCTCCACACTCAGAAATCGCTCCTGGCAGGCTCGGGGGACCAGATGGGATGCCGGGATTTGAACCAATGATCTTCTGCATGAGAGGCAAATGCCTTACTTCCATGCTTTCTCTCCGGTCCCAATTTAGGCCATTTTTAAATGTGGTCATTTTTAAAACCATCTATATGGGATTATGAATGTAGTTTATTGTGGCTCTATGTGGAAAGACTCTTCAATGAACGGCTGACTCCAAGATGCACTAAGACTGTCTTTTATCAGAAAAGGCAGAACTGATTTACTAAGTGATTTAAGTCAATGATAAGAATCATCAACATCTATACAAGTTTAAAGTCACATTAGCATTGTACCCAGTATTTTTGGGGGGAGATGGTCACACCTGACGATGTTCAGAGCTTATTCCTGGCTTTGCATTCAGGGATCACTCCTGGTGAACTTGGAAGACCAGTGAGGTGCTGGGGAGCAAATCTGGTTCAGCTAAGTGTCAGACAAACACCCTGCCAGCTGTATTATGGCTCCTGCCCATCCCCAGTTAAAAAATAGTTTATTACTGAGATGCTTTTCTTCAGGACAACTGTGTAGATCTGAAGGATAAATGATAATGAAAATGCATTTATTCATTTAATGATTTCTATCCAGTCTCCCAAGGAATGGCATAGCAAGCAGACTAGCCAGTTTGGTGCTGATGGAGTGGAAGTTCTGCACACAATTTACTCTTTCCATTCAAAATTTAGCATTGATAAAAATTCTACTGATAACTGACTTAGCATCACAATGTCCTTTCTTGAATGCATAGTGGTAAAATATCTTCAAATTCTGTGGGAATCTTCAGCCTTTGGTCATGCTTCAGAAAGTCCTTCTAATTTATGTTTTTAATTTTTCATTTCAATTTTTTAAAATTGAGTTACCCTGAGACACACAATCATAAAGTTGTTCATGATTGAATTTCAATGATATGGTGTTCTAACATTCATCCCTTTACCAGTGCCCGTTTTCTTCCACCAATGGCTCTTGTTTTCCTCCCAAACCCCCCAGCCTAACTTTATGACAGATATCCTGCCCTGTCTCCACTCCTCCCCTCTCCTCTCCTCTTCTAATCTCCTCCTCTCTTCCCCTCCCCTCTCCTCTCTTCTCCTCTCTTCTCTTTTCCCTTCTCCTCTCCTCCCTTCTCTTCTCTCCTATCCTCATCTCCTCGTCTCTTCCCCTTCCTCCCCTCTCCTCTCCTCCTCTCTTCCTCCCCTCCCCTCCCTTCTCCTCTCCTCTTTTCTCCTCTCCACTCCTCCCCTTCCCCCTCTCCTCCCCTTCCCTCTTCTTTCCTTCCCTCCCCTCTCATTTCCTCCCTTCTCCACTTCTCTCCTCCCCACTCCTACCCTCCTCTCCTCTCCACTCCTCCCTTCTCTTCTCCTCTCCACATCTCCTCCTCTCTTTCCCTCCCCTCCCCTCTTCTCTCCTCCCCTCTTCTCTCCTCATCTCCTCTTCTCCCCCTCTCCTCTCCACATCTCCTCCTCTCTTCCCCTCCTCTCACCTCCCCCCTCCTTTCCTAATCTCCTCCTCTCTTCTCCTCCCCTCCCCTTCCCTCCCCTCTCCTCTCCTCCCCCTCTTCTTCTCTTCTCCTCTCCTCTCTTCCCCTCTCTTCTCCTCCCCTCCCCTCTCCTCTCCTCATCTCCTCCCCCTCCTCTCTTCTTCTCTCCACATCTCCCATCTCTTACTCTTCTCTCACCTTCCCTCTCTCCTAATCATCTCCTCTCTTCCCCTCTCCCCTCTTCTCTCCTAATCCCCTCCTCTCTTTTCCTCTCCTCCTCTTCCCTCCCCTCTCCTCCCCTCTCATCTCCTCTCCTCTCCTCTCCTAATCTCCTCCTCTCTTCTCCTTTCCTCCCCTTCCCTCCCCCTTCTCTCCTCCCCCTCCTCTCGTCCTCTTTTCCCTACTCCCTTTTTTCTCTTCCCCTTTTCTCTCCTCCCCTCACCTCTCCTCTCCTCCTCTCCACTCCCACTCTTCTCCCTTCTCTCTCCTCCCCCTCTTCTCCCTTCTCCTCTCCCTCCTCTCCTCCCCTCTCCTCTCTTCCCCCTCCCCTCCTCCCCCTCCCCTCCTCTCCTCCCCTCCTCTCCTTCCCTCCTCTCCTCCCCTCCTCTCCTCCCCCTCCTCGCCTCTCCTCTCCCACTCTTCTCCCATCTCCTCTCCTCCCCTCCTCTCCTCCCCCTCCTTTCTTCTCCTCCCCTCCCCTTTCCTCCCCCTCCTCTCCTCCCCTCTTCTCTCTTCCCTTCTCCTCTCCTAGCCTCCCATCTCCTCTCCTCTTCTCTCCTCTCCTCATCTCCTCCTCTCTTCCCCTCCCCTCCCCTCCCCTCTCTTCTCCTCCTCTCCTCTTCTCACCTCCCTTCTCCTCTCCACTCCTCATCTACTCCTATCTTCCCCTCCCCTCTCCTCCTCTCTCCTTTCCTCTATTCCCCTTCCCTCCCCTCTTTTCTCCTCTCCTCTCTTCTCTTTTCTTCTCCTCTCCTCCTTCCTCCCCTCTCCTACCCCCCTCAGGACCGTGGTTTGCAATACTGCTACTGAAGGGGTATCATACATATTTATTACTTGTCCTCCTTTCAGCATCCAATTTTTGCCTACAGTGATAATTTCCTACTGTCATTGTCATAGTGGTCCCTTCTATATACTAATTGTACTCCCTTGTGGAAAGCTTTCTACCATGGACCAGTCCTCCTGGTCCTTGTTTCCATTGCCATTGGATATTATTACCCTACTATTTTTAATATCCAATAAATAAATATGATTATTCGGTCTTTCCCTCTCCCTCCAATTCATTATCTCTTCCTGATACTTTCCATGTCTGTCCATATATAAGCACATTTCATGACTTATTTTTTCCTAACTGCTACATAATATTCCCTTGTGTAGATGTACCATATTTTGTTTATGCACTCATTTGTTCTCGGGCATTTGATTTTGGCTATTGTGAATAGTGCTGCAGTACATAGGAGTGCAGATGTCTTTTCTGCATTGTGCTTTTGGGCCCCTAGAGTATAACCCCAGGAGTTGTATTGCTGGGTCATTTAGAAGTTCGATTTCTAGTTTTTACCTTCTATGTTCTTAAGCATGGTTCTTAGTGTAATTTGTGGCAGAAAACAGGGCAAAAAATAGAGCTCTCATTTCTTGTTCCTGGAGCAGTGAGCAACATTGAATTCCCACATGAACTTGTTAGTAATACAGAATCTCTCCTTTCCCCTAACCTATTGAAACCTTTTTATAAACTCTCAGGGTGTTCCACAGTGGGGAGGGTATGTTAATGATTAAGAAAATCATGATGTTTTGTTTTCTACATTTCTCCTCTTATTTGATTTCTCCATGTAGCTTTTGGACAAAGTAATAACTTGCTGCCTCCCTCTGCCCTACACCTCTCCCTGACCAAATCCAAACTATTTTTGAAACCCAAATTATTTATATTTTAAGTGGATGCACACTGGAGGTAGTAGTCACGCCTGTATATGACTTGTGGAGCATGATGATTGAAAAAGACCCCAAATCTATGCATTTTAGAAGTTGAGACAAAATCATAGTCTGGGCTGTTATTGTTCAAATATATTGCTTTATCTTTTTACCTATATTTGGAAGAAATAGTTGGGTATTTTTAAATGCATGTGTACAAAGCTTCCTTAATGAAAGTTTTACTGCAAAAGCACTTTGTTCCTAATGCATCCTTAAGTGAAGTTTTGCATTCTTAATTTTCCACTCAAGTAATTTAGAAACCATTAGTTCAAGTGGAACTCTAAGATAAAGTAGGATCCTTGGAAGTTTAGATGGCTTCCTCTGAAGATTGTTCTTAGAATTGTCAGAGAAAGATAAATTCTTAATTGTGTTTCATTGCATCTGGATATCAGAGACATACTTGCTTTCCAGGTATCTGTCTGGCAGAAAGGAAAAGAACAGGAGGTTGAATGATCTGTTACCATCACACTAATATATTCCAGATTCTCTACCTGTCCAGCTGCCGGCAGTTAATCTCTTCACTCAACCACCAAAACACAGGCATCCCTTTCAATCCCATCGCCACTTTCTCAAACAGCAAGTCAAAGATGCTCTATTTCACCATTACTTCCTCTGATCCCTAAAGTTTCCTGGACAAGAAAGAGCACAATCACTGCTAGAAAGGGTAGAGATTTGAGTTGTTGCTTTCTGAAATTGGCAATCACAGATGATGTTGGCACAGAAGTCAGAAGTAGGTGTCCTTTACTTATTTTTCTTTTCAAAAAAAAAAATTGTGATTCTGCTTTTTTGGCTCTTTTCAGATCTCATCACAAAATCTTTTTTTTTTCCTCTTATGCCTGAATGGTTTGATTTTTCTTTCAAGTTACAGGTCTCCTGGAGAAAGGCTTTGAAGTACAATCACATCCAAATTTTAAAAGTAAAGAGATGTGTTTTGCTGATCTAAAGGAGGGAATTGTGTTTGTAAATACTAATATTTGCCTAGTGCCCTTTTGAAACAAGATTTGCCCACATAGACAAACCTAAATGTTTGGGTTGGGAGGGGGGCTGTAACTTAATATTGAGGTTATCAAAAACTCCCTCACAGACAGATTGTCTTCTTTATTTCATCATGTTCATAAGATCTGTTAGAAATTTGAGTTAAACATTTTATCACAATTTCTAGTTCCAGATTAAAGAATTTTCCAGCCTCAGGGGCACAGTGAAGAGGCCATTTGCTTGCATGTGGCCAACCCAGGTTTGTCACTGGCATCACATTTTTTTCCCCAAGCCCACCAGAAGTGATTCCTTAATCTAGAGCCGGTAGTAACTCCTCAGCACTGCTAGTAGGGCCAAAAGTAAACAAACAATTTCTCCAATTTGCTTGCCTGTATGATATGTCTGGGTATTTATAATAATTTATGTATTTCAGACTGATAAGGTCTAGAGATAAAGTACAGGGTTAAGGTACTTACCTAGCACATCACTATTCCCAGTTCAATGCCAGGCTCTATATTTGGTCCCTCAAGAACCCTTGAGCACTGTTGGATATGCCCCCAAATAATAATTATAATGGTATACAAAAATAATAAATAGAATTACAAGATAAAAGTTATGTATTAAGAAATATAAATGAATATTTACCCTATGTGTATTATTTTTTTCATTGATTTGTGCTCTTTGGGAAAAATAACTTCAGATGAAATGAATCTGTTTACATGATCTTCAGGCTAGGATTTCTAAATGGTTGGAGAAATTTCATATTTCATCTGGCTAATTGGATGTACATTTAGTTTTTTTTCTGGACAAAATCCATATTTTC
Organism: Suncus etruscus; assembly: GCF_024139225.1. NCBI lineage: Eukaryota > Metazoa > Chordata > Mammalia > Eulipotyphla > Soricidae > Suncus > Suncus etruscus. The sequence continues at coordinate 11,265,104 of NC_064854.1, read as the reverse complement.
AGTGACTAGCAAAAAGATTGATATTCAGAAATATACACTTATCGTTCAAATTATTCAAAACTCATAAATATCGACTTCACTATTTTATTTAAAATATTTGGGTACCCAATGTTATTTTCATTTCCTGATTTTATTTTCTGCTTAGCCAAGACAGTACCCACTAGATAAGAGGCATAGAGATTCATACTGCCAAGAATAAAGAGTGATTTCTCCTTCATGCTTTTTGTTATTTTGACTTTTTATATTCTTTCTATTGTCTATGTCCATTTATAATGTATATACATAAACTTAAGAGTTTGTAACTGAGGGCACTTGTGCGTTTAAGTCACTGAGGACACATTTGTGTATGTACAGTTTTAACATAAAGGAACATGTGTATACATAATTATTTACATGTATGAATATGTAAAAGTGTAGTTCTATAGAGATATTTAAATATATTTCCTTGCATATATATATTAAGTCTATGTGTACATCTGATTTATATATCTAACGTGGCTATTCATTGCGTATTAATGTGCATGTATGCTTGGAACATGTATGAATATAATGAATAGAAGTGTGAATATTAATGAAATATAATCAGGCACTGGTATATTTATGAATATGCTATTTCTTTTTAGTGCTTTTTCATATTCATATTTTATATATGGCTAGCAGTGTGAATATTAATGCAATATCTATCATTTTGAATTGCTGTATTTATAAGTATGCTTGTGCTTTTAAATTTGTTGGTTTTTTTTTTTTTTTAAGTTAGACCCTGATGGCTGAGACTTTCAGCATCGGCGTTTAGTTGAAGGACATAAGAGGGTGGCTCTGGTGTCCTGAGAAAGCTTGCTCTTCCTTTTTTGAGAACCCCACTTAAAGATGAGGCAGAATGAGGTATGGTAGGTAACTTTTCCATCAGAGGCGTTCTGTGTTTCTGTGTCACAAATGCAGAGAGGGCAAAGGAAACTTTACCTAGTGTTTCAATCATCTCTCTAAACAGAATTCCCATGTTAATCAGCACATGGAAACCAGTGTATTATGGATGTCTCCTCTGGCTTCTGCTGAAAACCATCACCGAATACTGATCAGTATTGTGATTGCTTCAGTTACTTGATCAGTTTTTCTTGCTAGAGCATGATGTTCTATTTTCCTTACGCAGACAATGTCATTTCTCAAAAACTTGGAGGAAACATGTTATTAAGCAGCTGTGAGCTGCTCTTCTGCTACAGAGAACAGAAGGAAGTGCTGAAAGCCCTTTTTCCTACCGAGTGGTTCATGGGCATAGATCAAATAAATTGGTCACTTTTCTGCATAGTTTTTTCTGATTCTTAATGACTTAATTTTTTAAAAATTATAAAGTAAATGTCTTCATAGTTTACTTATTCTTATTTGGCTGATTGGGTGTGCCATGAATGATTTTCCAGTTGTTAATTGGTGTCTCAAATATTGAATTGATACTCAATATCAACTCAACTATTGAGTTGACAAGTTTGAGACATTAACCATGGCATCTTTAATAAACCCTACATAAAATGATGGGAAAACCTTGCTTTTTATAGTGGTATAGAAAGATTAATTAATTATAGAAAATTAATTTTTGTAGAACTAATTATAGACATAATTTATTTAAAAACTACCCAATGTTCCTTTGGCCACAGAAAGATTAGACTTGTCTTTCCAAATATTTCCTTAAACACTTGCATTTCCAAGTACATTTTTCTACTGTATATTCTTTCAAGCATTAAACTTGAGGAGCAAAGAACTGAATCCAAAAGTGACAGCCAAAATGTCTAGATAACACCCAGAGTTGTAGCACAGGAGCAATCTTGAGACCCTGAATTTGATCGCCTGCACCATTCCAAGTGCCAGCGATGATCCCTATTGTACTGCCATTAGGAATCTTTGGCAGCACATAAAGGTATATGATCTTTGATCGTGGCACAACACCACCAGAAATTTTCACATTATAGGGAGAGAAGGGAGGAAATGTCTGTATAGGCACACTTAAAAATGCTTAGTGTTTTACAACTATTTCCCAAGATAACATTGAAAGAATCTCACTCACCTCTCTCTATCTGTTACCTTTCTAGCTAAGTTCAAAAGGACACAATTCATTATAGAAACAGGTACTGAAGGCATCAAGTACTTAGCCTTCAAGGACACATGGGTGAGAAGATTTTTGGGGTTTTGAGAATAGAAACATTTTTTTAAGAATAGCTCTTTGTATACTTATCTGGCAGGGGAGATACCATGATCACGAAGGTGGTTTTCCCAAGGTGAGGCTTATCCATTGCACTCCGGATGTGCTGACCCCTGCGATTTCCCCAAATGTGGGAAACTCGACTGCATAATTTGTGGTAGTGGGGGACTGCATTTGCGCTCTCCCCTGAAAAAAAATAGCTCTTTGTATGTAGTGTGTGTTTAAACAATATACACATTTTATCTTTTGATATTCATGGCAGTGTTTAATCTGGTGTGTGAATGTTCATAGTGATTCTGGAAAAATGGATTTTGAAGAGCTTAAAGATAAAATATCTTTAATATTTGAATTATAATATTCAGAAAGAATCACACCCTCTTGATTTTTGTGGAATGTAGCCCTGAGGTTCTTGAACATGACTGAATTGCTGGTCCCAAGTGGCCAGGAATATATAGAGTAGCCCCTGGGAGGCCTCCCAAAAAAGAGAGAGACAAAAAAATAATGAGAGGAAGGGAGAAATGGAAAGAAGAATAAAGAAGGGTAAGAAGGAAGAAAGACAGAAAGGCATGAAGGAAGACATGAAGGAAAAAGAGAAAGAAGGAATGAAGAAAAGAAGGAAAGTAGGAAGGAGGGTAGAAAGGATGAAAAAAGGAAGGAAAAAAGAAGAAAGGAAGGAAAGAAAGAAGAAAGGAAGGATAAAAGGTAGGAGAGAGACAATGTTCAGAATCATAACAGAAATCACTAATCATTGCAAATTTCTCTTCTTATTATCACCATTAGCCTTGTTCCTTGGACATAATCTTCTACTTCTTCAGTCTCTTAAGACCCACCATCAAATTTAAGTCCATTTTGCTATAGGATCTACCTATTAACCGATGATGCTCTCTGAATTTTATATGTCATTTTCCAGCTAATTCGTGCATCCCTGGGCTCTCCTTTCCAAGACTACCATGTTGAAAATCTTTCTAGTATACAAGCCATCAAGAGGCAACTTTCCTGGAAACCAATCACCATTGATGCTCTGAAGCCATTTCTCATTATTCCAACTGGACAGGCATCTGCTAGTTGAGCTGACATATGTTAGACATCATTTGGGACTTGGGGATCTTAGCCTATAAAAACCGCATAGTCTATGGACTTAGGATACTGCATAAGAGCATGTTCAAAATTATAAGAAAGGGAATAAATGGAAAGCTACACTATATTAAGGGAGATGCCAACCAATTCAACCTAAAAGGAACTAGTTTATGGAATCAATTTTACAGAAATAAATTGCAAAGAGGAATAACTAGTATCTCTATCCCCTTACTAAACTTTTGAGTTTCTCCTAAACCTGTTCTCATCTTCCTTTTATTTTCATTCTATTTGAGCATGGTAATTATAAACATGATGAGATTATTTTACTAATCATTTTAGTGTCAGTAAATATCTTAGGATCATAAAGAATAATGTAACTGATTTTGCACCGATTCTTTTTTTGTTGTTGTTTTTTTGTTTTTTTGTTTTTTTTGTTTTTTGGGCCACACCCGTTTGACGCTCAGGGGTTACTCCTGGCTATGTGCTCAGAAATCGCCCCTGGCTTGGGGGGACCATATGGGATGCTGGGGGATCGAACCGCGGTCCTTCCTTGGCTAGCGCTTGCAAGACAGACACCTTACCTCCAGTGCCACCTACCCGGCCCCTTTGCACCGATTCTTAAGCTCACATATTTACAGTACTAACTAAGTCCATCCTAGGAAGTCCGTTTTAGTGATGGATCATGGAGGCACTGAACAATTTAAGAAGTATTCAGGAACACTTAGCAATTCAGTGGTAGAGCTAAACCCCAGCCTTTCAGACTCCAAGTCCTGCTCTAACCACTCTTCTCTGTTGTCCTTCAGGCCCACTCTGTGTTTTAGCATATGATTAACAGTCTAGTTTTGCTCAACCTGAGGGCCTTGTGGATGGTTTTGTAGACAAGAAAGAATTAGCTTGGGGATGAAAAAAACATCAGTTTTGTTTTGTTGTTGCACAATTTTCTGTACACATCTTCAGGCAGTTCTATCTAGATTTTCTGAGTCTCGATTTCTGTATTAGTGAAACAATCTGCATAAATTTAGCTTCCTGAGTCAATTAAAGATCAAATGAGTTGCACTGGAAAAGACTTAGTTATAGAACATTCAGTGTAAGCTCCTGTTATTATTTCCAGTGCCAGCTACTACTCGATAATATAACATACATAACAGTCATCCAAGCAGATTAAAACTGTCAATGATGAATTCCTAAGAACTTCACTTTATGGGGCCAGAGTGGTGACACAAGTGATAAGGCGTCTGCCTTGTGTGTGCTAACCTAGGGCAGACTACGGTTCCATCCCCTTGTGTCGCATATGGTCCCCCAAGCCAGGAGTGATTCTGAGCACATAGCCAGGAGTAACTTCTGAGCGTTACCGGTGTGGCCCCAAAACAAACAAAGAAACAAACAAATAAAAAGAACTTTAGCTCAAGGGAGGGTACTAGGACCAAACAGATATATGACCAATAATAGTAAGCTAGACAAAGAAGGGGCTATCTACTCTAGCAGCCTGGGGGCTGATTGTGGGGTATATGGGTTGCAGAAAGGGAACTGGGATGGGGGAGGACAAATTTGGTGATGGGTATTCCCCTGATTCAATGTTAATATGTACCTAAAATATTACTGTGAAATAAAGGTAAGCCATTATGATCACAATAAAAATTTTAAAGAAATGTAAAATTTAAGATAAACATATATGTATATTAATGTACATTTATATTGTTAATATGTAATATTCTTTATATAAATTTCATATATACAAAAAAAGAACTTTAGCTCTAAAAATGTATTACTTGACTCTGGTCTCAAAGCCATTTAAGGACAATGGTACTTTCCCACTAATCTTTGACCTACAGACTTCAACTTGGATAATTGTGTAAATCACCCTTTGCTTTTTTGGACACAAATACATTTCTGGACACTCTGTCCTCTTAGGTGTAAAACAATAATGGCCTTATGGAGTTAAACACAACCTCATAGAGTCATGCTAGGTAGAAGAGATGAACCACCACTATTCTTATTGTAGCTAAATTATTTCCCATGATGCACAGGAAGAAGGGAAGTTCACAGTCTTCTAGAAGGTTTTGAAGATGAGAGAGTTCACAGAAACAGATGTGATTTTAGGACGAAGGCACAAAGCCTCATTTGTTTTTATGCATAAGTTAAAATGGGACACTTGCTGATTGACTTAGACCTGATAGGGCTGGTGACTTCTTCACCAGTGCCCTTTAGAATCCTTATTAAGAAATGTTTGATATCTAGTCAAAGTCATGCTGCTCATTCTAGAAAGTGATTGATTTATGATAAGATGGAAAAAAGACCTTCCTTTTAATTTCTTCTGACTTCATAAATTAAATGTGTGAATGATTCTACTTAAGTTTGTCTTGTGATGTTGTGTCTTTGTTAATGTAGATCGTTGGGACAATTGATGAAAAATGGCTTCTCAATGAGATGGAATAATGAATATTGATGTCCATGGCTTTCACGACTAATATAAGCTCCAATTCCTATCTGTATTTTCATGAGTTTTACTCAATAACTAATTATCCTGTTTATTTGCTCTCACAAAGCTGGGCCAGGATAAGGTCTTAAAATGTGTAAGAAGCAAGTGTTGAGACTCAATGTTGATTCCAAAGACTGGAATGGCAGAGTGAGACCAGGGAGCTGGGAATAAGATGCAGGAAGGACGGTTCTGGAGTCATTAACTCAAAATCTCTTCCCCGCTGTGTCTGCTTCATTAGAGTCAAGGCACATTAGCACAGTCAATGTGACCTGAGTTTCTGATAAAGATTCTAATTGGAGGAGCAATGATTCCTCTACCTTTTCACTGTTCTCTGCTGGTCCTCACTTTTATGTAAGTATAATACAGAGGGGAAGGAAGCAAGGAGTGAAAGAGGGAATAAGGAAAGAAGAGAAGGAAGGCTGAGACTATGCTGTCCAATAGAAGTTATTTATATTTTTGGGTGTGTATTTTAGGTAAGTACCATATCTGCTCATAACACATCTCTTAAAAGTGAAAATCAGAAAAACACTTAAAAAAAAGCATTCAAAAATCAATGACATGTTCCAGGGAAATATTTTAAGTTCCAGACTTGAGCCTTTGAAGCTCTGACAAGGTGTTTCATTCTTTTTTTTTTTTTTTTTGGGCCACACCCGGTAATGCTCAGGGGTTACTCCTGGCTATGTGCTCAGAAGTTGCTCCTGGCTTGGGGGACCATATGGGACACCGGGGGATCGAACCGCGGTCCGTCCAAGGCTAGTGCAGGCAAGGCAGGCACCTTACCTTTAGCGCCACTGCCCGGCCCGACAAGGTGTTTCTTTTTGTAGGCCATGATATCTCTCCTTTCAAGTCCTAAGTGTCCCTCTTTGGCAGGTAGATTCTGCCCCCATGACTTATCCTGTCTGGTGCTCAGCAGTGATGCGTAGGTGATAGCATCTTTTTCTTCTGTGACAAAGGTCTTACAGGACATGGTCTTTCCACTGAGGTTCTGCCTACTGAACAGTACCCTAGAATTGTGGCGTTTATTCCCCTCCCAAATTCTAAGTCAAAGCCATCTATGTGATGCCCTCCCCCTTCAGTTACCCCGGGAAGGGAGATCTTCCAGCTAGATACTGACTCTGATGCAGCCCTCACATTGCTTTTGGGTGTGGCTGAAAGTGAGCTGGTATACAAACATTGGATTTTAGAATCTCAGTGGAGATGTTATTTTTATATTGTACGTAAATAGTGTTAAAAATTATAGTCTTGATGTATAAATTCATTGCACCTTACAACCTCCCAAATGCCAACGATCCTTCATCACTACCCCATTTGTCACTTAGTCCATTCATTGCTCACCCTTCACCCCCTCACTTCTGTTTTGTGACCCAGGATTATTGAAATTGTTTGAAAGTATTCTATTGTTTTGTCACAGACGAATAAGATCATTGATATTTGTCCTCCCTCTCTGACTTATTTCTCATAACATGATGACTTCCAGTTCCATCCATATTGCAGTGAACTAACTGATTTAATCCTTTTGGCAGATGCATAATATTCCATTGGGTCTGTATACCACAACTTTTTTTTTTATCCATTCCTCTGTTATTGAACATTTGGGTTTATTTCCTATTATGCTAAGTAATTCAGTGAACAAAAGTGTATATACATCTTATTGAATTAAATTTTTTTTTATTTTTGGAAAGATAGACACCCAGAAATGAAATTGCTGAGTTGTATGTCTGTTTTGAGACATCACTATACAGCTGCCACAGAATCAATGGTTGTATTGAGAAGGGCTTTAAAATATAAGGTATTGTTGATAGTGTAGATCTTGAGAGGAAATTTATCCCTCCCTAACCCTGCTGGGGTCTTTTTAAGCTAATTTAGCAAACAAATTATTATGAGATTAGTAAAAAGAAATGAGCAAATTTAATTCCTATGTGTGGAGAATCTATTTGGTATACAAAAAACATGTGTGGGAGGAATTATGATCTGACTTATGAGCTGAGGACTGGGGAAAAAAAAAACCAGAGAGGGTTAGAAACAGGCTTTAATTGAGGGAGAGGCAAACAGGGAGTCTATGGGTTTTACAGACAGCAGCCTAGGCTGGAAAAGGGAAAGAGAGGGTCAAGGGTGGAATCAGGGCAATGAGTCAACCAGGGAGAGGGCCAGAGAAAGGAAAACAGGAGAGGCTGTATAATATTCCATTCTATATATGTACCAAAGTTTCTTTAGCCATTCATCTGTTGAAGGGTATCTTGGTTGTTTCCAGAGTCTTGCTATGGTAAAAAATGCTGCAATGAATATAGGTGTAAGGAAGGGGGTTTTGTATTGTACTTTTGTGTTCCTAGGGTAAATTCCTAGGAGTGGTATATCTGGGTCGTATGGGAGCTCGATTTTCAGTTTTTGGAGGAATCTCCATATCGCTTTCCATAAAGGTTGTACTAGATGGCATTCCCAAAAGCAGTGAATAAGAGTTCCTTTCTCTCCACATCCCCGCCAACACTGCTTGTTCTAATTCTTTGTGATGTTGCCAATCTCTGGGGTGTGAGGTGGTTCCTCATAGTTGTTTTGATTTGAATCTCCCTGGTGATTAGTGATGTGGAGCATTTTTTCATGTGCCTTTTGGCCATTTGTATTTCTTCTTTATCAAAATGTCTGTCCATTTCTTCTCCCAATTTTTTGATGGGATTAGATGTTTTTTTCTTGTAAAGTTCTGTCAGTGCCTTGTATAATTTGGATATTAGCCTCTTATCTTATGGGTATTGGGTGAATAGTTTCTCCCACTCAGTGGTTGACTCTTGTATCCTGGGAACTATTTCCTTTGAGGTGCAGGAGCTTCTCATCTTAATATATTCTCATCTGTTAATCTCTGCTTTCACTTGTTTGGAGAGTTCAGTTTCCTCCTGGAAGATGCCTTTAGTCTCAATGTCATGGAGTGTTTTGCCTATGTGTTGTTCTATATATCTTATGGTTTGAGGTCCTATATAGAGGTCTTTAATCCATTTGGATTTTACCTTCATACTTGATGTTAGCTAGGGGTCTAAGCTCAATTTTTTGCAAGTGGCTAGCCAGTTGTGCCAACACCACTTGTTGAAGAGGCTTTCTTTGCTCCATTTAGGATTTCTTGCTCCTTTAAAAAAAATTAGGTGACTGTATGTCTGGGGAACATTCTCTGAGTATTCAAGCCTATTCCACTGGTCTGAGGGCCTGTCTTTATTCCAATATCATGCTGTTTTGATAGCTATAGCTTTGTAGTAAAGTTTAAAGTTGGGGAAAGTAATTCCTCCCATATTCTTTTTTCCCAGTGATTGCTTTAGCTATTCTAGGGTGTTTATTATTCTAAATCAATTTCAAAATTGATTGATCTACTTCTTTGGGGATATTATTGATCTGAAAGCTGCACTGATGAAATGTGTTGGTACAATTCATGACTGAAACTTAATCACGCAATGTATGAATCTCAAAAACTTAGTATCTGTGAAAAAAAAACAACTGTATTATAAGTAACCTTATAATCAAAGTGATTAAACAAAACAATTAATTAAAAACTCAAGTAAAAATAGGAAATAAATATTAATCATAAAAAATAAGATATTTCTCAAGGTCCACAAACAATGCTCAGAATCGTTTGACTCACTCAGTTCAGGGCATCCAGAATTACAGCAATCATCTTTTAAAGAATAAAAATACGTCATCATTAGTGTTCATAAAAATAATTTTAACTGAGAAGTTTTAAAATGTTAAAATATTATTTTTATTTAAAATATGGCCTAGGGGTCAGAGTGAGAGCACAGTAGGGAGGACATTTTCCTTTGACACAGCTGACCTTGATTTGATCCTCGGCATACCATATGGTCCCCAGAGCCTGCAAGGATTAATTTTTTAGCACAAAGGCAGGAGTAAACCCTGAGCATTGCCAGGTGTGGCCCACAAAAAAATGAAAATAAAAATAAAAATGCCCCCATGTCCTGTTGTACACATCATTGGGAACCCTACATTTCAAGAAAAATCAAGTTTTTACCTACATCAAACATAATTAAAGTAAAACATTGGCTCGGTGAAGTTTGGATAATGGAGTAACATAATATAGTAGTAACATAGAGGCTCAAGTATAATCGTTGCTCTTTTCATTATCTTCTATCCTCTCCTCTTTCCATTCTTTTTCTTTTTATTTATTTCAATAGTCATGACAAGTTAAGCTTTGTTCTTTGGCTTAGTTTTTATTTTCTTGGAATAACTTGGCTCAAAGACTCAAACTTACTGTACTCTTGGGAACAGAGACTGCATTTTGTTGGCCCATTTGGGTCTCAGCTTCTGAAAGAGTACAGCTAACACTCACACCCACAATTCAGAATGCAAAGGAATATGACAAAAAGTTATAAGAACTAAAAGATTGCATGTTTAAGAAGAAATATACTTATTGCAATTTCAACATGTACTGGGCATTCAAGTCTAGCCAGAGACCACATGCTTCTCTAGGTGTTTTACAACTCATTCTCAAAGCAATAATATAAAGGACGTATACATGCTGGTTTTATTTTCCAGGTAAAAGAAATAATCACAGAGATTAGTTGCCTATGATTAGTATTTAGAAATCAAATTATGTTTAATTTTTTGAGGGCACTACTCCTGGCTTTATTAAGGGATTGCTCCCAGCAGTGCTTAGAGGACCATATAACTATGTGTGATGCCAGAGATCAAACCCATGCCAGTCACATGCAAGGTGATTGCATCTTACCTGCATGTTATTTCTCTGGCCCTGAATTTTTGAATTGAGTTTTCCTAGTATTAAATTTGGGGCTTGATTCAAAACCTTAAATCGAAGCCATTTTGTCAACTAATCCACTGGGGGCTGGGAGGGAGGTTTGGGTCATACCCAGCAGTGTTCAGGGCTTGGTTCTGCCTCAGATGTCACCCTTGGTGGGGCTCTGGGAGGAATATAAGGTCTGGGGCATCAGATCCTGGTTGGTTGTGTCCAAGGCAAGTGCCTTACCGGCTGTACTCTAGCTCTTACCCTGAATAATATTTCTAATGCTGCTTTGCCTTCATGACACAGGCCTGGTTTTCCAAAGCTTACCGTGAAATATGTTGAAGACTAGATGAAATTAATTACCTCACATTTCTTAGAAAACTTGATTAAAGTCCACTGAAGTTTCATGTGCTTGAGCCAAGTAAGGCATTGGTGAGTTTACTAAACACTTGGCAGCCATGCCTTAGCCAGAAACAAGACTGAATAAATTAAAGAAGTTTCAGCCTGCTAGGTATGTAGTCATAACTTCCTTTCTAAAAAAAAAATCCCATCAATTGTTGCATGTGTTTCTCATCTTTGTTTTCCTGATAAGTGGCAGGAGATACAAAGGAACCTGAAATAATTTGGGGCTGGGAGCCACAACTATTCATTTCGCTCCATCTGCCACATTAATTCTGATCAGATACAAACCCTCTGAATAGACAGCGGGTGTCAGATAGCAGCAAACATTTTGTGTTTGTTTTGCTTTCCTCTTCCCCATCATATTTCTAGGGTTACAGGTCGAAAGATAATGCACAATGGAATACGGAAATGTGTTTGTATAGGGGGAATTGAGAGCATATTTTTAAGGGATTCACATTCACTCCTGTTGAAGCCTAAAGATGGAACTTTTGCATTCTGAAATACTGCCAGTGGGGAACACAGGTGTCCACAATTTTTTGTCTTTTTATTCCTGTTTCTCCATGTAAAAAAGGGAATAATAAGCAGTCTCTGGTCCTTTTTCTTCATCACTTGAATCTTGATGTGACCTTGCAATCAGAAATGAACTGGACTTGCAAAGAGTTTGCAATGATCAGATTGTAGTTGGAGAATCTCAGTGAAGATATCACTAAATAGACATTGTTTTGGAAGCAGCAGCCTTTTCTGTTAACAGAGCAGAGAAATATGCTCATCTAGGCTAGGCATGGGGGTCACATTCTTCTCTAGAGTTGAGGTGATTAGAATAGGAATAGGATTTAGCTCATTAGCACAATAACAGGAGCTGAGATTGACTCTCTTCTTGCAGTTACTAGTTCTAGCATAAGTCTATGGTTGGCCACTGGGGTTTGCTGGGAGCTGCAGTACTTTCCCTTCTGAACCCCTGACTCCTCTCTCTTCTGGTTTCTCCACTATTACAGAGATTTATGGAATAAGTTCAAGGACAATCAGACATAAATCATGATATTTGTATTTCTGGGCAACCTTAGAACAAAGTGGGAGGTGACATTGTGGTTTAGTAACCTCCCTAATGTGGAGTGGGTCAGATCCCTTTTATTCATTTCTAGAGAAGTCTCTGAGAATATGTCTGATGTTGGAGCTTGTTCATTGCTTCGTGATTGTCCCCTGATTTTCTGTCTTTATTTTTCTCACCCTCAAACTGTGTTATCTTGGATAATCTCCAAAATAATAGATCTGCTCTCAAATCCTTGTTGGATTAGGGTTTGGTTTGGGAGAACAAATCTTGGCATTCTTGTTCTCTTTCTGTGGCTTGATGAACAGATGAATGAATAGGTATCAGAGGTTTCTAACTTTTGCAGGCCAACCAGAAAAGATTTTTTTTATAAATTCTCCCATTAAGTTAATGTTCTTGGGCAGTGATGCAGCTGCAGTTGTTAATGAAGCAATGGGGAGGTACACCAAAGTAGAGACACAGGCAGGAATAAATTAACTAAATGCAAAACAATCACTGGAAAGATCTGGGTTATTTTTAACATAATTCCAGTAGTTTTGAGTTCCTGCTGAATATTGGTTGGTGTTATCTTTCAGTCATAATTTTTTATACATTTATATAAGCAAAAATTGAGATCACCACTTAATTAAGACTGCTATGGGCAATGACAGATAATTGAGAGAAAAGGAAACAATAGTTTTGGAAAGATTACATTTGAAAAATGATTCTTGAGTTAAACATGTGAATGAATAATATTTCCTTGCCTTTTGAAACTATGTTATACTTTGAACTCAGGGCAAGTAAATTTTTTAAAAATTATTGAACACATATGCAAATTTGTTGTTATGTGCCCCTTTTTCTATTTTATTTTTAATTTGGTTTTACAATACCCAGTATGATCCAGAACTACTTCTGACTTGGATCTTGGGGACCACTCCTGTTGGTGCTGTGGGGCCATGTGGTACTCATGTGATGGAATTTTTCATCTTCACAGATAAAGATACTAAGATTTAAGAAAGCTCAAGGTTGTAGGCTGGAGAGATGATAGTACAGCTAGCTGGGAGGGCACTTGCCTTGCAATGACTGAAGTGGGTCCAATCCCTGTCATCCCATATGGTTCCCAGATCCTTGCCAGGAGTAATTAATGAGCACAAAGACAGGAGTTACCTCTCAGCATCTTTGGATGTGGTCCAAAATCCAAGAAAACATTCAGAGACACTTCCAGATTCTAGCTATTGTAAATAGTGCTGTGATGAAGAGAGGGGTGCAGAGGGCATTTTTGTATTGTGTTTTTGTGTTCCTAACTTGCAGGGGTCCTCAAATTTTTTAAACAGGGTGCCAGTTCACTGTCCCTCAGACCATTGGAGGGTCTGACTATAGTAAAAACAAAACTTATGAACGAATTTTTATGCACACTGCATATATCTTATTTCGCAATGAAGAAACAAAACAGATATAAATACAAAATGTGTCCTGCAGGCCATAGTTTGAGGACCACTATAAGGCATATCCTTAGGAGTGGTATTGCTGAATCATATGGAAGCTCAATTTCCAGTTTTGTGAGGAATATATACATATATATATATGTATATATATACATATATATTTTTTTTCTAGAAAGGCTAAACTGGACAGCATTCCCACCAGCAGTAAAAGAGAGTTCCTTTCTCCCACCATCATGCCAGCACTGATTGTTATTTTGTATGCATGTGTGTGGATGTATGTAATGCATGTCAGTCTCTGTGGCATAAGATGATATCTCAGTGTTGTTTTGATTTGCATATCCCTGATGATTAGTGATGTGGAACACTTTTTCATGTGCCTTTTGGCCATCCATATTTCTTCCTGGAAGAAATGTCTGTTCATTTCTTCTTCCCATTTTTTGATGCGGTTAGTTTTTTTTTTTTTCTTGTTAAGTTCTGTCAAGTCCTTAGATATTAGCCCCTAATCAGGTAGATATTGGGTGAATAATTACTCCCAATTTCGTGGATAGCCTTTGTCACTGTTTCCTTTGAAGTGCAAGACGTTTCTTAGTTTTATGTAGTCCCATTTGTTTATTTTTGCTTTTGCTTATTTGGGCTGAGGGATTTCTTCCTTAAAGAAGCCTTAGTTTCAAGGTCATGGAGTGTTTTGACTATGTTTTCTCCTATATACTTTATGGGTTCAAGTCTGATATCAAGGTTTAGATATCAGTTTTGACCTCTGTGCATGGTGTTAAAGAGAGGTCTGAGTTCGCATTTTTGCATGTGACTGACTAGTTGTCTTAACACAATTGTTGAAGAGGCTTTCCTTCCTCCACATTTTGTTTCTTACCTCTTTATTAATGATTAATTGATTCTATGTCTGGGGTCTTTTTCATTCTATTCCATTAGTCTGAGGGTCTAACTTTAGTCCAATATCATGCTATTTATGAGTATTGCTTTGTAGTACAATTTAAAGTTCAGAAAAGTGATGTCTCCTATATTCTTTTTCTCAAGGATTGCTTGAGTTATTCATGGGCATTTATTGTTCCAAATAAATTTCACGAGTGTTTGATACATTTCTTTGATAAATGTCATAGGTATTCTTAGTGAGATTACATTAAATTTATACAATGCTTTGGGGAGAATATTGCCATTTTAATAAAGTTAATCTTCCCAACCTATGAATAGGATATGCTCCATTTCCTTGTGTTCTCTTTTATTTCTTGGAGCTGTGTTTTGTAGTTTTGTTTGTATAGGTCTTTCACCTCTTTAGTTAAGTCGACTCCAAGGTATTTGAGTTTCTGTGCCACTATTGTTTATGGGATTTTTAAAATGTCCATTTCTTCTCTATCACTATTTGTGTATAAGAGGGCCATGAATTTTTGCATGTTAATGTTGTACACTGTCACTTTAGTATAAAATATAGTGTTTCTAGAAGCTTTGTGGTATTTAGAATTTTCTAAATATATTATCATATAGTATCACATTATCTGCAAATAGGTGAGAGTTTGACTTCTTCCTTTTCTATGAGGATGCTTTTGATATCTTTTTCTTGCCTGATTGCTATGTCATGTACTTCCTGTACTACCTTGAATAGGAATGGTGAGAAAGGGCAGGCTTGTCTTGTGCCAGATTTTAAAGGAAAAGCTTTATGTTTCTGCCATTTGAATATAATATTTTCCATGGACTTGCGGTAAATAGCCTAGACTATATTGAGAAAATTTCCTTCAAGTCCCATTATTGTTGAGAGTTTTTATTATGAACGGGCTTTTGACCTTATCAAATGCTTTCTCTTCATCTATTGATATGATAAAGTTATCTTTTATTTTCCCTTTTGTTATAAAGTGTATTACAATGATTGACTTGCATATGTTAAACCATTCTTGCAACTCTGGAATAAATCCTACTTAGTCCTGGCTTATGACCTTCTTGATGAGCTGTTGGATCCTATTTGCTAGATTTTTGTTGTGAATCTTCGCATCTGTTTATCAAAGATATTGGTCAGTAATTTTCCTTTTTTTGTGTCATCTCTGTCTGCTTTTGGTATCAGTGTGATTTTAGACTCATAAAACTATTTGAGAGACGTTTTGGTTCTTCTATTTTCTGGAAGAGCCTGAAAAGGATTGGCAGTAGGCCCTCCTTAAAGGTTTGAAAGAATTCACTAGTAAATCCATCTGATCCAAGAATTTTGTTTTGGGGAAGACTAGATTAACCTATTGAGGGCTGACAGGGCAGTGTTGAATTCTTTTACTATTATTGTGTTCCTACTTATGTCTTTCTTCAAATATATCAGCAATTTTAAATATTTTGCTGCCCCTCATTGGGAACATATATGTTCAGGTATGTGATTTCTTCCTGGTGCACAGGCCCTTTAATAATTAAGGAGTGTCCATCTCTGTCCCGTATAACCTTTTAAAGTCTAAAGTCTGTGTCATCTGACATAAATATGGCCTTTCTGATATTTTTAAGGGAAATGTTTGCTTGAGTGATTGTTCTCCAATCTTTCACTTTGAGTCTAAGTTTGCTCTGACTATTCGTATGTGTTTCTTGTAGACAGAAAAATGTTGGATTCAATATTTTGATTCATTTTGCCATTCTGTGTCTCTTAACTGGTGTATTTAGTCTATTGTCATTGAGAGAGATGATTGTTATGAGATTTAGTATCATCTTTTTGTAAAAATTTGGTCTATTTGTTGGGTCTGTCTTGCCTTAAAGTAGACTTTTCAGTTATTTTTTTAAGGTTGGTTTTGAGTTTATAAATTTCCTGAGCTGTTGATTTTCTGTGAAGCTGTGTATACCTCATTTAAACCTGTATATAAGTCTGCCTGGGTGAAGTAGTTTTGATGAAACATTCATTTTGTTGAGGTTTTTTTTTTCCCAAATTGTTGAGTTTTATTACAATATCCCACCACTGCTTTTTGACTTTGAGGGTTGCTTGTGACAAATCTGGTGTAAATCTTAAGGATTCTTCTTTGTATGTAATTTCCCTTTTTGATCTTAATGCCTTCTATATTCTCTCTTCATATGCAGTACTCAGGATGTGCCTTGGGGTGTTTTTCTTTGCATATCTTTTAGGAATGCAGATTTTGGTTACATGCATTTTATTGCTCTGGGAGTTTCTCTTCAATGAGATCCTTGAGTATTGATTCTTCATGGGGATTTTTTTTTCTTGGAAATGGGACTCCAATGATTCTTATGTCATTTATACTGAGTATATGCCAGACTTCTATTTTCATCTATTCACATTATTTGAGGACATTTTCCATTGTCTGATCATCTGTCTTAAGCCTCTTTTGAAGCTTCTTCTGTTATATGGAGTTGTGATGCAACTCAGATTCCAGATCACTGATTCTGTCCTCAGCATATGTTTCTCTGTTGTGGAGGCTTTCCAGTGAGATTTTCACTTTGCCAACCAAGTTTTTCAGCCTTGATATTTCAGTTTGAAGTTTTCTTATTCCTACTTTAATATACTCTTGATTCTTATTTGTGGTTGTTTCATTCATTCCATGGATTCTTTGAGTTCTTTGAGCATCTTCCAAATTTTCTCAAAGGTTTTTCTTCAGGGATGCTAGGTAGGTGGCTGGCATTGTTGGTTCTTCAGAGATAACACCTTCATTCTCTGATCGTGTCTGTGTTGTTTTCCCATTGGGTCCTTTGCAGTATGGTGTTTTCTACATGTTGTGATGGTGTACATTGCCTAGGTGATAAGCTGGGCCTCCACCATATTTTTGTCCTTTTTGGGCAGGTGGTACTCACCTGCTCTGGATGCCATGGAGGAAAGTGGGCCTTTCCCCAGTCTTTGTCTTTTTGAGCCACTGATTTGTCTTTAATCATCTTTTATCTAACTGCTTCATTGACTGCCTTTGTTTATTTATTTTTGATTTTTTGGCCACACCCAAAAGTGCTCTGGCATTTCTCCTGGCTCTGCACTCAGAAATTGCTCCTGCCAGGCTCAGGGGATCATATGGGATGTCGAGGATCAAACTCAGGTCTTTTCTGGGCTGGCTGCCTGCAAGGCAAACACCCTGCCACTGTGCTATTGCTCCAGCCCCCATTGACTGCTTTTAAAGTCCTCTTCCATCCACACTATCAACCAATGATACAAATATATATATGTATATGTATATGTAGCAGTTGCCATTAACAAAGACAACTAGAATTTTCTATTAACAAAGAAAAACTAGGATCTCAGAGTCTGGAGTGCTTTTACTACTGGCTTTGGATAATAACTTGAAAAGATCAAATGTAACTTTATTCTGAATTGTTTTCTCTTTCTTCCATTTTATAGTGAACAAATTATATAGTTCTACCTTCCAGAACAGAATAATATCAGAATAAACAAAAACTGAGCTCTTGGCATTCTTGCTTCCCTTTTTGTATGTCAAAGCAAATTTCAGTAGAACCTAGAACCCATTGTCTGATTTATTGCTGATTGCAGTGGCATGTGTCTTCAATTGGACTTTGACATCATGAAAAGCTTGGGAAGAAAACACACTTTCTTTCCTGAGTAGGCACAGAAAGGTAGCTTAGCAAACTAAAGACCAGACTAAAGGAATTAAGCACTTGGTTTAAGGAGATTTAAATCTGACTTAATGATATTGCAGGTCCCGAGAGCCATAGTTCCAATCCTGAATAAAGCTATTATTCTCTATCAGGAGATGCAAACTATTCTGTAGAATAGAAATAAAGCCCATAAATTTATTTTCCATCACTGATCCACAATATAAATGTGATTTTTTTTTCTTTTGGTGACAAACCACTTCCCCAGCAAGATTCTTATTAATTCCACTAAGACTGGATTTCAGCTCAAGGCCCAACCAAAGGGATAAATTTAATAGTACCAAGCTAAGACATCTGTCTTCTCATCAGTCTTCCTGAGCTTTTCTGAAGTCTTACTTAAATGGAATCTTACTAATGAAGCCTCCACTCTGCATCTTCAAAGAAAATAATACCTGAAATTACCACCTTTTTTCTTTTTTCTCTATCTCCAGTGCTCTCACTACTATTTCAAATACCATGATCACCTCGTGTGCATTTGAGGGTCTCTTTCTTCCAGGTAGAATTAAAAGCCAGTGAAATCTAGGGCTGCCTGTGACTGGGTATGCTGCACTCCAAATACAGTCATAGGTTATCTGTAGATAAGGAGAAACACCTCATTGCTTAATACATATTTGCCTCTCAGTACTGACTTCATCTTTTCTTTCCTTTTTTTTTTTTTTTGTTTTTTGAGCCACACTCGGTGACACTGAGGGGTTACTCCTGGCTATGCACTCTGAAATTGCTCTTGGCATGGGGACCATATGGGATGCAGGGGATTGAACCATGGTCCATGCTATGTTACCATGTGCAAGGCAGGTGTCCTACCGCTGTGGTACTGCTCCAGCAAGACATCTTTCAGTTGGGATCTTATTCATCTCAGTATTTCCACCCTATCTGTCCATCTTATAAATGGAACTTCAGTGTCACATAGCCCACCAGTGGTCTTATCTAGTCTACTTTCTTTCACTTATGACTGATGGTCTATATTCAAGCCCAGGACCCAATTGGCTATATGTTTTCCTGCTGGGGGCCCTTGTAACAAGCAGAGAACTTTGCTAAAAGCAGGCCTTTGTAACAAGCAGAGAACTCTGCTAAAAGCAGGAAGCCCTGAGAAGTAAGAGTAATCATTTAAAGCTTGCATACAGACAATAAGACCATAGAATTTTAATCCTGGGAAACTGAATCTAACTTATCTGAAGTTCCCATTATCAGTACACTCCGACCCACTTTCAGGGGTCTCAAACTCGCAGCCAGCGGGCCATTTGCGGTCCTCCGTACAACATTTTGTGGCCCTGCCCTAGAGGAATCTTGTTTTGTTTCGTTTTAGTTGTTTGGGTCACACCCCCCAATGTTCAAGGCTTACTACTGACTTTGCACTCAAGGGTCATCCCAACTTTGCCTCCTGCGGCCCCCAGGTAAATTGAGTTTGAGACCTCTGGAGGTATTCCTGCCTGTTCAATGTATCTATGCCATATTTGCATGTGTAGGTGCAGAATTATGTCCGCAAAATGTATTTAAGCTGGGCCCTGTGCTTCAATAAATGGAACTGGAACTGGAATCCTTCCTTCACTCTTGTCTGTCTCTGTGTTTATCTCCTTCCACCACATATTGACTGACGTCCCCCACAGGTTGGGGCACCAACATTTTCCAATGGGATTGACTGGTTTGTAATGATGTATCTAATCGCAAGAAACAGTGCAGCTCCTATGGACTCTCCTGGTCTTTGAGAGTCTGGAAGAAACTGTTGGACTTTCCTCATTTGTTTTTGAATGTTCTCTGTGGATGTGGATCAGTGGTTGACACACCAGACAAAGTTCTTGGCCAGCTAAAATATCTCCCAATTGTCTGCTGCTTTACCTCCTTATTTAGATTTACCCACTGTGTTCACTAATATAATTACTCAATTTCTAATTACTAGGGTCACCTATCTATTAACCCCTCTGCGAACTTGTGGGATACAGGATCTTTGTTTCACGCATTCTTTAATGAGGGACATAAAGTAGCTTTCATTTACCTCCCAGAGATAGATGAGCTATAGAAAGGCATCAGCTAGTTATTTAAACCAGTTGAAAAATAGGGATAATGTGATTGTAGAGATAAAAGTCTAACTCAACATAAATTGAACTCCTCAATTCACTTTTTTGTTTGTATTTTGTTCTGAATTCATATTTTTAAAAAAGAAATTATATAGGCAAAGTAGAGGAAGTCAGTGCTTGATGCATAGTACAATAAATAGAGTATTTGCATTATATTCTGTCAACCCAGATTCAACTCTTGGCATCCCAGATGATCCCCATGAACCTGCCACAATAAATAAATGAGGAAGATGCAGGAAGAGGTTGCAGACAATGAGACCTGGTCCAGAGTTATCATGTGCTTTATGGTTTAGAGGAACAAAAGGAGAGTCACTTGGATTACCATGCCTATTTTTAATGGAGAAGCAAAGATATGGGCAGCATAAGTGGAATTTATGAGCCATCTGAAGAAATCTGGTTTTTGCTGAGAAGGGATGAAAAAGATTCAATCAGGCTAATGACTCCATATGCCTATTGACTTCTTCCATCATCGGGCATCAACTCAGGTCCAGTCTTTAGTCCCATCTGTTTTCAGGGCCAGTGAATGCCTCAGGCCTTCCAGGAACCCGAAAGACCCCTGCAGCTCCTCTGTCACAATGTCTGACCCGAAACACCTTGCTGGAACTCAGCTTGGCTTCTGGCAGCCATAATTTGACTTTTGATTCTTATAGAAATGTTGATACCCTCCCCTTTCTCTTTCTGAATTTCAGTTTTTTTTTTTATAGATAAAAGAGAGTTAAACTCTTCTCTATGTGTCACTATGGTACATAGATTATATAAATCTGGGATTATATAAATGTGTGACCCTCGCACACTAAAGCTCTTTAGTGAATGACAATCATCAGTCAACCTATCTCATTTCTGGATAGTCACTCTTACTGCTTTTCCTTACTGGTAGAACCTAAAACAACTCTTAGAACCATTTAGAACCATCCATTTAGTTCGAGGAACAGAAAACTTTAATTTTTTTTTCTAGTAATATTAATACCCACTAGGGCCAGAAAGTCAATTTCATGGACAGAGGGCAGGCTTTATCCTGTAGAAGACTGGGCCTATCTTTAGAAAGCAGTTATGAATTCAGTGAGCTGATGTTTGTCAAATATCCAACACAGGTCATGGGCATTATTTTCATATGTAATAAATGATGCGCTTGAATGTTTTCATCAAAACTACTTTTACTCATGTACTAATAATAAGTATTGTAAGAGAAGTTGTTACTGCAGTGAAGATGCTGCATTCTATAGAGCACCCAGGCATTTTCTGATCTAGGTTTGTGGCATGTAGTTACTGACTTTGTAATAATAAAGGAAAGTAAACACAGTTTTTGTCCACTAATAGGTAAGTGAATGTCTGCTCCTCTTTGATCCTTCATTTCAGTATTTACTCCAACATTGATTTGTGTTTGCTTATATCTCCATGAAACTGATGCTTACTTCTGCCAAGTTCCCTCATTTACTCAACAGCGATTAAGTGGAACATATCACGTGTTAATTCTGTATCTGTCGAAGACTCAGATTTGACCTGATTTTGAACATTTT
Source organism: Suncus etruscus (assembly GCF_024139225.1). Taxonomy (NCBI): domain Eukaryota; kingdom Metazoa; phylum Chordata; class Mammalia; order Eulipotyphla; family Soricidae; genus Suncus; species Suncus etruscus. The sequence continues at coordinate 11,243,584 of NC_064854.1, read as the reverse complement.
CTTTGGCTGGTGCTCACCCTTGTTTTGTCCCAGTGGTTATAAAAACTATGGTAAATTCTCCATACACTGATGGTTAATAAACTTTGCTTGTGTTATATTATTTTCTTCTATTAACTGGAGTTAATGAATTTAATTATACTAATCTGTTAGCTGTTCATGTGATTTCTTAAACAATCTAGAAGAACCCAGACAGGGAAAAATTTCCCTTTGTCCTCAGAAGGGAATTTCAGTAAATTAACTGAGCAGGCTTCTTGCTAAAACTGGAAGATGGAGGGCCACAGAGATTATACAGAAGGGAGGGCCAGCAGAGGTAAGACTCTGGCCTTGTACATTGCCAACCTTGTTTCAACTCCTTGCACCTCATAAGGATCCTCTGAGCACTTCCAGGAATGACTTTGGAGCACAAAGCAAGATTTAGCCTTTTATTTTAGGTGTGGCTCAAGTTTTTCTGCCCCAGAAACTGAAACAAAGCTGGAAAATGCAGGGGGAAAAATGTAGAAGCTCTGAAGTCAGGTTTAGCTATAAATAGTTCAGGAGAACTGGAGTTGTGTTTGACTCACAGATGTCAGCTGAGTTAGTGTAAGGTATTCCTTCCCCCAAACCCCTTACCTAAGCTTTCTTTCAGATGTTAACCCCACATCTGGGATGGGTCTGCAGTTCTGAATAAGGGAGATAAAAGGTGCTACCTGAAGAGAGGTGTGAGAGCAACAGGAAGGGAGACAGACAGAGCTCCTGAGGGAAAGACAAGACTTAGGCAGCTTGACTTAAAGGCTGCATATGGCGAACAGGGCCTTGGAATAAAAATGAGCTGACTCTGATGAAACTTTAACTGACTGCTTGTGAATTATTTCTCCACTACTACCCTTCATCAAACCTGTGAACCTAAGGGGTTAGATTTTGAAGAGATTATGTCTGGTGGGGGTCTTTCTTGGCTGCCTCACGCAGAAAAGCAGGAAACTCAGCTGGAAGCAAAGCAATGGCCTTTTCTGTCCTTTTTGTGCCCAAACACAGTGACCTAAGGGGTTAGAACATGGTGCCTGGGGCAGCCTCCCCTAACACGTGGACTTTAGGCTTTATATTTTATTTAATCAATAGGTCAGTACCTTTTAAAGCTCAGATTTGGTCCTACCCCTCATTTCTCTTGCACTTAAGGAACTTCTCAGCTGAGTCTCTCCATCATCTCCTTCCACCTGCCTCTCTCTTTTCTCTGGGTAATTCCATTACCAAAGATATTTATTTTATTTTTTATTAAGATATTTATTAAGATTTTATTTATTTACTGTGTCTATGAAAAGCGACCTAATGACCACTCTGCTAGAGAGACCTAGAAAATCCAAAATCTGTGATTGTACTCACAGATCCCTCATAAGGGGTCACTATGGGACAGGTGAAAATTCCAGGTCTGGGCAGGTTGCAGAAAACAAAGGAAGCCTATTCAAGAACCCTGTAAACAATTTGTGATTGGCTCTTCACATCCTTGGCTTTGGGCTGCCAGGGTGGTTTCTGGTACTCTGGCATTTGGTCTTGACATGATTAAAGCAAAGGAATATGGTCTCAGGGTGCTTGGGCCAAGAGGGAAGGCTTGGTTGGGGCTTCATTTGCACATCAAAGGGCTGCTCCTGGCCCAAACCCTGGATTTTGCTTTCCTTAGAACTGGCTAATCCTCAGAGGGAAGGTCTCTTCCCAGCCAGCAGTTCTTTCAGGTATCGGAAACCTGAAAGGAGGAAGTCGAAGTACTATGATATACAGAAAGTTAAAAATAGATGTAAGCAACACTATTCTATGGTGCTTTCCTATTTGACATACATTATTTTAGGGTAAAGGAAGGGAGGCATACAAGAGAAGGGGAGAGGAGAGTTTCATATCCGATATCTTTGGAAATGCAGTAAATATAAGATATACGTAATATTGCTCCAAAATTCAGGTTACAGATGGCGAATGTAGTAAAGAAATGCTTTTTCAAATTTATTTATGAGAGGTAGCCTATTAGTGGACTTTTTGGTCAAGAATATTTATTGATTGAAAATACTATAAGCCTTGCAAGCGCTACCGTAGGACGGACCACGGTTCGATCCCCCAGTGTCCCATATGGTCCCCCCAAGCCAGGGGCGATTTCTGAGCGCTTAGCCAGGAGTAACCCCTATAATTCTGGGGCCTGGAGTACTGCTGGTAATGCTGCTGATCCATATTTGATATACATATATATACATATATGTATATATATATCAAATATCCATGCTAGGGAGCACTATATATGGTTCCCCTAGCTCTGCCAGGAATAATTCTTGAGTGCAAAACCAGGAATGAGATCAGAGCACCTCTAGATGTGACCCCAAACATAAAACAAACTCCCAAAACTATACTTTCTGTCCAAGATATGTCAACTTTTAATTGACTGGTCAGTTAGGTGGATGTTGTAGGAATAGTAAGATCTGGCTCTGATCTTTGAGTTTAGATTGAAAGGAAATAATGTTCAAAAACAGATCATCTTCCAGAGAAAAGTAAAAAAATCTTACAATGGCTTCGAATATCACCAGCACTTGCCTTTAAGTGGTGTCAATCTCGAGCAATTCCAGTTCATTTCCTTCCCACATGTTTGGCCCACGTATGTGCGGTGAATAGTAATGCCATTCAAATGGAGTCTCATCACTCTTCTTCCTAGAATTGATCTGATATTTGCAGGGTCTTTCTTAATTGAGGAAGCTTTGTAACAAGGACTCAGCCTGTTTGGATTCAATATCAGAAATGGAAATATTAGCTCTTAGATAACAGAAGATTAAAAACCAGAAATTCTATCTAATGCAAATGATGGGCTCCTTTTTAATTTGTTTCTTTGGGAAAAAAAAGATTTTTATCACGAGGCGAACAAATCAGCCTTGCATGTGTAATTAAACACATTATGGAAAGCTAGTCTTTCTTTTCAAATTGTTTCCTTCTAATGAATCGCATGCTTGTGTATTTGTTTAGGCTCCTTGGCTTGGAAAAGTTTAAGATGGGAACTGTACGATTTGGGGATCCTTTTCTTGAAAGGCAAAATGAAGTTTTTAACCTTTATTTTCTAACTACCATCATGCCAATGTTTGCTTTTTCAGATTACTCTTTGTTCCTTTGTGTGATATTGGAGATGAAAATGTTATTTTAAAAAAATCTCCCAGCTCCCATATTTCTGAATTTGTATATATAAAAAAACAAGATTAATTCCTTCATAATTCTAAAACTGCCTGAGGAAAAAAGGCAGTATATTTTTAAAAACTTTGAAGCCAAAAATCCTGGTAGTCCAACTTGCCATATTGTCCCTGTGACCCAGTTGAAGCACATTCTAAACTTAAACTTTCAAGGAGAAAGGGACAGAGGAAAGAAATTAGGCGACATTTGAGGATGTATCTTATATTGTACAAAATGGTCATCAGACATGGATCATGGCAGGAGTATAGTTTTCTAGCTGAGGTCAGTAAAGGCTCTTTAAAGAATCTTCCCTATTTCTTTTACTTTATTGAAGTTAAAATAGCAAAGTATAAAAAGCTAAAATAATAAAATAGTAAAAGGTTCTTTACTATTCTTTTAACTTTATAAAAGATTAGGAAAGGCTCTTCCATAGAAAGAGGCCTTACCAAGAATTGCCATTCTGCTAGAGAAAAGGTTTTACTTTTTTTGGGGGGGAGGGGGATGTATTTGGGCCACACCCAGCAGTACTCAGGAGTTACTCCTGGCTCTGTGCTCAGAAATCGCTCCTGGCAGGTTTGGAGGACCATATGGAATGCTGGGAATCCAACCACTTTGGTTAATGACACATTATCTACACCATTTCCTTTCATTCTATCTTGGCTCTTTCTTTTAATGTGTGTGTGTGTGTGTGTGTGTGTGTGTTCAGACTGACTTCTGAGCTGCTGAGTGGCCAGGGATGAATTTCTGGCACTGATTACATGATAATTTTCATAATAGTTGCATGAATTTGTGTGTCCTCTCTCACCTAACCAATGCAACATCCCTTTGAGCGTAGATGTTTCTTGTTTTTGTTACGCTGGAATTTTCCAGAGAACTTCACAGCTAGGGATATATTAGGGAATCCACACAGACCTTTGATTGATGGCTGATAATAGCTCAGCTTAGGGGCCTAGAAACAGCTCCTGAGTTTGGAGCAATGCCTGCATTCCTCCTGTAAATTCATCTATCATGTTCAGGTCCCTCATGATGGACTCTCTTTTAATATAGTGCAATTTTCACCTTGCCTTTCAAGCCTTTATTACAGATTTGTTATCTATGCAGGCATCTCTCTTCAGAATCTATAATAAGAGACGGAACAAAGGTGTTTGATTCTTATTCCAACTTTGTATTTATCATCTGTTTGCTGAACGGAGAGTGAATATCTACAGTCTAAAGGTTGTTCCAACATTCAACACTTGGAGGAGAGAAATTAATGTCTGGGCTTGTTCATTCTCCAAGGATATTAAATTGGAATCCATGCCTCTGAAGCTATAGGTAGTGATGTTGTTTGGAAGGAATGGACGGGTGCGTGTCAGAGAGGGCACTTCACTCCATTGTGAAGGCTGCATCTCCGAGTAATGAAAATATAAATTTGAATACTAAAGGATTTAATTCAGCGGTGGCAGGAAACGGAACTCACCACTCAGCTGCGGTGTGCAGCACATAGGTAACGATAAGATCTGGGGTAAGAAATATTCTCCAGCCCAACAATCTGATTCTCTTGTTGCTAAATAAAGACTTTGGAGGAGCAATGCTTGTCTAACTGTTCCAATATGCAGTGCCACTGCTCTTTATCTGTCTTGAACAAATATTTGGAGGGGGACCAGGGAAATGACTCAAAGAGCTGTGTGCAGACTTTGCATGTGCGAGCCCCAGGTACCATCCCTGCCCACAGCATGGCCCCCTGATTTTCCATAGGAGTGAAAAATCATAGAGTAACAAACCAGTAAATGGTCACTTGGGCGACTGATTAGTATCCAATCAGCTTTGCTTTGTAGTCGAATCATTCATGACTAGCACTGACTCTGAAGTGGCATGTGACAACCTGTGTCTGGTGTCTGGTCACATGAAGTCCCCAAGATCAGGAGGAAAATACCTCCACTGCTCTGAATCATTAAAATAAAGATTATCATTTGAGCTGGGTGAGGCCGTCAGAGGTAATGAGCTCAGAATTCCATTGAGAAAATGCAGTCGTTCTTCTGTCTATAAAAAACATAGTAAAAATACAGTCACACACATACACACATTCATACCCCATGTTTAACTCTGCTTCCTAAATTCACTGTTTAAGTTCTGATGAAGCTCAACACTCATATTCAATTCATGTGGGACTGCTATTTAAATTTCCTCTTGGGAAATGAAAAGATAAAGTAGAATTCTTTAGGTTAACTTGTGCAAGCATGCAATTGAATTAGCTCCTCCATCCTTCTCTGACTCACCCTCTCTCCCTCCCTCCCTTTTTTTATTCTTTCCTTTGTATCCTTCCCTCTATAACTGTAACCCTCCTTTTCTTCTTTCCTCCCTACATTTCTTCCTTCCTTCTTTTTTTCCTCCTCATCCTTTCCACCTCCTTACTTCCCTCCCACCCTCCTTTCCTCTCTCACTCTCTACTTTCATTCCTTCCTTTCTATCCTTCCCTCCATAACTGTAAGACTCCTTTCCTTCCTTGCTTCCTTCTTCCTTCCTTTCCTATGTACCTTCCTTTACTTTATTCTTTCCTTCCCTCTCTCCCTTCTCTCACTGGTTCCCTTCCTTCCTTCTTCCGTCACTCACTCACTCACTCACTCACTCACTCACTCACTCACTCACTCACTCACTCACTCACTCACTCACATCTTCCTTCCTTCCCTCCTTCCTTTCTCCCCTTCCTCCCTTCCCTCTTTTCATTCCTCCCTCCTTTCCTTCCTTCTTCTTTCTCAAAATAAGCATTATCTTTATAACTTTTTTCTCTTTTCTTTTTACCAGAGTATAAATACATTTATCCCATTTTTGTATCATATGCTGGAGCAGAACCATTGGCCACAGCAGAGTCTGGAGGTTGGACCAACGAGAATATGCATTAGAGATGAGGTTGGCTGAAAAGCAAAGATCTTGATTCTAAACTTTGAAGAGTCAGTCTTTCATCACAAGAAATCCTGTCTTTTATGATGATTTTTATTGTAATTATTTATTTTTTTTGGTGAAAGAGCTCAAATAACAACAGCTAAACAAGATGGTAGGACCTCTATCCAACATTGAGACATGAACCTCACCCATGAAAGGGCTGCTTTGAGTCAGACTAATTTCATTTAGAAAAATGAAAATAATGTGACCTTTTATCCCATAAAGGATAATGGAGTTGAATTCGTATGAACTCACCGTAGTGTTTTAGGACTAGGATAACCATTAAATACAAAAGCCTTTGTGAGAAGAGAGTCCCGAGACTTGAAATAAATCACCTGAAATTCCAGGTCCCACTGCACATTCTTAAATAATTTCAGCTAAGTTGACTGTAAAAAGATTTCATTGGGGTTGTAACATTGCTTTTATGTCCTGCATATACCTGCCAGATAAGAAGAACAAAACCCTAAAGCTACATGGAAATACAATTGATTAGGAGAGTTCTCCTGGAAGGGGAGAACAGAAAAGGGGTAATGGCCTTTATTACTCCGTAATAGATGTGCCTCTCTTAAATCCAGGCAGCTAGATAGAATCACACACAGAAGTATTTATTTCCTCTTGAGTCTGGGGAGACTAGACTAATTGCCAAGTCTCATTCCTTTTAGAAACAAGCTGTAGAATGCTTTATCCTGATGTTTGCATATAGGATATGCTCAGACCAAAGGAGATTTTATCTTGTCTTAAGACATTGACTTAGAATAAGTGATTGTTGAGAAAATACTGGAAAATGTGGGAAAATTTCTGTAATTATAGAGATGTTCCCCCTTCATTTATTAATTTATTGCTTTGGGGGCCACAACTGGTGCTGTTCAGGGGTTACTCTTGACTGTGCTCAGGGATCATTTCTAATGATATTCAGGGACCATATGGTATACTGGGAATCAAACCTGGGTTGGTGACATGCAAGGCAAATGCCTTACCCACTGTGCTATTGCTCTGACCCTAGATATACCACCCTCTTTTTGTTTGTGGACCATAACCAGAGGGGCTCAGTAGTTATTCCTGGATCTGCACTCAGAAATTATACCTGGCAGGCTCAAGAGACCATATGGTATGCTGGGGATTGAACCCGGGTATGTGGCATGCAAGAAGGCAAACACCCTATCTACTGTGCTATCACTCTAATCGCTAGATGTCCCCTTTTTCAAACTTTTCAAGACTGTCCCCTAATTTTTACACTCACATAGTTATTGTAATGTCAAAATGGGGCCATGGTTTTGGTCACATTCTGTTTACTCAATTCTGATATGTCAATGGTACAGTCTTTTTCTGTTTCCAGACTTCAAACTTGGATTGACTGCCATCTATTTATTTTTCAAATTTATTTATTTATAAGAGTTTCAAAAATTACAAAAACTATTTTATCTCACTCATCTTCTCTGCTCCAGGTGATTTTTGCAACTTGCTTGTTTTTCAAGCTCTTCCCAGTTTTATTCAACTAAAATAAAGACCCTTTCATTTGGGCTTCTTAAATATTTCACCCATACATTTCAGGGCTGAATCTCACAGAGTTGGGTTTTCCCATGATGAGGCGAGTCCCCACTAGCTTTGCTATGTATGTCAGGGTATGTGATATTAGCATAAATATAGGCTGATATTTAACCTTGATGACTAGGTTAGGTCTGTAGGCATTTAGCCTTGAAGAATAAGGTAGGTTTGTATTTGGTGAATTTCTTATGTGTAAAGTTCTAATTTCTCTTTTTCCTTCCTCTGTCATAGGAAATGATACACTAACTCTACTTTATATTGGGGGATAGTAAAAGGGTTTAATAGTGACTTTGGTTTGTCTTCCTGAATTCCTTATTATTTGGAATCATTCTGTAAGGAATTCCTGACCTCTCTCTCAAGAACTTTTCAAAATAAATATTTTTGGATTAGACTTCAATTTCTTCAATCCCACATAATACTTCAATACCCTGAGCACTGCCTGAGCATGGCCAGCCGTGACCCACAAGACAAAACAAATGATATTGTTTGCTAAATTTGGCCCTAACTTAGGAAGTCGGATCTAGTATTATTCATCACCTTCCAAAAGCACATTGAAATGAGAAACATCACAAAGGGATTCTGCTGGCTCATTCCCAGCGGCTTCGAGTTCTGATCTTTTCTAGAAACGTCTCTGTTCTTGTTTACACTCCCACCTTGTTTCAAAGAATGCACAGACAAGATGCTGCTTTGATTGATTTCTGCCTGTCCAATGGGTTCTAAGCTTTGCCCAGGTTCTCAGCAAGCCTTTCGATGTGAGGTGGGTCCTTCTCTTGGCACTGATGGGTTTAGTCATGAATGATGATTTTTATTGCTCTGAACACTGGCACAACTGTGTATTACTTTGACTTTTTCTCTCTCCTCCACTAGAAGAGATGTTCTGGTGATCTGTCAGTGTCCATACTGTTCACTGCCCACACACAATGGCTCAGGTATGCTGGGAGGGGTGAAGGACACGCTGTATTCCAGATCTTGAAAAAAAATATGCCAACCTGAAAATGGTGTCACTGAATTTCCACCTGATGGATGTCCTATCTACAATTTGCCTTTATATATCTTCCAGGTAAACAGTGGGTTAGATTATTAATGCTTATATTTACTTCATTGCTGCTGTTTTTCTGTTTGAGTATGTGTGCATTTCATGAATTTACATTGTTTTTCTTTCTTAAAAGATCATGTCACTTTCTTTTTGTTTGTTTTTGGGCCACACCTGGTAATGCTTATGGGTTAACTAAGCATTAACTATGCGCTCAGAAATCATACCTGGCTTGGGGGACCATATGGGATGCCGGGGATCGAACCCAGGTCTGTCCTGGATCAATCCCGTGCAAAGCAAACACTCCACTGCTGTGCTATTGCTCCACCCCGAGATCATGTCACTTTTGTTTGTGAAAGACAAACAACATTGTGGCTTGCTTGCAAAAAACAAACAAACAAACAAACAAAAAACCCTGGCACTATTTAGAGCACATAAAACATAGAAACTTGAACTAAAAATTTGTGATCCCTTTCTCTGTCAAAAATATCCTTATTAATATTTAATCAATATGAATATATCTTTCAGTTGCAGTTATTTGTGTAGAAATATATTCACATACAAAGATATATATATATATATGTGTGTGTGTTTATGCATGACTTCTAACTTATAACAGACTATATAATTTCTAATAATAATGCTTTTATGAAGTTGTTTTATGTTGGTCAATTAAAATTGTTTTTTTGAGGCTGTCACGAGTACTAGGTGTTAAAATAAAATGTACTCAATTACTTAAACCATATGGCTGGTCTCTATACTGTTCATCTTTTTGTTTTGTTTTGTTTTGTTTTGGGACACAACTGGTTATGCTCAGGGGTTACTCTTGGCTTTGTGCTAAGGAATCACTCCTGGTAGGCTCAGGAGACCATATAGGATGCCAGGAATAAACCCTGATTGGATGTGTGCAAGACAAGTGCCCTTCCCACTGTGTTGAATGGTAGTTTGTGGGTTCCACAGTCTCCAGAGGGAAAGAGATGATGTCTGATGAGATGTCTGATGAGATGCTGGTCAGATAGCAATTCTCCACAATAAACAATCCACACAATTAGGAAGGTTTACAAGGCAAGAAACTCACACTACAAGCTGTTCACCTTGGAGCCTATTGCTCCACCAGGAGGAACTGCAAGCCTAAATGGCAGCTCCCAGGCCAGGCCTCCTGAGAAGCCTTTACTTAGATCAAACAAACCCCACCTCCGAGGGGAGGGGGAAAAAGCCAGATGAGAAGGCAATGGGGAAACAAAACCAAAGGAAACCAATTGAGATACATATTAGGATCAATTCAAAGGCCTCTATCAACACTCTGTACTATTCATCTAGTCCCTTTTTATATTTTTATAACTTACATTGAAATTTATTTATGTAATTCACTGTTTTCCAAATCATGCATTTTTAATAAAATGATGTTTGTGAATTTTTCCTAGATTTTGTTTAATTTTTAAATTAAAAATTTATTATTATTTTTTGTGCCCATAACTGACAGTGCTTAGGAACCATTTATGGTATTCAGGATCCAACTAGGTCAGCTGCATGCAAAGGATGATCTGGGATTTGTTTGTTTTTGTTTTTTGGGCCATAGCCAATGACGCTCAGGGTTTACTCCTGGCTATGTGCTCAGAAATCAGATTTGGGGGACAATATGAGACGCCGGGGGACTGAATTTTGGTCCAGTCTAGGCTAGCGTGGGTAAGGCAAGACTGAAGAGATATTTTGCTTTATTATCATTATTCCAAATTCTCAGTTTAATTATCAGTTATACATCTAACTAGTCTTGATAATATGAATACGAACACAAAGTAATGGATTTTATCTAATTTCAGTGTTGGTCTTTATGGGCTTTATTTTCTAATGAACATAAGAGCTGGTCTCTAATTATAGCTTTTATTTTTCTCTCAGTTCAATTATTTGTTAGGGAAATGATTGTTGATTTTTAGATGTAATACTCTAAATTCTTAAAAATAAACATTCACAGTGACTCATTAAAAACATTAAATAAAATAAACATATTTAACATCATTTTAAATTAACAGTAAAGTCATGAGAATAGTCAAGAGTTTCTACATAGGGGCTGGTGAGGCAGGTAAGGCACTATCTTTGCACCTTCCTAACCTAGGTTTGATCCCTGGACCTCATATGTTTTCTGACTGCCACACTGACTAATTCTCAAGTTCAGAACCAGAAGTAATCCCAGAGCATTGCCACGTGTGACCACAAAAGCTGAAAAGAGAAAAAGAAAAAGTTCTTATATATTCTATACCCAGCTTTCTATTAGGAATATCTGACATCCATCGTGTATATTTTCTACAATTAATGGGGTCTGATGCACTGTTATTAAATAGTCTATTCATGTTTTTTAGTCATTTATTCAATATGAAATACCTGTTCCATAATCCCAGTAATTCTGTAATGTTAGGAATATTTCTCTTGCTATGATGTATATATATATATATATATATATATATATATATATATATATATATATATATTGTGTGTGTGTGTGTGTGTGTGTGCTTTCCTTGATTTTAATGACTGACAGATTGTGTATTGATCAGGTATGTGGAAGATTATTCACCGATTGGATGTGTTTGATTTTCACCCTCATTATTAGTCTGGGTTCTGAGTCTTTAGGACAAAGATCATAAAGTACCACTTTGATCAGCTGCTGTCAAGTGGATTTATGATTGCTGGTGCTGACCTTGACAAGTTGGCTGAAATAGTGTTTAGCCATATTTCTCACATTTAAGTCACTCTTTGCCCTGTTTTCTTTCTCTTTTTTGTAAGGAAGTCCCTTACACAGACCTTCTAAGTCCCTTCTTAGTGGGAAGTGATGATCTTTTTCCATGAAGGCAAGCATATACTATAGGATTTATTTAGAAATTCTTTGTCTGTAAGATTTATCTATTCTCCTCAACTTACCTGTTGGATCATTTATTTATATTCATATAGATTCATGTATAGTTATCATTTCTTTGGGGTTATCATCCAGATGAATTCATCCGCCCATTTCAAAATTTTCATATTGACTTGTTAATGTTTTATTATAGCACCATGATTTACCACGTTGTTCATAATACTGTCATTTCAAACATTAAATTTTCTTTTTTTAAATCACATTTTCGGAGAACATTTATTTGTTTGTTTGCTTATCTTATTAGGTCATACCTGCCTAGTTCCGGGTTGACTCCTGGCTTTGTATTCAGGAATTACTCCTCTTGTACTTCGGGGACCATATAGGATGCCAGGGATTAAATATAGATCAGCTGCAAGTACCCTTATATTATCTGTGCAAGGCAAGTAAGTGCCCTATCTACTGTTCTAATGCTCCAACCCCTAGAGAGGGCTTTTCTTTTTTTTAATATAATTTTTATTTTAATCATAGTGGCTTACATATCATTCACAGTAATATTTCAGGTACATTTTAACATTGAATCAGGGGAATTCCCATCCGAATTGTCCTCCCTCCACCTCCGTTTCCCATCCTGCCTCCCATATCCTCCACCCCTCACTCCAGAGGCTGCTAGAATGAGTGGTCCCTTCTGTGTCTAGTTTACTACTTAGTGATCTTATAACTGTTTGGTCTTGGTACGTCCATTACTTCCCCTTCTAATTGGGAGGCGGGACTAGATAGTTCAAGTTATGTGGTTTTGTCAAACATTAAATTTTCAAACACCAGTTCCACCACCAATGTGACTTTTCCTTCACAAGTGTCCCCAATTTTCCACTCACCACCATAGACTTCTCCCTTGCAGGCACTAAGTTACTTCAAATGGTTTGTTTGTTTGTTTTTGTTTTTTTGGTTTTTGGGCCACACCTGGCAGTGCTCAGGTGTTACTCCTGTGCATCTGCTCAGAAATCGCTCCTGGCAGGCAGGGGGACCATATGGGACGCCGGGATTCGAACCAACCACCTTAGGTTCTGGATCAGCTGCTTGCAAGGCAAGTGCTGATGTGCTATCTCTCGGGCCCCTTCAAATGCTTTGTTACAACAGAAAGGCAAATTGGATTATCAGAATTTAGATCAATAAGGTTCAATGTGAAATAATTGTTAATCTTCCCATGGTGTTACTAAAATTCAGAGTCTAAGGATTTGCTGGGCTGTGGTTGGTGTAGTTGAGCCTTCTGTGATTATTAATTTGGTTCACTGAACTTGGTAGATTTTTGTTTATCTTTCCATCTGATTCCCTGTGATGCAACTGAGCTGATACCACTATGAAATTTTGAAGTGATGTGTTATTACTTGTGCTCCAGGATCCAAAATGAAAACAAATTTGGCGGCTTGGTAGTTTGATAAGTTTAAGCTATAGAGCTTAAGGTGTGGCATTGGGCTGCTGTAGTTTATGCAGAAAGGTAAATCTGCCTTCAACCATTCTGAGAAGGCCCCAGAGGTAACAACTCAAACCAGTCTACCTGGAAAGAGTTGGCAGCAATTATTTTCTTTTGGATCTTGGTAGAAAAACAGGGCCTTCTGACATGAAAATGACAGGTGTGGGCAGAGGTTGTTAGGTTTTTCAGTGACAGGATTGGGAGCTTGGCCCAACTTCATTTTTTATTAATATCTTTATTTAAACACCTTGATTACAAATATGATTGTCATTGGGTTTCAGTCATGTAAAGAACACCCCCCCTTCACCAGTGCAACATTCCCATCACCAATATCCCAAAACTTTCTCCTCCCCACCCACCCCTGCCTGTACTCTAGACAGACTTTCTACTTCTCTCATTCATTCACATTGTTATGCTAGTTCTCAATGTACTTATTTCTCTAACTGCACTCACCACTCTTCGTGGTGAGCTCCGGCCAACTCCATTTTGAAATTTTTAGCTCATAGTCTTGTTCCTCCTGAGATGGTTCAGCTCATGGAACTGAGCATTGAGAATCTGTTTGCTCTTGTTTCCCTTTGATACATCTCGATTTCTGAGTCTATGTTTTGTTTCCTTTCCTTTCTTTAGTTTTTGGCATTCCTAGATGCTCCAGGCTCAAATGGCTTATTTACTAAAATCAATAATTGCTACTAGTATCTATGGTTCTTTTATTGGAATTGTAAATTAAGATATTGGAACTGACTATATTTAAGCCTCTTCTATTGGAGTTTTGAAGTATCTTGAAACTAACATCCCCTCAGATGACTTAGCAAAGGAATGCAGGTGGATAACAGCTCAGCTATATATACCTAATTAAAGAGGTATAATCTATATTGTATTAAGTTAACATTGTTTTTATACTGATATCCCCAAATGATTTCCCATGATCACATGGGGGGATTGTAGCCTCTTTGCCTTATCTATACCCAGGGAAAAACTTCAGTGCACTATTCAATTGCTTAATTGTTCAATTCCAAGATATGTGCAGAGTAGTTCCTGAATTGCCAGCCTGTGCCCTCCCTAGAACAGTTTCTCAATGAATTGAATATTCATATGCTGTCCTTTTGGCCTCAATCTTATAAACATCACTTATCACTAAGGTTAGCACCTTTGTCCATAGCAGTTTCAGTAAAACTGTTCATGCATTTGCCCTATAGTTAGAGTCTCTTCTCACGTTCTGCTCGCTGTCCCTGTATTCCTTGATCTCCTAAATGCTATAATTTTTTTAAATTTTAATTGCCTATATTTTTACTGTTAGTGCTGTAAAATGCAATGGGTTTTAAAAACCATGTCAGGTACCCACTATTATCCTATCATATAGTTTTACTCTCCTAAAATATTATCTGTGCTTTACCAATACAGTCCTCTTTCTCATTAAGTTCCCACAAAACTGATATTCTTCTGTCACTAGTTTCTCCTCTTCTATCAAATAGCATTAAATGACATTATGCAGTATGCAATCTTTCCAGATGGATTTCTTTTACATAGAAATGTATGTTTAAGATTCATTCATGGTTTTTTGCATAGTTTGATAACTCAATCCTACCCTATTATATGGAAATACCACTTTTATATCCATTTACCAACTGAATGTCATCTTGATTGCTTCTAGTTTTTAAGAATTATGAATAAGGCTGCTATCCATTTCAGGCTTGCATGTTTATGTATGGACACTTGTTTTCACATCATTTGTAAACATGATGGGTGTATTATATAATAAGGATTTTTAGCTTTATAAGAAACTGCCCAGCTTTGTACCAAAGAGGACATGGCATTTGGTATTCCTTCCAGCAATAAACAAGAGTTCCAAGTTTCCATATCTTTGCCAACAATTGAGATGATCATATTTTCTCCCATTTTAATACAACTATATATTTAAACTTGCATTTCCTTAGTGATAGAGCCTCTTATTAAATGCTTCTTTCCATTTACCTTTGTATTTATTTAGCTATTCACTTTCTGGGACTCCTATCTATAAAGTGTATGCTCCAGTCCTGAGTTATGTCTTGGTCACTTATCCTCACATTTTTTTTAGTCATTAGATAATTATTTGCCACATTTTACTTTATTCATCTTATATTTTTAGATGCCTTTGTATAAGCACTTTGGGATCATCATGATCAAACTTGGCAGTGTTCAGGAGGCTCAGGGGTTAACCCAGGGTTAAATCCCTGGGTTTGTTTTTTTCTGGGGAGGGGTCACACCTGGCTGCAAGGCAAATGCCTTACCTCCATGCTGTCTCTCTGGCCCTGAAACCCCTGGTTTTATCATGCAAGGCATGTATGCTATCTCTCTGAGGTCTCTTCTGACCTATATATTTGTTACATATTAAAGTAGGTTATGGAAGAGGTAGAGATTCAGAGGCAAGGTGGCACTCTGAACAGCAAAGAAACTATCCAGCCTGCCTTCTGAATTTATAAGGATTTAAAAATTTCTCATTTGCAAAAGCTCACCACAAAGTTGATCTTCAATGGAAACCCTGCTGGATTTTCTTGCTAATTTCCATCAGCCTGATTGTTGTATGCTCTGCACTGAAATATACTAGAATGAACCCAAGTAGGAAGTGGTGTCCTTAAGTGGTATGAAATGAACTTGAAACATCACACAGCTGACATGCTGTGTGATCCTAGATTTAATCCCATTTCCTGTGTCCGAAGATTTGGAAATCAGAAAATATTATGTTAATAGGATTCTGAAGCTCGAGCCTATGGGGTGACAGGGAAATACCCTACAAGTCATGAACAAAAGGTGTTCATAACTCACCCTAACACTGGGAAGCAAGCTGCAAAGGCGGCCAAGACAGTTATCCTGAAAAAATATATGGTAATACTTGAGAAAAATTAGAGACAGAAAGGCAATTTTCTCTTCTTTTGAAATATCTAAAAGAAGGTATTTTATTTAGAAAAGATTTAGCTACATTTACATTTTTGCCATTAGTATCGGTATCCTTTAAATGTTATTAATGGAGTGGGAAATTACATCCTATGGACGCCTATGTATCAAGTATTGGAAGAAAATTACCCACGCACTAGAACAATTTGCCTGATCAAGGTGAGATGGGGCGAGTCAAAGTTTTACTTAATTTTACAGGATTGATCCACTTGAGCAATTTCTTGGGAATTAGGCAGACAATCAATATGCAACTTAATTCATACCTTTATTAAAGTCTTGGACTGTAAGCAATAGACTACAGGGACACCATTAGTATAAAAACTTAAGATCTCACACCAGTTCATATTGCCAATGAGTGTAAATTAGATGAGGTTTCTTTTCCCCCTTTCATTTGGAGATAAAGACTGACTGACTTGATTGGTCTTCAAGTTGTGGCTTCAATTTAACTATTAAAATGGTGTGTATAAAGGGTAAAATGCATAGAAACTATTTCCCATTAGCTGAGATGTTTGAGAAAAGATGAAAGGCACAGTAGGGCCATTTTTTAATATAAAAATCTCCTTTGGGTTTTTGGCAAAAGTCAAATCTTTTCTAGGTTCTTGTCAGGTGAACCGTGCCTGCTGATCTGAAACTTTTCACTTCCAAATACTGTACATAAGTGATGTGATTGGGAAGTTTACTCGTACTCATTTGATCCCATCTTTGCATGTGAAATAATTGCTTTTCAAATTCCATACTGTTAAACATGCATTGGCAGGTTTAAATAATCTTTGAATAGCAGATCTCATGAGGAGGAAGCATGGCTGCAATGCTTCAACTGATAAAGTACCAGGCACTATTTTTTTAAAATAACTTTGAAATATAATGGGTGACAAGGTACCATTCAAGTATACAAAGAGTCCACAGGCTGAACTCTTGAATGATTGATTCTCCTGTGGTTTATTCTTTGTGTAAATTTAAATAAAAAAATGATTAGAGGCGTTCACAAGACCCCAAAGCGACTCATGTGGTCAAAGAAGGGAGGCTTGATTTTCTGTATTAGAAAGGATGTTACGCTAATCAGCTGACTACCCTAGACCTTTAAAGTCAATCAGCTCAACTTTAATAAGCAAATAGAAGCAGTGTATTCTAAAAGAAGGAAAAGAAAGAACACTTGCTGAATTCAGGAGTCTAGGTTTTAGAGGCAGGTTAGAGTGCTCTGAGGTCTTAAAAATCTCTGCTGAATTTTCTTAGTTTGAGACATTTCTCTCCCTGACTCGTGATCTTGGCAAAGCAATGTAGAATGAATGGATTTTCATTCTTTCAGCTGTAAAATAAAAAGGATGATTCATCTGCTACCCTAGAAAGAAAAATCATTGCTGAGGTGTTGTTGAGGATGCAGAACCAATCTGTAGACATCCTTTCAGATAATGTTTCTTCCGTTGAGTAGTAACCACTAGGTGTCTGTTATTATAGAGAGCCTGTTCATATTGATCACTTCTGACACTACTGGTTTGTACTTCCTGTTTTTCAGTTTTCCTACCCAGAAAGGAGGTCCGATGAAGGGAGGCCATTATTTCTGAACAGGAGAGGTTTTCCTCAGGGGTTCTGATATCACCATTCAGTTTGGACAGTAGAGAATACTCTAGATATTCTGTTTACAACAGAAAGCAAAGCTAATCTCTCCTACTAGAAAATCACGGAGAAATTTCTGAAGAACTCTAGTGGTTTCTTTAGGTACAAAGCTGTTTCTAGAGCTTTACAGATAAACCTGGGTTTAAAAATTCCTTGCTAGTTACCTTTTAAATAGCCAGGTGATCTTAGGTAAATTACTTATCTTCTAGGAACCATATAGGTTTGGCAATTTTAAAATGTGTTGAGAATTGAGAATGACTTGGACAGTGAAAGAAGTGAAAAGTATAGCTTCTTTATGCTTTACCTTCCGGTTTGCTGGTTTAATAAATTCTCAAAAACAAATAAACCAAGAATATAGTGTTTTTTCCTCTCTCCCTCCTCCTGCCCCAACTCTTCCCTTTCTTTTACTTCCTCATATTCTTTTCCTTCCTGGTCATCATGACCAAGCAGTGTGGAGATAAGGTGAGGCCATTGTTATGTGTTTCTTCCTGTGAGAATCATTCATTTTTCAACTCACTTATGAATCCATGCCTTCTTTTAGATAATACCAACACTCAGTAATGCACCCCAAAATTAGCATGCCTTCTTGTCTGGATTATGGCTGGGAGGAAGCTGAACATAGGAAGGGAAGAACAATTAACTATAACATCTGAGGACTAAATGTATGCGACTAAACATATGAGAATAAAACTAAATTCAAGATACTTGGAATCTACATTCCACTTGAGTGAACATAGCATATTGTTCCTTTTCACAAACTATTTTATTTTAATTGTGAGGGAATAAAAACTACATTCTAGGGTTGGAGAGAACTCAACAGATTGAGTGCATGCTTTGTGTGCCAGGGACCCAAATTCGACCCTTAGTACGACATAGTCTTTCACTGGAAAGACAAGCACAGAGCTAGGAATAAACATTAAATAAACTGGGTTCATCCTTCAAAGAAAATAATTTTTAGAAAATGGAATCTAAAATGTTCATGTGATACCTCAATGTTATTTTTACTAGGGTGCTGAATGGCTTGAGAGATGGTACAGCAGTTAGAGCACCTGCCGTGCACAGGGATGACCTGGATTTAATCTCTTTCACCCCAAATACTGCCTGAGACCTGCTAGGACTGACCTCTAAGCTTGGGGTTATGAGGTGACTCCAAATCAAAACAAAATATAGACTAGATTGTTGAAGATTGTGTTTTCATTTTCTAAACAAGGTAAATATGTATTGGGTATACCTATAGTACTAAATATTTGTGCAATAAATAATAATAATAAAATAAAACAAAAATAAAATTAAAAGAAGGAAAAATAAAATTTGAAGACCATTGTCTACCTCCATTTGCTTTTTCAATTTTGTAGTTTTTACGGTGAAGTGTCTCCAAAGCATCACTGATAAAATCTATGTAAACCAGCTACAAAAAGCAAATGGTTATTTTTCATTAAAAACCCATAAAAAATTAAAGGCTTTTATTTTGTATTTCTCTCCCTACTTCAATGGCACAAAAGCCCTTCCCACAAAACTCAGACATGAATTCTCCTTTGCTGCTGCTGCTGCTGTTCTCAGTGTAGCTCTCGTTCTTTAAAGGCTCTCCACACTGGAGTTCACTCATTTATTTTTTACACATTAATGGTGAAGTGTGTTTGTGATGAAAACGAAAGTTCTTTTAGCCACCTGGAAAAACTGTTATTTGTGCTTGAATACAAAACAAGGGCTGACTTTCTCAGCAGTGGTGAAGGTTTACTCTGGATAATTGGAAGATTCAAGCTATCTTGGGTCCCGAGTTGTTGAGGGCAGCCAATGCTGATCCCACTCAGTGTAGAAACTCAGATTCAGCCAAGCTTAGGAAGAGCTGATTTCTTTCTTTCCTCCTTTTCCATAGCATAGTGAACTTCTATTAGGGACTATATCAAGTGTTGGATCACTTAATATTTTCAGTATCACATTATGCCATATCATCCCCACTATCCTCTTGAAAAAGTAGATGATCTTATTCTGACTTTTATACACAAGAAAGCCAAGACTACAAAATTTTGCCCTTCAAGAGACCCAGGTGGCATACAGAATGTCTTACTGGATTGACATATAGCTATGGGAATGATTTCAAAGTGTTATTATAAAATGACCTCTTGGAACTGGAACGGTAGCACAGTGGGTATAATGTTTGCCTTGCACATGGCCAACCCGAGACCAATTCAAGTTTAATCCCCAGCATCCCATATGGTCCACCGAGCCTGCCAGGAGCAATTTCTGAGCACAGAGCCAAGAATAACCTCTGAAGCAATGCAGGGTGTGGCCCCCAAACAAAACAAAGCAAAACAAAACAAAAAAGACATATTGGTTTAAAACCCTGATGCTGATTATATTTATTTAAATATGTACTAGTTTGGACAGTACATTTGGACAATGCAGTGCTAAAATTTAAGGTCTAGATATGCACAGTTTTCTCACCTCATCAGCACCAAAGTGGCCTAGTTTCCCCTACCCATGTCTCTGTGCCAGCTGCAGTCCCCTTCATCACTTATTTCCCTCCAATATCCCCTAATCTGGTGCTCTGTACTGATTTTTTGGATATTCCAGATTCCGGGGGTTGTTATCAACTGGACATGGTCTTTGCCTTTGTTTTCTTTCCCTACATACTAGAGTTGAGTTAGATCATCTGGTACATGGTTTTTCTCTCGTTTACATGGCTCAGCACGATGCCCTCCAGTTCCATCCTTAAGGAAGTAAACCACATAATTTCATAGTTTTTGTGGCTACAGTAGTCCATAGTATAAGACACCATAGCCTTTTCATCTACTCAGCCATTACTGTATGTTTGGGTTGTTCCCCTATCATAGTGATTGTACTTATCACAACAAGGAACAAAGGCATGCACATATCTTTTTTAATTCATGCTTTTGGGTTCTGAGGTTAGATTCCAAGAAGTGGAATCACTTCTTGAGAGCTCGCTCTATTATTATTTATGAAATATTCATACTTTTTTATAATTATTATTTGAAGAGTTTTTGACCACATCCGATGGTGCTCAGGAGTTATTCCAGGCTCTGTGCTCAGGAATCACTGCTGGTGGTTGTCAGGGGACTATATGGGATACTGAGGATTGAACCTGGGTTGGCTGCATGCAAGACAAATGCCCTTCCTGCTGTGCTATTGCTCTTACTCCCAAATCTCCATACTTCTTTCCACAGAGGCTGAAATAGGAGACATTCCCAATAGTGAATGAAGAGTACCCTCCTTTTAAAACTTCATTCACACATTTTTTCCAGTGTTTTTGATACAAAATGGACATTTAAAAATGTTTTTGTACACCCTAAATGAGGAGAAAGCAATAATGTGCTTTTAGCATGAAATCATTAACTTGAGTTAAGTTGCATTAAATTTTCATAACCTAGGATGGTGGCCAGTTGGAAGTGAACTGGTGGAGAAAAATACACATGGTCTTTGCACAAACTCTATGGTCTATGACAGGAGTTGAAAATGTACTACCCAAAGCCTGTGGACTTCTGATCTTTTTTTTTGTTTGTTTGTTTTGTTTTTGGTTTTTGGGTCACACCCAGCGGTGCTCAGGGGTTACTCCTGGCTATCTGCTCAGAAATAGCTCCTGACAGGCACGGGGGACCATATGGGACACCGGGATTCGAACCAACCACCTTTGGTCCTGGATTGGCTGCTTGCAAGGCAAACGCTGCTGTGCTATCACTCCGGGCCCGGACTTCTGATCTTTTATAAATTAAATTTTGGGATGTTTTGTTGTTGTTTAATCACAGTTTGTGTTCAGGGTTTATTCCTGGCTCTCTACTTTGGAATTCTCCTGGTGGACTCAGAGGATCACATGGGATACTAGGGATTGAAATTTGGTTGACAACGTGTAAGGCATGCACCCTATCTGCTGTACTATCACTCTGGCCCCTGTAAATATAGTTTATACCAGTTTGTTGACTCGCTATTTATAGCTTTTCCACAACAGATAATTACTGTATATAGTTTGCAAAGCTTGGGCCTGTTGGATCATCAACCACAAAGGTAGTTTGTTGCTCTAAAGTGCATTAAAGGACCCACAACTATATTGAGATTCGGAAACTGTGAATTCTGAGTTCCCACTCTTCAAACTCAAATAAAACAGCCATGTGATACTGAATGACTCACATAATTTTGTGTGTGTGTGTGTGTGTGTGTGTGTTTCTGACGTAACCATTGAAAATAACCTACCTTTTTTGAGCAAACTTCCCTGGGTAGACTTAAACATCAGTTCCCTGAAAATACTGTACATGTGTGAGTTTAAAATTTCTCAGCTCATTGACTAAAGCCTAGCTCCCCTTCCTTGCAGGTCTAGTGTCATTACTTGAGTTTTGCTTGGGGCTCAGAGTAGAGGGGAGTGTTGGAGGCTGACAGTAAAGAGTCTGAAGTGTCTCTAGATGAAAGAATCTGCTCAGAATAAATAACACTTTTATGTAGTATTCTTGAAAATTATATAATACATGATATATAATTATGTAATAAAATCATATAATAACTAGAAATTATATAATAAATATTTACACGTCAAGTCATATAGGAGCCTAAGGCTAAAGGAAAAAAATTAGTCAAAGGAGAGAGAAGCATTCTACCTTTCCACCAAAGCATTTCTGAAAAGGAAGAAATGCAATACAGCGAAATAAGCAGAGCAGAACATGCTGGAATCCCCTTTGATTTATGCCTGCCCTGCATGGAGAGGAGCAGGCAGTAAGCAGAGATAGAGGAAGCCAAGAAGAGCGCAATGGCTGATCAAGCTTGTGGAAGATTATAGGCTCAATCCTCCCAAACAGGAGGCCTTGAATGAAGGCTGTTAAATTGGAAAATGGCTTGATCTGATCCTCCCGGTGGACAAATCAGACAAGTGCACATTTGTATGCTCTGAACCAAAATGAGAAAAAGATATTTAGCTCTGGGAATCCCCCTCAAAAATAGCAAGCAACTTTAAATAAAAGAATGGAATTTCTATTTATTTTCTCATAAAGGGATTTGGAGATCAGACAAGTTCGATTGTAATTCTGTTCAGCCTGGACTGGGGTTGGGGGGGGAGGAAAGTGCAAGTTGGTTCAAAAAGCTTTGGTTTTGGACACCCTTTTACTTTGATAAGTGCCAGTTTTATGGGCACCCTTGCTTGGAATACGTCTGAATCAAACTGAACAAAAAAATTGGTCATTAAAAGTATTTCTGGGTGATGCTAAGTCAATCTGCATTTCAGGATGATATTTTTGGCAAGAAGGAATCCGTGATATGCGATCGCTTTTTTTGTTGTAGTTTGAAATTACCTCATGGTAATTCTTTAAATTTTTCATTTAAAATGAAAGGTTAATAGTTATCCTGCACAGTTCTTGCAAAGTGAAAATGAGATTGGAAAGTTAAAATATAATTAATTTACTTTCTTATTATCCCTTCCGCTGGAGGAATATTCATGCATTCTGAACAGATAAGTTTTAAAAGAGGCACTAAATTGCAAGTGTTCACACTTGGATTCAGTTTAAAAGTTAAAAGCTTTCAGGCCAAATAAATTAGACAAGCATGCAAGAAGCAGCTTCGTCTCAATATTAATGAGTACGTGTTCTACCTTTTCCATTGTTTTGTGGGCAGTTTCAGAACTACAGTCAAAGATCCTCTGAAAATTTGCTGGGGGATTTTCTTGCCATTTACTTATAAGTAAATATTTACAACAGATTGTGGTTTGTATTTCACCTATGACCTTCCACGGGGAAGAGAAGTCCAGATGTATTTTGAAGACTCAACTCATTATGATTTCTGCAATATGTTGGCCAGCTCCTCACCCTGGTCCCTGAGAATCTTCGTTTCTAGCCAGAAGCAAGACCTGGCTAGCAAGACAGGAGGCTGACTAGTGACTCAGAGAGAAATGCAGGCCATATAGGGAACCACCCCAAGACAATATCTAATTACCAGGTCTCAAATGATTTTCTACATCTTATCATTGAATCCAAAATCCAGGGGATTTACTTTTAAAGTCTGGTGTTATTTTTCTTTAATTTTATTTAGGCAAAGTCATAAAAAGATTGTGTGATAATGCAATCTTAACATTCTCTCTGGATTCGCCTTCTCAAAGAACTTTAAATTTCAGCGATTTTTCACTACAAATAGTATCTGGGGAAGATTATTTTAGGAAACTTTATTGATATTTTTTAAGTTCAAATTAACTCACACTTCTATTAATCCGCTATATGGTTGTCACTTTATTTACTTATTAATTTTTGATATGGGGGTTCTAAGCAATACTCAGAGGATTCCTGGACCATTTCTAGTAATTCTTGAAAAACCAGAGAAAGGGTCTAGTGTTAAATCCTGAACATATAATACAGCTCAGGCCTGTTGGTGTCAGGGGCTACCCAGGCCACCCCAATAGCATCCAGGGACCCCATTTAGTAGTCCAGGAGCCTATAGGACCGGTGTAATTATTTTTAATTTTTTACATATTATAAAATTGTGGGTATATATAAATGTAGCTAGGAATTGTTAAAGCTATTTTTTTTTATGACCATCTTATACAACCACATACCTACCACTTACTGAGTATTTTTGTCCTAGGACAGCGGACTTCAACCACTAGTGCATGGATCAGTAACAATAGAGAGGTACAGAAATAATGCAAACTACTGGTCTACCACGTTGGATCTAATTGCCAGTTCATGGGCAGAATCTATGCTGGATGGTAGGTATCAAAACGCTGAAGAGCACTGTCTTAAGATGTATTTGGACCATGAATAAAACTCAACTCCTGATACTGAACTCTAGGTCAGTTCACCTGGTTAAGAATCACAAGGAGGGGCCGGTGAGGTGGTGCTAGAGGTCAGGTGTCTGTCTTGCAAGCGCTAGCCAAGGAAGGACCACAGTTCAATCCCCCGGCATCCCATAGGGTCCCCCCACCAGGGGCAATTTCTGAGTGCTTAGCCAG
Source organism: Suncus etruscus (assembly GCF_024139225.1). NCBI lineage: Eukaryota > Metazoa > Chordata > Mammalia > Eulipotyphla > Soricidae > Suncus > Suncus etruscus. Next base: position 11,219,115 of record NC_064854.1, on the reverse strand, counting down.
GAGTAACCTGTGAGCATCAAACGGGTGTGGCCAAAAAAAAGGAAAGAAAGAAAGAAAGAAAGAAAGAAAGAAAGAAAGAAAGAAAGAAAGAAAGAAAGAAAGAAAGAAGGAAGGAAGGAAGGAAGGAAGGAAGGAAGGAAGGAAGGAAGGAAGGAAGGAAGGAAGGAAGGAAGGAAGGAAGGAAGGAAGGAAGGAAGGAAGGAAGGAAGGAAGGAAGAAAGAAAAAGAGGGGCCGGGCGGTGGCGCTGGAGGTAAGGTGCCTGCCTTGCCTACGCTAGCCTAGGACGGACCACGGTTCGATCCCCTGGCGTCCCATATGGTCCCCCAAGCCAGGAGCGACTTCTGAGCGCATAGCCAGGAGTAACCCCTGAGCGTCACAGGGTGTGGCCCAAAAAACCAAAAAAAAAGAAAGAAAAGAAAGAAGAAAGAAAGAAAAGAAAGAAAGAAAAGAAAGAAAGAAAGAAAGAAAAGAAAGAAAGAAAGAAAGAAAGAAAGAAAGAAAGAAAGAAAGAAAAGAAAGAAAGAAAGAAAGAAAGAAAGAAAGAAAGAAAGAAAGAAAGAAAGAAAGAAAGAAAGAAAGAAAGAAAGAAAGAAAAAGAAGAATCACAAGGGGAGTGCCCAGGAACCCCCATTTTCCCTTACCCATCACCTCCACCAAAGAATAGCCAGAACACTACCTATTGAATCTATAATCATATATTAAAAAAGAACAAATAGCAAGCTCTTTTCTTCTCTCCACTCCTAAAGGATAAATGCTGAACTATAACTGAAGAAAATCTTGAGAAGATAAAGTACAGCTTTTGCCCTGACATCCCATCCATCCCTAAATCACTCATGCTTAAAACTGGCTGCAAATACAAACTAAAATGGGTTGAAGTGTACCCCACTAAAAATTCTGAGATTCCTCTGATATGCAGGAGGTTGGAGAGCATTGGTAACAAAAATAATATATCACAACTTGCTGATTTTCATGGAATTGTTCCAACTTAAACCATAAAAAGCCCCTGGATGAAACTTACACATTAATTTCCTTATTTTTATATCTCTTAAGTAGTAATATATTCTTTTTCAATAAGTAGTAGGGAACATTTAATGGAAAACTCAGAATATTTTTCCTGGGAGAACAGAATAAAAGACACAAACTGAAATAATGAATGATAAAAAATGGAAAGAGTTCTCGCAGTCATAAATGCTGTTATTTTCCAAGATGCCTCTAACATTATTAGCAGTGTGATAAATGAATATTCTCCTCGGTTTGATTGGAAATCTTTCTGTCTCCACTAAAAGAGTTGTGATCTTGCAAAAAGACCTATGTTGGAAAAATCATAGTTTAGCAATACTAAAAGGATTACAAGTGATACTAGTAATAAAATCTAATGAATATAAATATTTATGGCACTGATGATTTTGAGAAATAAGTTGGTTGTGTTGGGGCATTGATTTTGCAATTTAAACGAAAGTATTAACTCGTGTATCATGGTCTCGAAGAGCCAACATCCATCCAAGTCAAAGGTTTTGTTTGTGTAGGGGCCTCACCTGAATTCACCATTCAGTTCAGTCAAAGCCCATAGTGGCTTTGCAAGCAGAGGGTCTGCTCCATCTGTAACCTATTATTTGCACATAACCTCATTTTCCTCATTGAAGACAGTTACATTGAACAGTACATTGAACAAATAGCTCTGAACAAGGTAGTCCCATGTGCTCTGTGGCCAAGAAAGGAATGAATTCTCAGTTGTCTAGGTACTTATAATCTAATATAGAAAAGCAAACATGTAATAATCATAACAATACTCAATTTGACACTGCTAGAAAGCTTATGGGAACAATGACAACGTTTCTTAGATCCTGGTCCATTTCGTAGGAGAAATAACAGTTTCCTCTTTCAAGAGGACTGCAATAATTTTATTACAACATGGAAATTCAATCGATAGAATCATTTCATAAATAACATCTGTTCGTGTACCTATGTGGGGGTTGGTATAAGATTTTGTTGATCTTCAAGTCTCTCCATCTTCAAAGGGAGAAAATATGTGAGTAGAAGCAAACAAACAAGATAGACTATTTCATAGATCAACCAAAATGTAAATTCGTGGTTTCCTAAAGGCAAAAATATTGTTTAGATATTTGGAGTCATGTTGTTTTTTTCTTTTGAGCTGTATATTACTTTATTTGTATTTTATAATGCATAATGCAGCAGAGTGGTTTAAAATATTGCTGTATTAATTATCTATGGATGGTGGTATTTTGCATATAAATAAAAGTCATTTTTACTATTAATGCATAAAATCTGAGTTTCTGTTGTCAGAGCCAAAAAGGAAGCATTAAAATAAAACTGAGTTGAAATAAATTTATCAGTGGAGTTTGGATGATTTGGAGCTTAATAAATTGTTAGACAAATGGGCATTTATGATCAGAAGTTTTGATGAAGTATGTATATTATATTATCATTAGAAATAAAGCAGGGGGTGTGAATTGGAGAGACAGTACCACTGGTAAATCATTTGCCTTGCACGTGACCATCTCAGGGTGGATCCTGAGCATCCTTTATAGTTCCCTGGGCCTGCCAAGAGTGCAGAGCCTGGAGTGACCTCTGAACATGGACATGTGTGACTCAAAACCAAAAATAAGAACAAACAAAAAAAGAGGGAACAGAAGTTGGCAATTTACTACTATAGAGAAAATAGGGCCTATAGTTACTTTTTATAAATAAAGTTTTATTAGAACACACCCAAGGGACCTTTTTTCTGTATTGAGTCTATAGGTTGTGTTTGAAATCCAACCACTGAGGTGAGTTGTAATAGAAACTGATGCCTGGTTGGGCATTGCTCACAATTGTTTTTCCTTTTGAGGGGCCTGTGAGTGGGGTTGGACTACAGCTATATCACTAAAGTGATGATCAGGCCTTACTCCTAAGTCCTGGTGGTGTGGGGAATCCAAGTAGGATTTACTATTTTCAAATCTAACATTTTAACCCCTGTACTAATGTGACACTATTTAGTCCTTCCTCATCTCATTTCCTAGCATAAGGATTATACAGCCTGGACATCTTATCTATCTCCATTATTCAAGGGGTCTGAAGAAGCTTATTTTTAGTCTTCACTGGAAGTTGACTGGAAATTATGGGAAAGTACTCAATCATAGGTAGCCATCCCCAAGGGCAGCAGTAGTGTTGGTATTGCCTTGGGTTGCAGGGAACAAAGTATGTGAGAATATGGACAGGTGGTAATGGCAGAGAAGGGCTGAATTCAATGGCTTCTTAAAGTAAAATTATCAATTTATCTTCCAAAACTTATCAATGATTTATGCGACTTTGAAGATTTTTGTTATCAAAAGATTCACAGAGAATCCCAACAAAAAGGTATATGTTTACTTGTTGTGGAATAATCATATTTGTTTTTAATAAATTTTTGTAGGTCTATTTGTAAGGAAATTTGATGTTATGACATGGACTGAATTCCAAGTGCCTTTGTTCTAAGACCCCCATAGTAACACATTTGGAAATTCTGACTTTATGGGACTCAGTTGCTATTGATTAATTGACCTGCAATTGTATCCATTTGCTTAATTTTATTGCCTTTCAAGATATTTTTCTAGACAGTAGATAATATTAAATATTTATTTCAGCAATGAGAGTTCTGTTTATGGAATATTTATTAGATGCATATCTTTGATTTTGTGACTTATGGCAGAGTGCTTCAGACCAGCTGTGCTTAATGTCATCTTTCTTTATTTTTTATATAATATTTTTTATTTAAGCACCACCGTTACAGAGTTGTTCATAGTTGGGTTTCAGTCAGAGACAGTATACCACCCTTCACAGTGCAACTTTCTCATCACCAGCATTCTCTAGTTCCTTCCTGTCCCCCACCCTCAGCCTGTCTCTGTGGCAGGCATTTTGCCTCTCTCTCTATTTCTCTCTTGACTTTTTGAATGTTATCATTCTTTTGTGAAAACAAACAAAATGTTCCAGTGTTCATAGATTCAACCATGCCATTAAATGTGACCTACAACTTTCTACTGTGCTCGTCTAACTTTTCACACTAATGACCTGACTTTCCAAGTGACTTGATAAAAAGTTGTTTTGATTCTCATCAATTTTTCAGGGAAAAACAAGTCTCGCAATTGTTGTTAATTGAAAAACTTATAATGTTTTGATGCTTCGTTTGCTTTATTTGTGGATTCAACAAATAATTATTGAACTTATTCTGTATGCAAGACTGAGTAGGTTCTTGGGCCAAAGTCCTGAGTCTAGTCATATGTGGGTGTACCTATTTAAAACCCTAGACCCACCCTTTTCTGGGAGGGGTCTTGGGAACCGGATAGTAGGTGTAACTTTACCTGCGAGCCCCTCCCATTCCTGGGAGGGGTCTGGGAAAAGGTAGATAAGGCTTGAACCAAGGGAATTCGGGCCTTTTGGCTTTTTGCCCTTGTGGCTCTTTGCCCTTTCTGCGCTGCTGGGCGCTCTGAGGGAAGATGGCTGAAAGGAGTTTAGATGCAGGGCCAAGAATAACTAGTGCTTAAAAGGTTATGAGATAGGCCACACACATGTGGTGAATAGGGCATAAATACAGTTAATGCTTCCTGAAGCCTGCCTGTGAGTGAGTCTTGATTACGCTGATTACCTGGGCCTGAAATCCGCCAGCTGGATGGGGATGAAGCCACGTGGCTGGGGCCTAAGCACAAAGGCCTCCATCCATCACCATCCAGTCCCGTCGTTAATTATTTCATGCTACAGTCATACATGAAGACTAGAGCACAATTTTTCTATTTCCCCTTATCACTCATTTTCCTCCACATGGAAACTGGAAACTTGAATACTGTAGAGAAAAATATTGTGAGCACTAAACATCTTTTGCCCTATAAAATTTCTATCCACTTACTATATTATGTTATGTCAGTTTACCTCAATATGTTAATTAATTTTGTCTCTTGAATAAATTCTTACAATAAAAAATAAAAAAAATGTATCCACATGAAACCTATTGACTTCAGATTCCCCTCTTGAAATAACTGAATAAAGATGTCTTCTAGGTGCCAATCAAATTAAGATCTAATTGACTCTGCTTGAATAATTGATATCTATTAGTTGCTTTATTCATCTTATGCTATATCTGGAGCAGTGTGCCCATTTCTCATATGAACAAACACAATTTAGAACATGAAGCTCCTAGCAGTCTGTTTTTACACCAAAATCTTAATTTAGAGTACTAGAAACTTCCTACAACCCCATATGCATCTGATATAACTTCTAAATAGTTGAATGCAGTTTGCTTATATACATATATATGTATATATAGTAAAATATTCAAGAATCTAAAGTTTCATATCTCCTTATATGTAATATGCTTTTTTAGCATGAAAGTACCTAAAGCATTTGGTCAGCCAAAGGCATTTTATATTAACAATCTCCCAGTGTAAGGAGATATAAAATAATACCAAAACCAAGAATATCCATGTTCCACTGATTTTAGAACCACTGAGTAGTCTATGGGCTGAGAAAAAAAGATTCAGCCATATATATCATGTGTATTCATGCTGCAAACACACACCTGCTCTTTATAGACATCATGTCCTAGCTTTATCCCAAGCTATATTATTTTATTAGTTCAAATGAAGCATATATATATAATTTTAGTGCCCTAAGTATTTACATGTACTTCTAGACATGAATAAAATATCTTAGTCAATGTGATAGAAACTAGTTTTCTTTTTTCTCTCTTCCATTTTTTTTACTTTAGTAACCCTAACCATATTCTTTTCTTCTTTGTGTTTCTTTATTCAACATCCTAGAAAATAAAAGTTATGAGGGGCTGGAGTGATAGTATGGGTAAGCAGGTTGCTTGTCTTGCATGGGGTCAAGCCAGGTTTGTTTTCAGCACAACGTATGGTACTTCATGCCTTCTAGGAGGAGTGATACATGAGTGCATAGGTAGAAGTAATCTTTTGCACACCATCTGATCATGGCTCTAAAATAAAACAATATACTCTAAGATTATTTCACCCAGTGTAATTAGATTTCTTCCTCTTAATTTATTTCCAATCCTGATTTACATGAAGTTGAGATAGTGTTTCTGATGATTGGCTTAATTATAGCAAGAACTGCACTGTTTTAAAATTTTAGCTCTACCGGACAGGCCTTAGGCTTTATAATCAAAATTTTAGCTCTGACAATCCTAAAACTCAACACTCAAAGATCCATCAAGGAATTTCTGCAGATTATATACTAAAATGGTGTAAAGTGGAGGCAAGTACTCTTGGAAGAGGATTAATATACTTTTATGAGTTTGGAAAAATGAAGAACATTGGCAACTAATGTCAAAGTCTAATGAGAAGAAGCTTATCTCCTAGTGTCTATTGTAAAGTGCATTTTTGCTTGGGACTGGTTTCACTTGCTCATTATTATTAATGTCTTCGAGAATTGTTTCTATTGTATAGATCAAGGTTTTTTTTTATGTCTGAATAGTGTTCTGATAGAAAATCTACCCAAAGTTGTCCATATTACTGTTATAGTTATAAATGTTGCTGTCAGTGAGTTTTCTTTGCATTTATGAACAAAGTTATTAGAAAAATATTGGATATTTCTTTTAGTGGACAGAGGTAGGCACTGATTTCCTTTAGGTATTTAACCTGGAAGAAGGGGAGACATTTGTTTTTATATAATATCTAATGCCATTTAATCTTCAAAAATGCCCAGCAATACATGCCTACAAATTTTCTGGGTGTGGGGCTTCACTCCTACCAGAAATATTGTTGAGTTCTAGTTTCTTCCTCATGTCCTCCCCATTACTTGGTTTTAGTGGGCCTATTTTTTAATGTCTTCATGATTTAGAAATATGTACTTGTTTCTTGCTGTAGTTTTAATTTTCTTTTATCTTCTTTATTTCTCTTTTGGACTAATTGTTTGCAACAACTGCACTATATTCTAAGAAAAATTTTCCATGCTTTACTTAATCTTTAAGTAACTTTTTATAGAAATTATATTTTTCCTGTGACTCCATTGCTTTAATGTCCGAACTTGAAATGCCAGTTTAACCTTAAGATTATATGAAAACTTTAATAGCTGTAGTTCTCTCAAGAAATTTTAGTTATTTTGCTACTCTGATGAATGTGTGAAAATATTTTTATTCAAACTCATGTTCAAAGCATACATCAGTATAATATTGCATATGTATATAAGATTAACTTTAATATAATCATTGGACAGTGATAAAATGGAAATTTAATTTTGCTTCCTTAATTTTCTAGAAAATTGAGTGACTTTTAAAACTAGTGGTCAACTTCATTGACGAGTCTCAAGTCTCGCCTAGCTTTACATCAGATTATTGACCTTTCTGTATGGTCTTAGATATTATTAATCTATTTGAAATATCTATCTCTAACCTTTGTTACATAAATGGCAGACAGTCTTTTTCTTTAAAAGAACATTTTAAAGGGAAAAACATTAAAGACATTTTAAAAAGCTCTGACTTTGACTTTTAAGTTATAAAGGAAGACTGCTTGTTCAGGACAAGACAAAAATCAGTAGCTCATATTTGCCCCCAAATTCACAGTTTATAAATTGCTTGCTAGAGACATCTCTAATCCTGTTAATTATGTCTTTAATCTCCTTTTTGAACGGATTAAGAAACATAAATTCAGTGATAAAGTTTGAATGCTTACACGGGGAAGAGAAACAATATTATCTAATTTCCTATTTATTGGAATCTCCATTGACTTTCTCTCTAAACTTTGGCTGCTGGTGAGCCTTGATATTCTTATCATTTTTATCATGGACCCAATTCATCATTTTACACCCTTTGTTTGATACATAGAGAGAGGAGAGCAAGAAGAAAGCATGAATAAGTAATTTGCTTTTGTTTGGGGTTCACCCTTGGCACTATTCAGGGCTTCTTCCTGACTCTATTCTCAGGGTCAGGGTCACTTCTGTTGCTCATGGACCGTAAGCAGTCCATGAGATGGGCCTTGTGCAAGAAAGATAAATGCCTTACCTTCTTTACTATCTCTTTAGCCCCAGTCACATTTTTTTACTTATTTTTGGCAAGGTGGGAAGGGTCTTGGGCAACATCCAGTGGTTTTCAAAGCTTACTTCTGCGTCTGTGCTCTGGGGTCATGCCTGGTGGCACTTGAGGGACCATATATAGTACTTGTGATTGAACAATAGGGGTGAGTCACATGCAAAGCAGTGTCTTAAACTCTGTACTAGCTTTCCAGATTTCTGGAGTTTTGATTCATTTCTGATTTCAGAATAATTAGAAACTCATACTTACTCAAAAATTGGGGTTGACTAAGTATGCAAAATCAAAAAATTAACTGAGTAAAGCATCGTGTATGTGTGTGATTGGATACTAATCACATATTCAAAATATGGTCGAAATGTGTTTGAAGTTGTAAAGAATGTTGGTGTATTGCTATGAAGCAATGATATAATACTTTATATGATTGATTATATTTATATATATATATTTATATGATTTATATGAAATGTCTATATGTAGTAACCAATACTTGACAAGAGCTTCCTATTTGTTGCTCACTATCATAACATCTGCTTAATGTAACTTATGTGATCTGCACTGTAGTACTCATCCTCTATGGAATTCTTGTCACTTTTTCAAGGTTTTGTGAGCTCTAACTAAGAAGACTAAACAGAATTATTCACAAGGGAGAAGAACAGTGAGGGGAGCAATACATAGCTCTGATTATCTTTTAGCGATGAGATTAAGTGTAATTTTTTCTTTAATTTTATTTTCATTATTACTTTAAATAATATTTGTTTCTCACAATAATGAAAATGACAGCCTAGAAGTAGAAGATAAAATAGTTTTCTTAAAGTAAACTTAAAGAAAAATAAGAAAAAGGGCCTCTTGGCCCGGCCTAGGGTAGGGGGGCCCGGACCTGGGTCACCCGACCCCCCCTCTCCCCAATTCCTCCGGATCTCCAGGTGGGTTCCTGGAAAGAGCTGATGGGGCACCCTGGGTTTTCCCCACACCCAAGCCGGGTCCGGAGACTGGCCTAGGGTGGGGCTTAAATCCCTGTCCTTCGGCTTGGGAGGGTCTCTCTCCCTTCCTGGAGCAGGATTTTTAGCCGGCACGGGCGGATGGGCAGCTGGCAGGCCTCCGCATGTGCCAGTGGCCTCTTGGCCTGGCCTAGGGTGGAGGGGCCCGGACCTGGGTCACCCGACCCCCCTCTCCCCCATTTCTCCGGATCTCCAGGTGGGTTCCTGGAAGGAGCTGATGGGGCACCCTGGGTTTTCCCCATTCCCAGGCCGGGTCCGGAGACTGGCCTAGGGTGGGGCTTAGGGGGTGGAGTTTGATCTGGTGGGTGGCAGATAGCTGCTCAGCTATACTCAGGCTGTCACTGGCAATTTCATACCAGTCTACATTTTGCAGCATATGCTCCTCCCAACCATCAGTACCCCAGATTTACCCTTCTTAACTTCAGTAACACACAGTTCTAATCTCTGACCTAAGACATACAGTAGATCTAACAAATCCCAGAACTATTTAGAAGGACACAAATTGAACACATATTGAACACATATATCTTTTGAATATTTTATGGGTATTTTCTTTAACTGATGTAACTCTCTATATATTCTTCTACCATGATGTTTCTATCCACTTTTCATTTTGTCTTTTCTTTGTAAGCTGTTCAGTAAGGATTGTTGTTGGAACTGTCCCTCAGTTTGATGCCTATGATTGAACTATGTCATGGAAATTGCTGGTCTTGTTCCTATTGCCTCCAGATGTGCCGATAACGCTACATGGCATTGATCCTTGTTTGCATAGACACATTAAAATGGGAAAACACCATACATACAGATAAGTTCTTATCTAATAAATCTCAGTACAATGTACCTTACACTCTGAACATTGATATAATGACCTGGCACAGGCCTCAGAAGAATGGGCATCCTCCATTCACTCCGGAACCAGGCAAGCTATCTACGAAACATCCAAGGTCTTTTATAGCAACAGCTGGAAGCAGTCCTCTACCAGGAAAGACACTACCAAGGGTCTGACATCGACCTCCTAAAAAGAGACTTCCGTTTACACTGAGAAGACTTGACAACAACAATGACCTGCTCTACAGGACATGGTTCTCTCTAGTGCCCCTTAAGTGTGAGGTGAAACGAGAGGAATGCTTCTGCCCTATCCTGACTGCAATATGGGATATGCAGACTCCAGGAACATTAATACAGAGGCAGATTACCAACAACAGAAACTATGTGGGGGAATGGAGGTGTAATTGCCACTACAGACGATGACTTGAATTGGACAAACTAGTTTGCCTGGAGCCTAGAGTCAGTCCTGTGCCAGGAAACTTCAGGGGTAGGGTCTCCTTGTATTTAGATCATAATTTATCTTTCCATGTCCCTTATGTTTTGGTGGGCCTATGCAAACAAATGACTCTTTAATACCGTTTTTTACTATGTTCCCTTGACTCCAATCCTTAAAAAAAAACAACCCACTAAAACTTTTGATGTTAACTTAAACTAGTAAGCATGTGCATGGAACTAGAGAAATGTACTTTGTCCTCAATGTTTAAGGAGTTACATAAGTCTAATGTCTTTAGATTATATTGTTGTGCTGCTAAGAAATAGTATGTACTGCAACTGGGGATTCGAGGGACAAAGTAATTGTATTGTACATGGGTTCAGTTTTGTTTTTCTTAATGTTCTTTGGCTGAAAGTTCAAGGCTGGGATATCATCGATGGGATTACCAAGAATTCTGTTTATGGGTGATTGGGCTTCCACTGTAACTTTACCCTGTCCTCTTTCTTTGCATCTTTGTTGTCATAATTAAAATAAAAAAAAGAAAAATAATAATAATAATAAAAGAAAAACAAGAAAAAATAAGTAATATTGAGAAATAAGATTAAGGAAAAAATATATGTATATATATATATATTTTTTTTGGTTTTTGGGTTACACCCAGCAGTGCTCAGGGGTTACTCCTGGCTGTCTGCTCAGAAATAGCTCCTGGCAGGCACGGGGGACCATATGGGACACCGGGATTTGAACCAACCACCTTAGGTCCTGGATCGGCTGCTTGCAAGGCAAACGCCACTGTGCTATCTTTCCGGGTCCAGGAAAAAATATTTTTACATTAAGTTTTTATTAATCTTTTCCCCATAACCTTAGCATCATAGTACTCAGACTTTTAAAGATCCGAATATTCTATTGGATTTAGCTAACCTCTAGTAAATTTTGACTAAACTCAACATTCAAAGACTGAGAGAATCATGGTTTTTCTGCAATGGTTTCCGCAATATTATTATATTGGAAGAATGATTTATCCCATGGCCATTACAGATTCTGGTGTTAAAGTGAAACATCAGTATTGCATATGTTTGGTTGTTTTTATTTAGAGGTCACATTTTATTTGCTTTAATTCTCCTTGCTATATAATAGTCTTTTTATTTTTTTGTAGACATGAGATTCCAAGTGTTCAGAATGGGGAAAATTCTGATTTTCAATTTAGTTGAAGATTTCAAACTTAGGGAAGAGTGGAGCATGGTTGTTTTGAGTACAAGGAAAGGGGAAGGGAGAACTATATCCAACAAATTAGGAAGACAGGACATTTTCTGGACATTGTTAGGAGATATCTCCTCTATCATATTTTATCCATTCCCCAATTTTCAGAGCTGTGTTTCAGCCATAGTGAATTTCCAAAGGGAAGTGGGGGCTGTTCTCTGGGTTTCGTAATTAATATCGTAGGACGGTGATCAAATCTCCACATTTTAGCTTTCTCAGCCCAATCACTGATGGGGAGATTTAGAAATTTCAAGGAAGAATTAACAACACTAAAAAAAAATATATGAAGATGCAGCCTATTAATTTTAATTGAGGAAAACAATCTGAATTTTCTCCACTGTGGTTTTTAGTAAATAAGAAATCATCCAGCTCACACAGTCCCATTCACCCAAAGCAGACACATTTATATTTTATCAAAGGGAAAACTGAGCTTGCATTCGAAGCTTATTAGTAAAAAAGACAAATACCCCGAAGTTTCTTAGGAAGTGCACATGAAGAAATAAGATATCTACAGGCAATTGTGGAGTGGGCTTTAAAATGACTTTCATTTAAAAAAAAAGGCACTACACTTGTCATTTTTTGTTTAAAATCTTGATTTATCACATTCTGAACAGATTTTGATGTTGTGTTTTTATTTTACCTAACAGAATGCCTTGCCTGCAGGCAAATAGTATGTCAGATGAAAACTTTTAGCACTCTGGGGCAAAATCTGCTGCTTTTAATAAGAGACAAAGGCTCATTTGGCTCCTTTCCTCGTTACACAAACAAAGTGAGCCTCTGTTTATCATGTTCATTGCTCTAATTCTGGGGGCTCCGCATTGGGACAGGAAGTGGCTGCCGGGGCACACATGGTCGGCAATGAGCAATAAATCTAAAGATCTGTCAACATAGGCACTTGCTGTCCCAGGTAATTGTCTAATGCTATCTTCCTTCATCTGTAGCCAAGATGATTTCAAATGGAGATTGTTGACAAATGGAACACTTTATGCAAATGTTTCAGAGAAAAATGAGAAACAACACAAACATATCATATCTGCCAGGTCATCTATCTTTTTTTTTTTAAAGAGTCACTCTTGATTGAATTCTTCTATGTGCCAGATTTGCCGCCAAGTTCTTCATTTGTATAAAGACCTTTAATACTCACAATAAACTTTTTACTTAATTATAACTATGGGGTTAGAAAATGGCAAGTTCAGAGAGATTGGAAGGAATAGTTAAGAGAACAGTGATGTAATTTCAACTCAGGGCAGAACCCAAGTTCTCAATCAGTATGCTTACATATATTTTAATTATGACACATACGGAGACAAAGAGAAAATAATCATAGGTCAGCTCCTGCTACTGAAATGTCATTAGAAGTTGCCCAGGCAGGAAAAAGGTTTGTCCACTTTTCATCATGCTGCTGTGATGTGCAAATACTTTTATTTGTAAAAGGAAAATGTAGTTGATGAACATTTTATTAGTATTTGTATTTCTTCTTGAAGATCACCATTTACCTCTGCATCATCTATCTCATTTATTGCCTTTTAGGATTTCAGTTCTTGTATGTCCTTGAGAAAATATTTCCCAAGAGTGTTGCAAAGGTCTTTAAAGTCTTGATAAATTAGAAGTGTACTTTTTATGACCAGAATCTTCCTATTGCCACTGTATCAGATGTGATGAGTGCCAGGTTTTATTTGTTTTTGGGTTTGGGGACTTATTTTTGTCTCTGCATTTAGGGATCACTCTTGGTAGGGTTCAGGGGGACCATATGGGATGCTGGACAGTGAAACTGAGTAGGCTGAATGCAAGTCAAATACCCTATCTACTGTATTATTTTTCTGGCCTGACTATCATATTTATGGCAAACAATTAACTCTCCATGATAAATATTCAGATTATATTAGAGAATTAAGTTATTTAAGAAGTTATTTAGCTCCTGAATATTCTGGATCTATATTTTTGATATCTTGCCACTCAAGTAAACAAATTATTTTCCATTTGGTCAATATTTACTGATTACCGACTATGAGCTCAGAACTGTGATGAGGCGAAGAGAGACTCTCTTTGCACTTATGGAACAAATGTAACCATAACAATCATCCATCTCTCTGTCACAAAATTAAAAAAAAATTAAGCAATGTATATATGACAATGAAAGAACTGGCATATTTAAGAAGACTCCAGTAAGTGTTAACTGAGAAAACAGTAGTATTTACATAATGTCACATCCATTATAATCTGTGTATATATCATAGTAAGATGATCTAGTCACTCATTTCATTGGTATGTACTAGTTAGCTACATACTTTGTATTAAGTCTGTGTTAGTCGCTCAGACTATGATAGTAAGCAAGTTCGGAATCTGATCTCAGCACTGCTGACTGACTTAGGAATTCGACGAATTTCCAGGTAGTTTTATGAAAGCAGTAAATGAAAGGTGATAGAGAGTCCCTATGAAATAACAGGAAGAAGGAGATAGTTGAAAGAGTCGAGTGCTATTTTATGAGGGGGCTAGATATGTTGATCTTAATTACCATAAAAAGACATAAGATTCGAGCCTCAGATTTTCCTGTTAATCTCTGTGCTTCCCACATGGTATTCATTGACTAAGAAGAGGTAAAATACAGGCGAGTCTTGTCTACCTGCGTATTCAAATTTGCACTTCTTTCCAAATGGCACTGTTCAGAAATATGGGATGGAAATAGAACCAACTCCTGATAATATAGAGTGGATGGGTCTTACAGAATGAAACAGTGAATAATTGTCATGAAAATGACAGGCTGGGATGCACACAAAGGGAACAAATTCTAATTTCAGATTGTGCAGTCAGGCAACAGAGCTAAGCAGAAATGAAAGGCTTTGTAAAAATCTCATGTCTTGGTCTAATTTTTGCACGTAAAACATCCGCCCACTCACAGAACAGATAAAAAGTGCCTAACCTTAGCAAATCTGTAACAGAAAACTTTTCTGCCAGGTTCTGAGAAGATGAATAAGATTAGACTACTGGGCCATTGGAAATTAGCCTGCTTGTTTGTGAGGTTCGATATTTCACAACTGTGCTTTGAATTGAACAATAAGACTCTTGCGCAATGTCAGTAATTCCAAATTGAAGTCTTGGCTTCCTATCCAGAAGTTTTCACATTCAGCTGCAATATGAATTAGAAAGTTGGAGTACCTGAATGGAAGACTGTGGATTTGGAAATAAAATATCTTTGTTCACATTCCAGCTCTTTCATTAAATGTTTATGTTCTAGGGTATCACAGGCTATTCCAGTAATCCTCAATTTTGCCATCTCTTGAAGGAAAATAATATTGGCAATGTATAAGTATCTATGCTAGGTTTCAAATAACCCCAAACAGTGTCAATGGTTTAGGAGCCTAAGCAAGATTCAAATTTTTCCAGATCCCAAATGGCTTAAATTCAGAGGCCAGATGGATTGGCCTGCTTCATGTATTTCAGGGCACATAGTCGTTCCTAGGATCACTTCCTTAAGGTTGGAGGGTCGAGTTCTTACTTGAAAGTTGAGTCACAGTTTATTTATGATTAGCAGCTGGACACCCCAAAATTTCAAGCCAGGGGCCTCTTTAGCAACCTCTCTGTACATCAGCTCAATCCTCAGAACAACGGGATATTTTAGACACTCTTTTAAAGAATTTTGAGAATTCACAGTCAAATAATTAGAGTAATAACTACAAAACCTCTTTACCCTATTCTTTTGGTTAGAGGCAAATTACAGGTGGATCCCACTGACAGGGAAAAGAGACTAAGAGTGCATTTTAGAGTTCAGCCAAACACAAGTCTCTTGTAGTTTAGATTCAAAAAAGTAATGTATGTGTTATTTAAAAGTTGGGCAAGCATGATATCTGCAAATCCCAATGTACTAGAATCTTACAAACATGGTTGGGGTCCCTTGCAGAGGGGACAGACCCCGTTCTTAGTGTGTGGTTTAAACTTCAGGATGATAACATTGTCTATACCAGGCCACTATGTCACTATGGAATTGTCCGTGACTTTTGTGGCTGAGGTTTCTGGTTGAGAAGGGAGGGCCCTGCAAGCTGGTTAGAAATTATCAACAGACTAAGAAAAGAAACTTGACTTTGATGCTTCTGGTGTGGGAATTGCCGAAAAGGTAGGTTCTTCTTTGAAGTCTCCAGAAAGCATCAAAGGTGGATGCTCCAATGTTTCTTAAAGCTTACTCTAGAAGTATGGCACCTGGGGGAAGCTGAGAGTGTAGCTGAATCCACTTGTACACTTGTCAAAGTGATGCAGAGGCTGCTTTTAAAAGCTGGTTTGCATTGAAGAGTGATGCTCTCTCCCCTACACACCCTTCTTTCTGCAGCACTGCCCCTGTGGTCCACACATTCCTGAATCCTGGGCCTTTTCATTTATGTCTCATGACTAGAAGGAAAGAGAATGGAGAAGTCTATAAAGATGGTCTCTCTGACTTTTACTATAATGCCTTCCTGAAAAGTTTCTCCAAAGAGGCCTTTCCAAAGATGTGTCTGGCCACCTCTTTGATCTCTTGCCTGGCAAAGAGGTGTTTTTCAGGTTTCTAGAGTTGCTTTTTCTCACTGGTCCTTGAAATTATTTGGAATTCTGTCACTGAGTTGTACCAGATTCCTCTGAACATGTGTGCTGGAGAAAAAAGGAGACTCTAATCTATAGGAAGGTCATTTACATGTAGTCCTTCCAATATTTTCAATAAAATATTGTTCCTTTGCCTTTACTTATGTATTCAATCATTTATTTACCTCGGTACAAACTCATGTTTATTTAAACACTGGCTGGTGATCATTCTCATGGTATTTATTTAGTTTTGCTTATATTGTTCCAGCTTTGGTCTCCAGATTCATTTAGCTGGTCGCTGTGATTTCTCTACATGCTCCTATGTTAAACACCTCCCTGATTTCTAGCACTAAGGGATGCTTTATTATCACATTTCACTAGTCCAACCCTCAAATCAGCCATAGCTCCAATAAACCTTAGTTTTTCTTATTGAAGAATGATATGGAGAATTCTGAGTATTGTATAAATTCAGCTTTACCAATGTTCCAGAGGGGAAATCTCTGAAATACTATAATGAAATTATGGAAATGGCTCTCCACTGAAGACCAGCATAAGAAATGCTAAATGAATGAGATCATTGTTTTTGTCTCTACGTAGTATCAGTCGTCCTCAAAATTACCAATTCATGCGTGGAAACATGGAGAATTAGACGATCAAGTCTTTTGCACACGATCCATATCTTGTGAAGACCAGAGGTAAACTATTATCTATAATTCTTTGATCTCTTTCCCTTTCTATTTCTCTCTTATCACAACTGGTTGTCTTCTCATCACTTATCTGTTTGGCCAAGGTCAAGTGTAGTATCCAATTGGTTGTCATCTCAAAGGATCCTTTAATTAAGTTTAAAATTGGTTTAACTTGTTTATTATAATATGGAACTTCAGAAGGTTAGCTTTACACAGATGTATTCTTTGTTATTATTCCTACTGCCCAAGTTCTACTTCTTGCTTATTGTCTTCCTCCTTTCTTCCTTTCTCATTGGAATCACCATAGTCTTTACTAAGCCTGAACATTTTGTTTGTTTGTTCAATTTTGTTAGTTTGCTTTTGTTGTTCATATTCTACACATGAATGAAGCCATCTGAAATTTTTCTTTTACTTCTGACTTATTTCACTTAGCTGAATCTCCTTTGAGATTCTATCCATTTGAGGAGAGTTAGTTTCACTCCTCCTGGTGAATCTGGGAGTGAAGACATCAACCCCTGATGACCAGAAAAGAATGAGACACTTTAGTGACTCTAAAACTGCTTATATAGGACAAGAGGTACTAAGATATGTGCAAGGTGTCAGGGCCCAGACTTCAGAGATGGGCAATTAGGGACATGAGATGCCAGGGAGCAGTTATCTAGTCAACAATATTGGACATCTAAGTAGATTTCAGCTACTGTGAATAAGGCATAATTCAAGTATATAAATATTCTCTCAAATTAGTGTTCCATGTCGTTTTTAAATTTTTAATTATTAATTAATTAATTAATTGGTTTTTGGGCCAAACCCAGTAGTACTCAAGGGTCTCTCTTGGCTTTTCACTCAGGAATAACCCTAGCAAGCTGGGGGACCATATGTTATGCAGAGAATCGAACTGGCTTCATCCCAGGTCAGCCGCTTACAAGGCAAATGCTCTACCACTGTGCTATCTTTCTAACCCGTGTTTCATGTCTTTCATATAAATTGCAAAGAATGGCATTGCTAGAAATATAGAATTTCCATTATTACGTTAAAAGGAATTTCCTACCAAAATTTTTTAAAAATGTTGTTAGTATTACAAAAAGTGGGGGTTGTTTTGGTTTTATTCAATAAATTGGGCTGGAGAAAGTTTGCAGCAAGTAAGGTATTTGCCTTTCATACAGCTGACCTGGGTTCCATCCCCAACACTACATATGTTTCCCAAAGTGCCACTAAGAGTATTCCCTGAGCACAAAATGAACAGGCTCTAGACATTAAGAATCTGGGATGTTGCAGCAAAGTTCTGGCAATAATGCAGTTTACAGTATTCAGGAGAAATGAACAAGTGAGAAGAACATAAATAAATATTCTTAGAAAGTAGTAAGCGCTGTGCAGATGAAAATGTACTGGAAAGTACTAGAAGGTGTGAGATGAGAAAACCTACTTGACATGGCTTTGGAGAACGTGTGAACTTTAGGATCTGGGTGATAGAGAAAGCCAGATAGGCAATGAGACCACTGCCTAGAAGAGTCTTGGCATGCTCTAAGGGGTGGAATGCAGATCGGGAAAGCTGACTCTTGGACACTAGAGGTTAAATGAAAAAGAAAAATCAAGTTAAGGAGTTGGGCAGAAGCCAAAAGTTAAGGGGTTCCCTTTGGCTTGTTAAGGAGGTTTTTGATTATTTTTTTCTCAGTGCAGTAGAAGACAGTGTAACGGTTTTGTCAGGCGAGTAACATGATCTGATTTGAGTTTAAAAAGATTCTTATGATTGTGTGGGGAATATATGCCACATATTTCATCAAAGTTAAGACCCCATTGATTGTAATATACACTCTTATTTTTGAGATGTCAAAATGAGGAAGAAAAGAAGTGTGGGTGCAATTTCTAAGTGTTATCAACTGATTGGAAGCTGCATTTCAATTCAGAGGTGTTGAAGTGTTGGGAGAAAAAAAGGCCATTCTAGAATACACGAATGCAGATCTAGTCCATAAAAGTGCAAACAAAATGGCAAACAGGAGGTAACTTAGTCATGCAGCAAGTACCTGTCAGGAGAGCTCATTGCCCAGGCAAATAACTGATATAAAAATTGTGCCCAGACTTGGGGCATCATTACAGATCAAATGGGTAGGACTTACCAACCAATGTCCAATGAGAAACTAAAAGAAGCAGAGGAAGGACTAATTTGTTTTACTTTGTGTAACGGAAAGAGGACACTGCTACTCTCACTGAGACAGAAAAAAAGTTGGGTACGCGCTCATCTCATCACTTTCCTTTTGATTTTAATTTATGTATTTAATTTAATTTTTAAAATGTTTTGGGGCCACATTTAGCTGTGCTTAGAGATTACTCCTGATTTCCACTCAAGAGATCACTCTTGGCAGACTCCAGGTACCATATTGGGTCCCAGGAATTGAGCCTGAATCAGCTCTGTGCAAGGCAACACCCTACTTGTTCTATTCTCTCTCTCTCTCTCTCTCTCTCTCTCTCTCTCTCTCTCTCTCTCTCTCTCTCTCTCTCTCTCTCTCTCTCTCTCTCTCTCTCTCACCCTAATTCCCTTTTTAGCCAAGTATCTGAGAGACTTCTGAGTAAGATCTTAAAGAACATTGTTGTATAATGAAATCTGGACACAGTGTAGAGATGGATAAAAGCCAATGGTGCTCACTTGAGAGTAAGCCATGTGGTATTTAGTCATGAAACTGGATGAGAAAAAGCCAAGAAATCAATGCTGGACAGAGAATGAGCACGGGAATTCACAAGAGGAGAGCCAGCAGGCAAATAACATCTGATTTGTTTGGCAAAGGCTAAAAATGTGAAGATTGAGAGAGTTGTTAACTCAGAGGCACATTCTTGAGAAACTGAATGCCAGGATCAAATTCAACTTTCCATTCTGTTCAACCATCTCTCTGACCCAAACCTTTTTTTTTTGTTACAGATAAACAAAAAAGCAGCTGTAATAGCCTCACTTTATCCCATGTTGACATCTGCTTGCCAAAAAAGAGGTAAATTTTTAATCTTCAGTTTTTCTCATTTTATTCAGTATATCTAAATATGACACTGAAAAGAAATATAGACCCAGCTCAGAAAATTCCCCATCCAAATCTTAAAATTAATTATTAATCCAAGAATCCCTGATTTTGGGGGGATTATTAGTCAAATTAAAAACTACGATCTATTGTTAGATGTAGTTGATGGATCATTTTTTTCTTAGATGATTCAGCAGTCAACAAAAATATGATATGGTTGCCTGTCAACCTGTATACTGACATATAGACATATTTATAAGCAATATTTTATAACATCTATAAACATATATATATTAGCCATGCTTAAGTTTAATCTGATTCTGCTAATGATTCTAATTCATATCTACATTAGAACCCATTATTCTAAGGCTCTCACATCATTTATCTCTGTATTTCTCTCCAGTGATGAAGAGTTCACTTAGCTCTTCTATTCTGGTTTACCTGTAGAATGGTTTCAGATTTTTTTTTTAGTTTTTGGGCCAAACCCAGTAATGCTCAGGTGTTACTCCTGTCTCTGTGCTCAGAAATTGCTCCTGGCTTTGGGGACCATATGGGACACCAGGGAATCGAACCACGGTCTATCCTAGGTCAGCCACGTGCAAGGCAAATGCTCTATCGCTGTGCCACTGCTCTGGCCCCGGTTTTAGAATTTTTAATATGAAAACTCTTCTCTGTATATCTACTCTGTTCAACTGTGTATCAAAGAACAGAAGGCATGCTATGATCAACCCATAAACCAGTGAGTCTCAGAGACTGGAAGTGAGCCACTAGAAAGCAGACTTTTAATTTCAATTTTTATACTCACTCGTGTGATTTCTGATATCATTCGAAAGTAGTTGTGATGAATGCAAATAGTTTAAAAGCAATAACTTTCTTTGTTTTGGGGACATACAGGGTGATGTTGGGTGATATTACCAGTTCAGTACTTGGAGGTCACTCCTAGGGTGAACTGGACCTTCTGTGATGTCAGGATCAAATTCAACTTTCCAGTCTGTTCAACCATCTCTCTGACCCCAACAATTTTATTTTGCTACGGATAAACAAAAAAGCAGCAATAATAGGCTCACTTTATTTCATCTTGATAACTGCTTGCCAAATAAAAGGCATATTTTAATCTTCAATTATTCTGTTTTTATTCAATATCTCTAAATTATATATATATATATATATATATATATATATATATATATATATATATATACTGTTTATTTGATATATACTCAAACCTGAAAATTTGGGATTAGAAAAATAGCCAGTAAGACCATGACCAACCAACTTAATAAGATTCTGGACACCCCATATGATCCACCAGCCCTATTAAGAGTGATCCCTGTGCTCAAAACCCAAAAGTAACCCCCAAGCACTGTTTGTTGTGGCCCCAAAACAAAAACAATCTAAGAAACCCATTCCATCCCCACCTTCAATTTTTGCAAGCTTCCTCCTTCTGCTGGGAAATTAAAGTATAAAAGTATCTAAGAGTCTCTAAAACAGATTAATAACCAATTATTTTGCATTGACCACCACCTAAAAGCTTTGGGGATTTGGGGACACCTAGTCCCCGACCTTCAGTCACTGGCCCCTTCCTGAAATAGGATGCTTTTGCTACTGATGTAGCTGCTTTCTACCTTCCCATTTGCACCTATATATTTATCCTGTTTTCTCCCTTTATTCTTACTGAAGGTCTTTGCCTTTTAGAATGATTTTATTACTGTTTAGTGTAAATGTTGGAAAGAATAGCCTCAAAAGAATAGCATTTCATCATCCATTTTTGTTGAACTAAACATTAGAACTAGACTTTAGGGATAAATTTACTTAGAAGCAAATTATGATATTTCATCTAATATATTGTTTTCTATAATTATCAAAGGAATGCAAGGGGGCTAGAGGGAGAGGGAGAGGGAGAGAGAGAGAGAGAGACAGAGAGACAGAGAGACAGAGAGACAGAGAGAGCAAGAGAGAACAGTGCCAGTGCACAAGGTATTTGTTTTGCATGCTGCTGACCTGGGTTCTAACCCCATCCAATGCTCCATACGTTCCCTAGAGCTCTGCTAGAAAAGAATAATACCTGAACACAGAACAGCAATAAGTCCTAAAAGATGTTCAGTGTGGACCAAGAGAGAAATAAACAAACAAAAGGAATAAAATTCTAAGTAAAATGTTAAGAAAAAAAATTGCACCCTTTTGGGGCCAGAGCAAAAGAAAAGCAGGTAGGGTGTTTGCTTCAGACACAGCTGACCAGGTTCAATCCCTTGGCCTCCCATATGGTTCCCTGAGCCTGCAAGGAATGATTTCTGAGCAGAGAGCCAGGAGTGACCCCTGAGCACTGCTGGGTGTGGCCCCAAAACAACCATAAAACCCCAGCAAGTTTTTTATTGTATTGTTTTACTCCTCTCTCCCCACTTGTGTTCCATTATTTAGATTAATATATTTTGAAATATATTTATTTGTTCCTAGATTATTTGTGTGCTGTGATATGTTTTTATTTACTTTTTGTTGTTGTTGTTGTTTTGGCTACACCCAGGGCAGCTTGATTGGGTGGGGCCATGTGGTGCTGACATCCAACCTGGGTCTCCTGTATTAGTATCATGAGTTTCAGTCCTTTAGACCATCTTTTCAGCCTTCATGGACTCATCAGTGATATATTAAAACCCATTTCATCTTTTTAAAGGGCTAATTTAGTGAAACATTCACTATTGATGACCATTTTAGTAGTTGCCAACATTCTTAAATAGATCATTTATTTAAGGCCATCATCTTCTGTGTTTGTGTGATGCCAGGAACTCAAAACTGAAAGCTGGCCTTATGAGACCAGGCCTGTCCTCTGTCATTGAGCTTCATCCTTGGCTCTAGGTTGTAGATTAAAAAAATCAATTGTCATCATTTTGCTTAGATGCTACAGTAACATTTTTATATCAAAGATGTTTTCTAAAGATCATGATCCTATCTCACATAATTCAAATTTACTGTTCTGGCAGGAATAAAAAGTAAGCTGGATAGAAGGGTATTCTCTCTTCACATAAATCTGTAACCAATAAAACGTGCTTCCTTTAATGCTGCCCTAAATTTACACAGTAAGAACACCGATATTTAATGTAGTGATAGTTCTTAAATTAATAACACAGCATATCACTGTAGTTACTTAAACTTCTTTATAGAATTTTTTTTTCATTTAATATTGATTTTCAGGTTTAGTTTCTAAAGTCTGCCCCAAACAGCTATCATTTAATCCACACTTGGAATGCATTAGATAATGTGAAAATAATTTAAACTCTAACCATCTGTTTAGTTATAACAAAAATGTCTTAGATTTGGAGGCCAGAGTGATAGCACAGTAGGTAGGGTGTTTGCCTTGCACATGGCCACCCTGGGTTCGATTCCAAGCACCCTTTATAGCCCCTCTGAGTCTTATAGGTGCAATTTATGAGTGCAGACCCAGGAGTAATTCCTGAGCACTACTGGGTATGGCCACCCCAAACAAACAAACAAACAAACAAACAAAAAGTCGTAGATTCATTCATGGAAAAATATATAAATGTAGATATAGATATAAACACAACCATGTTATATTATTGTATTAATATGTTAATTCAGTCACTATATTATATTCAAATCTATGTTGATGGAAAAATCCCAAATAACATATTGTGCTGTGGAGTCCTTTTTATGATCTACCAGTCTATTTTGCTAAAAAGAGGCCATCTACTGTGGATTCTTAAATTTGTGCACTTTCTCCTAAAATTG
This sequence comes from Suncus etruscus, assembly GCF_024139225.1. Taxonomy (NCBI): domain Eukaryota; kingdom Metazoa; phylum Chordata; class Mammalia; order Eulipotyphla; family Soricidae; genus Suncus; species Suncus etruscus. The sequence continues at coordinate 11,195,601 of NC_064854.1, read as the reverse complement.
ATCCACGCTGGTCAAGTGTCCTCATCTGTCTCTGTTCCAGGCAGCCATATAGAGATTCGTTCTTTCACTGACCTCCTTTCTGCTCCTACTGATTCCTCTTTATTCTCTCTGCATCTGTCCTCATCAACAATGGCTCCCATCCATTTCCCACTGAACTCATTTGACTTATTTCATGCTAAAAAGCCATTTTCCTTCTTACCTTCATCTTTGTGGAATTGCATCTTGAAAAAGAATAATCTTCTTAACTATTTAGATTTTATCAATCTGCTTATAATGACATCATTCCCTAGAATCTGAAAACTTGGCCTAGATTGGTCAATGTGTGGTTGCATGTTGTGCAGCTCCCAAGGCACCAGAATGAGAAGGAAATTGGTGAATGATGAGTTTGCCATCACTCGAGACATGGTGCAGCTGGTCCAGGCAGAACAGTTCTGGCCAATGTTAGGCATGACTGCCTTCCAACATAAAGATGTGCAGGTGGATGAGTACAGGGAATTGGCTAGGCATTGACTTTATTGCATAGCTGGGAGAAATAAGAATATTTACTACAATTTATAATCATGCTATGAAGTGAAGGGAAGAAGGAAGGAAGGAAGGAAGGAAGGAAGGAAGGAAGGAAGGAAGGAAGGAAGGAAGGAAGGAAGGAAGGAAGGGAGGGAGGGAGGGAGGGAGGGAGGAAGGAAGGAAAGAAGGGAGGGAGGGAGGAAGGGAGGGAGGGAGGAAGGAAGGGAGGGAGGAAGGAAGGGGAGAAAGGTAAGAAGGAAGGAAGGGGAGAAGGAAGGATGGGAAGGAGAGAGGAAGGGAGGGAGAGAAGGAAGGAGGAAGAAAGAAAGGGAGGGAGGAGGATGAGGGAGGGAAGACAGGAAAAATTTTAGGCAGTACAGATAAAAGTTCATTTGATCGACTTCTCATGACATTTCTCTAGTTTTAATGTGGCTCTTAGGGGAACTTACTCCAATTTAAAATTGTATTTAACTTTTAAAGCTAAAATCCTTTTATTCATATTTGGGCAATGACAACTAAAACATTTTCACTAAAGTAGTTAGCATTCCTTTGGGATGTCAGTTTTCAAAAACACATTTGTGTATTTATTCCACCTACATCTTTGGTGGAGTTGGGGAACTACTATAAAGAACAAAAAAGGTTTTCTGCTATTTAAAAAAGCACTCTGGATCTGTCTTTCTACAGGGAATTCTGAAAGATTGATTAATTTCGGATTTTCTTAAAAAAGTCATTCCTTTAAATAACTCAATATAAAAGTCTGTCATCGTTTTTGCTGGCAGCTCCAAATGATGTTTTCTGAGAAGTTGGAAGTGAGTTAACTTATTTATTCCTTACTTCAGAGGATTTTATTTACTTATTATTTTGGAGTGAATTTGGGCCATAGCTAGCCATGCTCAGGGCATAAGTTCTGATTCTTTGATCATTGTTGCTCCTTATCACACTTGGGGGGTGGGTCATGAGGTGTTGAGGAGGGAAACTGAAACTTCTGTATTGTCTCTCCTACTATTCATTAAAAAAAAAAAAAAGGTTATTTTTCTCTTTTACCTCTCAATGTGTCACTAGTCATATTGTAAAACTTTCAGCAGAAAATTTTCAGATTCCAAGAATTTTACCAGAGATCTTCTATTAAGAATCAAAGAAGGGACAGAGCAATAGCACAGCATAGGGTGTTCGCCTTGCATGCGGCCAACACAGGACGGACCCCGGTTCAATTTCTGGCATCCCATATGGTCCCTGAGACTTCCAGGAGCGATTTCTCAGAGCAGAGCCAGGAGTAACTCTTGAGCACCTCTGGGTGTGACCCAAAAACCAAAATAAATAAAGAAAGAAAGAATCAAAGAGTCAAATCAATAATGTTGCTATTTGAAAGATCCTCTACTATGTGTTATGGGGATCCCCAGAGAACTTTCAGGAGATCAGAAAACAGACACTAGAAGGACTCAAAATGTGTTTCCTGGTAGGGGGCATGCCCTGTATATTGCAGGTCTTTGATTCTAAATATTATTTCAAAATAATATTTGAAAAAAAAAAGACAAAGTTGGAGAGCATAAATGAGTGTAAAGTACGGAGATGGATCCATCACAGGTTGCAGTAACAGCTGGTTAGAAACTGCAAGAGATCAAACCTGCATAGAGTTGTGGTAGCATGATTCTTCAATTTGTATATATTCGCATGTATTTGTGTTTAGAAACTCGGAGGATGCCACATTTAATTGACATTTGAAGATAATTAAAATCTCCCATTGCCTTTCCCCTTTGGCTCCTAATTTCTAACCCAACATCACTGCAGTTAAAGGTTATTATCCAAATTAATTTGTGACTAAAAGATTTGTGTTGAGTGAATACTGATGCTGACTCGGTGGGCTAGTGGGTTGGGAAATGCAAAATATCTGTGAGGCATGGGTGATGGGGTACCCCTCGGGCAACCTTAAGTTTTGCATCTTCAGTTCGCCTTTTGATTAGTCTGAAAGAAGTGAAGATTATTATATTCTTTAGACATTTTTTATTTCTAACAAATGCCAGTTTGAAGCATTCTGTTCAGTATCCATTGTATATTAGAGCATAATCATAGACCAATTTTCATCCAATTCATAGCGGCTTCTGAAAATGACTTTTCTGTGATCGTCCCTAAAATGGAATTCTGGCTCCTTTCTTGCTAGTTCACTTTTCTTCCTATGTGCTGGAGATTTGTCTTTTTTTTTTCCCCTCTCCCACAACAGTGAATTTTGTCTTCCCATTTATTGCTATCTGAAAGTTCATTTTTTTCCCTCCTGTGTCCACAGATTAATCATTCCCCCTACAAGGCCCTAAGAAAGGAAATCTGTGCTTGTCTTCTTCATAATGTTTTCTTTTATTCTCTGACTCCTTAATTTAATGTTTCATTTTTGCTTTTCAGTTTTCCTCCCCATCCTTCAATTTAATGATATTTTTCCACTAAAAATTTATCCTAAAATATTGAAGAAGCAGCATCAGAACTTTGCAAGGACTGCTTTATTGTCTCTAGTGTCATTCTTTTAGTAATTTCTGCCTACAATTGCTTTTACGGTCTGTTATTGTATGGCCATTTTGTCTTTACTTAGTATACCTAAATTCCTATTTACAACAAACATCTAACTACAGATGTAAAAAACACAAAAGGCTTTTATTTAAAATATCTTTTTTGTATAATTCCTAAATGTATAAAACATTACCAATGAAATTTTAATGGCTGCATAAATGAGCAGCCTGTTCTTTGAGTCTTCTTTGGAGATTACAGCTGGACTTTGAATTTTTCTCTGTTCAACTCAACTCTTCTGCCAGTCTCCCTTGGCCTTTCCACAAAATGCCCAATTACACAACTTTATTCATTGAGTATATACTCTATGCTATATTCTGAGCCAGGATGAATGCAGTAGTTAACTTAAAGCTCTATGCCTGCTCCATGGGGCTCATAGTTTTGGTAAGGAGACAGTTTCAGAGCAATCTAAGGAAAAATACAATCATTTTTATTTGGAGTTAATGATGGAATTCCTTTGACCTTTGATATTTTTCCCAATTCTTAGGAATAGTAGTGATTATTTATGTTCCTAATGGATTACTTTGTGTCAATTGCTATGTTAAATTTTTGACAGCATTTTCTCATCTTATTCCAAATAGTCTTTCAGGCTGATCAAAATTTGTACATTCTTCTCATATGGAAACTGAGTCTCAGGCAGGTAAATGGAGGAGTTAAGCCAAATCTAGGGGCTTGAAAGACTTCCTTTTACTATGCTTTTACCACCACCCTACGCACTGTTTTACCCTAACCCCAAACAACTGTTCACGGGGCAATTGTTTATATCATTTATTGTTTACTCAGAGTGAATAAGTGATACAGATACATGTTTGTCAACATGGGATCCAACTTTATATAATTTACATATATACTACATGTTTATGATCAATTTTTTGAGTTGGGATCCACTATAAACTTGAATTAGAGAGAAATCACAAATTAGGCTGTAATTTTTTTTATTGGTAGAATTTGAAACTAATATGATTCCATTTAAGACCCATTGAGGTGTCTTAGAGAGATGAATGCAGACCAGAAGGAAGACCTGGTGTAAATCCAGGTTCAGTGGTCAGAGAAGAGAAACATCTACCAAAGAGAAAGACGTCAACTAAGTTCCAAGTTTTAATCTTCACTTAGATCTGTATGCCATGCAAAGTTCATTATTATTCAGTGCCGCAACCCCTCTGATACAAACTATTCCTTACCATAGGTAGTTGCTCTGTGCATTGTAGATATTGAGAAGTGTCTCTGGCTTCTGTCCAGGACATACCAGTAGCATCATCACTCCACACTGGTAATTGACTCATCTTCCTGGATACATCCACATTGCCAAATCCTTCTGGTGAAGATGTTCTAGCTTTATGAATAAAAGCCCAGAGAATTGTTAAAGTGTTTGGCTCCTTATATTCATTTCTCCCCCCAAAAAATGTTAGTCATTGTTTCAGAAGGAATAATATTTGAGATAATTAGTTGTAACGCTGAAATAAAAGTAACTTTAGCCCCAACATATACCATGGGCATCAATTGATGTGACCACATGGACATTTGTGCACATACACTTTCTTACCTGGAAACCCTAGATATATTGTACTAAGCAATGTCATTGCTAATAGATGTCTTGGAAAGCTGTTACTCTAAGAACTTCTAGACACTTAAGCCTATTAATTATTCTTCTAGACACTTGAGTTATTAATTATCTGAAAAAGAACTTGAATGGCAATCCTCTACCAGTATTGACAGTGCAATCTTTCTGAGTTTTTGTTGGACTGTTACCCATTCCCCATCAATTATTTACATCAATACAAAACCTAATTATCAAAAAAGAGAAAGGAAAACTGAAAGAGAAAGAGTAGAACCCAGGTAGGGATCTTTAGGATCTAGGTATACCCTGATGTACTCAGCTACATTAGGTAAGATGTTACCTAAACTTGATTTTCTTATAAATTTGGAACATTAAGCAAATGATCAAACTGCAGCGAATCCTGTAAAATGGAGGAAAACACTAGTACCCAACAGCTTATGGTTGCCAAGATCTGGGAAATGTTTTCTCAAGATTGATTGAACTTAAGTTCTTTCTCTTATGTTTGGAGAGTGAGAACTGTGATTTATAGACTAATCCAGTGCCATAGACTGATATTGGTCTACAAGTGTAGAAAGGTTGACACATCACTGGTTTCCCACCTTGGTTATATCTGCTAGTCTTGGGATTGGTCTGTAAGTTCAAAGCATACTGGACTAGTGTGTAGGTGTTGTATTAATTATTATTTATAAAATCTTAGTATGGTGGATGGTGGTGAGGCCTTTCTCTGCTTGGCCTGGCGCCTGTAGCCCCTTCAACCCGTGGGTCTGTAGATGCAGGGTGACAGCGAATAAATGATCCACAGGCAGTTAGATGAAGTTTCAGGAGAATTTCAGCTTCATTACAAGGCCCTCGTCCCCATGTGCTTTTTTTCACATGGCCTCTAATCTCTAAGCAGTCTCTCTACAACTCCTGCATCATCCTGTGTCTGATCTCTCCCTTTGCTGCATCTGCTTCTCTACTTCTCCCCTTCAGGCAACCCTAAATTACCAACCACAGACCCTCCCAGCTGTGGGAGGGTCTCATATTCTAGATGAGATAGCATTTGGCTTTGGAGGAAGGTAACAGGTAGGCATTGTCTAGTAGTAATGCCTAAATACTTAAAGTAAGGTGAGAGATATTGCAGAATAGTCTCCCTCATCTATGGGTTTTAAGAAAAGTAAAAGACATCTTTAAATTAATTAAATTAAATTAATTAAATTAATTCCCAGAGACAAAAGAGAGGAGGGCTGGAAGGTCCAGATCACAACATGAAGCTCACCAAAAAGAGTGATGAGTACAATTAGAGATGTAACTACAACAAGAACTATCATAACAATGTGAATGAATGAGGGAAGTAGAAAGCCTGTCTAGAGGACAGGTGGGGCTGGGGTGGGGATGAGGAAGATTTGGGACATTGGTGATGGGAATGTTGCACTGGTGAAGGGGGGTGTTCTTTACATGACTGAAACCCAACTGTAATCATATTTGTAATCAAAGAGTTTAAATAAAGATATTAATTTATAAAAAAAAGATATGATGCATGGAGATATAGTGGTCTAGTGGAACATGATTCCAGAAAAACTGATTTATAGGAGATTAGAAAATGGCAGAAGTAGGGATCAGAAACAACTAATAGCAGACACTGGGAAACTTTAGTAACTAGTATATATTATATGCACCATTTCAGCTATTTTTAGCTGCACAAATGTCTATTTGGCTTGATCTCTGACATTCCATATGGTCCCCCAAGCCTTCCAGGAGTATTTGCTGAGCAGAGCCAGGTTTTACCCCTGAGTGCTGCTGGGTGTGGCCCCTAAACAAAAAAATAAACAAAAAAGAAAATAAGGTGTTCAATACCTTTTATGCACCATAATTATAGAGGTGTGTGAGCCTTTTATTCCAAAGTTTGACCCCACCCTGCAGCTGAATGTGTGAGCACCACAACCCTGTGTGGTCGCAGAGAATATCACAACAGATGTGCCAGCACCACAGCTAATCGTGTGTATGAGCCACTGTCATCAGAGCAATATCAATAGAGGGAAGATGAGAGAAATTAGTGTGGAAGAAGCTTAGCTGGATCCCAGAGACAGTACTGGGGAGTAGAAACTTGTCTAGATTGTACACAGACAATCTAACTTAGAACCCTGGCACTGAAGATGGTCCTTTAGCATTACCAGAAGTGATCCCTGAGCATAGAACCAGGAGTAAGTCCTAAAGACAGAGCCAGTAGTGAGTTTTGAGCATCACATCACTAGGAGTGCTCCCTGAGCACAAAGTCAATAGTGAGCCATAATCATCACCAGGAATAACTCCTGAGCACAGAGTCAGGAGAAATCCCTGAGCACAGCTAAGGTCAGTTCAAACTTCTCTCAGCCAAACCTCCAGATAAATGACAGCAAGATTTGTCAAGAGGATGACCCCAGGCATTCTTGGGGACATATGTGTGCTAACAAATAGTATTTTTTGTTGTATTGTTTTTTGGGGTCACACCCAGCAGTGCTCAGGGGTTACTCCTGGTTCTATGCTCAGAAATCACTCCTGGCAGGCTTGGGGGACCATATGGGATGCAAGGATTCGAACCACCATCCTTCTGCAAGCAGGGCAAACGCCCTATCTCCATGCAATCTCTCTTGTCCCTTACAAATAGTATTTTGCTTCTCTGCAATTCACATTGAACTGACTGCTGAATTTGTCTTTTCCTTGGCAATTCTGAGCAGATACTGACAACTGTAGGAAGTTCTTCTAAGGAAAGATGTATACCTTCTGGTACTTGAACCTAAACTAGTATGTTTATTAAGAATGTGCCTAGGAAGAAGGTGGATAAGACTCAGTTTAGTCAGCAGAATACATGCTTGCATGTGTACAAAGGGCCAGAAGCCAACCCTCTCTCCACACTCTGCCCTGGCTCACACTGACCAATTCAGGGCTGTATCACACTGTGCTGGTGGTGACTGGAAGCCACTTTTCAGTGGTGGGCAGATGCTCAACATAAGATGGTCACCCCCAGAAAGTAGCAATCTTGTCTTTTCCTGGTGATACCCAGCATGAGTTTGCTTTACTACAGGATTGATTCCACCAGTTTCCATAAGGGAATGACTTAAACCCAAGTCTAACTTTCAACTGCCTCATGTAGATGTCTCATACACATGGTCACACCACCTACATGTAATGAGAGAGATTGAGAGAATGAGAGATAAAATTAGAAGATCAAGAAATTGTTATCCCAGAATGGTAATAATTACCATGAATGGTAATTTTATTTTTGGGTTTTTGTTGTGGGGGGCACACTCGGTGTTGCTCAGGGGTAGTACCTGGCTATGTGCTCAAAAATTGCTCCTGGTTAGAGGGACCTTATTTGATACTAGGAATTGAACCCAGGTATGTCCTGGGTCAGCCTCATGCAAGGCAAATGCCCCTGCCACTGTGCTATTGCTCCAGCCAGAATGGTAATGACTTTTGTTGTAACCTTGCCCCCAACCTCTTCTTTTGAGATCTTAATCCTACCTAGAGATCAGACCCACCCTCACCTGGGATGGGGTGGGCTATTTTACATAAAGAATAAAAGAGGCTGCCTCTTGGGGGGGGGGAAGCAGGGGAGAAACAACAAAAGGAAAAGAGGAAAAGAAAAAGCAATAGAAGCTGCTCAGCGAAGAAAGCAGATTGCCGAAAGCTTAGAAGAGAAGCACATGTGAAGAAAAGTATATGGCGGATAGGGCCATAAAATAAAAACAAGCTGACTCTGATGAAACTTTAACTAACTGCTTGTGAATTATTTCTCTGCTGTTTTCCTTCTTCATCAGACCCGCTGGCCTGAGGGGTTAGAAACATGGTGTCTGGGGCAGACTCACCCAACACATGGATTCTTTATATTTTATATTCTAATCTACACTTTGCACTATTGAATTTTGTAGTATCGATCATTTGACTTCCTCACTCCATAAACTAGCTCAGCTACATTGAGGTTTCTTGTTGTTTAGCAAATGTTGGCTTGACCAAACAAACAATACCCTCAGATATGCTTTTTTTTTCTCTCTGGAAGCTCAGAGGACGTTCTATACCCTTAAATGCTTGGTCTCTGCATTAATAGAGAGACTAGGAAAATTGGAACTCTAAGGGAGCTATGTCAGACACCAGTTCCCTCTACTTCTATAGTTGCATAGGTGAGTGACACATAGGTATATGTAACTATGAGGGTCTGCCACACTGTGTCAAATGGAATGTCATCAGCAGCCCAACACCCTAGGATTGGGAGCTCAGAAAAGTGCACCAGGGAGGGAATCTACATATGGAGGCTGACATAAAATCAGAGCCCATTAGAGGTGTCTTGGTGGAAGAGAGGCAGGTCTGAACACTGTCAGTTTCTTTTGGTCCCCAACCAGGCGCATTACAGAGGAAATTCATATCAGAGCTGTGAAAAATTTATCTGTGGATCCAAAAGTCACTGCCAAGCTGTCTTTGGCACATGACAGCTGGAAGAAATTTTCTTCTCAAATCACTGTTTCAAGTCCAGCCCACACCACATTGGTTAAAGAGAGAGGAAGACCAAAGGAACTGAAGATGTGCAGGCTGTGATATAAATGGCAAAGAAACCCAGGGAGAGCTGAGGGGGGAAATTAAATGAACTTGAAGCAGCTCATAAAGGAACCTCTGAAGGTTTTTGGGAACAAATCCTGTCAAAAGTGATTTTTCTTCTAGGATGAAGTGTACTCCCAGAGTCTGCACTGAAAAGCCATAGTCCTAAACTGTACAATTTTCCTTTGTTTTCTCCAACAAAACATGAGTTTTATCTCTACTTTACTAATACTTAGCAAATACTTAGTTGATGCTTTCCTCAGCTCCTTCAAAGTTTAGAGCAATGTTACTGGTTCATTTAGTCTTTGAAGTCAGCTTCTTGGGAATGTCCCTAAGAGGAAGGGCAATGACCACTCCTGGATAGGTCTAAGGATTAATCTATTTTTAATTGTTTTATTTAAGCATTATGGTTGCAAAATTGCTCATAGTTGAGATTCAGTCATGGAATATACACCATCCTTCACCAGTGCACCCTTCCCACCATAGTGCCCCCCATTTCCTTCCTACCCTCTGCTCCTACCTAACTCTAGGACAGATATTTTACACCCCCCCCTTCTTTTTCCTTTATGACACTATGGTTTGCACTATTGTTAATACAGAGGTGCCATGCATGTCACTTTCAGCACCCAGTTCTTGTCCAAAGGAATCAGTTCCAACTATCATTGTCATAGTAAACCCTTCTCTACTCTAACTGCATTCACCACTCTTTTTTTAAAGCTTGTTCATATTATTGATGATACTTAATTAAATTAACAAGTATTCAGCATTAATTAAATAATGTATATTTTCATTGTTATAAAGCGCAATTACTTTTTTTAATTTTTTAATTATCTTTATTTAAACACAATGATTACAAATATAATTGTAGTTGTATGATTACAGTCATGTAAAGAACATCCCCCTCCACCAGTGCAGATTCCCACCATCAGTTTCCCAGATCTACCTACTCCCCACCCCACCCACACTACAGTCATGTAAAGAACATCCCCCTCCACCAGTGCAGGATTCCCACCATCAATTTCCCAGATCTACCTACTCCCCACCCCACCCACACCTGTACTCAAGACAGGCTTTCTTTTTCCCTCATTCATTCACATTGCTATGATAGTTTTCAGTGTAGTTATTTCTCTAACTGCACTTATCACTCTATGTGGTGAGCTTCATGTCATTAGCTGCACCTACATGGGAAGATAAGGGGAAGTAAGGGTTGGGACTGAGGCAGTAAAATATTAGAAATGAGCTTTGTAGGGCAGTATCAAGGTCACAATACAAGATGGATATTATAGATATATAAAATATATGCATACAATACTATCAATATGAAAACAAGGAGAAAAAATTTCCAGTGACTGTCCCAACATAAACCAGTGCTAGAATGGCCCACCCTCCTCCCAGAGTGCATTCCCATTAGTGTAGGGAGAGGTAGGGGGAAAGCCTGTTGACCCCTATAGAGTCCACCTAGACCGGCGCCCAGGGAAGGCCTGAAGTCCAGGGGAGAAAAACTCTATACCTGGCAAGAGCTGGTCTCCAGAATCAAGGAGGGAATCGGAAGCCAGATGTCTGCCCACCCTCCTCCCCATGCACCTCCCCCCTGGAGTACAGAGGGAGGGGGGACCTGAGGACCACTAAGAGTCCACCTGAACCCACATCTGGCCATCTGAGCTGGCACCCAGGGAAGGCCTGGAGTCAGGAAAAAAAAAGACAAGGATGGCTGGGGGCCTGCCAAGCCTCCCAGCACTCCCCAGGCTAGGGAGAAAGGCTCTGGTTTGGGACCTCCCCAGACCCTATACCTGGCAAGAGCTGGTCTCCAGAATCAAAGAGGAAAACGGAAGCCAGATGTCTGCCAGCCCTCCCCCCGTGCACCTCCCCCCTGGAGTATGAAGGGAGGGGGGAAGCCTGAGGACCACTAAGAGTCTACCTGAACTCACTTCTGGCCATCTGAGCTGACACCCAGGGAAGGCCTGGAGTCAGGGGAAAAAGACAAGGATGGCTGGGTGCCTGCCAAGCCTCCCAGCACTCCCCAGGCTAGGGAGAAAGGCTCTGGTATGGGGCCTTCCCAGACCCTATACCTGGCAAGAGCTGTTCTCCAGAATCAAAAAGGAAACCGGAAGCCAGATGTCTGTCCACTCTCTTCCCCATGCACCTCCCCCCTGGAGTACAGAGGGATGGGGGAAGCCTGAGGACCACTAAGAGTCCAACTGCACCTACTTCTGGCTATCTGAGCTGGCACCCAGGGAAGGCCTGGAGTCAGGGGAAAAAGACAAGGATGGCTGGGGGCCAGCCAAGCCTCCCAGCTCTCCCCAGGCTAGGGAGAAAGGCTCTGGTATGGGCCTCCCCAGACCCTATACCTGGCAAGAGCTGGTCTCCAGAATCAAAGAGGAAACCGGAAGCCAGCTGTCTGCCTGCCCTCCTCCCCATGTACCTCCCCTCTGGAGTACGGAGAGAGGGGGGAAGCCTGAGGACCACTAAGAGTCCACCTGAACCCACTTCTGGCCATCTGAGCTGGCACCCAGGGAAGGCCTGGAGTCAGGGGAAAAAGACAAGGATGGCTAAGAGCCTGCCAAGCCTCCCAGCACTCCTCAGGCTAGGGATAAAGGACCCAGTATGAGGCCTCCCCAAACCGTATACCTGGCAAGAGCTAGCTGTTTCCTACTTTTTAGATTATTAGAGGAGCCATCTTGATTTCTGTAAATGTGGGGGTGTACCGCAAAATACTCCATTGGTAAGGCTGTAGATCGCTTCTTACTATGTGCAGAAATGGAATTCAGGGTTTACAAAATAAGCGGGGGCTGTGGAGCTAAGCAGAGCAGCCACGCTTTTCCGGTGTGGGTCCTGGAGAGATTATAGTCCTTGGTGTCTGTAGGCTGGCTCAGCAGAAAAGAGGCAGAGAGCATGGCCGCTGTTCTTTATAAGTCTCTGGGTTCCCAATCACATGGCAGGAATTGGCCCCACCTTTGTTGGGTGGGGACATATTACTGGGTGTGGGTCCTAGAGAGATTATAGTACTTGGTGTTTGTAGGCTGGCTCAGCAGAAAAGAGGCCGCATTCATCACTTTTTTGTGGCAAGCTTAGTATAATGGACTGGTCCTCATGTCCTTCATCTCTATTGTCTCTGGATATTATTACAACGCTTTCTTTTATCTTATATTTCACAAGTGAGTGAGATTATTTTATATCTATCCCTCTCCCTTTGACTAATTTCACTCATCATAATTAATCTTCATATTCATCCATATATAAGCAAATTTCATAACTTCATTTTTCCTAATGACTGCTTAATATTCCACTGTATAGATGGATCAGTTTCTTTATATACTCATCTGATGTCAGGTGCCTGGGTTGTTTCTAGAATTGTGGCCTAGAGAAAAAATTAAGCTAACAGATATGTGAGCCTCAGGAATGATCCACCACCCCATGAAGCAGATGTATAAGATCCCAAATGAATAATGATCATCAACAAGGAAAGAAAGGAAGAAGAAAGAGGAAGAAGGAAAATTATACAAGTAAAAGCAAATTATTAACCAGAAGCTGCTTATCAAATAAAGACATTTTATGTTTGTTTATTGGGCCAACACTCAGGGGTTACTTTTGGCTCTGTACTCAGAAATCACTCCTAAGAGACTGTGAGGATGATAGGGGGTACCAGGGATCAAACCTGAGTTGGCTGCATGGAAAACAAATGCTATACCCACTTTAAAGCTCCAGTGATAAACAGCATATTTTTGAATAAAATAAATTACTATCTGCTTTGAGCACATAAGTATTGAAAAATCATATTAGCTCTTATTTTTTTTAACTTCAAATTTTGTTTGGACAATCATGATTTTTTTTTTCATAAAAAACAGAAACCTTTCCTTAAAAACCTTCAAAAAGAACCAAAAGCCCCTCCAAAAAACAAACACCAACTACTTTTTGGATTAAAACTTATAGATGTTTTTGCTTGTGTGTACGAACATAATTATTAATGTTTCAACTAAAACATATATGGAAAATGGTTATTGAATAGATATCACCTGAGTTGATTACTGTTCTTCCAAATTACAGTTTATATTATCTCTTCTGCATTTATATGTATTTATATCTACACTAATATATAATTTAATAAAATTGTATATTTGCCATATTATGTTTAAATGTTTTTATGCAGTACATCCACTCCATATTTCTATTTCCATGGATATGGGAGCTTATCATACTTAGAGAGCATCAGAGTTATTGAAAGTAATGACTTAGGGCAATGATTTATTGATTTTTTTATATTGTAGTGCAGCAAAACTTCTTTTATATACATCTGTGCAATGTCACTTTAGTTTTTTAGGAAATGATTGCTAAAAGTGAAATTGTTGGCTCAGAGGATGCACATAAATTACTGAAAATTCTTCAAAGTGATTTCTCTATAGTGCACATACATCAATACTAAATGAAGCTAGCCCTTTCATTTGAGTCATCTGAGAAATAAAAAAATACCAATTCTACTTCCCCCTCCACCAGATGAGCACTCAGGAACTGTGTTTAGTTGCACTGCTCAATACCACATTGTCAATAGTTTATTTCCAATGCGCCTTTGATGAAATTACGGTGTGGAATTGATCATGGGTAGGATGAAATATAGAGATGCTGATAATGTTTACCATTATAGTGAAATCATTGTCTGCTCAAAAATATTTAACATTTTTATCTGAGAATAGTAGATAGAACATGGGCCAGAGCAATAGCACAGTGGTAGGGTGTTTATCTTACAAGCAGCAGACCTGGGACAGATCCAGGTTCATTTCTGGCATCTCACATGGTCCCCTGCATTTGCTAGGAGTGATTTCTAAGCACAGAGCCAGGAGTAACCTCTGATTATCCACCCTTCCCCCAAAAGAACATGGAAGTTAAGGAAGCAAATTCTAATGGTCTTCAAGTTTCTTTCACTATCTGCAAGAGAGTAGAGTTTTGATCTCTTAGCTGTGTGTGTGTGTGTGTGTGTGTGTGTGTGTGTGTGTGTGTGTGAACATTAATAACTCTGAAAGTTCTCCTTACCTCTGCTTTTTATTGGGATCAAATTTTTGACATATTGTATTTTGATGTTCATTTTTCTTTGAATATTTTCAAATTTCTCTTGTGGTTTCTTTTTTAATCCTTTAATTAAGACTTTGTTGTTTAATTTCAAGAGTTTCAGTTTTTCATTTGTTAATGATTTGTAATGCATCCCATTGTGGTCAGAGAAGGCATTGTCTGTGATTTCTATTTTTTTTTCAAACATCTATTTAGTCTGTGGCTAAATAGATGATCAATCTTGGAAAATGCTTCTAGTAGACTTGAGAAGAATGTGTGCCCCATTGTAAGATCTAGTTGGCCTATTGTGTAATTAGGCTTATGTTTGCTGAAACATAGTTTCTACAGTTGCTCTAGCCATTAATGGAGTCTAGTTATTATTGCAGAAAATTCTATTTTTCTCCTCAATCCTGTTCAATTTTCCATTTGAAAACCATGTTCTTAGGGGCATAAATATTTATTTTAACATCTTGGTATTTTGAACCTTTAATTAGCATTGTTACAGCAGAATGGACTAACATCAGAGTCCTTAAAAATCAGTTTTTCAGAGAAGTTTACTCAACCACCAGATGTAGCTCTTTTATTTTACAGCCCTGTAGGTTATGTCTGTGTGGGCTCAGCATCAATTTATATATGTTTCCTGTACCCACCCTTTGCTATTTCAGTAATCTGATTATTTATTTTCATGTAAGGAAGACTTACTTGGATCATCTTGATTATCTAGTCATCCTTTTTATTGCTTCTTCCTCTGTAGCAGAAGGCAATGTTTTGTTTAGACGCATGCATTTCTCTACTCAGTTTGGTGATAAACATAAAAAATATTAGAAAATATTTCGGTCTCATGGAGTTGAGTATTTGTATAATACATTTAAGTCAACTATTCTGCCACATAGAGTGATTTTCATTCAACACTGTCCCATCCATTTGGATTTGGAAATTTCTATTTTTCTTCTTCAATCTTGTTCAATTCTCTACTATCCATTACAGATTTTCCTTATGAATGGATTCATTCCAGTATTCCATCCAACCTGTTTTTCTAGTGTTTACTTACTTTGAACACCCCTCTCTAACTTTCTATATCTTGTGGATTGTCTGGTGGTAAGAGATAAGAGAATTTGTGAAGTTTAAGTCTGCAAATTCCTATCATTATCAGAAGAGAAAAAGTCATTTCTAGAACCTTTCCAGAATGACCAAAATTTCTTTTTAGGACTGGATTCATTAAGTCAATTTATTTTAATATCATTGCTTATGTTATGGCATGTCCCTTCCTGGACCAGTTATTGTCAGGAGAAGACCATTGTGATTGGGTGAGTAATATGATATAAGACTAATCAAAATGGGAGGTAGAAATGGAACATCTATGATTATCATCAAGTAACACTTCAAAGTTTTCAAAATATTGGCTCTTTCTGAAGCATTTGTCTCCTATATGAAAGGTGACGCATTTTTTTCTGTTCTATCCATAGCAATCTCAATAAATTTAGCACCTTAAATAATGTTTATTTATTAGCTTATAAATCTACAATTTGGATGTTGGGACACAGACTCAGTGGGTCCTGAAAGAGTCAACACAATCAACATTAGTCAACAATATTACACAATCAACACCAGAGTGTAGTTAGGCCAGTGTGTGACTTTGTCTAAAGATTCTGAGATAACCCAACCTTATTCTAGTTGTTGGCAGAACTCAGTTCTAAGCAGCTGAAGAGCTGAAGTCCCCTTAAGACTGTTAGCCAGGAACGGTTCTTAGCTTTCTTGCTTGTGTTCCATGACTCTAGCTTCCATTTATTCTTTTTCCAAGTCAGCCTGAGCAATGACAGGTCAAATTCTTCTCACTTCTAGAGTCTCTTTGATTTCTCTTCCATCTCATCCTTCTTTTCTTAGTTTCTCTACTTCTTTCTTCCTTAGTTTTCTTGTAGGGCTCCTGTGTTTATATTGGGCCTAATAGGATACTCTATAACCTGCCAATAAAAATGAATAAGTAGTCTCTTAAATTGCATCTAAAAACTCACTTCAAAGCAGTACCTAAAGTAGTGTTTGATTGAATGAGATGGGAAGTTTGGGTAACATTTTTAGAAATTGGCTTGCTGTAGGCAAGATGGGTAAAATATTTCTTTGGAGAGGAAGCAGATGCAGAAATTGTTTGGGCAACTTAACACTATTACAGGTTTAGACTATAAGGTCATTTTTTAAATTCAAACCTTAATTTAAAATATTTACATTAGGCTCTGAGTA
Organism: Suncus etruscus; assembly: GCF_024139225.1. Classification (NCBI taxonomy): domain Eukaryota; kingdom Metazoa; phylum Chordata; class Mammalia; order Eulipotyphla; family Soricidae; genus Suncus; species Suncus etruscus. The sequence continues at coordinate 11,179,160 of NC_064854.1, read as the reverse complement.
TAATAAAGGTTAAACATTTGTAACTTCATATCATAGATATGTCTGCATCTAGTTTTTGATAAATACAATTACAAAATATGTTTCTCTTCTTTTCATATTGAAGTTCATACTGAATTCTATCATGTGCTTGGTTCTCCCAGGGCCGATAGTATTTGGAAAAATATTCCTGATTTCAAGAAATATAGTGAGGGGATGGTGGTGGATTAAGTCAGGCAATAAAATAATTCATGATTATTATATCAGATAGAGATAAGTTATTTTATGGTCAGATCTTATAATGTAGCATCACTATATATCATAAATTAATATTGCTTGATTGGTTTGTGGGCCACACATGATTGTGCTCAGGAATTACTCCTGGATCTTAATTCAGGAATAATTCCTAATGGGTTTGGGGTACCCTATGGATACCAGAGCTAGAATCCAGGTCATCCATATATAAGGCAAGTATACCAAACTGTACTACTGTACAGTTGTATAGTATACCCAACTATACCCACTGTACTATTGCCTTGGTCCCAAGAAAATTAATATTTATTATAACAAAAGAAGCTAAGGGAAAGAGAAGGTGAAAATGTTAGGTTGAGTCTTAAAATTTTATTTTATTTTCATAAACTTTATTTATTTTTTAGTGATTGGTTGTTGGGCCATGCCCAGTGGTGTTCAGGGGTTTTCACTGGCTCTGAACTCAGAAATTACTCCTGGCAGACTCAGGGAACCATATGGGATGATGGGAATTGAATCAGGTCCCTCCTGGGTAGGCCATGCAAGGCAAATGCTCTACCATAGTGCTATCTCTCTGGCCCCAAGGTCTTATAAAATGTCCAGTTTCTTGAGAAGATGACTGTTTAGAAACAGGCCAGGCATAGAAGAAGTGAGACCTGTTTCCATCTATGGCAAAGTGTTCTAGGCAAAAACCACCCTCTGACCTCTATCTTTACTCAGGACACAGCTTCCTATTGTTAGCCATAGAGGTGGCAAGGCTTGGGGGCATCAGTGAAATTATGAGACATTGTAGTGAACAGTGTTTCTGGAATACTAGTGGAATTCTTTCAAAAATGTTTAAAGTAGTTTGGAGGGAAGTAGAAACAAATGTCCATTTACCATGCAAGGACATATGTATTCAAATACACTTTTCTTTCTCACAAAATCATGAAGAAAACTTGTGCATACATTTGCTCTCTTCACCAATAAATTCAGTTTTCCCATTGCCTATGTAGATTCTCAAGGTAATTGCCCCAGAAAAGAAGCATAGTAGCAAAGCTAAATAGCCAATCCATTGCTAATGGTTTTTGTTTGTTTGTTTGTTTGTTTCCCTTGGTTAAAAAGAGTGAGACACCCTCTACCACCCTGCTACAGAAATGGATAACTTTGGTGATGATTTCTACATTTTGTTTTATATCTATTTTATTGTGAGTGAGGTGAGGTAGAATATGAAGACAGGCCTTCCTAAGAGGGAAAAAGATTAGCTTAGAAGAATTTGTGATTTCAACATTTGATAATGATATTGGCACTGGAAAAATAATAATATTCATTACAATTTATAATCTTAAACCAACTTATACAAAGAATAGGTTTGCTTGCAATTCTTTGTGGAGCTGAGGGGAGGTCACATCTACTGCAGGCTCCAACATTCCTTTCCTAATTTTTCTTCCCACACATGACTGTGGGGGCTGTTCTAGTCATGGTTCTGAGAACAACCTAAAAGTTGGGACTCTCAGAGTTCCTAGAGACAGGGAATTTATTCATTTATAAATATTAGTTGACTTCTGTGTAGATAAAAATGAGTTCACAGATGGAGAAGAGATACTTCCCCTCCTTGTTTCACCAAAAGTGAAAGACAAGAATAGAATGGATCGAACGGTGTTGAATATTCATTTCCTCCTTCTAAAATGACATGTGAGGCCCACTACACTGCTGTGGTGCTTACTGCACTGTTTGCAGGAATATCCAGAAAAATGAAACGAGTGATAAATGTGTAGATCTTGTAGTTTTGGAAGCTGGCTGAGAAGTTCACAGAATTAATATCTAACTCAACTCTCAAAATATTCCTGTGGCTGGTATGAGTGTTTGGTATGTCAGTTAGAGGTTCATTCTGTCTATACTGGCCTGTTCATATTGTTCTGACTGCATGGTTTGTGGCAAGCCTACACTTTTCCTTGGGAAGTTAGAGGTTTTATAAGTGAAGCTGTTGCAGTCCAGTGTGATAGATTTCACTAAGATTCAAATATACTTCTCTGGAATCAAACCCTTCACAACTATGACCTTAATACATCGCTGGGGTATTAAGTGTGTCTTAAGTCTGTACATGTGGAATCTCATATTTAAAGTCCTCATGGTCTTGCCAGAGGTACCTTTATCATTAATTAGTACTTCCTTTTTTGTATCCTTTGTTCATAGTAAATAATAGCAAAAAAATAGAGGATTTTTAAAAAATTCTCAGCTTATCTTTCTTTTATGCATTTCAGATGCATTCCATTTCTTAACTTCCCTATAAAGTTATAATGCCAATTATTTGGGTTGTATAAAGGGAGTTGTAGAAGCTCGAGTTGATTAACAACGTGGTACAAGTTCTCACAATTTATAGACAAAAGAGCTAGAAATAGAGTAAAGATATATGTAGGGTCCTCACAATAGTTGACTAGCAGGAAACAGCTTAATCTGTCTTGGAAAGAGACTTTCCCATGGTTGAATCAAATCAACACATAGACAAATTGACTAGAACATTAAGTTGTGTTACTTTTCACAAATTCTTTGTTCTTTTTGTACTCCCCTGATTTATTGACATTTGGATTGCAAAAGAGACTTCCTTGGTTCAGAAGAGGCTGGAAATAAGTTCTACTCTGTAGATTTCAGGGAGAATTTCCAAGAGTCCTATTAAGATCCTATTCCTTCTCATGAGCTCTCAGCTTCTATGGGTTAGACATCAGACTTATTAAAATCTTATTTTATTTATTTATTTTTTATTTGGGGTCACACCCAGCCACCATGGACTAACTCCTTGCTCTGCTCTCAGCGATCACTCCCTGGCTGAGCTAAGTGGATCCTGTGGGGAACTGGGAATAGAACCAGAATGTTTTGTCTTGCCCACTGTTCTATATCTCCAGGCCCCTTAGTGACATTTTAGAGTAACAACATCTGGAATGAGAAAAAACAACCCAATCTCCAACTTGAGCCTGGAACCGAAGAGCACAGCATACTTTGTGCTTACCCATCTCTGAGGACCAAAGGCAGTTTTGTTTTAACCACCAATGTTTTGAGATTATTTGTAGGCAACAATACCAGAGCAAGGCAGATTAGTGTAATTGCACAGCAAATAGGCATTTTAAATAAAAACAAACAATAATTTTTATTTAGTTGAATATTTGCTAAGTGACTGGTACTTTTTGAAATCCTTTGTGTGCACATTATCCAGTTTATCATCTCAGGATGTAATTCTGTCCTGTAGAGTGGAGCTTTCCCAGGTTCCCTTGTTGCTTTCCCAGGTTCACATAGTAATGGGGCAGGAATTTGGTCATAGGAAATTCAGGCTCCAGCTAACACTTGTGTCTTACTATACCAATTGTTGAATTAGTTTGAATATCTAAATACATGTTCTGTGTGGGTTTCAAAAGCTAAATTCACAAAAACAGTTAAACTGAAGACAATATATATTTATTTGGGGAAAGGATTCACTCTTAGTCACATGCATTTTAGTAGATGGCTAGTCTAGTGAATATTCCTAGAGACAGGAAAATACTCAAGTGTAAAATAAAACTTCCATGTGTTGTGAGATTGTTCTAGGCATTGTATTTCTAAACCCCATGCAGCCAGGTTTGAAGAAGCAAAATGAGGTGAAGAAGTAATACCAAACCAGTCATAAAAGAATAATCATGGCGTCCCTGGCCTTTTACCTCATGCTCTCTCTACTTCATCCCCAAGCCAGAACTGTTCTTTCTTTATTCAAACCAATTCCCAATACCAGGAAGTGGAAGGTCTAGTAATCCAGGTGAGCTTTTACATATCAAAGGAAGAGGTTTAGGGAAGGAGGAAGTTGAGGGAACACTTTTCTTTGGGTTGGAAAGCTTAGTATCACTTTACACTTAAGTATGTTCTATGAAAAAAACATGAAGTTGTTTAAATTATTTCTCAAGGCCAATCTTTGAGAGCACTTGCATTGTAAAATTTTATTTAATTTCTCTCTTAGTAAATGAGAAAACATTGACACCATTGGTAAGAAAATATAATGTGGGAGTCTCAGTTTGCAGTTTCACACAAGAAATCAGACAGTCACGAGACAAAGTGCATTTATTTCAGTTAGGATTTCTCACTGAGAAACTTCTAGGATCTTACTGAGCTAACCAAGCTTTTCCTTCTCTGTTGCTTTCCCTGCCACTCTTACTAGCCAGAGATTAACAAAAATCATCTGAGGGTCATGGCTGACATAATTAAGGATACTTGTGCTAATTAACTCAGAAAAGGTAAAAGGAAAAAAATAAAGTTTGCAGGTGTAAAAAATAAAGTTTACAGACTTTGCAGGTGTATGACAATAATAAAATACCAACTGTGGAAACACTCCTGTTTATATTTTTTCTACCTCAAGGACCATTATAAAATAGTGTACTTTAGAAAGATAACCTATACATAAATCAATTTTTAGTATTGTAGGAATTCTGTCAGAATATTAGAACAATGTGAAACTCCCACATGGCCAATGGAGATGGACATGGGAAATTTTATGGAAAATTAAGGACCCATGAATAGTTAGTTTCTGTATTAGAAACTTTTTTCACTCACACACATATTATGTATGTGTTTCCATCCTTTATCAAGAAGTACCATGCATGATATAATCATTGTATACTGAATTTTATTGTCTATGTTATTATAGATCATGTTTAGTAGAAGTATGGAATATGTGGAGGCTTAGTGTATAGTGTCAAATCTTTAATAGCTCATTGAAATGTGATCTTTTTAAAAACATTTAAGAAAATTTAGATCTTCGAGTATAGCTCAGTAAAAATATACTTGCTTTGCATCTTTGATGCCCTGAGTTTGATCCCTATAGTCACAAAAATAAATTAAAAATAAAAAAGACTTTATTCAATGATTAAAGAAAAAGTTATCAATGATTAATATTTTGATAATGTACTCCTATTTTTTACTTAGTGGCATAATGTACAATGACAAGAACATGTTGCAAATCTTTTTAATCCCCACAATGGGTCTAGAGAATAATTCTTTCACAGAATTTTTACCCATTTAAGTAGAAAATTACTATATTTTCTTCATTTTTATGGACAATAATTTTCGTTGGTCAGCTTTGTTTTGGAAACCATAAAATTTATCACAAATTCAGATCACCACAGAAAAAAGAACTTGGTATTTTTAATGATTCCTACTGTTGGAAGGGAATTAATTAGCTAGATAAATGGTAGTTACATTGCAGGTTTTATGACTTTCAGTATTCTTCAGCGATGTATGTGCATGGTTCATGGACAGGAGTAGAAATTGCAGTTAAAATAACGCAAATTTCCATGACTATATAGTCTTCGTTGCTATCACCCTCCACTTTAAGCTATGTGTCAGTGATTAGTGATGTTTTTTGACAGAAGTGTGCTGATTAGATATAAATGTGTCCTCTCTGTCATGGGTAAGCATAATGACAGTCTAATCACCTGTCACCCATGACAGTGCTCATGGTTTGCCAAAGTGTTATTTTAAGAAATAACACAAGTAGGTCAAAATTGGTTGACTTCAAACATTCAGTCTATTTGCCATATACTACAAGTCCGTGATTTTGGATAATGAATGTCTTTATTTTGTATGCCTATAATAAGAATAAGTCTTCTTTAAGAAATTATGTGTACTCATGTCATTTACTTTATGGTGTAGCTATAGAACAGTATATCTGTAAAATAGTTGGTGGAATTATTTTAGGTTTTACTCATAATATTAGCAGTGCTCATATTTTGTCTAGAGCTTATTCTTGTCTATACAATTTCTTGTCTATCCTTCTTAAGAATTGAATGATCCCAAAATAGCACTAAATTCGCAGTTAAATTATAAACAGTGTTTATTTCTACCAACTTGCTAAATGATATACATGTTAGTGGAATTCATTTTCAACAGTTGGACCACTTAAGCTAATTAAGAATTGTATAGATTGAAATGGTTCAGAGAATGAACTTCAGAAAAATATCACCAAACCTGAATAAAGTTGTTTCCTTAGAAACTGAAGTAATCTGTAGCCTGCTAGATCTTCCTCTTAGGCTTCAAACATTGCTCCGGAGCTCTGCTTCCCATTTAAAAGTGATGCCACTTGTTAGAAGTGATTTGGCTAATAAAGCTGTAGGGAAATTGAAATTGTCAGTATGTTTAATGTATCTGTCTCCGTGAATTTAATAAACTTCGCTGGAAGACTGGATGATCATCACAAAACGATGCTTCTAATTTATTAACAAGAAATTTAGACTATTTCATTTTTACTTTCTTGACTTGTGACCCAGAATCAGAGTTAAAACTTGATGTAAAATAAATCAAATTGCTATCAAACATCTTTTACTAGAACCTCTCATGCTTAGGGAATGGGAGTAATTGGGGAGGGGCATAATGCTGATTGAGAGTTTAAGTGTTGCTTCTCTGTTTTCCATATCAAACCATTACGCACCAATACATTTTCATTGGCTCTTTTGAGACATTATGTTAAAGGAGACATCTTGTAGAAGTCATATTTTGGTTCATATTCATTTATTTGTTTGTTTGGTTTTTGGGCCACACCCGTTTGATGCTCAGGGATTACTCCTGGCTATGAGCTCAGAAATTGCCTCTGGCTTAGGGGGACCATAGCGCTTGCAAGTCAGACACTTTACCTCTAGCGCCACCTTCCTGGCCCCAATATTTCTCATTTGTTTTGTGTGTGTGTGTGTGTGTGTGTGTGTGTGTGTGTGTGTGGTTTTTGGGTCACACCCGGCAGTGCTCAGGGGTTACTCCTGGGTCCATGCTCAGAAATAGCTTCTGGCAGGCACGGGAGACCATATAGGACTCTGGGATTCAAACCGATGACCTTCTGCATGAAAGGCAAATGCCTTACCTCCATGCTATCTCTCCGACCCCTAGTTCATATTTAGATGCAAGATCCTTATAGGAAAGTTAGATGAATAAGGTGAACATTTGTAAAGTACTTCTGCATAAAGTAACCTTCTGCCTGAAAACTAAATAGAAAATGCAAAAATTTGGGTCTCCATGAGTAAAAGTACATATTTGCTCATTGTGTTTTCAAGACATATTCAAATTATTTTACATGGTGAGTCTGTTTAATTCTCACAACTATGCCAGTTGGTACTGTTCTTCTCATCAGCCCAGTTTAATAAATGAGCACCTGAGGTATATGGATTAGGAAGTTACCTGCCTAGATGCATAGTTACAAGTCAAAAATTTGGGATTCAAATCTAAAATATTGACACTAGAATAGGATCCTTTTTCCCTAAAATGTATTTACTTCCAATTCACGTATTTATAACAAAGATAGATTCAAAGGTTGATTCTTTAACTATTATTATATAAAAAATAAAATATTCATGCTGTTTCCATTACATGCTGTTCAAAGTCTTTCACAGTGAAAAATGTTGAGAAACAAAATTAAATTTTCTATGCTATTATGTGGGATAGAGTTGTCTATCTCTAATGGAGGCCTAATCTGGTATAGCTTCTGACATGTCCACAAGTTATTTTTAATTTTTACATCATATGTTGTTGTTATTGTTATAGTTGTTATTTGTGTACAGTTGGTAGCTAATCAGGTTCCTTGTGATGGAGTCAAAATACTATGAAATAGGAGATTTGAGAAGAACTACAACATGGCTTTGAGATATTCTGCCATGTTTGATCAAAGACATGTTTGTAGATCTCAAGTGTGCTGACCTGTCAGCTGGCCAGGAACATTTTCTGTCCTCCTTGTGCTTTTGGGACCAAGGATATTTTACTCAGCTGATAACTGGGAAAGAGTAGGTCCCAGGCATATGACCAGAGATACTTTATTCCATTTCAACAACGCCTATACAGGACAAGAGGAACTGAGATATGCTCAGTGGCTGAACATAACAGAAGCATAGACAGGGGGGTAATTGTGGTGCCAGGGTGAAGATAAACATAAACACTGAGGCTTAGAAATACCTCAGGAGCATTACAGTATTAATAGCTATTTTCTCCTTTAACCAGAGCTCTCTGTGAAGGAGGAGGAATGGCCCAGAGTCAAGGCTAATTAATGAACACTGATTATGGGAAAATGGCACCCCTCTTTCTGCTTTCTTTCCCCACCTCTGGTGTCTCTGAGACTTTTGCCTCAAGAAGAATCCCTAGAAACAATTGCTCTATGAGATTCCATCTACCAGGTAGTTTGCGAACAGTGTCATGAGAAGGGGGTCCAAGACCTAGTTTCCAACATCTATGAGAACTAGGCCCAAGCTTCTTTAACTTCCACCCTGGCTTTTTCTCTGTTGATGGCTTTTAGAAATCTATTTCTTTCTACTACCGCATTCCCTACCTCTAGATAAATCAGTGATACTTCACATATTTAATGTCCTAATGAGACAAATAAAAAAAAATGAACCCACAGGACTTTTCCAGGAAAATCATGAGAAGAATTAGATCTGCAGATGGTGTCACTACCCTCTGAGCAGCTAATATCAAAGTAGCTTTGAAACATAAGTAAAATTAAGAGCATATCAAAACAGGCTACTACACTTCAGGCAGGAGAGAAAAGTTGGACTCTGTTTTATTTTAATGTAAGCCAAAATTGTGTGAACATGAATGGACTACTTTTAGATTTTAGATGTACGTGCTACTAAACTGAATTTGTTATGACCCTTGCTGACAAAATGAACAGTGCTTTTGTGAATAAACCTTAAACGGAATATGCATTGGAGTGAATAAATTTTAGAAGAATTACAAATTCAAACTTCAGAAGACTTCACATTCAGGACCTGAAAACAGTGTTCTCCAATTTGTTCCATCCAACAGACACTTCTCCCGCAAGCATCATCTTTAGGACAGCTTTCTTTAATCTGCTTTCCCTTTTACTCCTGCTCTTTACAAATTAAGAGAATGTAAGGCTTTTTCCATTAATGCACTGAATTTGTACTTCCTTATTTGATTGACCTTCAGCTAGTTTTTAACTGCCCTTTTTTATTTTTTTATTTTTTCTTCCTAATTCTTACAGTGACAGCATTGTACTCTAAAGTCTAAAGGCTTATCTAGTGTTAAATTCCTATAATTATGGAAGCTTTGGGGCCATGAAAGACATTTTTCTTGCAGCCAGCTCAGCTGTACTCATCACAGAATTAGTCATAGTCCATTTTTCTGGCTCTTAGGAAAAGCTATTCTACCTGAGAAATCGGTATCTATTTGGTTTCTATTTTTAATCATCAATCATTATCATCATCATCATAACCATAATTCTGACAGACACATAAAATGGTCTCTTGGGCAGAGTTGTCATTCTGAAATAGCAACAAATTTCAAGGTATAAGGCCCCTACCTTCTTTTCTTCAGCAAGAATGCCCATCCATAGTTGTTAACTCATAGACTTCAGTCTCTCCTACAAACACATCTTATAATTTCATTTCCCTAGTTTAGCCAAGGTAATACAGTTAATTTAATACAACCAGAGACTCAGGACCCCCTACTTGGGTTTAAGCTATCCTCCCAGCCCCTACCAAAGTTCCAACTTGACTATAAAAGGGTAGAAAAGGGATTAAAGATAATCTAACTCTGAGAAAGTGATTGAAATTTCCGAGAAAAAACCACACTGGAGTCCCATGCCCACTGAGGGCAGTCTACTTTCTTTCTGCCTTCACCCAGTGTCTGAGATGCTCTCCAAGATAGGAAACTGGGATGAGGGTGGTATTCAACAGGGCCAGTCAGGAAAGACATTAAAAAATGTTGCCTTTCATGGAAAGATATTTCCTCTGAAATTTTCCCAAAGTTTAGCAATGTTAACATTCTGCTCTTTCCTAAGTGAACACATTATTATTAGGCTGTGTCCTTTATCATCTCCATTCCCATCATTGCCCACTTACCATTATTGGTATCTGGGTTCTTAACAAGGAGGAATGCCATTTTGTAAAAGCCACATGGCAGGCTTCTTCTCAGACTCTGAGCAGGGAGAGACACTATTTTGTAAGGACCATATGGTATTAGCCACAGGCTAGGTTTCCACAAGTCTACACCATTAATATTCCCCAAAGCTACCTGGTCATACCAAGTAGCCTATCAGGGAAAGACACAAGGGAGCAATAGGAAGATACCCTTAGACAATAGCCAATCATTTCAATGATCATCAGAAAATTAAGACCTTTCTATATTTCTTCCCTATGTAATCCTCTTTATGACCATGGGCAGGTGAAGAGGCATGCAGCATGCATGTCTCCATTATCAAGGGAGGCACACTCCAGATGTGTTTTTTTGGCTTCCCTGGCGCAGTGCCTAATTTTCCTCCCAAGAAATATTTCAGCCAGAAGGCCCGTTGGAGAAGTCAATCTTGGCTCCTACGTGGATTACTGGCTATATTTCTGACATGGCTGTAACATTATATTTCTCTTTTTTCTTTTATTTGATTTTTGTCTCCTTTTCTACTACAGAAATTCGGCCTTAGCTATCCTGCAGTCACAAAGAAATGTCAGTACCAAAGAAAGCCCACCAAAAGCTCCCTGCTGGCTAGTTTATTTGTAACTCTTAGATCCAGTATAGCCTGGCGCCAGCAACTTATTTTTCTGGGTCTAGCTCCATGGTGGTAAACAATAATTTCCGTCCCCCCAAAAACCCATTTTCTGGTCACTGCAAAAACATTTCTTCCAGAACCTGTTTCTTGAAAAACCTGTTTTTTGCTAACCCCAAAACATCTCCAGCTCATGTTTCACCTTACCTCTAGCAGGGCTCTTTCTCACCTACATCGGGTAGATTCTAGGGTCCAGTACCATTGTGTTGTCCCTCCTAACGATCCTCTGCCCTTTGTTTCCCTGAAATTACCTTGCATACCAGAGGTGTGCTTAAAATGTCATCGGCTAAAAAGTAAAAAGTTGTCTCTCGTCTCATAGACGTGGGTCCCCATACAATGCATTTTGTGTGGTCTCAATTATTTCATATTTCATATTTGTCCACCTCGTGTATCCACTTTCTTCCATGAAAGTTTTCTGACCCTACTAAGGTTTTGCTTAGGGACGCAAGATGTCTTCAGCAGGCAGGGTTTATTTCCTTTGGGAGAAGTCCCTAGCTGACCAGTGTCGGGCTGTTTTGGCAAATAGATTAAAGTATTAAGCTTTATTCCAGTTGTGTGGTCTCATTATTTAACACTGAATTCTAGCACCATCTCAAAGCCGTTTCCATCCTTCAGCTATTTTTCTTCCAAATCTTCCACAAGACCCAGAAGTGTATATTTTTTGCCACCACAGTTGAGTTACCATGCTCAGTGGTAGGTGGCTAGTTGCCATGCAGAATGGAGAACTCAAATAGGAAAGGATAAAGATCAATTTATTAAGACTCAGTACTGACAGCTCACAAGTCAGAGATACTTGGAGCTTCAAGCATGGGGTAGACACACAATTTATGTATTTTTCAACCCATGCATTCAAAGCACATATCCGTATTCTTAACCCTTTTCCAAGTGAAGTAGATGTAATATTATGCCATGCATCTTGTTTAAGAGCTCTGGTTGCTTGTTATTGTTTGGTACCTGCCCTCCCAGAGACTAAAGGGTGGGGGGGATTTTATAATTTTATTCTAGGAACTGGGTGAGCCTGGTCTCTTGTTTAGTTTTCCTAGATTCAGGCCCAGACCGTGTAATGGTACTGCTTGGGTTCACACTAAGCACCAAAGCGTGAAACCATTGTTAAAAAAAATCAGAGCCATTCCTAATGTGATAGTTTATAATCACCATGGCAACACCCTGAAAGTGACCAATTATGGTTGAATCTGGATGTACTCTGAATCCAAGAAAGCAGCATCCACAAAACCTCCTTTAATGAAATCCCAGGCAGGAACATTCTGTCTTAGAAATGTAACCCAAAGAGCTTTTACCTTTATAATTTTGAAATCTGGGGCTGGGTAGATATTATATGGGTAGGATATTTGCCTAGCATATGGCCAGAGTGAGTTTGAACTCCAGTACCCCATAAGATTGATTCCCCATGAACCTTGCCAGGAGTGATCCCAGAGTATAGAGCTAGGAATAAGTCCTGAGCATATCTTGGGTATGTCCCCAGCCCAAAACATATAATCTTGAAATCTGGGTAGAAATATCACTGCACCTTTATATGCAAGCAACTTGATCCTTTAGTGTGTGTTTATCTTTCCATATATAATCTTACTTAGAAACTGAGCTATTCTCTTTTAATTATGTCTATACTTTGATTATTGAATATAGACTTTTACTTTATCTGTTTTTCCTATACTTTATTTTCTGACTTGTTCTTGAATTTTTCCCTACAGTGAAGTCAAGAACCTCCCTGGGCTAACAATTTTAACCCTGAATGGGATTTTCTGCCAACATTTTCTTTTCTTCTTCTTGTTGTTGAGTCAGCCTAGCTTTTCTCAATGCTTGCTCAGTCCTCTGTACTGAACACTCCTGACAGGACATATGTAGTTCTAGGGATCAAACCTGGGTCAGCCACTTGCCAGGCTCTCCAAATTCTCTAGCATCAACATGTTCTATTATTTTTGGGGACTTGGGAAACAAGGAAACAATAAAAATAATCTTTTGTCTTTCATTCTTTTGCTCATAGCTTGGTTAAATGAGAGGCAAGGGACATAGACATCTTTTGGCTCTACTTATCTCCACCACCAGCACAAAAGGAAATTCCTGGCTTGGGTCAAGACTGATGGGAAATGATCCCTGGAATGTGGAATTTTTCTTCGCAGAAAAGTCAGTTCTAACTTTAGTACAGACATTCTGGGTCTGTTGCATCTCCTTATAGCAAGTAATTTCAGGAGGTGAAATAGGGAAGAAAGATAGTTTTCAATGAAAAAAAATTTACTTAGCTATGAGGGGATAAAAAGAGTAGAATAAATATTCAAGAAAGAATATAATATACTATAGAGTGGGAAAAGGAGAGATATGATATCTACTCAGAAGAGAACAGGGGTGAGAGAGAGCAAGGAAAGAAGCAAACAAAAATAAAGAGAGAAACTTGACTGGGTCAGAGACTTGAGAGAGCAAACTCTAAGTAGAATTTGGGAGGCTTTTGGAGAACATATAATTCTTCCAAATGTTTTTTGTCTAGAGTTTTCTGCATGCAGAAACACTAATTCAGGGGCATGCTCTCAGGAAATCCTTACAACAGATGGCATTTTCTTAATCTTATCAGGATCTTTAAAATTTTCTGTGATTTGTCCTCTGCTGGGTGAGGCTTTAGATTTCTGCATAAGAGTAGTAACTCAATTTCTTCATCTCCAAGGAACTTGGGGTTTGAATCTCAAAGGGATGTGGGATTTATGCCTAGAGATACTCTAGGGGTAGGTGGTCTCCTCTTAAATTTTATTATGTTTCCAATATACTTATTACTAGGTCCCTTCCTCCCCAATTTTTCTGTCTTCAGGGACTCTAGAAGCTTCCCCATGTCCCAACAGTTGTTTTGTTTCTTCCTATGCAGTTTGTCTTTTCCCTCCCTCCTTGAATAACCACATACAATATGGTTTCTATGGAGACCTGCATTCCCCCCCCACATAGTTCTGTGTGATTTATAATTGGAGACAGGCATGAGAACTTGACTTAGACTCTTGAGAAATAAAATCTTAGTTTATCCTGCCCTTCATTTACTAGACATGCCTGAACCCCATGGATAGCATTGAAACTTGAATCAAGCATACTAGTGGTGTCTCTTGTGGAATGGTAGACACCTTGTCCCAAATTGTTGTTCTAAATTGTAGGATTGTCCAAAATGTAGATTTCTGATTAGCTTTATGAAAGAAATCAGAGATCAGACAGCATCCCACAATCACACAGTAAGTGCTGCCAGGACTATTATCCAATAGAAGGGCTGTCTATATAGACAGAAAGAGGATAAGGACATTAGCAAAAGCAAATATTTCAGGTAAAGTCACCTCCCCTCAATGGAGAGCTAAAAGTCTTAAGCATAATACTTCCCAGGAGATTCTCAAGTAATTCTAACTTGTTGACATGAACTGAGGAGGTTAAAACTGCAATGAAATATAGTCTTATATCTGTGTTGGGACTTATCCTTGAAGGACTCTTTCCTTTTTTTAAATTTCCCTTTTTATTATTATTATTATGTAGTAAGACACTTTCTCAGTTGGGTAGAAAAGATAATAGTGGGACAAGTGGGGCCAGAGCTGTGTCGCTAGCCATAAGGCATCTGCCTTGCATGCACTAGACTAGGACGAACTGTGATTCGATCCCATGGCATCCCATATGGACCCCCAAGCCAGGAGCGATTTCTGAGTGCATAGCTCAGTAATCCCTGAGCGTCACCAGATGTGGCCCAAAATCAAAAAAAAAAAAAAAAAGAGTGGGACAAGTATTTGAGCCCCTGTAAAACATATCAACATGTATGAGATCAGGCTTTTTCTTGGAAGCTTTAGTTGTAAATATATATTCCCGTTAGTTATTTAAGTTAGTTTAAATTGTTTCTACAACTTAACCTGGAAGAATTGAGACCAATTTTACTCTTCAGAGTTGAAAATGGGGGCCGGTGAGGTGACGCTAGAGGTAAGGTGTCTGCCTTACAAGCACTAGCCAAGGAACAGACCGCAGTTCGATCCCTGGAGTCCCATATGGTCCCCCCAAGCCAGGGGCAATTTCTGAGTGCATAGCCAGGAGTAACCCCTGAGCATCAAATGGGTGTGGCCCAAAAACAAACAAACAAACAAACAAACAAACAAACAAAAAAGAAAATGACTCTTTGTCCTGGCTTCCTAGATCCCCTTTTCTTAGCTCCCTAGTCCCTAAGTTCTTTTTTGAGAATATCTTACATCACCATTTATTACATTTTGTATATTTAGTTAGTTGCAATTAATACAGGTTATTATTATTGTTTATGTTATTTTTAAAAAATATCTTTATTTAAACACCTTGATTACAAATATGATTGTAGTTGGGTTTCAGTCATATAAATAACATCCACTTTTACCAGTGCAACATTCTCAATCACCAATGTCCCAAATCTGCCTCCTCCCCACCCCTCCCAGACCACCTGTTTCTTGCTTCCCAGAGCCCTAGTTAATATCCAAGTCAGGACATGTTCCCCTTCTGTAGGGAATCAGGAAATTTTCCCACTTATTTTAAATCTTTTCCAAGTTTAGATGAAAGAGTTCAAAAAAAAATTTTGAGGGGTATGTTACCAAGCAGTGTTCAGGGAGTTTGGGGCTACTTCCTAGCAATTAGTCAACTCAATGGGTGGTTTAGTGCTAATGCCAAGGACCTTGTGGGCACTTCCCGGTCCTTACAGTGTTGCAGATGACCAGGATGACTTCAGCAGTGGTCAAGGACCTCCAAAGCCATGTTATGCTCAAGTGGCCATAGGCTATATTGGATTGAATCAATACTCTGTACTTCACTAGAGAAGTGATATACATATATGTTTCTGCTCACATTTCATTTGTTCCCTATCAATGTATGTTATAAAACTCTTTATTTACTTCTTTGTTTATTTTAAGGAATAGGGCAGAAGACTGGGGTTGATGGTCAAGTTTAAAGTCTGCAGAGTTGGCTTCTAGGCTGGACAATCAGGACGAATCTGAGTAGGGTGAGTGCAAAGGCAGTTCCTGTGACAACTGTCTCTTTGTGATATGAGGCTTTTTCTCTTCCTTAAGGCTTGATGTTATTATGCCCAAGAACTTTTATTACATTCTAAGAACTCATCACTGTGGGGGCCCTTCCTGCCTGGTTCACTTGGACAGGAGGTAAAGCCAGAGGTAAAGCACAGGGTTTTTATCATAGGATCCAAGGATTTTGTAGAAATGCATATTCTCTTTTTTTTATGTAACACTGTTCACTTCATTGGTTTCACAAGGTACATCAATAAAACTTAAAAATTACAGAATTTAAAATTATGAACTGTAACCAAATGTTCAAAATGTTGTAAGAAAACTGAGGGGGGAGAAAGTATTACATCCTATATTTTCAAGAAAGATCTAGCTGCATGGCATTTTTTAAAAGCATATTTTTGTCATTACAGAGCTCAGAATGTAACAGTTAACCACTTTCATCATATATCTGATGGTATAAAAATCAAAATCACCTTAAAAAGATCTTTTATTGCTTGCTTCATGAGGATCATGTTATATTGCTTTCAATGTTCCTTCTAAGTAAAAATGAGACCCAAATACTTTTAACTAAAAATAATATATCATGTTGCTTGTTATAGGATCAACAAATACTATTAGTATGCTTTAATATTTCCAGTTAATACTATGTGTACCAGTAACTGCAGTGGTGTAACCTTTGGTATTTCACATAACTAGTCATTTTTTAAGGGTGGGAATAAGAACAAAAGAATAGGAGACAAGAGCATCAGGTTTATTCTTCTGTGGAAAAAAAACCCACAAAAATCAAAACTATTTTCTTCTTCGTATCAAAATTGTACTACAAACTTGAAGATGTTTAATCCCATGACTCATCATCTGCTGGATTGGGAGTTTGTGAAGAAGAAAATCCTCCTGCGTTCAACATGATCTTACTCTGGTAATTCTTTCTAGTATCAACTGATGCAAAAATGTTTCCTCTTGTACTACCACTCAAGCCCGGAACATACGTACTAAAGGCAATTTCTTCCAACCAAGCAGGTACATCCTGTTGAGCATCTGACAGTACTTTCACTAGAGGCTGTGCTAAATGGTTATCTGATTCAGGATCAAAAAAGGAAATAGCTCTGCCAGTATTTCCACAACGACCCGTACACCTGATTCGATAAACATATTCATCAATGGCAGAAGGAAGATCAAAATTGATAACATGCTGAACATTTTCAATATCTAGCCGCCTGGCAGCTACTGAAGTAGCAACAAGAACTGGGCACTTTCCACAGCGAAAATCCCCAAGAGCTTGTTGTCTCTCTCTCTGCTCCCGGTCACCATGAATACTGGTAGTTGATATTTTTTTCTTGACAGAGGAAAGTAGCAATACAATCTGCCTTTTTCTTTGTTTCAACAAAGACCATAGTTCTTCCATCACCTATGTTTTGTAGAATTTCAACAAGTTTCTCTCTTTTCGAATACTGGCCAACTTGGAGAATGCTCTGCTGGATGTTCCCTGCATGCTCCACCCACTTGTCCAACAGCAACAAATAAGTAATCGGTCTTTAGAAACTCACCAGCCAACCTTTGACTTTCTTCTGGAAAAGTTGCACTAAACATGAGGGTTTGACGTTGTTCCCTTGAAGGCATTCCTGGGCAAGTTAATCAGCTTCTTCATTTCTGGTCCAAAACCCATATCCAACATACGATCAGCTTCATCCAAAACTAAATATCTGACTTGTTTGAGACCAATCTTTTCTTTACCTATCATATCCATCAATCTCCCAGGAGTAGCACATAATATATTACAGCCTTGTAATACTTGTCGAATTGAATACCCCAACTGGGTTCCCCCATATATGACAACAGCTCTTACACAAGTCCCCCCCAAAAAATTTCTGGCTTCCAAATAGATCTGATTGACCAATTCTCGAGTAGGGGCTACAATAATGCATTCTGGTTCCCGTAGTTCTTTAAAACGACTAGCAGTTACTCCATCACACATCAAATGAGCCAAAATTGGCAAGAGAAAAGCTGCAGTTTTGCCAGATCCTGTTTGAGCACAGGCCATTAAATCTCGCCCAGCTAGTACAATAGGAATACTGTACTTCTGCACAGGAGTCAGCTTAGTATAACCAGCTTTAGCAATGTTTTTATTCAGTGTCTGACAAAGATTAGCTTCTTCAAAAGTCAGAATTGCAGAGGGTGCATCATGTCCTGGTACTTCAACAAGAATATTATCATACTTATCAAAGTTTATTCCTGTCTGATAATGTGCAAAAATGGAGTCCTCATCCTCAGGTGGAGGAGGTGGTAAGTAGGTTACTTTTGGTTCTTGAGAGTCACCACTTTCTCCCCCTTCAGCTTCTGATTTCCAAGAATTCTTTCCAGAGCCTGTTATTATTTCTTCATCGAAACATTTGTAACCACCATGGCCACTTCCACTCCCACTCCTGCTTGGATAGGTGTCATCATTACCTAATTCACTTAATGCTGGTCTTCTAGAACCAAAAAGGCCACCAGTGCGCTGTACTCTCTCATCCTGTTCCAACTCACTACTTGGATGCAGAAACTTGGAGTTGTGAGTTCCAGAAATTGAGGGTTTCCAGTGACTGATATTTTCTCCAAACTAAAAACCACTGTTCAAGGTATATACTCTGAGTTGGCTTCTCCATTTTCAGCAGGGGTTAGCTAACTTTTAAAATCTTTTCCCAATTTTATCTCTCCCCTTTCCATGCTTTCATTTTTATTGTATCTCCTTAGCTCTCAAAAATATCCTAGAGACTTAAAAAATATTTTGCTAAATAATTAAATTATTCTATCTAAATCTCTAAATCCTAATCATAGACTTGAGAATTTCTCTATATTGGGCTAATTTTACCCTTTATGGTTGCCTTTACTGGGTTTTATCTCTGGCTTAAATATTTCAGGTTTTCTTTCATCTTTATTTAAATTTATAATTTTCCATCTGTTCTATACTGTGTAAGCACTGATTATTTTTTTAATTTTTCATCTTATCTTTCTCTTTAAATGAATTTTATTTTAGCTTGGCAAAAAAGGACTCTAGAAATATGTGAACCAAAGAACTCATATAATAATAATAATAATAAAATAACAGAAATTGTTGTACTCTCTACTGCTTAGGTACATCCCATTTTTTTAATCTCCCTTTGGGCCATCTCTTACCCAATGAGATAAATTCTGAATAATCAGGGACAATGGATCATAGTCATGTGAGATTCTTTTGTTCTCCTTTGAACCATGTAGTTGGCAACCTTGATATTTTAAAGCCTGTGATGAATGCACATCCATTCCCTATAGATATCATTTTCTTTTCACCTGGCTGCATTGACTCAGAAGGGTAATGGAGCCCCCACCATCTTCCTTCAGAGAAATAAGCAAGAATCTGAGCCCTGAGGAGTTCACTCAGACCATGTGTCTAATGTCCTATGACATCTGAGAATGTGGGTGAAATGTGCTTAGGAAAAAAGACTGGTAAGACCATGATGGTATCTGCCTATTCCAATTAGAATCAATTAGTTTCCAATATAAAGAGTGGCTAAAGAAAGTGTTCAGAGTTGGCATGCAAGCACTCTGTTAGTCTTTTTTGGACAAAGGAATGAAAATGGACCAGAGTAAAAAGACAGGGATGCTTTACTGGTTACTAGTTATAAAGAATTGTGATACTAGGGCTGGGGGTATAGTTCAGGAGTCAGCACCACATATCTTCCTTTGGAAGGACTAGAATTTTATCGCTGCTAATGTATGTCCTCCTGAGCCCCACTGGCTTTACTCTGGTGAGCCTAGTCCCACTGGTCTAATTAGTGCTGCATAGTTAAGTTCTAGCATTCAATAGTCTGGTCCACTTGACCAGAACTCTAGTATGAAATATGGTTGCCAGGGGCCACAATTGGCTTGGGAGGTCCAAAAAAGAAGGAGGACAAATACCTATTACCTCGGCCCTACTACCTACAAGAGGTATAGATTGAGCCATAGATTGAGAAGGCACATTTGCTGATTGTGTGACTTGGGTTCTGGACTGCTGGCTAGAAATTCTGAAAGAGGAGAGTTGAGGCAAGTGACTTAACTTCTCTGAGCCTGGATTTATTTATGGAGGACTTGAGGATAGTTGTTCTAAGGATAAAGTGATGAATGGTATTAGTGCTCAACCTGATGCCAAAAGGCACTTCATAACAAGATGAATATGTTGTTCTTATTATGTTGATTACAT
The DNA here is from genome assembly GCF_024139225.1 of Suncus etruscus. Lineage (NCBI taxonomy): Eukaryota > Metazoa > Chordata > Mammalia > Eulipotyphla > Soricidae > Suncus > Suncus etruscus. Next base: position 11,159,203 of record NC_064854.1, on the reverse strand, counting down.
GTGATTATTATCTATTATAGTATATCATTATTGATATCAATGTGATGATAAAATTTATATTTCTGTAGCTATATTTTCTTACAAATTTAGGAGGTATGACTGAAGCCTTTGAATAACCCTTATTTAGAGCCAGCATGTAAATTTATCTTAATATCATTTTCATATTAAATAGAGAAAGTTGTTGATTTCTCTGAAAAATAAGCTCTTTAGTAATCTATGAAATATTACTTATTTTTAAATTCGAATACATTATGAAGAACTACAGCATATTATCAAGAAGTGCTTGTGCGGTCCCTCCCACTGTGCACACACAGACATGCTCACAGGCTCACATATGCTTACATATGCACTAGGCATACATGTAAAGACCAACACCACAGATACATACACATGTCTGCATTTACACATATGTATACAAAAGCACTTGGGAAGCAGGTAAAGATTTATAGAAAGTCTCTATAAAGACAATGTTTTGGGACAAGAGAGGTAGTACAGTGGTTAAGTAACTGGACTTATGATGCCAACTCTGCTTGGGTCTTCCTGGGACCAAGTATGGTTCCCTTAGTACTCTCAGAGTGACTCCTAAGCATAGAGTTAGAAGTAGCTCCTGAGCACTATTGGGAGTGGCCCACCCCGTCCCCCAAAACGTTTTCAGTTGAAATTAAAGGAGAGGTCAGAATTTACTGTCTAACATGCTCTATCACAATTTTGTTTGGACACAGTTCAAATAAAAGGAACAACGTGTGGGAAATTAGGAGATGGGGCCAGATAGATAGAGGATGAAAGACTGACTTAGCTGATCTGTCCTGAGGGCCTGGATAGGACTTGTGGAAGACCTGTGGGTCAGGCTCTGCTGAGCCTCAAGGGCATGGCAGAGGGGAAGGAATCTACTTTTAAATCAGTGAGAAGCCACTGAAGAGCAGGAAGTGAGAAGGGCAGCTGCTCTGGATTGAAAAAAGAAAAGAAAACAAAAGATTTAGCAGTTGCTGGGGGCTTATGTTGTCTGGTGGAACTAAGAAGAATTGATCTTTTCTGGGGAACGTGCTCAAGATGCAAGAGGTTGAGCTTTTGCAAAACAAGGTCACTGACCACTGTACTATCGTTCACTGCAGGAATGGCTCCAAGTCATGGAGGTCACCAGAGTCAAGGTCATAGCTGAATAAGGTCACACTGTGATTTCCTCCATGGTTTACTCAGCACAAGTCTTCTCTTACAGGTGGGGGCTACACCCCTACACCGCTTTATTTCAGTGAATTGGGGAAAAAGAATTTTCAAACTCCAGGTTTGGGGCAGCCTTTCCCTGAAAATTTGGATTGCGTTTAATCAACAGTTTATTAACATTTCAATTTGGTACAGAAGCATTATGTTCATTAGATCAGCTAGCAGAGAGAGATGGGGGTGGCTACATTAAAATTATATGGGCTTTTGATTAAGATACCCTAGGATTTCTCCAGTAAATTGGTCAGAAAGTAAAACTTAGGTGCCTTACATTTCCCAGCAGCAAGAAAAATCCATTTCCCCCCAACCCAGTGCTATTTAAATACATCTTTATTGTCTTGATTACTCGGAGAGTTTTATTCTTAAAACTTGACTGTATTTAATGGTTTGAGTGTGGGAATAACTGGTCTCCTTAATGAAGAGGGATTTTCCTTTGCATGCATTTATCCTACCTGGGCAGGAAGAGTCTCCGGATTGGTCACCTAACCCTACTGTTGTCACCATGGAGGTGGTCCTACTCTTCCCAATAAAGACCACAGGTCAGAGAGATTTTCATGACTTGTTCCACAACTTGTCCGTGTGCCAGCTCATACTGCTTGCAGCTATTTTGGGTAGAAATTCCTGAACTTGTTTCATCTCCCTAATTTGATGTGGATTATTTCCTATGATGTGGATTATTTCCAGACCCATGCTCCCCAATCCCATTGGGATTGGGTGTGAGGATATCTATTCCTTCGAGTATTTCTTGAGAGTCTTAAGAAAAGTTAGCCCTAGTAAGGCTAATAAGATCTACAGTTCTTCAGTTCTTGAATTGTATTATTAACTAGCTGTCCCCCCCCCCCCTTTTTTTTCTTTGGTTGTTTCGGGCCATATCTGGTTGTGTTCAGGATTTACTCCTAGCTCTCTGCTCAGGAAGTACTTTTGGTGGACTCAGGAAATCATATGGGGAATTCCAGGGGTTCATGAGTCAGTCAGCCATGTACAAAGCAAATATCCAACCCACTATCATATTGGTCCAGATCCTTTTTTAGTTCATTTCAAAATTGAGAAATAGTTGGACCAACAGAAACAGCATGGAGAACATCTGGCTGGCAACACAGCCAAGACGGGGTTAAATTCTTGGCAACTCATTTAATTCTCTGAGTCTTTTAGAAAAGAACTTTGAGCTCAAAGACAAAGAGTAAACCTGAGGACTGCTAGGTGTGGCCTTAAAGTAGTAGTAGTAATAATAATAATAATAAAATTAAAAAATAGTACTTATACATTATAAATTATTCTGAGATTCCAAAAGGTTATTGTCTAATCAAGAGCATTCCTCCCTTTAAACTTCTAGTTTACCTAAACCCCATAATCATAATAAGTGATAGAATTTATTGAGAAGAACTAACGTATGGGACATTTAGACCAAAAACGTGGTATAGTATGGCTGCATACAAACTAAGTTCATACTAATATTGGTGTATTTGTTATTTTAACTCAATTTGACATTTTTTGGGGGGTGGGGGAGTTCTAAGCAATGAGCAGGAGGCCCTGAAGAGGATTCCTAAAGATTTGGGTGCAACTGGGCCAACAATGAAATACAAGGGACCAAGAACTTTATGCTTCTTGGGCATGATCATCTATTCCATGAGTTCTTTGAGTTCCTTGAATGTCTTCAATGTTTCCTCTCCAAAGTCCTTATCAGAGAGGTTATATAGTGAAGTAATACTGGTTGGGTTTTCAGAGTTACCATCTTTTTTCACTAAGCATGGCGACCTTTCTTTTGTGACCTTTGCTGTATAAGGTGTTTATTATGTGCTGTGGTGGGGTTTATTGACTGGAAGAAATGCACAGCCATAGAGTAAAGTAGAGCAAAGAGGACCTTGTTGCAGTCTGTCTGTCTGCCTCAGTTTCTTGGACTGTATGGTTTGGCCAAACCCAAAGAAGGTAACTGGAAGACCCATCCCTTTGTCCTGGTCCTTCTCTTTCCTTTGAGTTAGGTTATGAAAATGGGGCCTCTGAGTTACAAAGAGGACTCAACTACTTTCTGTCTGACTACCTCAGTTTCTTAAGATTGTGTATCTGAGCAATTTCTTAAAAATAACCCAAACCCAGTATCTCTTGTGTCATTAGAAGTCACAAGTCCTGTTGATTTGAGTGAATTCATACCTCTAAAGGAAGTATCAGAAATTTATTCCATGTCTTTCCCCCAGGCTCATGGTAGAAGAAAAAAATAATTCGGAATGGACCACATTTTATTGTTCTTTTTCTCGTGATAATAAAAGCATTGCATTTGTGGAAAAAAAGAAAATAATAGTGTAAGACATTTGAAAAAGAAATTTTTCTTTTATTCGAATATTTTATATAGTCATAAGAATTCATATGTTATTGAAAGTCAATAAATACATGAATAGTAAGATAGCTATATAAGGAAACAGGTAACAAAGTGGTAGAGTTTTATAACATAGACACCCATTCATTAAATTCTGCTTTAATTTGGTGGCCACACCCAGTAGTTCTTTGTAGTGGATAGTCTCAGTAAAATGCTCAGAGGTTGCTTCCTGTGGTGTTTGAGGATGGAATTAGGAATTACCACCTGCAAAGACTGCTGTGTATTCCTCAGCCTGTGGACACACTTAGAAAGGGGAGATTGCTCTGCGAGATATATCTTTTGTGGTAACAGATAAGAAAGACCATTATACTTTGTTTTATTCAGTGAATTTAAAAAATGTTTAGCACTAAGTTTCCAAGTATTCATATAAAAGAAAATTCTTGAAGTAGTTTATATTTTATTTCTTCTTTTTCTTTGTATGTTTTGGGGTCATACTTAATGGTGCTTGGGAGCAAGTCTAGGTTCTGTGCTTATAGAACCCCGTGATTTGGAGGAGCAAACTCGGGATTCCTGCATGCAAAGCCTGTGCTCAGTTTGTTGAACTGTGGGTCCAATTCTGTTTTTCCTTACTTGAGTCCCTGGATAATCTGTGTTTATTTCAGGTCTTCTGTTTAAATGCAAATCAAGGTAGTTCTTCCTCAGGAGTTGAAGACTCAGTTTGTGCCTGAGGCATGTTCAGAGGGTTCAAAACCTTCAAGAATTTATTGAAATTAACATACCTGACTGTCTTCCTTTGTCCGTTGTCAATCTAGGCAGGGCCTCATCCACATAAACAGTCTTAAACAATTGTTCACTGAAGAAAAACTCATAATAATGAGATACTCTGAAACCATCTACATTATTATTTTTTAAACCCCACTAAAACCAAGACATTTTTTGAAAACCAATAGCAGCAAACTTTGTTTTAGAGGAAACATAATTTGTAATATGGATATGGTTTTGAAATGTCATGGTATAATGTTGTTTTAATTAAAATATCAAGTCTAATGTCCTAGAGTTGGGCTAAGGCTTTCTTGGCATGGCAAGGCAAGGCAAGGCAAGGCACTTTTAGCCTCTTTGGTCAACGGGTCTGAAGATTTCTGGGTAATTATTTCTGAGCGATTATTTCACAAGCAGTCAGTTAGAGTTTCTTTGGAGTCAGCTTGCTCTATTCCAGCTAGCTGGGGCACCAGTCTGAAACCGGAAGCCCCAGGCAATCTAGGGAGGTGTCTTTAATTCTATGGCCCTATTCACAGACGATGTGTAGATTGTGTGGCATGTCTGTCCAGCTCTTCTTTCTCTCAGAGTTCTCTGTCTTCCTTTCAGCTGCTCTCCATGCTTCCTAGCTTCTCCTCCCTTGCCCAGGCAACACCTTTTATTCTTTATTCAAAACTGAAGACCCCTGCCAGGTGTGGATAGGTCTGACCATCCAGGTGAGATTAAGATGAGGTATTGGGGGAAGGATTTCTTACAGTATAAGAAACAAAACAACTGTTAATCATTTAGTATCATTGAAAACTCTCTAGAAGAATGGTATATTCTTAATATATGTACTTAGGGATCAATCCCCCAACAATTACACACACACACACACACACACACACACACACACACACACACACAGTAATGGTCTGGGCTAACAACTCTCTGGAGGTACAGAGACTATTGCTACTTATTAAGTCTGTATATGCTCTCAAAGTCATAAGACTTGCAAAGTGATGGTCTGAAACCAGGTCCACACTCACAGATTGTTATTTTGGATTTATTATTTTTAAATTAGTGTCAATTATTTGCCAATGTGCTAAGTTTTATAAAGATTTCACTTAGGCTTCAGTCAATCAGAAACTTGCTATTCACCCCAAAACTTGGATTCCCATTTCTGGAATCAGCACAGTTTTCTGCACCAGTATGAGGAATCAAACTTCTACTAGGGAAGGCCATAATGCTGCCGGGGCATCAATTTGCTCCATAGTGAGCTCATACGACAGCCTGACAACTTGAAAACAGCAACAATTTACTTTCTCTTCCTCACCAACTAACGGTGAAATGGCATCAGAAAACACTCTGTGATATCCTGACTTCAACATACAGAATCTGTTCAAAAACCAAGGTCTCTAATTACTGAAGCCTGACTGTGATAGCTGTGATTGAGTAGAACTTTTCCTGGGACCGTGAAGAAAAACTTTAGGGTTAGACATCTTAATATGCCTGAAGCTTTTAGGTGGTAGTAAGGCAGGATGCTGCATGGGTAGGGTCTTCCTGCTTTTAGGCCAAAGGTCCTTCCTTTCTATTTTTCCCAGCTATTACTATGCCTCTGCACAAAATCCTGCCACACAACTCCTTTTGTTTCTTCTTTTTTATTTTTAGTGTTTTTTTTTAAATCTTTTAAATAGGGGTTCCTGCCTTTTTTCATATAACCTTGGAACACTGATTTATATAAAATTAAGAATCCAGGGGGCCGGGGCCAGAGAGATAGCACAGCGGTAGGGCATTAGCCTTGAACGCAGATGGATGTTGGTTTAAATCCTGGCATTCCATATGGTTGCCTGAGCCTGCCAGGAGCAACTTCTGAGCATATAGCCAGGAGTAACCTCTGAGTGCTACCGGGTGTGACCCAAAAACAAACAAACAAACAAACAAAAATCTAGGGGGCGGGAGTGATAGCACAGTGATAGAATGTTTGCCTTACATGTGGCCCATCGAGAACAGACCTTGATTTGATCCACAGCATTCCATATGGTCCCCTGAGCATCACCAGGCTGTGGCCCAAAAAGAAAAAAAAATTATGAATCTAGAATTACAGAGATAAGACAGCAGTAGGGCGTTTTCCTTGCACACAACTGATCCAGGACAGACGTTAGTTCGAATTTCGGCATTCCATTTGGCCCTCTGTGCTGGCCAGGCACGATTTCTGAGCACAGAGCCAGGAGTAATTTTTGAGGGTCACCAGGTGTGATCCCCAAAATATTAATAATGTAATACATATAATATATATTAAAATTTACCATCTAAACTTAAATGGGGCCTATTATATTGGCAGGCTGGGGGCAATCAATAATGGTATAGGATGCATGCTGGGAGCATTGGTGAAAGAGATCAATATTGTTGGTGGGAATGGCCCTGATTCACTATAATTTAAAATTCAACTATGAAGGACTTTGTAGATCACAACGATTTCAATAAAATAAAATTTTAGAAAATCAGTTGATTATCAGAATTCAGATAGCTGCTACCACATAGATAATTACAAAACCTGTGTTAAGTGAATGGGCTGGTCATAGAAAAACTTCTTGTACAGCTCCATTTTTTAGGAAAGGTCTAGAATAAGCAAATTGAGAGAGACGGAACTCAGAGAACAGGTGGCTCTGGTCACCTTGTAGGGAAAATGGGCAGAAGGAGAAATTGTGTTAATAGGATCATGTTTTCTTTTGGGGGTCAGCGAGAAAGGTTTACATTTAGATTATGGTGATCTTGGAATTACTCTGTATGTGTGTCAAATGATTTCGACTTTAAATGGAAATTTTGTGCCATCGGAATTATTTTTAATAATGCTTTTAATGAAAAAAGGGAGAGAAATAAGAAAGATCAGGTAATCCTAAATCCCTCTTTGCATCTGAAGCAGAAGTTTTTGTTTTTGTTTACTTATTTTGTTTGTAGCTTACACTCAATGTTTCTCAGGACATACTGCTGGCTCTGTGCTCAAAGGGTTGGGAGAGAGATGTATTATGGAGTTCCAGGGATTGAAGGCAATTTGGCCTTGTGAAAGGCTAAAATTATATCCACTTTTCTATCTCTCCAGCCCCTAAGGCAAATGTGCTTTAGAACTTTTTGTGTAAAATGGATTTCTGTTTCCCTACACACCTTGGTTTAAGCCATGTCCTCAATGAAGTTTCACCACCAAGACTTTGTTCTAATGGTTCTGACTTATTACTGCAGTGTTATTTTATGAACAGGAGCATTAGAAGATTGAAACACTTTTCATATCCATGTTTATAAATATCAGAAATTGTAAAATAGAACTTGAAGTGAATTTTATGCTCTCCATGAACTTTAGCTTTTCTGTGGTCTTTAGTTGGCCTCGCCTGGTAGATCTGTAACAAATTTAGAGGAAAGATTTGCAGAAGACATTTGTGAATAAAGAACTTACCCAATATATATACTTTTTAAACCCAGCAATAGTAAAACAATCAAAGTGAGCTTCGGGCCCCCAGGTCTGCATTTTGACATTGGAAGAGTGTGATTAGCACAATGAACAAAGCAGCTCAGATGAGAGCAGTGATTAATCAAAAGTCGATAAAAACTGGAGAAAAAAAAACCAACGCATTAAAGTGCTACTGAGAGCTAACTTAATTGTATGAGGCTGGAAGGATCAATTGAAGGTATACTGTAAAGAGGTAATTAAAGAAAAAGGACTATCACACTTCACCATTGATGCTTGCAATCACCCAAGAAAGCAGAGTCCAGGTCTCTGACAGCAGAGAAGTGCTCCTAACAGAAAAGGTGCTCCCTGGTCAGCACACCTGCCTTTGAGATGGAACAAAGAGTATAAGATCTCCATTTAATTTCTGGAAGCAAAACTCGCTGAAAATTTGAAAATAGTATTCCAAAATAAGAGTATTTTATTTAATGCTAGTTTCCTTCCTTCCTTCCTTCCTTCCTTCCTTCCTTCCTTCCTTCCTTCCTTCCTTCCTTCCTTCCTTCCTTCCTTCCATCCTTCCTTCCTTCCTTCCTTCCTTCCTTCCTTCCTTCCTTCCTTCCTTCCTTCCTTCCTTCCTTCCTTCCTTCCTTCCTTCCTTCCTTCCTTCCTTCCTTCCTTCCTTCCTTCCTTCCTTCCTTCCTTCCTTCCTTCCTTCCTTCCTTCCTTCCTCCTTCCTCCCTCCCTCCCTCCCTCCTTCCTTCCTTCTTTCCTCCCTCCCTGCATGCTTCCCTCCTTCCCTCCCTCCCTCCCTGAGGCACTAAGGGTTATTCCTAGCTCTGAGCTCTGAAGTTACTCCTGGCAGGCTTAGGAATCTTATGATGCTGGTTATCAAAACCTGGTCATCCATGTGCAAGGCAAATACCCTCCCTGCTATGCTATCACTCCTGCCCCTACAGAGTTTTCGGTGGTGATTGATAAATTATACTGCTTTCCTCCAAAAAGTGTTCTATTAGTATCTCAAGAATGTGTTAGAATTAAAAAAAACAACAACAAATAAGACTGAAACATCTTTAAAGACATTTAATAGTTATAAGAAGAGAAATATGTGACAATTAAGGATAAGAAATCATGTGCTATTTGATGTTATTGATAATTTATAAACAAAGGCAGCATGAGAGCCCTGTGCATGCCCTGGTCACAGTTTGGAGCTTAAACAGTGCAAAAGTTTGGTGGGACTAGTAAAACTGAAATCTAATCTACATTACTGCTGGGAATGCAGAATGGTGTCGCCACTTTAGAAATTTCTGATAAAACTAACCATATTCAGACTTAGATAATGTACCTATTTTGCTGTTTTCATCCAAAAGAAGCTGAAAATTTATTCATACACAAAAACCTGCAGAAGAGTATTGTTCAAAATCATCAAAACTTGGAAGCAATCAACATGCCCTTCAGTGATTAAACATATAAATTACCTGGTACATTCTAAAAGTGCAATGTTATTTAGTACTGAAAAGGAAACAGCTATGGCACAATTAAATACAGAGAAGAAATGAATTCTGTTCCCCCCTCAATCTGACAACTCATGCCTAGGAAATCCTTAAAATCACAGCTATTAAAATAATCATGTCAAACAATGGTCAACACTTTTTGATGATTTTTACTATTTTTCCTCCCTTCGCTTAAACTATCATTTAAACTTATACCCTTATTTTGTCTAATTCACACTGAAGGGAATATGTTTTGCCCCTATAAATGTGCATTTCTTTAAGCATTTCTGAATTAGGGACCCTATAGTTCCCTATAGATTCCCATAGCATTTTAAGAGTTGCCACAGCACAAGATAATTACATAAAGGAAAGGGTACAGTATAAGACTAGTGAGCTAATGAGAGAGAGAGAGAGAGAGAGAGAGAGAGAGAGAGAGAGAGAGAGAGTGTGTGTGTGTGTGTGTGTGTGTGTATGAGTCATAAGAAGGAAACAAAGTTCAGAAGGGTTCCAAGGTTGAAATAAGTTGAGAGAAGCATGACTTTAAATCTCCACATTAGTGGTGGGACTTCTGGTCTTTCTAAAACTTTATATTTGATTAGTTAGATAATGAACTAATTCACGACCCAAAATACCTATTATTCAATTTACTCATTATATTACATTAAAAGGGAATTGGAAAATAGACATAAAATATCTATGTATATATAAGGTATATAAAATTATAAAAACTATTTAGTGCATATTCTGTATTTAGAATTATTTTGCAAAAGAGTACATAATCATGGCTCGATGAAATAAATTTGTTTTTAAATTTTGGATCATACCTGGCTGTATTTAGGGCTTACTTCTGACTCTGTACTCATGATGAGGCTTGGAAGAAACATGCTGAAATTGAACTCTAATTGAAAGCCTATAAGGCAAACATCCCACTGTCTGTACTATCTCTCTACGTGAACTGAATTTTATATTAAGACATAAATACACATACACACACTATGTATATGCCTATATATAAACTATGCGTACTTGATAGGTTTACACTAAAATATTAAGATGGAAACATGACTGAATATTTTATTTTTTGTGTTTTGGACCATACCAAGAAGAGGTGTAGGTTACTTTGGGCTCTGAGCTCAGGGATCACTCCGGGATGTGTTTGAGGACCATATGGGATGCCTGAGATTGAACCCTGGTCCATTCAGGGTTAACTGTGTGCAAGGCAAATGCACAACTGCTGTGCTATCACTCAAATTCTTCTGTGTCTAACATATATTAATTGTATAGTAAGAAAAAATAATAAAAGTTAGATTTTAGTTAAGTTTTAATTAGTCTACTGCCCACTTTTTACTATGGGAATATTGGAACTTCCTTCTTATAATGCCAAGAATAAAAATAAGTTTAGTTTTAATTAAAATCAAAACAAAATACCAAAAGAAACTGAACAAATGTGTAACATCTACAATGTCTCTTTCTATCTCTTTCTTTCTCCTTCCTTCCTTCCTTCCTTCCTTCCTTCCTTCCTTCCTTCCTTCCTTCCTTCCTTCCTTCCTTCCTTCCTTCCTTCCTTCCTTCCTTCCTTCCTTCCTTCCTTCCTTCTTTCTTTCTTTTTTTCTTTCTTTCTTTCTTTCTTCTTTTTTCTTTCTTTATTTCTTTCTTATTCTTTCTTTTCTATTTCTTCTTTCTTTCTTCTTTCTTCTTTCTTCCTTCCTTCTTTCTCCTTCCTTCCTCCTTCCTTCCTTCCTTCCTTCTTTCCTTTCCTTTCTTTCTTTCTTTCTTTCTCTTTCTTTCTCTATTCTTTCTTTCTTCTTTTTTTTTCTTTTTCTTTCTTTTCTCTTTTCTCTTTTATTTTTTTCTTTCTTTCTTTTCTTTCTTTCTTTCTTTCTTTCTCTCTCTTTCTTTCTCTATTTTCTTTCTTTCTCTTTTTCTTTTCTTTTTCTTTCTTTTCTCTTTTCTCTTTCTCTTTCTTTCTTTCTTTCTTTCTTTCTCTCTCTCTCTCTTTTTCTTTCTTTCTTTCTTTCTTTCTTTCTTTCTTTCTTTCTTTTTCTTTCTTTCTTTCTTTCTTTCTTTCTTTCTTTCTTTTTCTTTCTTTCTTTCTTTTCTTTCTTTCTTTCTTTCTTTCTTTCTTTCTTTCTTTCTTTCTTTCTTTCTTTCTTTCTTTCTTTCTTTCTTTCTTTCTTTCTTTCTTTCTTTCTTTCTTTCTATCCTTTCACTTCTTTTCTTTATTTCGTGGGTTTAGGGTACACCCAGTGGTGTTCAGGGGTTACTCCTGGCTCCGAGCTCAGAAATAGCTCCTTGGCAGGTACTGGGATAGAACTCCGCCACATGCAAGGCAAATACTCTACTGCTGTGCTATTGCTCTAGCCCCTACTGTCAGTTTCTTTATTTTATTTTTATTTTATTCCATTTTATTTTTTTGGTTTCAGGGACAGAACTGGTGGCACTCAGAGGTTATTCCTGGCTTTGAGTTCAGATTGCTCCTGGCAGGTCTGGGAGACCATATGGCATGCTGTGTATTGAACCCAGGTCAGTCCTGGTTTAGGTGCACAAGACAAACACCCTACCTGCTGTGCTATTGCTCTGCCCCCTAGAATATGTTTCTTAAGGCAAGTTCCTTTGTGTATGGAGCATAAAAGCATAGAACAGCAATAAACCTCAGGACTGTGATGCTTCATTTGTAACTTGTCATTCTTACAAACCTGTCACCACTTTTTTCAAAGGAACTGCAACCTTTGTAAAGTTGCCTTTTTCATGATTACACCAGCTTTCTAGTCAAATAGTTTGAGGACATAGGTCTAGTTCCTTTCATTTATTCCTTTTCATACTTGGAAAGAAAATTGGTGACTGTTTTATTTATTTATTTTTTTGTTTGCTTGTTTTATTTTTTTTCTTCTTGGTATTCTATCCCACAGTATTTTGGGATACAACTTTTCTATACGAGGACTGTTTCTAAAATGATCAAATAAGCTACATTTGTCAGTGCATCTTTTTTTATTTATTCTCTTTATTGTATTACAGGGGTGCGGCAGACAGGATTTGAGGGCAGATAATTTAGTGAAAATAGAAGATTTGTAAAAGAAAGAATTTATACCTCCATTTAAGAGTTACTTTTTTTAAAAATAATGGATGATTTCAAACACTTCAATAGGCTCTGATCCCCACGACAAGCTTAATAATGCATTCTTTTTATGTTTCTCCCTCACCCCTCTCCCCACCTCTTTCTTTCATCCCATCCTTCTCTCTCTTTCCCACCTTTGCTCCATCTTTTTCTCCACACCCTCTGATAAAAATGTGTTCATGAATTAATTTTTCAACAGAAATGCAGGCTCTGTTCAGTAAAGAATCAGGTTCCTTTGGCCTATTATTGAATAGGACATGGGATACGGTTCATAGATATTTGCTAAATAATTTTTTAAGGTGCAGGAGAAATCGCAATTTAATTATGAAGCTTCTGACTCCCGGTGTCAAAATAATCCTACATTGTTTGAATTTGTCTTGATTTTTTATTAAACCCAGATACTGGCTCTGTCATTCACAGACTGGAAGGCCATTATCAATATACTTTCTCCAATTTGGGAATAAACTCAAACGTCCAGAAGGCCTGATATGAAGAATTTTCTCTTTTAATTCATTTGAGAGTAAGATTCTGACGCTTGGCCCAACCTCATATTGTACTGGAGTGTGTGTTCTGGCAAATATGGACATTATTCTCCAGAACTATAGTGCAGCCATCAAATTACTGCCATCATCATGGACATGTTATCACCATCAAATCCTTACACCTCATGAAGTTTTCTACAACTGTTCCCATCATGCCCTTTCCAGACAAAAAAATCCAATTTAGAATCATGGACTGTATTGCATGGCCTCACCTTCTAGTCTCCTTCAATTCCAATATGCCCTAACTTGTTCCTTGATTTTCATAACATGGGTTTGATAATTCACAACTTTATGATAAGTCATAATTTTAGGATGTCTTTCAGTATAAACTTGTCTCATATTTCACTATCATTTGGGCACTTGAGCAAGAATGTCCCAGTTGATGACCCAGATATGAGAGCTGAGTCCTATGAGAATATGAGTCATATATACTCTTTGAGAATATAGCAGAAAATGGGTTCACTCTGCGTCAAGTAGGGCGCGATCAAACTATCTCCTTACTTCTGATGTTCTAGGTTTTTCCATAACAAAGGTGTATATTGTGGGGAGGTACTTGGAATTATGTAAGGTGCAATGTTCTCATCCAACTTTTGCTAATGAGTTATGAATTTTATTAGTACTACATTATTACTAGGATTTTTGCCAGATGAGGATGCTCTAATTTCATCATTCTCACTTTTTGACTAATTCACATGTTTGTCAAATGATTTCTGTTTCCCATCTGTTCAAATCAGTATGTCTTGGATTCCAATTTTATTCAATGAACAGAGTCGGTCATTACTTACTTTTTTGATTAAGTTATATGAGAATTGACCTGCAAAATTTCTTTCAAACTATTTTTTCCCTACAACTCAACTCTTTGAGCAGTTTCTTGCTAGAAAGAAAGGCTATATGACCAAGATTGGTGCACCTCTAATATTTACAATCATGGGACACCCTGTGTGTGAGGAATACCCATTACCCTTCCTGTTTGGAGATCCCTTTGCTGGTTTCTGATATTTTTGTGTCAACTCCTCCACTACCACCCTCACTCCAGGGCCATGCAATGCTTATCTTCAGCATTCTCTTGCTGCTATGAATGCTCTTGTTCATCAGGTATTGACTATAAACCATATAATCCATGGTTCTTTGTATACCTTAAATATTCTAGTTACCATGAAATATTAACAGTATATTCAGGGTTAAAAACTAACAAAGATAAGAGAGAAACATGTGGAGACAGAGATATATTACACGGCAGGATGCTAGCCTTGCATGTGGCCAACTAAGGTTCAATCCCTGGCATTCCACAGAAATTCTGGAGCCTTATCAGGAGTGATCAAAGAGCCTATAGTAAGTTCTGCAACACTATTGGATGTGGCCCCCAAACAACAACAAAAGCTCCTCAAACAAAACAAACAAAAATGTCCCACAAACATTCCAATTCAAGTCAGCTCAAGTTGGGATTTCCAAGAATGTTGAAGTTATTTTGGGGGGAAATACCTAGAAAAAAAGATACAGGTCAACTCAAAGGCTGGGGTTCTATAAATGCTATTCACCACCATTTGGAATATTTATCAGACTTATCAAAATTGCCAGCCTGCTTCAACAATTTTTTTTCTTCACCCAATTACATCTTCATTGTCAAAACTCATTTAGATGCAAATCATTTAAGTGAAATCTTGTCTAGAAACCTAAATTGCATAAACATGTAAATACAGATGCTCTGTGTAAAAGGGAGTGGGACCATGAAGCCTTACCTTCTCTTTTCTCCCCCACATCATGCAATCCTGGCAGCATTGCTGCAGAAAATTTCAAAACTCTTGGTCAATAGAAATGCCCTATGCTGCTCAGCGAACCACCAACAAACAGCAGCTTTTATGAATTAGAAAGTGTCTCTGTGCCCAGTACCGTGCCTTATACTGAAGAAGAGACAAAGCTAGGTGGTCCATTTGCATCTTGTAGAAATGGTGAACAACTGAGACAGCGTTTGAGTCATCAAATGCCAAGACAGAAGGCAAGGAATAAACCAGCACTGAGCTATTTCCTGACCTTGTAAGAAATAGGATGAAAACACATTTATCTTCTAGAGAATGTGATGGCAATAGTGAGAATGCTATTGCAGTAAGTGTTTGGAAGAGTTGCATAAAATTTGACTTGAAGGCATGTAGATGAAGGGGAGGGGTGGACAATAGCAAAGAATTCATTTCAGAAGGAGAGAAGGGCTTGCATAAAGAGTTTGAGACAGCAGTGAGCTGTGTAGTTTTGGGAACCTCAAGTAGACACTCGGGCTGGTAATATTTTATTGTTGATGGAAGAAGTAGTTACAGAGGTAGAGTGTAGCTATTTCTTGTAAGATGTTGACTAGGTGTTTTGGTTTTATTCTTAAAGACATGGACATGGAAGTTTAGGGGAAGGTCTAATAGAGCATTCAACAGGCATTTTCTGTTGAAGATGTTCTGACATTTATTTTTTTCTTCTAACCTATGATTGTGCCATTGGTACCCACCAGCTAGTGACTGTCCCCAGATTAGCCCCCATTTTCTCAAGCAGGGAGTAGTAACTCATCCAATGTGAGCTAGAGGCATGTAGCACAGGATTGCTATTGGTCCAGGCATGTATGTCTTCCAAGGACCTTGGTCCTTGAAAAGGAAAAGGAGCTTGTGAAAGTGGGAGTAACTTTTGGTAATATTGTCAGGCTTCCCTGCCCCAATATTGGCAATGACATATCTGGTTGGCTTTAAACCAAGTAAATGATACTGAAAATAATGTGATGGTAGAAGGTCAGAACAGAGCCACCTTGCTGGTCTGTTGGGTACATGAGACTTATTTGTAGTAAACAGATGTCTTAGGTTCCTCAAGTGCTTTTTTGGGTCAGTCCACTGGAGCAATGAGAGCAGCAGAAGTCTCTGGGCACACAGCTAACAACAGCAGACTTTATGTTCAGTTTTAGATGGATCAACCATTCCATTTCCCTGTGACTTGTTCAGGACTCTCAGTGCTCAAACCAGGACAGTATCAGGGCCAATAGAGGGTTGGATTTCCTGGTCTTAGTCTAATCCCACAGGAAACCTGGATTATGAATTGAATCTCCCTTTCCTGGTGTTCTACACTGAAACCAGAAGATTGGGTATGTCTCCATCAGCCCATCATTGACACAAGAAGTGTCTCATTTTCTGAGGACAGTTCTTGGGGAAGAATATCACTGTGAGCTTTCAGCAGCTCATATGTGATTTCAGATATAAATGGAATCACTACTGGGAACAGAGAAACCAGAGAAACAGACTAACACATTATCAGAGCAGGGCATATGTATGTGTTCAAGAATCAATGACGTGCATGACATTTATTCTTGTATCCCCTGGCCATTAGCAATGGAACCTTTCTTTATTTTGCAGGTTGGGCTTTTGTGTAACTGAGATGTTACAACTTTCTTAAACTCTTATCATTCATCATGGTAATATCTTACTTTTTAGATCCAGGATGCTCTGTGTCTCCAATTCTTCCCTGTTGTTTGCATCTATGCAAAGTTTATGGCTTGCTGACTCAGATTCCCATAGTCTGTGAATACACACTGGGGGTAAGTTAGGGCCTTTGAGTGAATGCACTAAGTTCTTAATGAATCTGGAATGCCTTATTGGAAATGTTGGTTCTGTTCCAGTGTGACAAATGGTATCCTGGTGGGGTAATAGAGGCCTTCTTTTTACAACTTCAAATTGGAAAAGTGGTACAGAGCAAGTAATTGATAGTTTCTGCTCT
The DNA here is from genome assembly GCF_024139225.1 of Suncus etruscus. Classification (NCBI taxonomy): domain Eukaryota; kingdom Metazoa; phylum Chordata; class Mammalia; order Eulipotyphla; family Soricidae; genus Suncus; species Suncus etruscus. Next base: position 11,142,612 of record NC_064854.1, on the reverse strand, counting down.
GCTTAAGTTCACAGGACTTTATCTGGGATCTTTCTACCTGCCACTTTTGTTGAAATTCTATTTAAATAATAAAGTAATTTTATTTTTTGTCAGTTGGAGGGCCATTCCCAGCAGTGTTCAGAGGTCACCAAGGCTATTTTATGTGCTATTTGGGACAGGGGTGTATATTTCTGTGTGTGCTTGTGTGTGTCTGTGTACATGTTTGTATATGCATACATTTCTGTTAAGTGAGCCCAAGGTCTTTACAGACTCTTCTACTTGAATAAAAAGTATGTTCATTTATACCCGTACCTTACACAATGTGTATTAAGTGTATATATGTGAATACATATGGGTGTACAAATATATATGCATACTTAATAAAGCCTCCCTCCTTTCCTTCAGATATATAAATGGCAGTTCCAAAGGAGATATCTGAAATAACAGGATCATAAAGGAAATCAGAGAAAAATATATTAGTCCTTAACATTATTAACAGAAACAAAGAATTAAATTCAAAGCAATCAAATCCCACACAATCACTTGAGGGTGAGGCCAGACTTATCAGATTGAACATTGAATAGTCTACTGTGGTAAGATCAAGACCAACAAATTCTTTATGAAAGGTGTTTGTATTCTTGAATAGAAGAAAAGGCAGATGCCTCAGAGAGTCTTGGTTTGTTCTATCTATAGTCTTTATATGTTTCTCCCATGCATCACTCTCCTGCAATATATACATTTCTGAAAATTCGTGCAAAATTTTGTGTTGAAAAATAATGGGACTTATCAAGAAAATGGGGTTAGCAAAACCCCTCACACTGAAGCAAGAATGTAAACAGATGATCATAAAAGCAATTGCAATTCTCAAATAAAAAGCAGGCACCATGAAAATGTTATGCCTTAATAAAAAAAAATTCTGCACTAAGTATAGGGTTTTACATAATAATAAAACTAATTAGAAGAGAGTTTGAGAAAGAGTTGAAGCTTCACAACTAAATTAATGAATAAAGTAAGAGAGAGTGGGTAGAATTGTGTGAAATTCATTTTCAAGATAAGGTCAGCCTGTAGAGAAGAACTTGGGACAAATAGGCAAAGTTTCGTGACTCTAAAGTGTGCAGTTGCCTTTGTATCCTGTGTTGACATCATTTTTTATTTTTTATTTTTTATTTTTTTGCTTACTTCTCTCATAGAAATGGGAATATTTGGAGGGCAGATGGTACTTTTTCATCTGACATATATGTAGCTGCATTAGGTCGGCATCTCCAAACCTTTTTTCTTGACCAAATGGTTCTCTCTGACCTTGTTTTCTTCCTTGAGACCCCTGTGTCCTATGAATTGCCCACCTCTGTTCAGATGGCATGGACCCCCATTTCTGCAATTTTCACCTTTGTACATGTGGAACCATACAGGCCCTGTTTAAGAAACTTTGCTCTCAGGCACCAAATCAACCACCGTTATAAAGGAAAAACAAAAGAAATCTTGGAATAAACAAAGGTTTTATTTATTTTTGCACTGATTTTTTTAAATGATATTGTTTATATTTCATTGTGTGGCACTCACTTTGACATTAACACATCTACATAATAGAGATTCTAAATGACACATTCACTGATGCTAGGCAATTAGTAGAGAACACCTAATGAAAAGTGCAATGTTTTCTGGTTAAAAAAATGTTGCTATCAGTCGACACTCCAATGTGAATATGAATTAGTGAACTAGGTCAGGAATAGATTACTGTTCTTCTCTAAAACTACACTATTTATTTTGGCGTTTTCTGAGTATATTTTGCTGCCTTAGTTTATTACTACATTGTTAAGATAAATAATGTGATATAAAGCAATGTAACTTGTATAGGTTTATCATGAGACGTTTGAGTAGGTTTTAGCAAGATTTTTCCCTAACAAGTAAAGATTGAGACTCGGGAAAAATACACATTATTATATTATATAGACTGTTCTCTTAACAGCACTTGAAGTGAAATGAAAACAGGCAGCCAGTCTAAATGTGAATGACAGATCAAATTGGGAAATAAATGATCAAAGGATTGAAAGACTATAGAAGTATATGCCTACCTTGCATTTGGCTATTCAGCTCAGTATTATGAAATAAGTATTTTTAGTACTGGTATTTACCACTTGATGGCTACATGGGAGCTGTGTGATACATTTTTATGTCTTCCTTTTCCTTAGAGGGAACTATGCTTGTAACATACAGAATATAAATAAAGAAATGGTAGTAAAAGTAAAAAGGACAGATGATCATCAAGGATTGGCAAATAACATGAAATGTTATTACTTTATTCTTAAAATCCTATGTCCTGCTGCATTTATAAATTTGAATACATCGCAAAGTATGGAAGTTATATAACAATATAACTATATTTTTGTTTTCTTTTTCTCTTGTCCATTTTTCCCCATGATTATTTATTGCCAAGATTGCAGAGAAGTGAGAATGTAACCATCACCAGCTGACTTAATCTGTGTTGACAGTAGAGTCATTCAGGAAGTTTTATTCATTTCTAGTTTGGGGAGTGGGGGAGTTGGGGAATTGGAGCCTAGAGTTGAGTGAATTCTACCCACTCTCATTTTTGACATATTTCAGTTTAGACAATGATAGCAAAGTTTGATTTTTTTTTTCACTGCTTATTGAGGCATAAAGGGAAGAGGAAAAAATTGTAATCGAAACCCTGGGTTCTGAGACCTACCTAACCACAAACCTAGTTTTATCCAATTTTAGGTTTGTAATTTTAGGAATGTTACTCAACCTATTATAGGCTCAGCTCTTCTTTGTAAAACTGAGATGATTCTCATAGGAACCTTAAACGATTGTTCTGAGAATTGGGTGTAACAAGGCATGTAATGCCCATAAGAGAGGAATAGCAAACACTTTACACATGGTAATGTTCATCATTATCACCATTATAATTCCACCATTGACAGGTCTAGCTTGTGGCAAGGTGGATTTATTCTTCTAGGGCGGTGCATGTTACTCTTTGGGATGTGGGTATCCCGGCTAACAGCCTATCATATTTATCCAAAGCAGAATGTTTTCATTTCCTTGCTATTGCTTATATGTGTTAAGTTTGCATTATTCTACAATCCATGTGTGAAGAGGAACAATTTTATTTAAGTTTCTATTATGCAAAGCCATTTCAGCAGCAAATCACACGCAACATTATCATCATTATAAAGGTCAAGCAGAAACAAATTCACAGGAGAGTAAGGAACGAACTAAGTGTTTATTTAGATGATGCCATAACTGTCAGTGGTATTGGGTACGGACTATGCCTAATTACGAATGGTTCCAAATACATTTTAGACAATCAAGAGATCAGTTTTTTTTAATATAATTTATTTATTTAAGCACCATGGTTCGGAATTGGGCTTTAGCCATAAAATGCACACTCCCCTTCACTAGTTCAAATTTCCTGCCATCATTGGCATCCATTCCCTCTTCCCCCATTCCCTTCCTTGTCGTGGTAGTTGTTAGTGTAGTTATTACTCTAACAGCGCTTACCATTCTTCTTAGCATGGGCTGGTCCTTCCCACCCTCATCTCTATTATTTCTGGGAATTATGATTATACTGTCGTAGTTTTCTTAAAGCCCACAGATAAATGAGACTAACCTGTTTATCTCTCTCCCTCTGACTTATTTCACTGAACATAATAGTCTCCATATGCATTCGTGTATAAGCAAATTTCATGACTTTCTTTCATATTTCTTTCTTTCTTTCTCTATTTTCTTTCTTTCTTTTTTCTTTTCTTTTTCTTTCTTTTCTCTTTTCTCTTTTCTCTTTTATTTTTTCTTTCTTTCTTTCTTTCTTTTCTCTTTCTTTCTTCTTTCTTTCTTTCTTTCTTTTTCTTTCTTTCTTTCTTTCTTTCTTTCTTTCTTTCTTTCTTTCTTTCTTTCTTTCTTTCTTTCTTTCTTTCTTTCTTTCTTTCTTTCTTTCTTTCTTTTCTTTCTTTCTTTCTTTCTTTCTTTCTTTCTTTCTTTCTTTCTTTCTTTCTTTCTTTCTTTCTTTCTTTCTTTCTTTCTTTCTTTTTTTTCTTTATTTATTTTTTATTTGTTTTTTCTTTCTTTCTTTCTTTCTTTCTTTCTTTCTTTCTTTCTTTCTTTCTTTCTTTCTTTCTTTCTTTCTTTCTTTCTTTCTTTCTTTCTTTCTTTCTTTCTTTCTTTCTTTCTTTCTTTCTTTCTTTCTTTCTTTCTTTCTTTCTTCTTTCTTCTTTCTTTCTCTCTTGCCTCCCTCCCTCCTCCCTCCCTTCCTCCCTCCCTCCCTTCCTCCCTCCCTCCCTTCCTTCCTTCCTTCCCTTTTCTTTCCCACACCCATTGGCTCTCAGGTGTGCTCCTGGATCTGCACTAAGAAGTTGGTCCTGGCAGGCTCACGAAACCATATGGGATGCCAAGGATCAAACACAGGTTGATCTGTGTGCAAAGCAAATTCCCTACCACTGTACTATCACTCCTGTTCCTTGACTTTATTTTTAACAGCTGCATAGTATTCCATTACATAGATATACCACAGTTTCATAGCCACTGATCTGCTGTTGGGCATCTGGGTTGTTTCCAGTTTCTGTCTATTGTAAATAGTGCTGCTATGAACATAGGAGTACAGAGGGGTTTATTATATTGTGTTTTAGTGGTCCTAGGGTATATCTCTAGGAGTGGTATAGCTGGATCTTATGGGAGCTCAATGTCCAGTTATTAAGGAATATCCATATTCTTTTCCAGAAAGGCTGTAGTAGATGGCATTTCTACCACCAGTAAATGCAATTTCTTTTCTCCCCACATCCACACCAGCAGTGATTATTTTTTTGTTTGTTTGTTTGATTTGTCTTGGTTTTTTGGGCCACACCTGATGATGTTCAGGGGTTACTCCTGGCTATGCACTCAGAAATAGCTCCTTGGGACACCAGGGAATCAAACTGTGGTTTGCCCTGGGTCTGCGTGCAAGGCAAATGTCCTAGTGGTTGCGCCACCTCTCAGACCCATGGTTGTTCTTTGTGATGTGTGTCAGTGTCTGTGGCATGAGATGATACCTCATTGTTGTTTTGATTTGCATTTTCTTGATGTGGAACATTTTTCATGTGCCTCTTGGCTATTTGCATTTTTTCTTTGAAGAAATGCCTGTTCATTTTTTCTCTCCATTTTTTGATAGGGTTAGAAGATTTTGTTGCTGTTAATTCTATCAATACCTTGTATTTCTTAGATATTAGTCCTTTATCTGTGTGAATAGTTTCTCCCACTCAGTGGGTGACTCTTTTATCCTAGTCAGTGTTTCCTTTGAAGTGAGAAAGCTTCTCAGTTTGATGTAATCCCATATATTTAAAGAGATCAGTTTTTAAAAAACTTTACTTGACTACCAGTTGTACTGATTTATTATAAATGGAGTAGAGTATCTACTGTTTTTTGACATATAAAAAAATCTATTCTAGTCATGACACATCCAGCTCACCTAAGAGAGAAAGTTGTACATTGAAATTAAATAACCATAATTTAATTTAGATTAAATTATAGATGCTGACATATACTATACTATTTTGAAGTGTATTTATGAATTAATCTATGAAATTGAATTATGAATTATTTTCTTTCTAATGAAGGTATTTTCTAAGATATTTACTGTTGTTTGAAAATACGTGAATGCTAGAAATTTTGTATTTATTTTTTCATAACAAGGACATTAACTGAAACAGCCTTTCAATTCTTTCTTTCAATGTTTTCAGCCACCACAATGTGTTTTATTTGTATTGTCAATCCCTCAGTGGTGGCCAATTTTATCCTGTTAGTGCAGATAATTGCTCTTTGGGAGAGATCATGGATTCTTGTTCTCATTTTTTCCTCTACAAGATTATCCTAATAGAATTCAATACAGTTGGGCTCAAACATACACATTATTATGAGTAGCAAGAATATCTGTCTTACACATGCTCAGTAACCTTTTTCTTTTTTGTGAACAGAATCATGGTTTTTTTCAGGCAACAATATTGAGATTCTATTTTCATGACTCACTTGCAGCTAGGGTTGGTTCTGTTCCGTAAAGTTAGCCACTAACAATGGAATGTTTCTTGGAAATGCATTCTTTCCCCAAAGCTTAATTACTGAGACTAATGAAGTCTTTTCCTTCTTTTCTTTCTCTCCCTCCTTCTGTGAAGATTCATGTATTAAAGATATAAACGACATTACTGATCAAGGCAGCAGAGGGACAGAAAACACTTGCATTCCTGATCTCATAAATTTAGCATCTGAATCGATACAGCAACTCTGTTATATTTTATGTGAGAGAAAAAGAAATTCCTATTTGTTTAATCCATGATGTGGCAGTTATTCTATTTATTGCTGAGAAGTTACCTTATCACATTACTACACACACATCCATAGCTGAACATTGGTGGAGTAACAAAATCTTTCTTGTTATTTTCTTTTTATCTCCCTTTGTACTTTACATAGGATCACAACTTTATTTTATTAAACTTTCCTGGCAAAGATGTGTATTTTTTTTAATGCATTCAGACTCTGTAGTCATCACCTCTCCTCCCCTTCTGAGAAAATCACATAATTTTTATTCAGAAAACAGAAGCCTTCCAGGTCATTTTCCCTTATTCTCCATGGCCTTCCCTTCCTCCAACACAGTGGAACAGATAAGCCATTACCTATTTTAAAGAAGTCAATCCAGGTTTGTTCTAGACCTTATCACTTATGCCCTTCACTATGACTTTGAACTTTCCTCTTCTATTTTATCTGTATTTTTGATACTTCTATAAGATCCATACATGAAACTAGCAATATTATAGTACTTTTCATCTTTATAAAAACTTATGATGGCCCTTTTACCTTCATGTAGTTCCTGACTTTTATCCTCTGTCAGTCAATATGAAGTTATTTTAGATTGTCACTTTTTCCTAGAGCTTTTTTATCCCATCATAGTAGTTCCCACCGTACTTTGAAACCATATCTATACATCTTTTTGTAGACAATCTTTTGCATGCTTTCACTTGTGCGCCACATTTGGTTAGTTAATATTTTCTTCAGATAGTATGCTTTTTGAAAAATAAAATATTTATTATCACCTAGCGGTCCTAGGGATTGAATTGCAGATACTATTTATGCAAATAATATGTTTGCATCATGCTGAATTACTATACAGCCCTGAAAAAAAGTTTGCTTTATAAAATTTTTGATTTTCTTGACTTTTTTTCCCTCTTCATCTCCTTCTAGGAGATCTTTGAAATGTTAGAATACCTCAAGTTTAAGTCTTAGGATATTTTTCTAGTTTATGTATCTCTTTCTCCCCAGATTATATTCCCTAGATACCAGAAATTTTCTTCCATTGATGATATTTCCAAATTTCTCCGCTATCAATCAAAATACCTATTTGTTATCCAGTGGTAATCTCATAGAAATATCACATTTCACAAAGAACATGGCCAGTAAATTGATCACTCTTTTTCAACAAAGTCTTCTCTCTCTCAGAACGGGGCATCATTACCCACTTTTCTAAGCATTGACCATGAAAGTTATTCTTGAGACATCCTTTTCTTTATGTTTCTTCATTCATTCTGTGAGCAAGTGCTGATGCTGCCATCTTCAGAATTTATTGCCTCTCCCCACTTTATTTTACTCTATCATACAGGAGCCAGAACAAGCTTTTACAAATAACCACTGAGTCTGGAGAGTTAGTGCTGCCGTAAGGTTTTTGTCTTGCATGTGCCTGATTCCATTTTGATCCCCAGCATTACATATGGTGACCTGAGTAACACTCTGAGCACAGAGCCAAGAGGCAGCCCTAAGATGGGCTGGTGTGACTTTCAAACCAAAAACAAACAAAACAATCACTCCCTATAAAAGGCATGATTGGAAAAAAAAATGACAAAAGCAATTGTTAGCCTCTTACCTTATGAGCACACAGACTGCTAGCATAAACCTTACCTGGTAAAGTGACTAAAAAGAAGGCAGTGACTATTAAAACTAAAAACATGCCACAATTTATTCCTCGGGGCAAGTCAGCAAGAAGGAACGTTTATGCACCAGGAAATATGAAGAAGAATATTTCTATCAACAAGGTTCACCGAAGACCTGAAAAACCACACTGTGGATGTAGGTACCCACAGAAAAATAGATACAGACTCCAGGGCCATGAATTGCTACTACATTTGTGTGTTACAAAAAAAAAAAAAAAAAAAGAACAGGTTTCCAAAATTATACTGAGATTGTATCTGATTTACTTCAAAAAAGAAGTCAGACATAAATTGATGCGGGGAGCAATTTTGTTTATGTGAAGTTTAAAAACTTGGAAGTCTATAAAAAAAAGCATGTTTAGCAAATTATGTGCAGGTGGAGAAGTAAAAAAATCAATAGACCATCATTATCCTAGAACTCTAAATAGCACTTGCTAAAAGGAGGAGGGAACAGTCCTGTAGTGAGTGACTCAGGGCAGAAAACGGATTCTGGGGTACTGTCATAGTTCTTATTTTCTTTCATTTGTTTTTGCGGCTGCACATGTTAGAATAATCTTTGTGTCCCTTTCTGCATCTGCCCTATACTTTATAATAAAATGTACAAACATTGAACTCATAAATATCTTAAAGAAAACTATAGTGTATTGAGATTTTTCTTGTCTACTCAGTTTTTCTTGTCTGCTAAGTTCTAAAGGCATAGACTGGACTCTTACAGACCTTTCTTAGGTCTCTTTGCTATGCCTTAATCACACAACATCTCCCTGACTTTCTACTCAGCTCTCTGCTGATGCCTGGCCTTGGAGCTTGCCCTTTCCTCCTACACAAAGCCCTCTCCTGGTTCTTTGTTTAGTCAGTTCTTGGCATACTCCCATTTAGGTTCACTTTGTTTTTTAAGAATATATCCTCTACATAGGGTCTGCCTTGTACATAGCGCCTGTTAACTATGTGCTAATTATCTGACTATATTATTCAACTATATTAAGAGGTTCTAGAAAGACAGACCTCTTTTGTTTTGTTTGGGTTTCTTGTTTGTTTTTGTTTTCTTTTTGTCATAGTGACCTTGGCACATGATAGACTTGGGTAACTATTTCAAGGAGAAAAACCAATAGATAAAGATGGCCCGATTCAAACTAAAATGGTTTATTTTGAAAAGGATTGATAAAGATTTAGATAGAACTTCTCTGGTTCAAGAAGTATCTCTATATAGTTCATTTTGGTTTTTTACATCTTTCTGCATGCAAAAATCTTGATGAAAAGCTATCCCATTTTAAGCACCAAATGTGTTTTCTATCCCAGTGATTACTTGATTAGATGATGATTTGTTAATTATTAAGTCTTGTTTGGGTTGAGAATGAGTTAGAGCTACCATAGGTTTCAGAGACTACTTGATAAGGTATTACAAAGAATTTGTGATGGAAACATTGAAAAGAGTAAAGCAAAATAGAAGAAAAAGAAGCCAGCAAAGAAAAGAAATAAATAATGAGAACCCCATCTTGGATCTTGGCCTTGTCTACACAAGGTGACTTCGAAGGCTGTTATCAGGTAGGGAGTGATGGCAAGACGATTGTCTATGAGCAGTCAGTGGATCCATCCAGCATGCATGCTTGAAATTTTAAAGTATAATAATCATGTGTGAGAGGTGTCTCTGCATTTCTTTCCAGGTTGTCTTTTTAAGAAGATATTTATCAGAATTCCCTTCACTTATCTTCATAAATCACACTCTTGGCCTGTGTTTACCTTCAAATTTCCAGCTGTCCTCTGCCATTGGGAGGTGATTGGTATCTGTCTATACAGTGTGAGATGCCCTGCATGTAAGGACTACAGTTTCCGGATCACTCTTAAAAATGCATCTTCCAATGCTGTTCTGGCCTCTTGGCTAAGGTGCTTCCCTACATTTCTAATATTTCAGCACATTACCAAAATTACAACGGCTTTGTCAATCTCCATAAAGCATCTGAATGCTAATGAAACAGCCCAGCACATTAATTAGAGAGTCAATAGATCATTCAGTTTTAAAAGCTCAGTTTCTCTTCTCTTCATTTATTTTCAAACAATAGAGTGATAGCACATTAGGAATGAAGTCAGAATACTAATTCGTTCTAATTCAGTAAATTTCCAAAAAAGGTTATTTTTTCTAGCCAGACACCAGTAATATTTCAGAAATAATTTATCATACCAAACTTTGCTTCCTATTTTTTCATAAACAAAAAGACAGTTACTGTTTACACAGATACTCTGAAGAGATTTTATTAAGAGTATTTACAACATTAACCAGACCAATAGATATGGGTCTCAGGGGAACAGAATAATTTCCACATGTTAATAAGTCATTAGAATTTACATCTGATATGAAATCTTTAAATTTAAGTGGCAGGGACATCAGTTTTATTAGAAAATAAGAGTATAAATTTAACTGAAATGTACAGGACTTGTTTCATACTGAATAAAAAAGTTCAAAATTGATGTGAAGGTCATTTATTTTAGAAAAGAAGAGGTAGAAAGTTTAATTTGAAATATGAAAGTGTTGTGCTCGCTTCGGCAGCACATATACTAAAATTGGAACGATACAGAGAAGATTAGCATGGCCCCTGCGCAAGGATGACACGCAAATTCGTGAAGCGTTCCATATTTTAAAAAAAAAAAAAAGAAATATGAAAGTGTTGAGTTATTATTCCATTCTAGAAATACTTATGTATTCAGAAGATTAAAAAAATGGTATTTTTTTTTTGCTTCAACCAAACTTATAGTCACCTGTCATTAAAAGAGAGAGCTTGAAGAATCAAAGATAACTTAATAAAAAAGCAATGTCTACATCAAGATTTGGAGACAATTTTAAGATTGCGTCTTTATTTTACAGATTGTGTCTGCAAGTGGTAGGGTAGTTTTTCTAAAGCTTGAAATGCATTTCCAAGAGCTAATGTACTGAAAATGCCTCCAAAACAAAATGACTTAAAATTGTTGGTTGTTTCTTCTCTAAACCTTATTAGTCCGACGGTTTAATTCTTATTAAGGACAGTGACACACACATTTTTCTTCATAACTTCATTATGTTTTATACTGTGGGTAGTGGATTTCAAAACTATAAAAAAAGATAAGAAAAAAATCACCCTGAAAACTATTGCCTACTATTATGTTTTATTTCCTGACAATGCCAAATAGACATATATAGTGAAAAGTACATAATTTAATGTATTCATATCTCATATGATTATAAATTTTGTGTTAACTTGTATCATAATTTAAAAGTCAATTTTATTGTAGTATAATTTATATGAAACAATTATTTTGATTATTTGATTCTTTTAAAATATCACTGCTTGGTGACGGTTTATTAACTTTCAATATACTGATATATATAGTTTGACAAGTTTTATTAGAAATTTTGCATCTGTATTTATGTATAAGTTGGGTTTATATTTTTTAATTTTATGGTGTCAAAATGTATAGAGATCATTATTAAGTTTGACAGGAGAAACCTTTAAAAATTATTGAACAGAATACATAATGGAAATCAAAATTTTTAGGAATGAGAAATTAAAAATGAATGAACTCCAGTCCAAATTTGTGTGTATAAAAATTCAGTGAAAAATTGTTGAGGGTGGTTGACATCACGTGAATTAAAAATAAGTGAGTTTTAGTAAGTTTTTATGACTGCTAATTTTTTTATCCCAATAATGAATAAATTGCTATGCTCAAATTTATTAGTGTAAAGTTACTCTTAGCTATGCACTCAGAAAGTGCTCCTGGCTTGTGGGACCATATGGGATGCTAGGGCATCGAACTGCAGGCATTCCTAGGTCAGCTCGTGTAAGGCAAAAAAAGCCCTATCGCTTGTGCCATCGCTCCGGCCCTTAAAAGTTACATATTCTTTTATAACATTGATAAGCTTTTGTATACTTGAATTTCTTTTTTTTTTTTTTTTTTTTTTTGGTTTTTGGGCCACACCCGGTAACGCTCAGGGGTTACTCCTGGCTATGCGCTCAGAAGTTGCTCCTGGCTTGGGGGACCATATGGGACACCGGGGGATCGAACTGCGGTCCGTCCAAGGCTAGCGCAGGCAAGGCAGGCACCTTACCTTTAGCGCCACCGCCCGGCCCCTTGAATTTCTATCAATTTGAATTATGTTGAGTTCTTATTTCTTTCATTTTTGTGTTTTAGGACCATTATCTGGCTGTACTCAAGGCTTACTCCTGGATTTGCACTCAAGGACCACTCCTAGAGGGAGTTAGGGGATCATGTCGAGTCCTGGGAATTGTACCCAGATCTGAAAGGTTCAAGACACTTATACTATCTCTCTGGCCCCCATTCCTCTTTTGATCAAAAAAGTTCTATTGAATGCACTAATCAATTATTTTTATCTTTTTTCTTTGATAAGTTGCTTTGAAAATTTTTTACCCATTTATAAACACCATAAAACCATAATATAATAAAAATATCTTTTTGTTTAGGTCTGTTTTGTTTTGGCCACACTTGGCAGTGCATAGGGGTTACTCCTGGCTCTGTGCTCAAAAATCACTTCTTGTAATGCTAAGGAACCATTATGGCATTCTGGGAATCAAACCTGGGTCAGCAGCATGCAAGTCAAGTACCATACCTTTGTGCTATCACTTCAGCCCCAGTGTAAATACCTGGCACATCAACGTCACAAAATAATTTCCTTAGTTTCATTTTAAAATTTGTCCAAATGTGCTCCAGTTTGATTCATTATTTCTTAGAATCTTGCCCCCCTACTTCAATCTCTATCTTTTGCTGAACTATTTAAATTACTTCCAATTTTTATTAATTTTTTATTTAGACACTGTGAAGTCAAAAAATTATTTATGATTAGGTTTCAGGTGTAACATGTTTCAACATCAATCCTACCACCAGCATCAACTTCTCTCCATAAATATTCCTCCACTTTCATTTGACTTTCCAGTCTGCTTCTATGAGAGGTGCTTTCATTTATGTGGAAACATACATATATACACATATGTTTTAATTTACACTTTTGTTCATAGTACTGTTGCTGATAGGGTTTTGTACATAACACTTGGGCACCTTTCACTGAACCATTTTGTGTAAACTTCAGATATTGCAATGGCATTAATATGTCATCATGTTATATTTTCTGAATAATAGAGCTTTATTATAAATAATGAGGTAGATCTACTCAATCTATAAACTAACTCTTTTAAAATTTGATTACATAACATACCATATATCTCAATTTCCAGACACTGGTCCAAGCACAGAGTTGTTTATTTCTCTGTCATTGAAGCAAGCTTGTTTTCTATTTCCAGAATTGAATGCAGATTTTCACATTTGCTTGATCTTAATGTATAAAAGAATCTTATGATTCCTTCAGTTGATAACAGATGTCTCAGTCTTTCTTTTTCTTTTTTTATTCGAAGAGCTGAAGAGAATAGGTATGTGGTTTGATAGAAATCCCTTCACCTGATATTATTTCTCTTTCTGATTATTAGAGTCAAGTGATATAGTTTGAGCAAGATAGGAATGCTGTGTCCTTCTCCAAATGTTGGAGCAGGAGTTGTATGAGTCCAGACAATCATGTTAATTAGATCACCTTTGCTCACTTCTTCAAGTTGTGTCTCCCAAATGTCTGTACCATGAAATTATCACCTCTCTCCTTGGCAGTTGCCTAGTAAACATGAAAAGACACTTGAAACTGCGTGGCTCTTCTTTCTTTCAGAGGATTCTAACCTTCATTGCCTCTATTCCATTGAATCAATTATAGTTACAGTTTTCATTATAAATAGACAACTTTCTCATGACTAACAAATCAACATTTATTAGTGGGATGAATTTTTTTGTTTGTTTTCAGGCCACACCAGTGATGCTCAGGGGCCACTTCTGGCTATGCGTTCAGAAATCGCTCCTGCTTGGGGGTCCATATGGCACTGGGGGATGAAACTGTGGTCCATCCTAGGCTAGCAAGGGCAAGGCAGACGCCTTCCTGCTTTGGCCCCATAGTGGGATAATTTTTAGAAAACAAAAGCAAAGAGCAAAAGTCTTTCCCCCCTATGCTATAACTGTATATATATATATATATATATATATATATATATATATATACATGTTTATGTATCACTATATTTTATCACTGTAGGTTTCTGGACTTCATTTTCATTCAGTTTGTCAAAATCAGTTACCATGATATGGCATTATTTACTGCTATACTTAAAATTTCAAGGTTTAGTATCCAGAGTTTTTATTTTTATTTTTTTGATATGTTCTCATCAGATTTTCAACACTTCCATGTTCCTAGGTGAGAAATATGTTAAAAATCACCTTGCATTTTCTGTTTTAGTCAGGGCATCACCACCTTTTTATATAATGATAATGAACATGAGAAATTTTGGCACTAGCTGTCTACACATTTAGATATGGGCATATAAGTGAAATTTTCCATTCATATTACCGTATTTCATTCCAATTCAGTCCATAAGACATTCCATAATCTGTGGAGAAAAAAAGAAGTAAAGCAAAGTAGGTCTTAATTTGTCTTTTGGGAAGTGAAGCCATGTATATTTTCATCCACCTACATTTTCTTGGATAGAATTATAATCTATGGACAACAAAGAAAATTAGCATACAGTTTTTTTTTTTTTTTTTTTTTTTATTTTTTATCTTTATTTAAACACCGTGATTACAAACATGATTATAGTTGTATGATTACAGTCATGTAAAGAGCACCCCCCCTTCACCGGTGTAACATTCCCACCACCAATTTCCCAGATCTCCCTCCTCCCCCCCCCCCGACACCTGTACTCGAGACAGGCTTTCTACTTCCCTCATTCATTCACATTTTATGATAGTTTTCAGTGTAGTCATCTCTGCAACTGCACTCATCACTCTATGTGATGAGCTGCATGTCCTGAGCTGCACCTACCAGCCCTCATCTCTCTTGTCTCTGAGATATTGTTAAAAATGTCCTTCATTTTTCTTAAAGCCCATAGATGAGTGAAACCATTCTGCGTCTTTCTCTCTCCCTCTGACTTACTTCACTCAGCATAATAGATTCCATGTACATCCATGTATTGGAAAATTTCATGACTTCATCTCTCCTGATGGCTGCATAGTATTCCATTGTGTATATGTACCACAGTTTCTTCAGCCACTCATCTGTTGAAGGGCATCTTGGTTGTTTCCAGAGTCTGGCTATTGTAAATAGCGCTGCAATGAATATAGGAGTAAGGAAGGGTTTTTTGTATTGTATTTTTGTGTTTCTTGGGTATATTCCTAGGAGTGGTATAGCTGGATCGTATGGAAGCTCAATTTCCAGTTTGTGAAGGAATCTCCATATCGCTTTCCATAAAGTTTGTACTAGACGGCATTCCCACCAGCAGTGAAAAAGAGTTCCTTTCTCTCCACATCCCCGCCAGCACTGCTTGTTTTCCTTTCTTGTGATGTGTGCCAATCTCAGTGGCGTGAGGTGGTACCTCATAGTAGTTTTGATTTGCATCTCCCTGACGATTAGTGATGTTGAACATCTTTTCATGTGCCTTTTGGCCATTTGCCTTTCTTCTTTTTCAAAGTGTCTGTTCATTTCTTCTCCCCATTTTTTGATGGGGTTAGTTGTTTTTTTCTTGTATAGTTCTGTCAGTACCTTGTAAATTTTGGATATTAGCCCTTTATCTGATGTGTATTGGGTGAATAATTTCTCCCACTCAGTGGGTGGCCTTTGTATTCTGGGCGCTATTTCCTTTGAGATGCAGAAGCTTTTCAGCTTAATATAGTCCCATCTGTTTATCTCTGCTTCCACTTGCTTGGAAAGTGCTGTCTCCTCCTTAAAGATGCCTTTAGTCTCAATGTCCTGGAGTGTTTCACCTACATGTTGTTCTATATACCTTATAGTTTCAGTTCTGATATCAAGGTCTTTAATCCATTTGGATTTTACCTTTGTATATGGTGTTAGCTGGGGGTCTGAGTTCGCTTTTTTGCAAGTGGTTAACCAGTTGTGCCAACACCACTTGTTGAATAGGCTTTCCCTGCTCCATTTAGGATTTTTTGCTCCTTTATCAAAAACAAGGTGGTTATATGTCTGAGGAACCTTCTCTGAGTACTCAAGCCTATTCCACTGATCTGAGGGTCTGTTTTTATTCCAATACCATGCTGTTTTTATAACTGTTGCTTTGTAATACAACTTAAAATTGGGGAAAGTAATGCCTCCCATATTCCTTTTCCCAAGGAGTGCTTTAGCTATTCGAGGTTGTTTGTTGTTCCAGATGAATTTCAGAAGTATTTGATCCACTTCTTTGAAAAATGTCATGGGTATCTTTAGAGGAATCGCGTTAAATCTGTACAATGCTTTTGGAAGTATTGCCATTTTAATGATGTTGATCCTGCCAATCCATGAGCATGGTATGTGTTTCCATTTCCGCGTGTCCTCTCTTATTTCTTGGAGCAGTGTTTTGTAGTTTTCTTTGTATAGATCCTTCACATCTTTAGTCAGGTTGACTCCAAGATATTTGAGTTTGTGTGGAACTAATGTGAATGGGATTGTTCTCTTAATGTCCATTTCTTCCTATCATTATTCGTGTATAAAAAGGCCATTGATTTTTGTGTGTTAATTTTGTATCCTGCCACTTTGCTATACAAATCTATTATTTCTAGAAGCTTTTTGGTAGAGTCTTTAGGGTTTTCTAAGTAGAGTATCATGTCATCTGCAAACAGTGAGAGCTTGACTTCTTCCTTTCCTATCTGAATTCCCTTGATATCTTTTTCTTGCCTAATCGCTATAGCAAGTACTTCCAGTGCTATGTTGAATAGGAGTGGTGAGAGAGGACAGCCTTGTCTTGTACCAGAATTTAGAGGAAAGGATTTTAGTTTTTCTCCATTGAGGATAATATTTGCCACTGGCTTCTGGTAGATGGCTTTGACTATATTGAGAAAGGTTCCTTTTATTCCTATCTTGCTGAGAGTTTTAATCAAGAATGGGTGTTGAACCTTATCAAATGCTTTTTCTGCATCTATTGATATGACCATGTGATTTTTATTTTTGTTGTTGTTTATGTTGTGTATTATATTAATAGATTTACGGATGTTAAACCATCCTTGCATTCCTGGGATGAAACCTACTTGATCAAAGTGAATGATCTTCTTGATGAGGCACTGGATCCTGTTCGCCAGGATTTTGTTGAGGATCTTTGCATCTGTGTTCATCAGGGATTGGTCTGTAATTTTCTTTTTTGGCAGCATCTCTATCAGGTTTTGGTATTAAGGTGATGTTGGCTTCATAAAAGCTATTTGGAAGTATTCCTGTTTTTTCGATTTCATAAAAGAGCCTGGCCAGAATTGGTAGTAGTTCCTCTTGAAAGGTTTGAAAGAATTCATTCGTGAATCCATCAGGGCCTGGGCTTTTGTTTTTGGGTAAATTTTTGATTACAGTTTTAATTTCCTCAATAGTGATGGGGGTGTTTAGATATGCTACCTCTTCTTTATTCAACCGTGGAAGGTTATATGAGTTCAGAAATTTATCCATTTCTTCCAGGTTCTCATATTTAGTGGCATAGAGTTTCTCAAAGTATTCTCTGAATACCCTTTGAATCTCTGCAGTATCTGTAGTGATCTCCCCCTTCTCATTTCTAATACGCGTTATCAAGTTTCTCTCTTTCTTTTGCTTTGTGAGTTTTGCCAATGGTCTATCAATCTTGTTTATTTTTTCAAAGAACCAACTTCTGCTTTCGTTGATCTTTCGGATTGTTTTTTGGGTTTCCACTTCGTTGATTTCTGCTCTCAGCTTTGTTATTTCCTTCTGTCTCCCTATTTTTGGGTCCTTTTGTTGAGCACTTTCTAGTTCTATTAGCTGTGTCATTAAGCTACTCAGGTAAGCTCCTTCTTCCTTCCTGATGTGTGCTTGCAAAGCTATAAATTTTCCTCTCAGTACTGCTTTTGCTGTGTCCCATAAGTTCTGATAGTTTGTGTCTTTATTGTCATTTGTTTCCAGGAACCTTTTGATTTCCTCCTTGATTTCATCTCGGACCCACTGGTTATTGAGTATGAGGCTGTTTAACTTCCAGGTGTTAAATTTTTTCTTCTGTGTCCCTTTGCAGTTCACATCTAACTTCAGAGCCTTGTGGTCAGCAAAGGCAGCCTGCAAAATGTCTATCTTTTTTATTTTATGGAGGTATGTTTTATGTGCCAGCACATGATCTATCCTGGAGAATGATCCATGTACATTGGAAAAGAATGTGTATCCAGGTTTCTGAGGATAGAGTGCCCTTATATATCTACTAGGCCTCTTTCATCCATTTCTTTTTGCAGGTCTAGTATATTTTTGTTGGGTTTCCATTTGGTTGACCTATCAAGTGTTGACAAGCCTGTGTTGAGGTCTCCCACAATTATTGTGTTATTATTGATATCCTTCTTCAGATTTGTCAACAATTGTATTAAATACTTTGCTGGACCCTCATTCGGTGCGTATATGTTTAGGAGAGTGATTTCTTCTTGCTGTACAAATCCCTTGATTAGTACATAATATCCATCTTTGTCCCTTACAATTTTTCTGAGTATAAAGTTTGTGTCATCTGATATTAGTATGGCCACCCCCGCTTTTTTAAGGGTGTTGTTTGCTTGAATGATTTTCCTCCAGCCTTTGATTTTGAGTCTATGTTTATTCTGACTATTCAGGTGTGTTTCTTGTAGACAGCAGAAGGTTGGCTTCAGTTTTTTGATCCATTTCGCCACTCTGTGCCTCTTAACTGGTGCATTTAGTCCATTGACATTGAGAGAAATAATTGTCATGGGATTTATTGCCATCTTTGTGTAGAAGTTTGTGTGTTTTTTGTTCTGTCTTGTTTTTAGAGTAGATCTTTCAGTTTTTCTTTTAAGGCTGGTTTTGAGTCTGCAAAGATTTTGAGCTGTTGTTTATCTGTGAAGCCGTGTATACATCCGTCAAACCTGAAACTTAGTTTTGCTGGGTGCAATATTCTTGGCGAAGCATTTATTTCATTGAGTTTTGCCACTACGTCCCACCACTGCCTTCTGGCCTTGAGTGTTTCTGGTGACAGGTCTGCTGTAAATTTCAAGGATGCTCCGTGGAATGTAATTTCCCTTTTCGATCTTGCTGCTTGCAGTATTCTATCTCTATCGGTGGGTTTCATCATGGTGACTAGGATGTGTCTTGGGGTGTTTCTACTGGGGGGTCTTTTTTAGCTGGTACTCTTCGGGCATGCAGGATTTGGTCACATGTTTTCTTTAGCTCTGGTAGTTTCTCAGTGATGATGTTCTTAACCATTGATTCTTCCTGAAGATTTTCTTCTTGGGTCTCTGGAACTCCAATGATTCTGAAGTTGTTTCTGTTGAGCTTATCAAAGACTTCTATTTTCATCTTCTCATATTCTTTGAGTAAATTTTCCATTGTCTGATCATTTGATTTGAGGTTTTTTTCTAATCTCTTCTGCTGTGTAAAGTTGTTATGCATCTCATCTTCTAAAGCACTAATTCTATCCTCAGCTGCTGTTAACCTGTTGGAAAACTCATCCATTATGTTCTTCAATTCGTCTATTGAGTTTTTCAGACCTGTTATCTGATCTGATATTTCAGTTTGGAGTTTTCTGATTTCTGTCTTCATATTCTCTTGATTTTTATTAGTGCTCTGATTTATACTTTCTTTGATATCTGATAGCAACCTCCATATTTCGTCTCTAAACTCCATTTCTGAAAGACTGCTTAGGTAGTTGGTCGTTGTTGGGTCATCAGAGTTTCCATCTTCATTCTCTATGGTTGAAGTTGGTCTGCGTAGTCTCCCCATTGTCTCGCTTACGCTGTGGGTTTTTCTACGTGTTGTGGTGGTACTCATTGGCGAGGTGGAGTGCGCGGCCGCGAAGCGCAGCGGAGCGGCCGCGCTCCGGCCCCCAAACACTCACCTCAGCCGAGGCAAGCCGTCAGGGGATGCCTGGGGAGGCCCCCAAGTGTCTGCCAAGCAAAGAAACCAGCACAATCCACAACTCCAACAGAAAACTCACAGCCCCAGCGAGACACGCCTTGAAGAGATTAATGCTGAATCAGGTCAAAGTTCCCAGGTTGATGCAGGCTGGGGGAGGTCCCAAAATGTCTGCCGGGCCTAGGGGTCCAGCAGTCAGCCTGATCTGCAACTCCGGCCCCCAAACACTCACCTCAGCCGAGGCAAGCCGTCAGGGGATGCCTGGGGAGGCCCCCAAGTGTCTGCCAAGCAAAGAAACCAGCACAATCCACAACTCCAACAGAAAACTCACAGCCCCAGCGAGACACGCCTTGAAGAGATTAATGCTGAATCAGGTCAAAGTTCCCAGGTTGATGCAGGCTGGGGGAGGTCCCAAAATGTCTGCCGGGCCTAGGGGTCCAGCAGTCAGCCTGATCTGCAACTCCGGCCCCCAAACACTCACCTCAGCCGAGGCAAGCCGTCAGGGGATGCCTGGGGAGGCCCCCAAGTGTCTGCCAAGCAAAGAAACCAGCACAATCCACAACTCCAACAGAAAACTCACAGCCCCAGCGAGACACGCCTTGAAGAGATTAATGCTGAATCAGGTCAAAGTTCCCAGGTTGATGCAGGCTGGGGGAGGTCCCAAAATGTCTGCCGGGCCTAGGGGTCCAGCAGTCAGCCTGATCTGCAACTCCGGCCCCCAAACACTCACCTCAGCCGAGGCAAGCCGTCAGGGGATGCCTGGGGAGGCCCCCAGTGTCTGCCAAGCAAAGAAACCAGCACAATCCACAACTCCAACAGAAAACTCACAGCCCCAGCGAGACACGCCTTGAAGAGATTAATGCTGAATCAGGTCAAAGTTCCCAGGTTGATGCAGGGGGGGAGGTCCCAAAATGTCTGCCGGGCCTAGGGGTCCAGCAGTCAGCCTGATCTGCAACTCCGGCCCCCAAACACTCACCTCAGCCGAGGCAAGCCGTCAGGGGATGCCTGGGGAGGCCCCCAAGTGTCTCAGCCGAGGCAAGCCGTCAGGGGATGCCTGGGGAGGCCCCCAAGTGTCTGCCAAGCAAAGAAACCAGCCCAATCCACAACTCCAACAGAAAACTCACAGCCCCAGCGAGACACGCCTCAGCCGAGGCAAGCCGTCAGGGGATGCCTGGGGAGGCCCCCAAGTGTCTGCCAAGCAAAGAAACCAGCACAATCCACAACTCCAACAGAAAACTCACAGCCCCAGCGAGACACGCCTCAGCCGAGGCAAGCCGTCAGGGGATGCCTGGGGAGGCCCCCAAGTGTCTGCCAAGCAAAGAAACCAGCACAATCCACAACTCCAACAGAAAACTCACAGCCCCAGCGAGACACGCCTCAGCCGAGGCAAGCCGTCAGGGGATGCCTCTAGCATACAGTTTTTAATAGAGAAATATAATGTCTTCTAAAAATGGGCATCAGCTAAGCAAAATTATAGAAATGAACATTATGTTTGCAGCTAACAATAATTATGCAGCTTAAATTTTCAACTGGAGGAAATCACGTAAGATGTTAGGTTCTTTAATTATGGGAAAATGACAGTATTTAATCTTGCATGTGTGAGGTAGAAGTTTCAAACATTCCCTTTTGATTTTAAATAATTTTAATACAATAAGACACAGAAACATTTCAATAGAGTATTCTAGTGTTTACCAAGAGCTAATACAATAATTATTATTTCTTTAACACACCCTTCTCTGTGTAAATTATAAAGCTTAGACCTTATTTCCAATTTATGACTCCAATCAAATATTCAATGGTATCAATGTGACTTGTGATTCCTGCATTATCCTAATGCCTGTCTTCATCTAAACCCAGTTCTTACTTTTAATGTTCCTTTTTATCTCATGCTTTTGTTCTGGCTCCTCCCTGCCTTTGTAAGTCTCCATTTATCAGCTTTGAATAAAAATGATGCTAAAAGGAACCTATTTTTAGAAAGAATAGCTTTATTCCCAAAATTTCATATAAGTGTGGCACATAGAATTATTGGCTAAAGAGATAACATATTTTTTACAAAAAGAAAAGTGTTTTATGCTTTCCCCCATGTGAATTGTGTTGAATATAGCCTCAAAGGGTCTACCATCGAGTCTCTGACTTATGGTTTAGAAAGTAACACACCACAAATATGGGATAACGACGATTCATGCTGGAGAGGTACTCTTCAATCTTTGAGACTATTGACTTCCAAGCTAAACCTTAATGTTTTTTTCTCTTAGAGAAAAATCATAGCAAATCTTCTAAGTCTGAGGGGAAGAAAAAGCTAAGAGAAACTTGTCATTATTTGAAGTTGACTTATCAATCATGTTCAATCCCAAGTCACAATCTGTCCAATTCCCTCCCTAAACACATGTGTATTAGGAGGAAAGACATCATTTAAAGTAGTTTAAAATGGATGAAAAAGCATTGCTTTGCTTCCTTTTCACCAAAGAATAATCCCCTTAGAGCTTATTTTGTTGGAACAAAATGTTGAAGCCATAACACATCTTCAACTTAGTCACTGGGCCCAGTTACTCTATATTCATTGTCCTGAGGTCAGGAACATGACCTCAGGGTCTTCTCTGGATTTCATGTAGGTAGTATTTACTCCAGATTTAAATATTGGAACTTTACTTTGCGTGCATTATTTTGGGCATATATATCATTTCCAAGAAAAAAATACTAAGAAAAAAATGAGCTCCACCACTACAATATGAAAATGAAAATGTTGGGACTTCAGACAGCCTGAGTGTTTTGATTTTAGGTTGCTAAAGACACACAACCAAAAGTTCTTTCTTCAATACCCAAAGTCTATGTAACATTTACATTCATTACTACATGGCAGTGATGGTATTCTAGCAAAGTGTTACAGAAGCATGCTACTAGTTACTCAAGTTATTCCATAGAAGGCAAAGACCCTGAAGACTTCTTCACTTTGACATTCATATTTGCAAGTTCAAACACAATTTTTGTGTTTGAAATAGTCTGTAATTGACCCCATAGCTCTAAAATCATCAAACATTTATCACATTTTTTTAGAGGCGGTATTCTGCAGAGGACTATTTCAGAAAATACATTTCTATAATTTGTGGGAAGCCCTGAAATTAATCACCCTATAGTGTTTTTAAGGCTTTCTATTCCCATCACTGCTCAAATAGAGTCCATGTACATGTCTATAGCGAACTCAAAAAATCTTAACACAGTATAAAGCAGTAAGAGAGCTATTTAAAAAACTCAATAGAATATTTAATTTCTAAGAGCATTATAAAGGACCAGAATGGATGGCCCCTGTACTCTCTGTTATGTCAAATGCTGACAACAGACCCTTTGATACCCAGAAAGTTCCATAAACATGGAGAAGAGAGAGTTGTTCCTTGAGAGGGTGGAAATTCGTTTTAGCCTAGCTAGAGTGAAGCGTCTTTGTTGTTTTTGGACTACTGATACACAAAGGGAATGATGTGTACTTTGAGGCTTTTGTACAGTAATTAGTAATTGTATTGATGTCAGATGACAATTGGGGAACACATGGGGTTCCAGATCCTACACTAAGTCTGTCTCAGTGCCACATTTTATTGATGCCAATAACCAAGCTCTCCTGACTCATTGGCATGCTCCCTCCTTCCTTGTAGAATTTCTTCAACCCTACACTCCTCTCCCAAACTTCCTTCTAGTAGTTTATTCTCTGCTTTTACTTGCACAACCTACTTTCCATCCTGCCTCTGTCATTCACCCCAAATCATTGTTAAAAGAGCTTGGATGTTCCCTAGAGCTGATTATGTTGTGTCTAGACTCAGCAGATTTCTATCCCTGGCTCTAAGTAATTCTCTAGCTTACGCTCTCACAAATCAACCTAATTTCTTATTATTTTCCCAAGTAGACCATTTCAAGCTGCTATGTTCACTTTTTATCCAAATACACAGTCCTTTCTTGACTGAGCAGTAATTGTTCCTTATTTCTCAAAGAG
Organism: Suncus etruscus; assembly: GCF_024139225.1. Taxonomy (NCBI): domain Eukaryota; kingdom Metazoa; phylum Chordata; class Mammalia; order Eulipotyphla; family Soricidae; genus Suncus; species Suncus etruscus. The sequence continues at coordinate 11,118,812 of NC_064854.1, read as the reverse complement.
ATTCTCACTCTATTGCCTCCTATGTACTCATAGTTTCCTTTTTTCTCAGCCACCCTGTGGTGGAGCATCTCTGTCCAGTATTCCTCCTCTTTCTCCTGCTCATAGGTCCAGTTTCTTATTAAGATGGTTTGTCTCTCTGCCTATCTGTCTGACTTTCCCTTTTTTCATTGTCAAGAGAACAACCAGTCAGCAGTGTAAGATATGACCCTGGGAGGGTACCTTGCTTTTCAGAATGATAGGGATTAAGTAAGTTTTACCCAGAATATTTATGTTCTAATGATAACCTCCAAGTTAGAGGGAGGAGTGAGTCCCTTTCCCATCATGCTCTGTGTTGAGTTAGGCTTTACTAACCCAACAGGACAAAAATAACCAAGTAGGATAAGTTGCTGGAATTCAGCTGACCCCATTCAGCAAGTCTAAGAGTGAAACTATCATAGAAAACAGCAGAATTCAGAGTTGGGGGGATAGGAATCCCTTATCAATTGTACTTCAGGTTATACCCCACACTTCCCAGGAATTCATCACAGGAATTATGTTCAAATTTTTAGCTGAAGAAGTGTGCATTCATTTATACCAGGCTTGCTAACTTTTTAAAATAATATTACAGCTCTGGATATTATTAACAGAAGAACCAATCCATTGTAGGAAGCTTGTTACAAAGAGCAGAGAAGAATGCAATTAGGGTAGAAAAAGAACCACGGCGACAATGATACTTGAGAATGATCACTCTGAGCAAGAACTGGGTGCTTAAAAAGGAGATAAAGTGATATGCCTGGTATCCTTTCAGTAACAATATTGAAAACCACAGTGTCTAAAGGGGTAAAAAAAGGTAAGAGATAGAGAAGAATAAGAAAAGGAGAGGGAGGAGGAAGAAGTGGAAGGGAAGGATGCTTGCTCTCTGAGCAAGGGGTCTCAAACTCAATTTACCTGGGGGGGCCGCAGGAGGCAAAGTCGGGGTGATCCTTGAGTGCAAAGTCTGTAGTAAGCCTTGAACATTGGGGGTGTGTGACCCAAACAACTAAAACAAAACAAAACAAAAAAAGTTTCCTCTAGGGCAGGGCCACAAAATGTTGTACGGAGAGCCGGGCCGACTCAGGCAGACAGGAAGAGGGCAGAGAGGAAGACAGGAGGGAATCTGGAGACATTGATGGTGGGAAATATGCACTGGTGAAGGGTGTTGTGCATTGTATGATTGAAACTCAATCATGAATGACTTTGTAACTATGAAAGAAAAATCCCAACTGCATTATGAAGAAACTTATAAACACAGTATTTAAAGTAATTAGAATATTATAGCTTAGGTAACATGATTACAATAGTGTTAATGTTGATGATTTTGATGTATAAAGTTACTCTCTTCACCTCCATCAGAGTCCAAGATCATCTACAATAATATGTACATTACCATTAGCCCACCCTCTCATTCTTTCTCTTTCCACACAGGTTGAAGATATGTTTTGTAATCCAAGGCTAAGGGTTTGTTATCATTCAATACTGTATATACCAGGTTTTGTCTCTCTATTTCACGGATTAGGGAAAGCATCCAAATTTTTTTTCTTCTTCCTCTGATTCATTTTCCTTCATTTGCTAATGTCCAGTTCTAACCCTATTCCAGTCAACTGCAGGGATCCATCTTTTCTTATTGTTGTGTTATATTTTATTGTGTATATATCAAAACTTCCTTATCCTCTCATCTGTTGCTGGACATTGGATTATTTTAATGTCTTGGATAGTGTACTGAGCACTTGAATGAACACAGGAGTATATCTATCTTTTTCATCACTTTCATGTTTTGTGTATAGAGGCCAAGAAGTAGAATCATTGGGTCGCATAAGGCATCTATATTTTGTTTTCCACAGTAGGTAAAAAAAAAATCAGACAATATTCACACCAATAGTGAATTAGGAATCTTTTATCTTTACATCCTTACCCAAAACGTCTGTTCCCAATTTTTTTGATATATACATTTCACTGGTGTGAGATGATATCTCATTGTTGTTTCCATGACCATGAATGACAAAAAGAAATAACACCCATATGCCTATTGTCTGTCCATATGTCTTCTTTGGGGAAGTATCCATTTCCTCTTGCCATTTTTAAATGGGACAATTTGTTATTGTTATTGTTGATTTTTCTGAGTTCTTTAGAAATTCACCTAAAAGCTATTGGTTTGGGTTTTATTTATTTATTTTTGACTAAAAATCAATGGTCTTTGGTCAGTATGAGGCCAAATACCAAAGGTTTCAAAGCCTATCTCTATTTTTCACACTGTGCCTTGTTTATTATTCTCATCAGTACAGTCTCTGGTCATGATTTTTAAATCCATTTTCTTATTTCTTTTAAAATGTGAATGTTCATATTTATCAGTAGAAGCCAACACAAACCAGCACAGATGTAGGCAGAGTCAATAGAACATTCTTCAAGGCATATATTTACAGCTGTGTTTCCTTCTGTGCTGGCTGATACAGTTCTGTCTCCAACCATTATCTGACAGTGCTTACAGTCTCAATGCATCTACAGCTTGTATCTAATCTGATCAGAGCATAAGGGGGACATCACAAATAGAAAACCTACCATACAAATTCTTTTGGTCACTTAAGTCCAGTGGAGGGAGCTGGTTTGCCATTAAAAACACAATCATTGCTGACAGAGTACAGCACATAAAATCACATTTTTTCCTAACTCATGCCATCTACAAGCCAAGGAGACTGGTTTTACTTATAATTTGGTAACAAAAAGGAACAAGGTATTAATCTTTCCAATGAAGAAGGAAATATTTTTTTCTATTGACTGATTTACAGCATTATTTCTAAGTGAACTGCCCTTGGGGAAGAGACCCAGGATAATTTTACTGTGACATAAAACATTAAATTGTATTTTAGTTAAATACATGTTATGCTTTGACAGTTTCTCTCTCTGTTTTCTTCTCCTTTCTCCCTACTCCCACAGTCTCTTTCTCTCTGTGTGTATCTATCTCCCTGTGTAGTTTAAATGAAGGGAATCTCTTAAAACGTAATCTTTCATTTTAGAACATAAGTGTATGCTTGATGAAAAACTATAACTCCCAGAAACAAAATGCTAAATGGCATGAGAAATTTCCAGCTTCAGGCAAAAGATTTCTACTGCATGTTACCAAGAAAGAAGAACATCAGAAACAAGTATAATAATAATGAAGAAAAATCTTTACCTTTTTCTTGCTCAAGGAGTTAAAGAGAAACCTTTATCACGAATACTAGTTTACAAAACATAAAGGAACAAGTAAGGAGGTAAGGAAAGGAAATGCCTCCTTTGAAGTAATTTGACATTTTATGATATAGTAAAAATGATTCATTTGGGTTGTTTTCATGTCAAATGTGTGGGGGATATAATTTTGATGTAATATATATTAAATTAGACTTTCTTAACTTTGGAAGCATTTAGGTCTTTTTTCCCCTTTCCTACTAGAGAATCACTTGATATGAGATAAAAGACATAAATTAGGACGTTTTACCCTGAACATTGGCATAATGATTTGGCTCAGGCCTCAGAAGAATGGGCATCGCCCACACACACCTGAACTATGGAAACAACCACAATTGTCTTTAACACTCCCAGGATCCAAGCCTCTACCAGAGAAGACCTACCACTGCTTTGGCATTGACTTACTCCAAAGAGTACTCCCAACACCCAGGCGACTCAGCAACAGTCTGCATGCAGGGCAGATCGCTCTGCATTTAATGATATGCTGAAACTAGAGGATGCTCCACATCAGCCTGACATTGACGAAAGAAATGCACAGAATCCAGAGTCTTTAAATATAAAAGTCTGATACCAACTATAGCTAAAGTGTGCAAAAGTTTCACCGGGACCTTGAGAATGACTGCAGTTAGATAAACTGGTATGCCTGGAACCCAGAGTCTGTCTTATGCCAATAAACTTCTGGGGTGAGGCCTTTTTGTAATCAAGTCAAGGACTTTTTTTCCATTTTCTCCATTTTTCTGGACCTATGCAAATATTGGCAATTGCCACTATCACACCTTTACTATATATATATTTTTTACTCTTACCCTTTAAGGAAAAAAAATACAACTTACTGAACTTAAAAACAAATTACTATAGTAGAATGCCTGTCTCGAATACAGGTAGGGGTTGGGAAGGGGGGAGAGGGTAATGTTGCACTGGTGAAAGGGGGTGTTCTGGTTATAACTGTAACCCAAATATGATCATGTTACTTAAATAAAAAATATATTCAATTAAAAAAAAGACATAAATTGCTTTCCTTTCAGTTGCACCATTAATTTTTGTCAATTTTTATTAGAAGGAAACTCTCAGGGGTGACGACATGTGGATTTCCTTTCATCATCCTCATTTATTAGTGTCTAATAATCATTATATTCTGTTGTCCACCTAATCTGGTTGCCCAGAAGTGATTATTGGATTACTGTCATCTTAAAGGTGTAAGTCTAAGTGTGATAGCTTATTTTTAGAGAAGGAAAAATACTTCTCTGTGAAACCACAATACCGGGAGAGGTGTGGATGGGAAGCTAATATTAAATGCATTATGGATAGGCTGGGACTGTAATAAAGCCAGACAGGGTTCTTATTCTGAAAAGCAGTAGGAAGTCCAGCATAGATCAAAGCTTGGATAATAGCAAACCCATTAATAGAGAAAGCACCAGGGACTGCAGTATATGAAACCGAAGGTGCTACCAGTAGCCTTTCAGAGACCCAGCTCCTCCTCTCTGCTGTCTCCATTAGGAAGAGTCAAAAAGAGACTTTCACCTTCATTACTGCATGTGTCATCTGGAATGTACTCAAGAATCCTTCCAGGTGTCACAAATAGTACACACAAGTTTGTTCCCATTTTCACATCCCCGATGACTTCAAATGATGGGCTGAGGAGATGATGCCAACCCCATTTGGAACTGCAGCTTTTTCTTGGGGAAAAAAAAGGAGGGAGGGAGGCAGAGAGAGAGGTAGAGAGAGAATAATTATTTGGGATCATTCCTTCTTAGTTTCTGTGCTTAATTTGTTTGTGAGTGCATCACAAAAATTTAAGCTCTTAGAATGTATATATAGATGGACATGGAAACTATTATGCTGAGTGAAGTAACTCAGAGGGAGAGAGATAGGCACAGAATAGTCTCACTCATTTATGGGTTTTAAAAAAAGAAAAGACATTATTGTAATAACACCCAAAGACCATAGAGATCAGAGCTTGAAGGACTGGCCCACGATATGAAACTTACCACAGAGTGGTGAGTGCAGTTAGAAAAATAACTACACTGACAACTATAATAACAATGGTAGTGAGTGAGACAAATAGAATGAGTGTCTCTAATACAGGAATACAGGCAGGGGCAGGAGGAGAAGGATGATGGGGGGCATTGGTGGTGGGAAGATTGCACTGGTGAAGGGCATGTTCTTTTTTATAACTGAAACCCAACTACAAACATGTTTGTAATCCTGGTGCTTAAGTAAAGATATTATTAAAAAATAATGTGCAACACATACACATAAGCACACAGAAAGAATAATGCATCATGGAAAAAAAAAAGAAAGAAAGTTGTTAAACTCCTCTTAGGAAAATTGTCATTCTCCATGGCTGGCAGTCAATGGACAAATGTACCATGCACTGGTGCCAGAGCCTTTCTATTTCAGGAAGAAAAGTTACTGATACTTATTTTTCCATTCTTTTATGGACCTCCTTTTTTCTGTTTGTTTGTTTTATTTCCGAAGCAGGCAATTATGGAAGTCAAGTGCATTTATTCTTCCAACTCATGGGCCTTCTTTTTACTTTTTCACATTGAAATAACTTATTTTTTCTGGAACTGTGGATGTGGTTCAAAGGGATCGAGAACATATTTGATATGTATTAGGTACTGGCCTTTAAAAAAACAAAAGGAAGAATATCCTGGACCTCCTTTCTCTTCTTCCTCACCCTGATTCTGCCCATCCTCCAATTTTCTCACCTTTCCTCCATCTTTTTCACATGATACTCTTTTTCTTCATGACATCTATCAATATCAGACATTTTCTGGTATTTCTGCTGCGTATTTTCTTCTCCTGAGCCTTTGTTTTGTCCATTGCTAGGACTTCAGTGGTACATGGGAATTTTTCTGTTCTTTGTTTGTGGACTATAGTCATTGGTGCGATTTGGGGTTCCTCCTGGGGGTAGGGGGTTCTGCTGATCTAGGGATATCAAGCCTGGGACTTAATGCACATATTATAAGACTCAAAGCTCTATGAATCTCTGTCATCTATGCATGATAGGTTTCCAAAACAGAATGTTTGACACAAAATGCAGACAGAAAAGTTAAAAAGATCCTGGATTCCAGAGTGATAGTACAGAAGGTGGGGTACTTGCCTTGTATATCAAATTAGGTAAACCTAGTTTGAGCCGCAGTACCACGTGTGGTCCTCCAAGGTCCACCAGGAGTGATCCTGGAGTGAAGAACCAAGAGTAAGTCCTGAACACCACCTAATGTGCCCCCACTGCCAAAAATGTATCATGGGTTAGGGTTCAAGGCACTTGCCTTGCATGCAAATGACCTTGGCTTAATCTTCGGTACTATAGAGGGTCTCCTGATTCATGATCCACAATGATCCCTGAATATAGAGACAAGAGTAAGCCTTAAGAATAGCCTGGCGCATTCTAAAATGCAAAAAGTAAATAACAAAAACATTAAACCCCTCAGCATATTAACTTTTAGAATTTGAAGCTTTTGCACCTAATTACTTTATAAAACTGTCATTTTTCAGTTGGAATCACTCCTTTCTCTGGCCATGGATAGGGCCATCTGTTAATTTGCAGTGGTAATTGTTTCCACAGATGGGTGTTAAATTATAGACATGACCAAGATGACATGGCACACATGGTAGCATCCTTTGCCAATGGCCATTTTGGTATTCATTGTAGACACCAGGCCAGTCATTTTCCTTAGAAGCTCCCATATTAATCACATGAATTGTCTACTGTGGCAGCTTCAAAACAGGTTAGTTATAGCATAGATATTTGGGTTCATACTGGGAATGTTGGAGCTTGGAGAAAACCTGGACTTTCCCACTTTTGGACAGGGTGTATGGAAGCCAAGTGCTAGAAACTATGTAAGCATATTTCTGTAAAGAAAATGTATTTGCTCAATCTGGGCACCATGTCTGCCTGCTGTGTTTTCTAACCACAGCACTTTAGTTTGTAAAAATTCACTGTCCCACCCCCTCACTTCAGAAAGTTCCTCAAGCACACACTGATTTTGAGCAAACTGATTTTTTGATTTAAACTGTCAATAGGGTGGATGATAAGGAATCGGTTTAAGTGATTTATTCCTTTTTTTTTGGCATTATATATGTTGGCAATAAAATCACACAGGGCTCCACTTGGAATAGAATATGCCATCTGTGATACATGCTTCCCCATTATTTTTTTTTTCATTTGAAGATTACCATCACTTTTGTTGAAAGGAAGGGCATCACAACACTTCCAAACAAAATGTGGAGTTTGAAAGATACATTGGCTATATTAAAATTTTTCTCAGTCTTCACAGAAGTCTTGGTTGCTGGGCAGCATCATAGACAACTGTAGCTCTTCTATGTTTCAACCTTCTGTTTGTCCATATTTCCTTGGAGATGCACTTGCTCTTAGCCCCATACCATGGGAATCATGTGTGATTCATTTACTAGTCTCTACTCAAGATGTGGGGCATGGATCATAGTGAAGACTAGAGACTAAGCATATTATAATCTAAGCAGAACATCCGATTTAATGATGGACAGGTATACTGAGTCTAAATTTTATAAAGTGTTCAAAAGAAGACTAAAGCATGATCACTCTACTCGACTAAAAAGCCAAAGGATTTACATTTATTGTACCTGTAACTCAAAGAAGGAAAATATTTGGGAGGAAATGTAACCAATTAGAAAGGGTAATAAAGATGAAAGACAGAGAGAGGAAGGAGAATCTCCAATAAACTTCTGATATATGGAAGCCTAGATCTAGTTAGACTATCTACCTAATTTTGTAGATATTTTAGTTTTTTAATTTCATCTTTGAAGGGCCAAGGACGTAAATCAGAGACAAACCTCATGCCTTGCATGTGTGAAGCTCTGGATTTGATTCTTGGCCACACACACACACACACACACACACATACACACACCACATATTACATTTGGTTTAATCTAGTTGATTAAACATTTCTGCCATTTGGACTTCGCAAATTACCAACTGCTGTCATTGATCTTGTCAACTACAAATAGAGATGTAAAAATTCTTAGAAGTTGGATATGAGTTCATTCTTATATTAATATATTCCAAAGGCCTAAAATTTTCAATGTAATGCTGCACTTTCTATGAACTATTTGTGCATACAATTTCTTATTGCTACACACATTGTTTTCCCCCTAAAGAACATCCTAGGAGACACGCATATACATTGTGACACTTCTTGTGCCAAGATGGGGGTGGAAGCAATCTAAGAGTAGCTCCAACTCAAACAAGAAGTGTGTACTTTCCCTCCGCATTTCCAATTTATTTCAGGCCAAACTCAGAAGGAAAGAAGAGACAGATCACCATATAATCTATTCAATTTCAATTTCTAAAGATGCTGCTGCTGATCAAAGGATACCCATGTGTAGCACATTTCCATAAAATGAATTTTGACAACTTCCCCCCCACGTGTGTGTCTCTTCACTTTTGCTTTGAAAGGAAAATGGAGGTTGGCAGGAGAGATAAATGAAAGCGATACTAACTGTGGTCTGGGCCAGCCAACAGTCTGCAGCTAAGGATTTCTATAAAGGCAGGCCTTAAACTAGGATTTGTAATCATGTCTGTCTACCCCCACATTTCAGTTCACAATTTTACTAGGAGAGTTGATATTTCTCCGGGGTCATGAATGGCTCTGAGAAACATTGCCACGCCTCCATACCTATTCATAATTTCATCTCCAAGAAGCCTGCAAATCACATTGATGGTAATTCTTTACATTCTATCAAAATACACACGGTGCAGTTGTTGAAGATTCCACAGGGCTCTCTACTTTAATTCTGAAACTTGGGAATTGAATTTGTCACCCCTAGATAAACATTTGCATAAAGGCACAAGATTTGCATCCAAGATTCGCCTTCCTTTGTGTGAGCTTGCAGTCAAAATAGCAATGTATTCAATGTGAGTGTTTTCTAAAAGATGGTGATTGTTTTCTTGACATCACTCAAAAGACATTCTTGAAGAGTAGCTTTGTGTTTGTCGCTTTTGCGATATTCGCAGCAAACCTGTCTTAATTCTGTGAAAAGTCTGACTAATCCAGGGATATGGCTCCTACAGAAACTGCCAATGCAAAGCAAGACAGGATCACAATGCAAATCAAAACATAGCAGGGAAAGTACATTGAATCCAATGTAATTTAAATTTTTGAATGGTTTACACTTGGCCTGGTATTGAGAAAATAGACAATTATTTAAGAGATGTTTTCTTATTAAATATTTGTTACACAATACAGAGTCTTATTTGCTGTATTCAAATCAACTTATTACCTTTGACTTTCTCAATTTTTGATGCCTTCTTGACAAAAATTAAGAATTTCTTCCCTCTAAGTGCAGTTAACAGGTAGAATTGATGAGGTGTCTGGCCCCATATCTTAACTCCACCAGAAGTAATAAACCTTAATAGAAAAGTAGAAAACCCCAATAAATGTCCAGTATTCAGTAATTTGGTTCCTGGGCTGAGAGGGGTTGGTCATTGAAACAGAGATTGGAGCTACAGCAGGGATTTGAATCAGTTTCCAAGAAAAAGAATGGACACCAGAGGAAATTGCTCAGGACTGTTCAATCCAGTTTCCATCTGCCTATAGCCATTATGGTGACAGGCAACAGCTTAATACAACATATTTGTGTCTTTAGATCATGATTTTCTGGCAAGGAAACTTCCTGTTTCTGTTCACTTTGGCAGGCTCATGAGGTCATGAGCAAGGTCACAAGCCAGGCTTTGGTTGAGGCTTGCTGACGGACCTGGCTCCCATGTTCATTCATTCGTCAGTCACTTCTTAGCAAATTCATCCTCACAGAACTTAAGAGTCTTGTCAGGTGAGGGAGAAGGAGAGATTTACAGGCTGTGTACCTCTTCTCTTACTGAGAGACTGCAGCTCAATTCTATATTTTGGCTGAAATTCTACATTTTGCTTTTAACAGCTGAGAAGTTTGATTCTGCTTTGGGGAATTTCTCAGCCTCACATGTCCATACATGTAGGTTGTGTGCTCCCTTTTGGGATCACAATAATAATAATAATATTAATAATAATAATAATAATAATAATAACGGGCATGAAGCGTCCCCTCAGAACTCCTCTCTATATCTCTCCCTCTTAAATTCTTAGGGAAAAAAACATTTTTGTCTTAACTCACTTTTGCTCACATTACCTCTGCCAACATCTCCCTAAGTTTGCAACTTCCAACCTTGTAGTCTGGCCAGGTCTCATGATCCCATGGGGTTGATCCTGGGTCTTCAATGCCTCCAAACTGACCCACTTCCCACTGGTTGAATCAGGGCAAGGGATTATCTTTGAGATTCAATGTCCTGAGCCAATGTCCTGTGACATGTCCTCACAATGTCCTGTGAGGATGAATTAACTTTGACTATGAAATGGTTCTAAAATGCTTTATGAATGGTGCTATCTATTAGAGTGGCATACATAGTGACTTTTATTATATAAAAATTGTTTAAAGCATCAACCATTCAAATGAATGTGGGACCCCTGCTTTGGATAACTTAACTCCATTTTTTCCTTATTTAAAATAATATCTTTATTTAAGCACCATAGCTACAAACATGTTTGTAGTTTGGTTTCTGTAATAAGAAGAACACCCCTTTTCACCAGGGCAACATTTCAAACACCAATGCCATCGATCTCCCTCATGCCACACACCCCTGCATATATTCAAGACAGGCATTCTAATTCTCTCACTCATTACTATTGTTATGATAGTTAACAATGTAGTTATTTCTCTAATTGCACTCACCACTCTTTGTGGTAAATTTTATATGATGGACTAGTCCTTTTATCCCTCTTTTCTATTATCTCTGGGTGTTACTACAATAATGTCTTTTATTTTTCTTAAATCCCACAGATGAGTGAGACTATTCTGTGTCAATCTCTCTCCCTCTGATTTATTTCACTCATCACATGTCCATCCATAAATAGGAAAATTTCATGACTTCATCTACCCTGATGGCTTCATAGTATTCCATTATGTATATGTATCACAGTTTCTTTAGCCATTCATTTGTTGAAGAGCATTTGGGTTGTTTTCAGATTCCATATTTCCTTAATCTCTCCTAGAGCTTGCTTGATAAATATCATGTCTATATCAGAGAATCCCTTGCAATAGAGGAATAATTTGGTTAAATGGAAGGACAGGGGATGGAGAGAGCATAGTGGGTTGGGCTTTTGACTTACACACACATTCCAAATGATCTCTGATGTCCTCCAGGAGTGAATCCTGGGTGCAGAACCAGGAGTAAGACATGAGTACCAATACCTATGGCCCAAAATTAAAATAGAAAGATGGAAGGGGAAACATAAGGCAACCAAAGTTGGACCATAGATCATATACATTTTATAGACTAAGTTGTTGAAATTGAGTGGAGAAAAACAAAGACTCTCCTTGCTTACTGTAAATATGTAGGCAAATAAATGAGCACTGGGAACAGAAAGATTGAGGATTACAGAGCCTAATGGGGACATATTGATACTGGCTGGGAAGAGGATTCTTCCAAATAGTTCACCTCCAATTCTCTTTGAGTTCTCTGTGGATGTAGAGGACAGGATGGAGTAAAAAGGACATGGTTCAGTTCCTATCATTTGAAGCCAAAAAAAGGTGAAAGGGTGATTAGAAAACTGAAATAATCACTCTGTGCCTGGTTTCTTATTTATGCCTTTTCTGCTCTTTCTGCTCTTTCTGCCCTCTGTCCACTCCATCTCAACTACTGCCCATGAAAACATGCTTGCCTCCGAGAATCTATTGATAAATTCGCATGCGTCTTTAAAAACAATTTCAACTTGCAGCACCTGTCAGCCTTATCCAAGAGCAAGACATGGTCTCCTGGCTGCAGGGAAAATGAACTTCGAAGTTGCCATCTTTCAGTGCCCCTCCTACTGCTATCACTAGAAACAAAGTGAGAGGCATGGTCTGACATTTTTAGGTTCAGGGGTTTCCAATCTGCAGTTGGCCTTCACCCCAACTGGTGACCCATAAAGGGTTATTTTTATTTCATTTTGTTTCTATACCTTATACACAGCAGGACCTAAAAATTATAGGGCTTGTGGGGAGAGAGAGTGAAGAGAAAGGAAGAGACCAAGACTGGAAGGAGAGGGGAATAAAATGTAAAGGACGAATCTTTTTTTTTTTTTTTTTTTTTTTTTGGTTTTTGGGCCACACCCTGTGACGCTCAGGGGTTACTCCTGGCTATGCGCTCAGAAGTTGCTCCTGGCTTCTTGGGGGACCATATGGGACGCCGGGGGATCGAACCGCGGTCCGTCCTAGGCTAGCGCAGGAAAGGCAGGCACCTTACCTCCAGCGCCACCGCCCGGCCCCAAAGGACGAATCTTAAGGCAATGGGTCATCATAGAACACAGAAAGGCAGGCTCGCGCCTAGGTCTGGGTGTGGTGCCAGGATCTGCCTTGATCCTTTATCTTAATGGGTATGTTTCTTGAAAATCTTCTGCTGAGAGATTTTGCATTAGTGCAAGAAGTGTCATTTCTGATTTGCCCCTTTCATTCTTCCCTGTATGTGAACTGGCTTGGATCTTAAAGCAGTGTGACCCAGTAAACAAAGAGGCAGGAAATGGAAGGTGGGAAACATGAGAACACACTAGGCATCTGAACTAGATAGTGGGGTTCAGAATGACTCCTTCACTATTTCCCTATGAGCTTTGGGCACCCTACTTTCTACGATAGAGGCCGCTTTCATCATCTGCTTGTGTTTACACAAGTGTTTGTTGTAAGAGCAATGTCTTTCTTTTTTTTTTTTTTGTGGTTTTTTTTGGGGTCACACCCGGCAGTGCTCAGGGGTTACTCCTGGCTCCATGCTCAGAAATTGCTCCTGGCAGGCACGGGGGACCATATGGGACGCTGGGATTCGAACCGATGACCTCTTGCATGAAAGGCAAACGCCTTACCTCCATGCTATCTCTCCAGCCCAGCAATGTCTTTCTTAAGCAGAAAATATAGAGCCTCAATTTCACCATCAGTGTTAGTTGCTTTAAAATTGATCCCTGATTTTCACTTGGTTTGATTGCACATATGAAAAAACTCTCCTTAGCTTCCATGAGATCTGGCACTCTTTTGTGGAATTTATAATGATGCCTCATACATCTTGGTAGGTTTCTCTCTGGCCCTGATATTTGTTTTTTCTTTTCCTATCTCCTGCTTTTTATCAAATATTTTATTCTACTTATTGCTCTCTCAACAGTCTTTGTGACTTTCTATTGGATTTTATAATCTATTTTCATCCTAAATTTAATATTATCTTCTTTTCCAATAATTAACAGAATTTGAAATATTTAAACTCTGCTTATACTCTCACAAAAGAAGGCTGTCTATTGTACATTATATTTTTCTAATTTCATTATTTCAATAACTTAGGGATTTTGATTTTATATTGCTAGTGTTTGTTTAGCTCAACCTGCTTTTACCAGTTGTTCTATTAATTTGTTTGGCATCTCAGAACCTCCTTTGGGGAGAGAATTTAAAGCATACTATTTAAAAGTATTTCCTTGAAATGTTCTCTTAGAAAGAAAGCTTTAGCAAAAACTTACTTGTACGAAAGAATTCTAGGTTTTTATTTCTATAAAAATGAGTTTATTTTAACCCCTGTGCTTAAGCTATTATTTCAATGATCTGAATTCTTGGTGGAGAGTGATTTTTGTTAGCTTTTCATGAGACCTGTTGCTGCATAGAAGGTTCCAGAATAATTCTTGCCTTGTCATGCTTCTATCTTTTTCCTCTGATGCCTTATCCTCATCTTCCTCTTCTTTAGATTCTCTGCACTGTGGCCACATGAAACTTGATTCTGATCTCACTTATGACTTCTAGCAGAGTTACTTTCTTCCCGAATGTTCTACATCATTTCTCTCTGTTCTGTTTTGTTACTTTAAGAATTCTCACTAGTCCCATTTTCTCCTCTAGTTTTCTTAAATCCCTTTCTTCATTTTCTCCCTAGCCTATATTTTGAGTGATTATTTCAGGTTATCATTGACTATGTCTTTAGCATGGCCCTACAGTTTTAGCAACTTAAAAAAATATTATCAAGGGTTCGGTGATATAGAAATAGTGCAAGATTAAGATATTAGCCTTGCAACCTGTAGATGCTAATTAAGATCCCAAGTAGCACTATGGTTCCCTGAGCACTGCAGGGATGACTCCAGTGCACAGAGCCAGGAATAGCCCAAATGCTGCTGGAGGTGGCCCATGACCTCCACCTCACCCAAAACTCCAATTTCTACTATTCTGTCCTGTTTGTGCTTCACCGTATCTTGTTCTTTGACTGGTAGCTTTTCTTCCTATCAGTCCATATCTTTAAGCTTTTTGTGGTTGTTTTATGAAATGCTTCATAATTCTTTTATTTAAAATTTCTGGAGGCTAAATCCTCTTGTTTATATTTTGTATTGGCATTCATTCTTGTGATTTATTTTTTTCTCAGATTTTTTTGTGATCTTTGACTTAAAACTCATGCATATTTGATCTTAAACTGTTGTAAACTTAGGACTGAAATCAAGGATGTACTTTTACAGAGAGGTTTTGTATTTGTTCTTAATAGAAAAATAGGAGGTTTTACCCAGGTGGAACTTACAAACCAAACAACCAACTTCCTGTATAGCCTTTGAATGCCCAACCTAATCTTGCCTATGTTTCCATTGTCTGGCTATTGGCGAAAACACTCAGCCCAATCTTGACTTTTATATTCCCGTTTCCTCATGATAATGGTCTTTGAGTGCCTTTATAATTTGATAAATGTCTGTTTGTGTTTATTTGTTCTGACACTTTGTCACCACATGGCTCTGGGAGTCCTCAGGATCTTCAAAATGACTCTTGATCATCTTTTGGTTTAGTCTTATTCTCTCCCTCTGCTTCTGATTTCATAGCCTCAATATTGACATTTTTACACAAAAAGTAAAATGAAGTCATATACAAATACGGCTAATAACTTAAAAATGTTATTTACCCCCATGCTTTGATTCAGGCTTTCAGTAAATATTTACTGAGTATCATTCATGTATTAAATACTAAGCTAGATACAGGAAACAAAGTGGCAATGCAGCAAGAAACAAACCCCACTGTACAAACAAAACCAGATGTTACCTGCTGTTTGGGAAGATGGATCAGTAACTTGTGACTATAAATGTGTTTCTTCAGGGAATGGGGTGTCTCATTAATCATGATCTAAAGATTTGACTACTGTGTTTTCAAGTCATAATCCTTACCATTGGTGCAGAATTTGATTGTGTAGATATATGCTCTTCTCATGTTTTGAAGAGAGAATCTATGCAATGGGGTAACATTAGACATCATCTGGAGCTATGAACTCCATAATCCATGCCTTTCTCATTCTTTTTTAAAAAATTTCTCATTGAAATTCTGGAATCACAAAGGTTTTCATGACTAAATTTCAGGTGTCCAATCCCCTCACCATTGTATGCTCCCCTTCACTAGTGCTTAATCTTTCTCTCTATTGTGATGGCAATATCTCTCAGAAAGGGTTAGAACAATGAAAGAATTACATCAGTCATGTGACTTAATTTGATGGTGTAAAGGGAGATAATATCCTGTTGTCCCTCCCACCCCAGGAGCAGTTCACATGCATCAGAAAATGACATGTTAGAAACTAAATTAAGTTAACAGGAGAAAAGGAAAAATATAAATCATACCTAGCATTGGTTTGTTTTCTAAACATTTTTGTATTTTGCCTGGTGTCTGATATATCATAGGCATCCATAATATCTTTATTGAGTGGAAAAGGGGTAAAGAAAATGGAAATCATTTCCATTGCATCTCTTTTGCTTTATTACTTTCTTTTGCAAGTTAAGGAGTCTTTGATAAGAGCAGGGCCCAGCTCTGATGAAACTTGGGTTGTCTGAATGAACAGTAGTGAGTTCATCTCTCTGTGGCGTTGTCTGTGGTCTAGTGACCATGAAGTTCAGGAAGACATTGCCTGTTATGCATTGTTTTTCCTCTCTGTCTTCTTTATTTATCAGCTCCTTTTCTCTTGGTAACCATCACCATTGTTACCATCATATTTCCCCTCCTGGAATGAACAAAATTGTCTCTGTGTGTAGGTATTCAGGTTACTTGACTTTGAAATGATTTAACTATGAGTGAGATTCAGTTCTTTTAAAAGTTCAAATTTTTTGAGAATAAGGGAAAACCATCAAGGTTGGATTTTTCTCAAGAAGAAAGATCACAGAATAAAATGTACCCATTCCTGAAATAATTAAATAACGGTGCTTAGTGTTATAATTTGCCTTCAGGTTTATAGTCCTGAATGAGAACTTTTCCTCAATCATACAACTCTATTTTGCTAAACATGGATCCAAAAACCTCTGACTTGGGGGGATATTTATTTTTTTTCTAGACCATGTGAAGTGAAAGTAATAACTCTGGTAACAAGGAGAAAACCTTTGGGAGGAAATACCTTTTGAGAAATTCAGTAGTACTTTGGTAGTATTTGGTAGTAGGAATTGTAATTTTTTTATCTGATGTATCACAAAACTATGACTAAAATACTCATTTTTGGTACCTTAGAGATTCTATTTTCCTTATGGTCTTCTGTACTTTAATGCTATTAATTTACCTGATAGGCAAATTATCTTATAGGGAACAAGAATTCAAAAGGTATAAGAATGTGACAATCGGGCTTCACTTCAAAATTAAGGCAATTAAAAGAATATTAAAATTGGGAACATAATGAATGCATAAGGGGAGAGAATGGAGAAAGAAATTGGAACCCTTGGTAATTCAGGGAACCCTTGTTCTCAAAGGAAATTAAACTTTGATATCAGAATCCTGATAACATTTTAATAGAATCTTCAAGCTTTTGGCCAGACGTTTTTGTGCTAAAAGACTTTATTTGCTTTATATCAGCCCTCTCATTTTCCTTGACACAAAGGAAAATGCATTTTAAGACAAAAAGTAAAAATTTGATTAACAGAATTGTGATGTAAAGCTGCTTTCTTCCAAGCTAAGAGGGGTGTGCCATTTTACACCTATTACCTCACACTACTTAGAAAACTATTATTATTCTCATATTGTTGTTGAGAAAAGAAGCTGAGACTCAAAGAAGATGGTTTCCCCATGTGCTGAGCTGCGATGTAAGCCAGGCCAGTTTACTGTCAGCCCCTTAAATTCCATATTTTAATATTCCCAGTTTTCCTTAGTTAAAGATGATGGGCAAAGAGCAGATTTGAAAGCAAACAGAAGACTGGGATTTTCAATGCCTAAGGAAAAAGAGTTGGTGCAATGTCTGAGGTATGACTTTGTGGAAATAGATGTAATTTGAAATGCAATTAAAGGAATTCGTGGATGAAATGAGAAGAGAAATGGAAATGATATGCTTTCTGTAGAACATCAGTTGTGCATGACAATGTCATGGGGAAATGCCCATCTGATAAAGAGGTTTTAATTAAACTCAATAATTTATTAGCCATTATACTTCAATGAATTAAAAAGAATATAATCTAAGATGCTTTATTTCTCTGAAATGAGATTGTATACCATAAATTCAGCACATCATGTGTTCTCAAGCGAGAAAGTGTCCAGATTAATAAAATGTGGGGGAGATCATTATTAATTTTTATTCTATTTTAACCCATGGCAAACTTATCCAAACAATTTCTCCTAGGCAAGTTGACTTTACTTTTCTTTAGAAGGGAACTGCAAAAAAACAAGTTCTTGATGAGAAAGGTTTTAATTAAAGATAACTTGCTACCATAATGGTTTTAAAGATATAAATATGTGTGGTGTAATTTATATATATATTCACATCTCATTTATTTGTATATACTTTCACTTATACATTCACACACAGTATGCCACTTATTTGTAAATGTAAATATTTATTTTTATATAATGCATATGACCCCTAATTTATCTTTTTTTTTTGCCTCTGGTTTTGAAATGTCTTGACATGGAATTAAATTTTTTTTTATTTAAAGTATTGTGATTTCTAGTTAGTCATAGTTGAGTTTTAGACATACAATGTTTTAGCACCAGCCCCACTACCTGTGTCAACCTCCTTTATTAATTTTCCTGAGTTTATTCCATGCCCCCCTGCCCCAAACTGTCAAAATAATAAGACCACTTTTAATTTTGATTAAAGTTTGGGTCTCATGATTTCATTGTTGTTGATTCTGTGGCTTGGATAATTAGTTTTGTCCTTTTTTATTCCAGGCCCCTCCCTCCCTCCAGTTTTGTTCTTTGTTAATATCACCAATATATTTGAGTCTTGTTGGGTCCCGTCTCCAGTTATTTTATATCTCTCTTTCTCTTCCTCCAATGAATTTGGCCAAAGAGTTCTAGATGATCCCCATTGAAACCATTGTATTCCTTCAAGAAGTTATTTTAAATAGCACATATAAGCTACACTGTTTTTATTCTTCTTCTGGCTTATTTTACTTGATATATTATCTTCTAGTTCCATCCATGTTGCAATAAACTGCATGATTGCATCATTCCTTACAGCTATGTAGTATTTCATTGTATATATGTACCACATCTTCATGATCCAGTCATCTGTTGTTGGATATTTATTTTGATTACAACTCTATATCTATATCTTTATTTTAAGTGACTAAATATATATATATTTATATATAAATAAATATATATAATATATAAATATATATAAGTAAATAATATAAGTAAATAAATATAATATATTTATTATTAATTATTTATAATATATACTTACATAATATATAAGTAAATATATATAAATATATATGTTTATATATAGATATATTATATATAGATATATCTATATTTGATACAGCTCTATATCTATATCTTTATTTTAAGTGACTAAATATTTGTAGTTACTTGATAATAAATGAAAGACATACAAACAGACAGTAGTGAAATATAAAAACAACAAGTACACTGTCTTTGCTTTCTAATTCCTCTCCTTATAGCATTTCTACCAAAAGAAAACCACTATTCATAGTTTCTTGGTATCCATTTCAAAAGATCTTCAAGCTAGAATGCATCTCTATTTTATCACTGTATATTCTATTCTATTTTATTTGACTCCAGGGCCCATACCCAGTAAGTATGACAGTTTGTTACTTGGGGGCTACCAGGTACAGGCTCCATGTGATGCCAGAGATTGAACCCTGTTCTGTTTTCATTGCTCATCAGTGATATTCCTCATGTTATGCTTTATTATATTCATCATGACATTATAACACATTCATTACAGTGAATTTTTTCCAGACCAATATCCGTACATGTGGCTTCTTTTTGGAGGCCAGGAAAGGGGTGTGGAGGGTTTGGGTGAGTGGATAGGTGTTGAGCCATACTTAGAAGTGCTTGGGTGGCTACTTCTGGTTCTGTGCTTGGGGGTTACTCACAGTGGTGCTAGGGGAAACATACAGTGCCTGTGATCAAATCAAAGTTTGCCACATGACAAGAAAACACTTTAACCCCCATACTGTCTCTCTAGATAGGAATATA
This sequence comes from Suncus etruscus, assembly GCF_024139225.1. Taxonomy (NCBI): domain Eukaryota; kingdom Metazoa; phylum Chordata; class Mammalia; order Eulipotyphla; family Soricidae; genus Suncus; species Suncus etruscus. The sequence goes on along the minus strand of NC_064854.1, from coordinate 11,099,117 downwards.
AGATCTACATTTATATTCTTGATGAATGTATTTTATTTCAAGAAATTTTAAATATTTGCTACTGCATATAATTGTTAATAAGCCTCACAATGACACACATTATTTCATTAAGGAAGATAGCTCAAAGGACTGGACTTCATCCTTAATTTCATCCTCAACACCATCTGGTCCTCTGAGCACTGCTAGAAGCTCCCCGCAAGCACTGAGTCAGGAGTAGACTCCAAGCACCAACAGCGATGGCCCAAACTGTTTCCCCTTAACAAATAAACCCCTAGCTTCAACAACTTCAAATACAATTGTTGAACGGGAAATACTTGCACTTGCAGTTTAATTTATTTACAGTTTGTCCTCCAAAAAAGATTTCTACGTTTTCTCTCTACACCTTGACAAATCGTGCATTTAACAATCAAATTAGTTAATCAAGCTCAGTATTACAAAATTGTACAAGAATATTTAGAATCGCTTTTCTTCAACAGGAAAGCTTCCTTTGAAGACTCGAGAGAAAAGAACATTTTCATAAATCGATTTTCACAGCTCATCAGGACTGTAGCATTCTTGTGAGTATAAACAGGAATCGAGGGATAATCAGTGTGTCTCTATAAAATACAAATTGAGAAAAAAATGATAGTTTAAAAATGTTTTAAGTGATTTTTCTGATCATATAAAACTCATTCTAGCTCATTGTTAATATGTAGACAATTAAGCCGATGTGGCTCAATGGTAGGTAGGGCTCTTTCCCTGCACATGTGAGGCATTGGAGTTCAATCTCAGCACTGGAAAAAAATTATGTGTAAAAAATACAAAAACCAGGGCTGGGAAGGTGGCGCTAGAGTTAAGGTGTCTGCCTTGCAAGCGCTAGCATAGAACTGACCGCAGTTGGTTTGATCCCCCGGCGTCCCATATGATCTCCCCAAACCAGGAGCGATTTCTGAGCACATAGCCAGGAGTAACCCCTGAGCCTCAAATGGGTGTGGCCCAAAAACCAAACCAAACCAAACCAAACAAAACAAAACAAAAACAAAAACCAATCAAAGCAAAACATACACGTTTTCTATTTTGAGAGTATTATATATCTAAAAGAATGAACATATCATTTCTGTAATTGTTGGTTCATAATTTTTCGCATACATATTTCTTCACATACAAAATCCTAACCTAACCTACCTATGTAGCTTACTCAATATGTTTATGTATATATAATATATAATATTGATTTACATAGTAATTTCCAGCTATAATGCTACTTTCACTTCCATGGCTTTAAGATTAGGACAGAATCTCAAATATCCCTTTTGCCCAGAATGGTCATTTCTATATGAGCTTTCATAGCTTTTTCCTCAAAAGAGATAGCAAGCTATATCTTCCACATGTCTCTATCAGTTTTAAATCTTGGCGCAGGGGAACAAAATCACTTCTGAGGGTACCCTGAGCATTGGGTTTTCCCATCCCACAGCTGTATTTTAGGACAGTGCTCTTCTCCAGGTGTTAATCTCTCTCCACCAGGCATTGAAGGCATCTCAGGAGAGATTCCATCTGCTTAAATAAGAATTACAACAGCTACTCCTTCAGTACATAGGCTTCATTGCTGCTTGAGAGATACTATCTTAGAGACCAGGATACTGTAAAGGGCCTCAATGTGATTCCATTGTACAATGTCTGATATGTAGGCATGAGGTCCCAAGATCAGTCATAGCCCCAAGCCATATCCCTAAAGCCATCACCAGCTCTGCTATTGCTCATTTCTATAACACAAGAAGTGTAGGCCAAGTAGCCTGAAGCCAAGTGCTGGAATTATCATGACCACAATAATAACAGCCACACAGCCAAATTAATGAAGAAAATAATACTCCTTAAAAGGTATTTTAAGCTTCATTCCTTCTCTCCTTGTATGATAGCTTCATCAAGAAGAATCTTGAGGCCAGAACATGTCCAGAGGGGAGGACATTTTCCTTGTATTCTGCAGATCTGGATTCAATCCCTGGCCTCACACATGGCCCCCCTGAGCATTGGCAGGAGTAATTCCTAAGTGTAGATCGAGGAGTAACTCCTCAGCATTGCCAGTAGGCACCCTTCTCCTCACCAAATAATAGAAGGATATTGAAAGTCAATGGTAATACACAATTTTTTATTTAATTTAATTTTTACACCGTTTTTAATACACAATTGGAAGGTTTTCCCATCCACTTCCCAAATGGATGTGCCATTATAATGACACAAAACTTAGCCTTGGTGAAAAGATGTTTTGTTTAGAGTTTTATTTTGTTCTGATTTTTGCATTGAAATTGGTGCTTTGCTTCTCAATCAGCTGGACCAGCAAGCAATTCATTGTGACTGCTAAGGCCTTGTGGTGCTGGAGATAACCCAGGCCACAGTTGGGGGCTTTCAGGTTGTCCCCTGTGGTGCTTGGACACCTCTAGAGCTACCCTGTGATTGAAAGAGACCTTGGGAACCATGTAGTCATAGGATTCGAACCTTGCTCAGTCACATTGTACCTTCATCCTTATGTCTTCTCTCCAGGCCTTTTCTAACTTCGAAGAATCCTTGCTGGTTGGATCTGACACGTTTGTATTTAATCTAGTGTAGACATTCCTGTCCTCACTGAGTGGAAGCATGATCACTTTTGGCTTCTTTACAAATTTCTGATTTCGTGCTGATCAGAATTCCCAAAGACACGATCCTGAACCTTATAATCCCAAATCTTGAAATTTCCAAAGATCAACATCCCTGACGTATAACATCCCTCAAATCCCCATCCTCAAAGAACAAAATTTCATTATTTGAAATCCCAAAAGCAAAAAAGAAGTGGAAAAATGCAGTTGAAAGACATATCCCAAAACTCAGCAAAATTATTCATTCATACCGGATTCCAGTACCTTCACATAAAAGAAGAGCCTATTGTTATAGAATAAAGGATTCATAAAGAAGCAAACTTTCCAGCCAAAGACACTTGCTAATACCAAGATTCTTTTCCTATAACAAAACACATTAAATGGTGAACTATTTCTGTTTAGGAATTGACTGTCCAAACAGATAGATTTCTTATAATCCACCACTAAAATAGCAGGGAATCTGATCTTACATCACTCTTGGTAACAGCTTTTATATTTTTAATCAAGTATAAGTATATAATTTCTATTGGATCTGAAAATTCTAAACTTATCCACTCATTTATCTATTAGTGTCTAAACAACAGTGAAGTTTTTTTTTTTTTATAAAAGCTCATTTGATGATTTGCTAAAATTTCAAAAGAAAACAGATATCAATTGGATTCCCAAACTATAAAGATGGATTTGGAATTAGGTATGAATCAGCCTTCTATAGGCACAATTCCAATGTTTTACTGATAATTTTTTTTCTTTTGCAGACTCCAATGTATTTGGTGAAGGATTCAGAATAATACTCATTACTCAATATGGCAACAACAAAAACAGTTTAAAAGTTTCTCCATTTTTTTTTTCTTTTCAGTCTCTTCCATATTTTTTCCATTTAGTTGAGATCAGAGGGGCAAAGAGTGGTTAGGATATTTGCCTTGCATGCAGCTGACCTAGTTTCAATTCTTATCACTCCACATGGTCCTCTGAGCATGGCTTGGAGTGATTTTTGAATGCAGAGCCAGAGTAAGCCCTTAGCACAATCAGGTATGTCCCAAATGATGAAAAAGAAAGAAAGAAAGAAAGAAAGAAAGAAAGAAAGAAAGAAAAAAGAAAGAAAGAAAGAAAGAAAGAAAGAAAGAAAGAAAAAAGAAAGAAAGAAAGAAAGAAAGAAAGAAAGAAAGAAAGAAAGAAAGAAAGAAAGAAAGAAAGAAAGAAAGAAAGAAAGAAAGAAAGATATAAAGAAAGAAAGAAAAAGAAATAAAGAAAGAGAGAGAGAAAGAAAGAAAGAGAGAGAGAGAGAGAAAGAGAGAGAGAAAGAAAGAAAGAAAGAGAGAGAGAGAGAAAGAAAGAAAGAAAGAAAGAAAGAAGGAAAGAAAGAAAGAGAGAGAGAGAAAGAAAGAAGAAAGAAAGAATGAAAGAAAGAAAGAATGAAAGAAAGAAAGAAGGATGAGAGGAAGGGAGGAAAGGAGGAAGTGAGGAAGGAAGGAAGAAAGAAAGAAAGAAAGAAAGAGGAAAGAAAGAAGAAAGAGAAAGAAAGAAAGAAAGAAAGAAAGAAAAAAGAAAGAAAGAAAGAAAGAAAGAGAGAAAGAGAGAGAAAGAAAGGAAGGAAGGAAGGAAGAAAGAAAGAGAAAGAAAGAAAGAAAGAAAGAGAGAAAGAAAGAAAGAAAGAAAGAAAGAAAGAAAGAAAGAAAGAATGAAAGAAAGAAAGAATGAAAGAAAGAAGGAAGGAAGGAAGGAAAGAAGGAAGGAAGGAAGGAAGAAAGAAAGAAAGAAAGAAAGAAATAAAGACAAAGAAAGAAAGAAAGAAATAAATAAAGAGAAAGAAAGAAAGAAAGAAAGAAAGAAAGAAAGAAAGAAAGAAAGAAAGAAAGAAAGAAAGAAAGAAAGAAAGAAAGAAAGAAAGAAAGAAAGGAGGGAGGGAGGGAGGAGGAAAGGAGGTAAGGAAGAAGAGAGGAGGGAAAAAGAAATGCAGGGATGGATGAGGGAGGGAGAAAAGAAGGAACGAATAAAGAAAGGAAGGAAGGAAGGAAGGAAAGAAAGAAGGAAGGAAAGAAGGAAGGAAGGGAGAAAGGGAGGGAGGTAGGAAGGGTAGAAGGAAAGGAGGGAGGAATAAAGGGAAGGAGGAAGGGAGAAAGGAAGAAAAAAGGAGAAAAGTGTCATTTGTTTTTTTTGAACATTTCTTCCATCTCATAAAATCCAGGATCCTGAAGTGAATTCGAACTACTTGTGTGTGTGAAGAAAGCAGTGTAGCTATTGAAAGGATAGAAAAAAATATATTTAGGGTAAGAAGACTATTCAGCTCTGGTATAGCTTTCCCATTTCCACTCAAGAAAATGTAGATGCATCATGAGAATATGGGAACATTTAACAGGGGATGTCCATACATGTGAAGCATAGTTTCAGAAGGAACATTACAATGCAAAAGAGAAAATAATGCAAAACAAAATAACTCTCAGACAGTTCAGCACATTGAAGAAATAGAAGTTATTCTTTCCTATGCAAGTGAATAGGAAACTGGAGAGAACTACTGCTCCATTTTTCTTTTCTTTTTCTTTTCTTTTTTTTTTTTGAGGGAGGGGGTTTGATGCTCAGGGGTTACTCCTGGCTAAGCGCTCAGAAATTGCCCCTGGCTTGGGGGACCATATGGGACGCCGGGGGATCGAACCGCGGTCCTTCCTTGGCTAGCACTTGCAAGGCAGACACCTTACCTCTAGTGCCACCTCACCCGGACCTCCATTTTTCTTTTTGTCTTTCTTCTTTCGCTTTTTCTTCCTCCTCCCCTTCTTTCTTCTTTGTTCTTATTTTCTTTCTTTTTCTCCTTTTTCTGCGTCTCCTCCTCCTTCCTATTTCTCCTTCATCTTCACCTTCTTTCCTTTTCCTTCTACTTCTTTTTTCTCCTCCTTTTGTTCCTCCTCCTCTTCTTCCTCCTTCCCTTCCTCTTTCTCTTGCTATTCCTCTTCTTCCTCCTTTTCCTCTTTTCTTCTCCTCTCTTCTCTTCCATATCCTAATTTTTTTCCTCATTGAATCACTCTAAGATACACAGTTACAAAATTGTTCTTTATTAAGTTTCAGTCACATAATGCCCCAAACCCTTACCAGTGCAATTTGCTCACCACTAGTGTCCCCAGTTTCCCTGCTGCCCTCATATCATCATTCCCCTCATCTGTCTCTGAATATTTTCTTCTCCCCCCACACATTTTCCTGGTTACTGAAGGGTATCATGCTTATTGCTTTACATCCTTTCAGCGTGCAGCTCTTGTCCAGAATGATAATTTGCAAGTAGCATTGACATTACAATGTCTTTTCTACTCTAACTGCAGCCCCGGATCTTGTGGGAAGCTTCAACCATGGACTGGTCCTCATGGCCCTCCTCTCCATCATCTCTGGATATTATTACCAGACTATCTTTTTTTAAAATATCCCCCCCAAAATGAGTATCATCATTCTATCTTTATTCTTCTCTTTATAATTTATATAGTTCAGCATTAAACTGTATACCCATAGACTGACACACATCAAAAAGAACAAGAACAGTCAGTGCTGGCATGGATGAGGGGACAGGGTGAATGTCAACTGTCCCAGTCCTTTATTGTCAAAAATGAAATGGATATTCTTCAAAAACCTAGAAAATAAGCTTATATATTATCTAGCAATAGCACTCCTAGGAGAAAAACATACAGAAATCCCTCTGTACCCCTATGTTCATCATAGCACTATTAACAATAGCCAGAATATGGGGAAAGAAACCCCAAGTGCCCTAAAACAGATGAGTGGATATTAGAAACTGTGGTACATTTACACATAGCTGTTAGGAAAAATAAAGCCATGAAATTTGATGGTTTGTTTTTGTAGATAATTTTGAATAGTTACACATAGTCTGCCCTATAATGTATTTTTTTAATTTTGGTTTTGAGGTCACACCTGGCACCCAGGGGTTACTCCTGGCTCTGTGCTCAGAAATTTCTCCTGACAGGCTTGGGGGACCATATGTGATGCCAGGAATCGAACCCGGGTTGGCCGTGTGTAATACAAATGCCCTACCACTGTACTATCTCTCTGGACCCCCTCTAATGTATTCTTTGATAGAGATTTTTTTCTTTTCCTTTTTCTACTTATAGTTTCATCACCACTTAAAATTGTCAGCAATATATTTCAAAATTGATGATTTTGTATATTTAAAGATTGCATCATTTCCAAGAATGGAGGTGCCAACCTGATAAAAAATGCTTAGGGAATTTTGATATTTTAATTCATATTTTTGGAAATATGACTGCAAAGTTGTCTGATATTTTGTGTATGCCTCACATTTGTGTATTTTGTGTCTGATATTTTGTGTATGCCTCATGTTAAAAGGTTGACACCTTATGATAAATGAAGACATTTATTTTTGTACTATTGTAGTCACGAAAGACAAAATTTCTTCTGAGAAGTGTTATATCATATAAAATGGTTGGGGGTATTCTTGTGTTTCTTAAATAAAATCCCCTTTAAAGAAGATAGTATTATGTAAAGAAATTAATACCTAATAAATAAACTAAAGGTACATAAATATCTTTAAAAGTTTTACATCCTATTTTTCAGAATTGTATTTTTCATTTGGAACACCAACATTTAGTGTTCTGCCTTTTATGCTTATTACTCAAATATAATTGAAATAGCCAAACAAATGCACCATTAGAAATGAGGTCCTATTATTTATCTGGAACATATTTGGCCTTGGAAATCTATTTATTAGTACATATAGGACCAATTCACTGACTATAAAAGCTTTGTAGAAATCTAGAGTGGATGAATGCTATAATCTGTATAGCCTTCTTCTCTGTAAATAAACTCACAGACTCTTTCCAAGATACCTTGATTTAGATGGTGCAGTAAGAAAGGGCTATTCAATGCAGAAACAATACTGAGGCCCCGTTTCCTTATCTTTACATTAACAAAATAACAGGGCCTCCCTTCAAGAATGACACTTAGTGCTACATATAACTGTTCAGTAGTAGTATTTTTTTATTTCTGTGATGATAATGTGGGTACTCTGCACTATATGATTTAGGAGAGATATTCAGAAGTGCTATTTGTCATAGGAGATATGCATACAAAAGTTGTTCATTGCCACATTGCCTTCCAGAAAGGTTTTTGGGTGAACAGTGACTCATTTGCTCCAAAATAGCCATTCTCTCCAACTTTGTTCAAGCATTTCTTCTTTTTCTTTCTTCTTTCTTTCTTTCTTTCTTTCTTTCTTTCTTTCTTTCTTTCTTTCTTTCTTTCTTTCTTTCTTTCTTTCTTTCTTTCTTTCTTTCTTTCTTTCTTCTCTTTCTTTCTTCTTTTCTTTCTTTCTTTCTTTTCTATCTTTCTTTCTTTCTTTTTCTTTTTTTCTTTCTTTTTCTCTCTTTCTTTATTCCTTTTTCTCTTTCTTTCTTTCTTTCCTTTCTTTCATTCTTCTTTCTTTCATTCTTCTTTCTTTCCTTCTTTTTTTCATTCTTTCTTTCTTTCCTTACTTTCTTCTTCTTTCTTTCTTCTTTCTTCTTCTTTCCTTCTTCTTTCTTTCTTTCTTTCTTTTCTTTCTCTTTCTTCTTTCTCTTTCTTTTTCTTTTCTTTCTTTCTTTCTTTTCCTTTCTTTCTCTCTCTTTTTCTTCTTTCTTTCTTTTTTCTTTATTCTTTCTTTCTTTCTTTCTTTCTTTCTTTCTTTCTTTCTTTTCTTTCTTTCTTCTTTCTTTTCTTTCTTCTTTCTTTCTTTCTTTCTTTCTTTCTTTCTTTCTTTCTTTCTTTCTTTCTTTCTTTCTTCTTTCTTTCTTCTTTCTTTCTTCCTTCCTTCCTTCCTTTCGTTCTTTCTTTCTTCTTTCTTTCCCTTTTTTTCTTTTTCTTCCTTCCTTACTCCCTCCCTCCCTTCTCCCTCCCTCCCTCTCTCCTCTCTTCTCCCTCACCCCTCCTCCTTCCTTCCTTCCTCCATCCCTCCCTTCCTCCCTCCCTCCCTCCCTTCCTTCCTTCCTTCCTCCCTTCCTTCCTTCCTTCCTTCCTTCCTTCCTTCCTTCCTTCCTTCCTTCCTTCCTTCCTTCCTTCCTTCCCTTTCCCTTTTCCTTTCCCTTTTCTTTCTTTTTTAGTTTTTGGGCCACACTTGGTGACACTCAGGGGTTACTCCTGGCTATGTGTTTAGAAATCACTCCTGGCTTGGGGTACCATATGGGGCACCAGTAGATTAAACCGTGTGGTCCATCCTATGTTAGTGCATGCCAGGCAAATGCCCTACAGCTTGCACCACAACTTCGGCCCTCACATTTATTTCAAGGAACCATTTGCTGTGGTTCAATCCTGGTGAATATGTCTGAAGTAGGGGTGTCACAATGATTAATAAAAACAAGGGGGCTGGAGAGATAGGATGGTAGGGCATTTGCCTTGCATGCAGAAGGACGGTGGTTTGAATCCCGGCATCCCATATGGTTCCCTGAGTCTACCAGGAGCCATTTCTGAGCGTAGAGCCAGGAGCAACCCATGAGTGCTGCCGGGTGTGACCCAAAAACCAAATATATATATAAACTTAAAGGAGTGAAGCAATGGATTGGAGGCTTCCAGTCTTGTGGAATGAGAGAGCCAACTGTCCTCTCTTTATGGTCTTTTTTTATTGACCATATTCAATCCACCTGAGGAGTTGAGGAACAATGTAGTTAACAGACAAAATACCTAATCTAATTAAGCCTATTCAGGTCACAAATCAAGCCTAGGTGAATCTTTACATTTCAAAAAGAGGTGGTTGAAGGGAAGAAAAAAGTAGAACAAAGTCTCTGTCTGGGGGAAAGCAGGGTGTGTGCTCTATGTGTATATCTACATCTCCCCCTTTTCTGTTTGTGAAACACAAAAAATGAGACGAACTACATAGGCTGTGCTCTCAGAATGTATTGCTATTCTCTGCAAGAGAAAAGATCCCAGAATCAGCAGTACCAGCACTGCCAGCAGCATAGGTGGTCACATTCAATATATTAAGAGCAGAGTTTATTACAAAGTAAGGCTTATAGAAAAAGTGGCTATTACTTTGCATAGGCACAGTAAAACCTGGGATAAAAACTTAACCTAGATTATATTAGAGCAGGGTAGCCTTTCCCAGGAAGTATTTGGTCATATCTTTCAACTGCAGGCTTCAGGCCAATCTTTTAGCTTGCTTAACCCCAGAGAATCCTTCTTCTAGGTCTTGGAAAAAGTAAAGGCTCCCTTTCCCTCATTTTCTTCTAGTTTAGTGGCTGTTACTTTAAGACACTGCACTTGGGCTCTTTGTCTCTCTCATGTCCCATTTGCCTTTGAGCTCCACAAGCATGACCTTGCCAAGGCTGCCTATGACCAACACGTTGATGAAGTTGAGCTTATCCAGGCCTGGCACTTGTCCTGGACCTGCCAGACTTCCTTATTCTCATCACATGCCTGCCAGTTGCCCGTTGCCCAATGACTCTGCTACTGATATTCCTCACCTCAGTTGTCAAACAACAATGCCTCCATGTTGTTTCCAAGTTCTTTGATTTCTTGATCACAAGGGGAAGTGGGTGCTGATTTGAATTGATCTTTTTCAGTTGGTAAGTTGCCAGAAGCCATATGTGGGGACTCTTCACTGATAATGTGATTTTTCTCCTCTGGCTACTACTGGTGATCTTGTCCTGGATGATACCCAGGACTATGAGCATATTAGTGATCTTTCTGGCATCTACCCTTAATTTCACAGAGCTACTGGACATTTAGCTTGCACACTTGGTCTGGAAGCATCAATAGAGTTGGGTTAGGTACAGGTGATTCTGAGCAAGAGCCAAAATTCTTTTCTCTGGTGCAGCCACATCATCGTCCTAAAGAATGACTTCTTTTTTAGGATCTTCATAGCATACACTTTGTTTGTCATTGCCAGAGTGGCACAAAGCCTGCCATAATGCCTTCTAAGGCCCTCAGTGGGACCCATTTCTGGGTATGTATGGCCAATCTCAATGCAACTAAAGCTTGAGTCAAGTCAGCATGATACATTTTGAGGGTTTTGTAGGACCCACCTGCAACATTTGAATTTAGAATTTCTAAATCTAATAGATGGGAATTACCTTTTTTGTTTTCAGTAAGATATCCTATTTTACTGGATTTATTCAAAAAAGAAAAAGAGAATATTACAACCTAGTATTAGATAATGTTAAAAGACCCATGGGTGGGGGAGTTTTGAATGGTCAATTTGTGTAGGCAGGATGCAATAGGGAAGAGAATGGAGTAGGTACATGGAGGTATACTATTGGGGTACCTGGGGGCTATGGCTAAATTGTAGTGTCTTCTCTTAGTAGCTGACTTCCTCCATTTTCCCTAATTCTTAGGTATAATAACAACATTGTTCCCCAATAAATAAACATAAAGAAATATACTTATCCCCCTTTGTCTGTTTAATGAAGTCCAAGTTATGACAGTTCTGGGGAACTACTTTAGCCAATGAGGCAATCTATTGGTGAAGAATAGTTAGGGAGTCAAGGGAGTGTTAATGATTTTCTGCAGCTTTTGGAAAGAGAGTTGAGCCAAGATCATTCCCTGAGCCAGGACCCCACTCAAAAAAACAAAACAAAACAAAACAAAAAAACAAAGAATGTGGCGAGTCTGGTTGCAAGTGGAAGCACTCTGTGGTGCAAAGCTGAAAGTGTCCAGGGCACAATAGGTGATGAGTTACAGGGTAATGGGGTTTAATAGGGACATCAGCAAATCCATGATAAGAACACACAGGGAAATTCAATCTTGGGTTTCTGGGATACTGGCAGTGACCAAGAAGGGAGGTGTAGGGTATTTTTAGTACGACAAAGACATAAGAAGTGACCACAAACTTAGAGATGGCCACCACACATACACACACCACATACATACACACATACACAGTTGATTTTTCAATTTGCTCCAGCTGTTATTCTGATCTATAAAGGGTGATCAGGTGAATATATAGGATGAAACTGATATAGGGCTGAGAAAATAAAGGACAGTGCCCAGGGCAAAATTAGCCCTGTCAGCCAATTAAAACTTGGTCCCATATTTCCCTAGCTTACAAACCTGATTCCAGTCTGTTTTACATGGAAATGGGTTGAAGCACTTCATTAATGACTAAGTCTGGTCTACTATGTCAATCTAAAACAGTGAGAAGTTACATGTCAGTTCTTCTGCTCTGAGGGAGGGAGGTAATATTCTTTTAGATTTTTTGTTTGTTTTTTTGTTTTGTTTTTCGGGCCACACCCATTTGATGCTCAGGGGTTACTCCTGGCTAAGCACTCAGAAATTGCCCCTGGTTTGGGGGGACCATATGGGACGCCGGGAGATCGACCCGTGGTCCTTCCTTGGCTAGCGCTTGCAAGGCAGACACCTTACCTCTATCGCCACCTTGCCGTCCCCGGTAATATTCTTTTAGACAAAGGGAGAGGCCATCCTAGTGGCCTCTGCCAGAGGGATAATAGGAACATTTTAAAAAGCAGTGACTAAAATTTCAAACTCTGAAACAAAATACATTAGAACATTTCTGCAGATACACTTAATTTGAAAACAAGTTGCTAAACATCCCTATACCCAGCAGCACAAAATTGTACTCTCCTTGAATAAAAGACATTAAATCAGTTCTATAGTTAAACAAGTTTCCTCTAGATATACAAAGTCTAGCTTCAGAGCATTTGGGAAACATTCTTTGATTATCAAGAGCCATACAATATCTAATCTCACAAGTGTATTTCTTGATGTATATTTCTTGTGGAACAATGTTGTTATTATACCTAAGAATTAGGAATAGTGGAGAAAGTCAGCGACTGATCAAAAGATACTACAATCTAGCCATAGTCCCCTGGTACACAATAGTATACCCCCATAAATCATCTCCATTCTCTCCTCTGTACCACCCTCTTATATCAATTTACTGCAATTAACCCAGATCTTGTGAGACATGAGGCTGGTCTCTTCTCCAATTTCTTGAGATAGGATTATTAGAAGCATAGTGGCAATTTCTGACCCAATGGTTTCCCCTCTGCACCATGGTAAAGGTCTGGGTGATGCTCTTGAAGAGGCAAGATATGGGAGTGGTTCTGCATTCCCTGTGGAGATGGCCTAATTTATCACAATTGAAACATTTTCCCAAGTTTGGCTCTGCACCACATAGGCTTCATTAGCATACACATGTACCTGATGTTTAATAGAATTGCCATTCTGACATACCTTTAAATAACCCATGACATCTTCTCTTTCTCTGATGAGGCATAAGATAGCCTGACAGTCTTCATTAGCATTTTCAAAAGCTGGTTGTTTCAACAGGTGTGGTTGAAACAAATCTCTTTAGATTTAACCTGTCATTGAATTGCATCCATCACTTTCCCAATAAATTCTGCATATGGCTCAGAAACTCCCTGGAAAATTTTTTGTATAACTTTCTTTAAATTCAGCAACTGTATCAATTTTTTTCCAAGCCCACAATGCTGCCTCATCGACATGAGATTAAAAACAGTGTGAGGCAAAGCAGCAAACCTTTTTGTGTTCTTCCACTTTCTCTTGCTTATTGGCATCTCATAATTTATTTGGACCCCGAAAATTCTGTCAGAATGACCTAAGGCATGGAGTTTTGTCTTGGCCTCATCACTGAACTCCATTTTCCATTCTATATATTTAGAAGGGTTTAGGCATATTTTAACAACTACATGAAAGTCTTGGGGGTAGAGGTCCAAAGTGCAGTTTCACTCTAGCCTGCAAGATATTCATTGAAGTACAGAGATATCGGTCCAAAGAGGCACAGGCCTTTATAAAGTGGCTGAGGGAGTTCATTTTTAAGCCTTCATAAGATGGAGGCTGATTATCTTCCAGATGGATGGGGAAGAAAATACAAACATGAGGCCTAGGTGGAATAAGGACTGTTAACGGTTTTAATCACAAGCTTCACTTCGAACTAGGTCTTGAGTAGTCTCTATGGGGGAGCAGTGGGAGAGGGGAGGGGAGCATTTCTATTGAGCCATTTTCAGACTCTGAATCTGAGGAGGCAGTTGCCAGATCATATATATCTCCCTCATCTGATGTACTAGAGGTGAATTTATACGTGGAAAATGAGGGTTTTCCAGCTTGATGCCAATAGTAGTTGATATATTATTGGCCCTGGAAAGGCCTTTAGGTTGAGTGTTAGCTTTCAGGATTAGGATCCATCCCACAAAGACTGCCAAGGAGACTGACAACAATGCAAGTGCAACGGAGTTTATTATTGCCAACATGCTGGGGTCGCCTCTTTTTAGGCAATGACCTCTTACAAAACTCTGACTCCTTTTATTGGGTTACAGGAGCTTCAAACCAGGGGCTTCAAACGATCACAGTTGACTTTTTAAGTTGATTGGCTGTTTTCTAGAGTGTTTTCCTTTTATAGCTGGATATCTAGAATGGTATATTGTGGTTTATAGTGCTTTGGGGTCTGTGTCAGCTGAAGTAGTGGAGGAGGGCTCAAGCACCCGTTGGGTACCTGTGATCTTTGCAAGCAATTAAGTTTTACCACATGAAGGCCAGCCCCCAGGTATTGCTAGTTTATCTAACTGTTTTGGTATGTATCCTCAAAGTTCCAGGAATTGGCTGTTCTGGCCTAGTCTCTTCTGCTACATTTCTGAGGCCTGTAATGGAAGTTTTTAGACTTATATTTCTTTCTAGTTTTTAGTATGAGAACATATCACCTCTGGGAAGGTACCCTTCTCTTGGGGCATGTGCATGGGAACATTTGTAAAGGGTATTGTTGACTTAATATAAATTAATTAGTCCAAGAGTTGGTATGAGGATGGTGAGGCCTTTCTGGGTTCGACCCTGCTTCCGCAGCCCCCACGGTCTGGAAGGTCTGATGGTTGCAGGGTGAGGGCGGAGAGATTTACAAAGCAGTCAGATGAAGCTTCAGGAGTCAGCCAGCTTTATTTCACAGCCCCTAACGCCATGCACATCTCCTCAGTTGGCCTCTTATACTAAGCCTTTTCCTAGCAGCTACTTCTCTACTCCTACTGGGCTCTCTCGGTCTCTGTTCTCCTTCAGCTGCTCTTACCAGGCTTCCTAACTGGCTTCCAGGCTCACCAAGTCCCTTTGGAGTTACTGCTGATGCTTCTTTGATAATACTGAATTGCTGATGCTGAATCGGATGCTGTATCTCTGATGATGATGGCTTTCTTTCTCTTCTCTCTCTAACTCTCCTTCTTATCCCCTCTCTCTTCCCCCTGAAGACTCTCTACCCGCCCATTCCAAGTGTGGGCAGTTCTGATCATTCAGGTGGGAGAGATGAGTTGGGGGAGGGATACCCACAGGGTATGGCACATTCAGTCTGATGCAAAAAAGTTTGGTAAACGCACCAGACTAGCATGAAACAGCTCAGAAGGAGGGGAATGTACATTGCTACTCTGGTAAAGGGTGGGGTACATTCAGTCCAGCACAAGGGGGCCATCATGGCAATGATCTACCACGGGGCAATGTTGTCCTTCCTGGTCCATGAGA
Organism: Suncus etruscus; assembly: GCF_024139225.1. Taxonomy (NCBI): domain Eukaryota; kingdom Metazoa; phylum Chordata; class Mammalia; order Eulipotyphla; family Soricidae; genus Suncus; species Suncus etruscus. The sequence goes on along the minus strand of NC_064854.1, from coordinate 11,084,058 downwards.
GATGGGAATGTTCCACTCTCAGGTTTTGCTTCTCCCCAGTATCCCAGTATTTTGTTAGCAAGACCCTGTTTGGGCACTAGATGTAAAGGATCCGCTTAATCCAATCTTCGGTTAAGGGGTATCACAAGGATTAAGAAATGTAAGAGGATTTAAGGGTGAGAAGCAAGGGGTCACAGAGCTTCTAGCCCTGGAGACTGAGAGCTGACTGTTCACCCCCAAATTTAAATTGACCAGATTCAATCTACCTGGGGGGGGGGAGCTGAAGTAGTTAACAGACAAAAGGCTTAATGCTAATTAATATTTAAGCCTAGGTGGCTCACGATTCATGCCTAGGTGAGTCTACATTTCAAAAGGGGGTGGGGAAGGGAAGAGAAAATTAGAACAAAGTCTGTTTTGGGGAAAGCAGGGTGTGTGTTCTGTGTATATATTTATCCTACTTATCATGTAGAAATCTACACACAAATGTTGTTTATTGCCACATCGCCTTCCAGAAAAGGTTTTTGGTGAACAGTCATTTCAGAATGGCCATTCTCCCCTACTTTGTTCAAGCATTTATTTTCTTGCCAACTAGGTGGTAAAAGCAATTCCAGTCGTTGCTTTAGTTTATATCTCTGTAATTGTGTGTGTGGGAGAGAGAGAGATTTCTTTTGCACGTTCCAGCACCTGAGAGAATCCAACTATAACTCATTCCCACGGTGCTCCTGTTGGGTGCTATCTTAGAAGCCTAGATTCAGAATTAACTATGTCAATGCTAGAATGGTGTGTCCTTGCTTAGAAATCATATTAGAAATAATATTGCTTTGACTTTCTGTATTCTGCTTGCCTTAGGAAGTTAACTACTGTAAATCTGGTCTAGTGCAGAGTATAGTTTTGAGGTAAAAAGACTAGGCTCAGGGGAATAGCCAATCTCTTAAGGTAAATGCCAGGAATTACAACCATTCCTAGCCCAACTGTACTAAGGACAAATATATTTATTTATTTATTTATTTATTTATTTATTTATTTATTTATTTATTTATTTATTTATTTATTTATTTTTGGGCCACACCTGGTGATGCTTGGGGGTTACTCCTGACTATGCACTAAGAAATCTCGTGGGGGACCATATGGGACGAAGGGGGATGGAACTGTGGTCTGTCCTAGATTAGCCTCTTGCAAGGTAAATAAATGCCCTACCACTTGAGCCACTGCCCTGAGGACAAATAATTTTAAAGATCAACTACCCAGAGGCTAAGTAAGTGCTAAGTAAGTAAGTGATAGGCAGAAGACTAAAGGTAACCTATAACTAAGAGCACAACACTTAACCCTCCCTAGGGACCATGATAGGGGTAAGTATGTCTAAAAGTCTCCATGTGTTTATCAGGGGGATGGTTCTGGAATTTATCCTATCACACCACCAGGATGGGGAAAGAACAAATAAAACTAACTCTATAACTGTAGCAAATTCCTGAGGGATTGAGTAATCGGTTGAAATGTATAAAAAGTTTGAACCCCTGCCGTATGGGGTCCAAGATGAAAATTCATTGCACCAGGAGATATGGACCTCAGTATGCTGGATTAATAATCTTTGCTGTGTGACTTGCATTGCTGCATGTTCTTTGTTTCTTTTGAGACAAAGTTGAGACTGCACCCTAACATTTCTCTCTGTTCCTCAGCAGAGATGATTAGTATGACTCATATGCAATTATCTCTAAAACCAATAACAAAACCAGATTTGGAGTGTTTGCTGATAAAGATATTGAGTTATCACTCAATTAGGTAATTATTGCCCTGGGGCTAGAAAGGATGAGCATAAACTTCATCTGGATTCTTTCACGTTTCTGTTAAAAAATAACAATGGCCTCAAATATTACTGTGAAAGAATTGTAATTCATTTCAACCACAATAAAAAAAATTGATTCCTATTATACTATAGCCTAATTTAAATAAAAATAACAATGGATGTTGGAGAGACAGCACAGCAGGTATAGCATTTGCCTTGCATGTAGCTGACCTGGGTTCAATCCCCAGCATCCCCTATCTGAGCACCACCAGGAATAGCCTGAGTATAGAACCAGGACTAACACCTGAGCACCTCTAGGTATGGTCCCCAAACCAAACATTTAAAAAAAAATTAAAAATAAAAATAAATTTTAAAAGAATTAAAAATAAAAATAAAAAAATACTTAGGGGCCAGAGCAATGGTGCACTGGTAGGGTGTGTCTTGCACGCTGCTGACCCAGGACTGACCGTGGTTTGATCCCCCAGTGTCCCATATAGTCCCCCAAGTCAGGATTGATTTCTGAGCGCATAGCCAGGAGTAATCCTTGAGCAATACCAGGTGTGGCTCCAAAACCAAAATAAAGGGAAAAAATCCTTAAAATAACAATGATCTGGCCAAAGAGATAGGAAAGGGGTAAGGTATTGGCCTTGGATGTGTTAAACCTATTTGGATCACTGACACTACATAAGTATAGCCCATGGGGTTTACATCTTCTCTTCAAAATAAGTAAATAAATAACAATGAATATTCTGTGTGGACTATACTTCTGATGGGTATTTCTGAGAGAAAATAAAATGCATTCTCAACTTTCATGGATTCTAAAAACATTTTCTTAAATAGCTTACCAAATTCAATTTATCCCCACTGTGTATGACATTTTATTTGGTTCTGTGTTGTCAGTTTTTATTGTTGGGAAATTTTTGGAGCAGAAAAAAACATTTGATTGATTTCCAAATGGCTTTGAAGATCATTTAGATTCTTATTTCCTGCATCTTTTTTGTTGTTGTTGTTGTTATTTTTTATTGAATAGTGCTGTGTCCAACTATTTTTAGACATAAATATGGCAGGAATAATAGTATTTCTAGTAAATATAACATGAGCCTCGACATTTATTTTTGTAGCTATATCAGCTGATTTTTTTTAACTTGGTTTCTTAAGGGGTAACTACCCTACACTCCAATCTACACATTTAACTTACTGAACTTGATAAGTTTGTGTTAGGTTCCCACTATAAAACGACCACATGATCAATCACTTGACATCTTTCACCTGCTCAAGGTATTTTTTTTTTTTTATTTTTTTTTTACCCAGTTTATTTATTCAATGGCCCTAGGCACAATGCTGGAAAGTAGATTTTTATAAACGATTCACAGCTTTGCTGAAACTTGGCTCCTCACCAGACTATTTAATTTTAGTCTTCATTGAATGTTTTGTAATAGTTTAGTTGTTTTTGAGTTCATTTTCTGATTGCTAAAGAACATTTTGGGGTCCCTAGATTTACCTCTAGTCTGCCTATTTATCTCCTTGTGTTTTTACTGGGTGTCTCTTAAATGTACTGGTTTGTAGCGTCATATTTTTTTCCTCGAGACACAAAACAGTCCAGGTCACTGCTTAGAATTTTCTCTCAATCATTTGCGTTTGAAGAGTTCTGCTTTCGTATGCATTATAGATTCCTAACTTTTCCTTTATAGTAGATCTCTTTTTGTCTTCCTTTTAAGATATCTGCTCCAAATTCAAAGAGAGAAAACTGGAACTGGTATTGAAGAGTCAAGAGAGTGAGCGTGGCATTCTGGAGCTATAGGAAAATAGGCAAACACGTGGAAAATACAAAACACACACGATCAATTTGCAGTCTAGCTAATGAGTTTCCTAGTTAGAAGGCTGGAAAAATGCCATTGGCTTCATTTAGGTGCCCTCTGATGAGTATGGCATGTAAGAGAGGAAATTAAGAAGGAAACGTGTAGTTTCATCTGAGGTAGATTTTAGAAAAAGTCCTAATAAAAACCACAAAGTTTTTAGGAAAGTAAAATATATTTATTAAGCACTTCTAAGGTCAGAATGATAGTACAGCATGTAGGATGTTTGCTTTTGCATGTGACCAACCAGGATTCAATCTTTAGCAGCAAATAAGGTCCCCCAAATACTTTCAGTAGTTATCCTTGAGCACAGAACCAGAGTAAGTCCTGAGCACTTCTGAGTGGGGCCCAAAATCCAAAAGAAACATGCAAAGCACTTCTAATTTGAACTTAAAAGGAATTGTAAAGTTAAAATGTGCCAACTTTCAATTGAATTCGATTTTTATTTGTATTTATTTTTGAGGCCACAGTCAGTGGTGTTCAGTATTTTTTTCTGGCTTTGCATTCAGGAATCATTCCTGATAGGACTTAGGAACCATATAGGGTGCTGGAAGTGGAACCTGGGTTGGTCACGTGCAAGACAAGTTGTACTAACGCTGCCTCTGTATTCAGTCACATTTATTAGTTTTTAAAGGGGTCACCACCTTCAGAGGCGCTTTGGTTATCTTAAACCCTGCAGTGTGGGTCTGAAGGCTGTGTCATCCAGACCACAAGGGCCAAACTTCCCAGGCAGTATGGGAATTTAATTCTACAATTGAGTTATTTTTTTATGTGCCCCTCCCCCTGCCAGTTTTTGTAGGTAGCAAGGAACTTAGCAGATAAAGTCAAGGCATTTGGTTAAAAACCAATGCTCAGAGAAATTGAGTACTGGAGAATGAGACATTAGTGACCTGTGCTATGTATTGTAATGGAGTACTTACTACTATTTTATTTTTTTTATTAACATCATGCATATTAAGAGGTAGAGATTCAGGAGCCGGAGAGATAGCATGGAGGTAAGGCATTTGCCTTGCATGCAGAAGGATGGTGGTTCGAATCCTGGCATCCCATATAGTCCCCTGAGCCTGCCAGGAGTGATTTCTGAGCATGAGACCAGGAATAACCCCTGAGTGCTGCTGGGTGTGACCCAAAAACCGAAAAAAAAAAAAGAGGCAGAGATTCACACTTGTGGTTTTTGCTTAGCCTAATTTATATATTTTGCTTGTTTTATGACTTCATCATACAATTTTTTGTCTTTTTCTTTCTGAGGTATTTTACCCAGTGCCATCCCTTTCATACTCATCTGTATTGTCACAAATGGCAATATCTTTTTCCTTTTCTTAAACGGTAGTCAATAGTGTATATGTACCAGGTCCTCTTGATCTCACTACTCATTGAGGGAAACTCAGAGACTTTCTTTAAAATGGCTATTGTGCATTATTTTTCCTTTTGGATGGGAATGTGTTATTGCTTTGCTTTGTGACATGATAGTATTTGGGGTAAGCTTCTTTGGTTAGTAGATCTTTGAATCCACAGGTTCAATACCTGTGAATATTCATTTAAATCTTCTCTATGTTTAGATAATCTCTTTATTTTCAAGAGCATCAGAGTTTATTTTCAGTAGTGTGACTATTGGAAATCCTGGACAGTTATCCAATTTATATGCAGGAGGGATGTAACTTTTTGGCCAAGGGGACCACTCTTTCTAGACTCTTTATCGTTCATGAATTCCTTATATCTGAGCGTCCATGCCACTTTGCAGCCTGACCATACTAACCTTCTATACAGAAGGCATCTTTTTATTTATCACTTTCACTTTGAAGTCTTAGCCTGTGACATGACCAGGTCAATGAAGCATCAGTGAATTGACACAGAGACAGAGAGTTTTTCACAATGGGGTTTGTCTGGTAATGAAATGGTAATGAAAGGTAGCTACTCTGTAATGTAATATGTTGTATGATTGTCAGGACTTTGGGGAAAAAGAAATTGGAGAAGAGCTCTTGGAAGAGAACTCAAGACTCTAGCTAATGACCATTCTTAAATGGCAATCTTGGGGGTGACTGAATTTATTGCATAACACAGGCACTCCTGAGTCCCCCAAACTATATAATCATCCACTGTCCTTAGCCAATGCAGATCCCTGAAAAAGAACACATCATTTTTATTGTTGAAGGTACCAATTTTGGTTTGATCTGTTTACTGACAAACAAATGATTTTGTAAGTTCAGAGGATTCAGTGCCACTGACAACTAATTCTTTTGAATCAATTTGCAAATTGATTTCAATGAAAAACAACCTTTCAAAGGAATATGTGATGCTCAAAATTAATCACGGGAGAGAATAGATAGGTGAGAACGCCTATATAAATAATATAATGCCTATATAAATAAATAATGTCTATATAAATAATATAATATATAAATAATAACCCATAATTCTATTGCTTATGGTTGTGTTCATGTTTGTTATCTTTATAAAGCTGCCTATGTCAGTTGTGTGTATCTTAATAAAGATGCACCATTCAAACATATAAGTATGAAAAATGCTCCAATTTTTAAAGCTGAACCATAATAATAGTTGATATTAAATAATTTATCCACTAATGTATATTCAACATAGTAGCTACTATTGAATTATAATTATATCAGGTTTTTTTTAAAATGCAACTTTGATCCAATTGGTAAACCTTGTCTAGCCATTGGTCATCTTCCTTCCTTGAGTAGCTGGTTATTTTCTACTTGTCACCACATTTTCCTTTTTCTGAACCATTATTCATGCACTTCTCTGATCTTCCAAGGTCAACAAATAAGGACATGTCTGAAAATTCTCAGACCTCTTTAAATTACCCAGTCTACCAGAAATCAATAAACTCTGGAGAGACTCAATTTTGCTTGCCATGAATATTTTTTTCCAATGTTACCTCAACCTATAGTTAGCAGACACCAGAGAAAAATCCTCTGTGGAACCCTGCCTTCATATTATTTAATTTTGATAGCTTTTGGACCATATCCAACAGTGCTCAGGGCTTACTTCTAGCTCTGTGTTTAGTGGTCATTCTTGGTAGTGCTCAGGGAACCATATGATGGTGCCAGGCATGAAACTCGGGTCAGATGAAACAGAGCCTTAATCCTTTTATTATCTCTCAAGCTATCTTCTACCTTCTGGCCTTTAGTGAAGTAACAAAGAGTTATGCCATATATCCAATCATTAGCATATAGTGGACTTCTGGTAAAAGATCATGAAACCTTACTTTCAAAATTGTGATGAATTAGGACCTGGAGAGATAGCACAGTGGTGTTTGCCTTGCAAGCAGCCAATCCAGGACCATAGGTGGTTGGTTCGAATCCCGGTGTCCCATATGGTCCCCTGTGCCTGCCAGGAGCTATTTCTGAACAGACAGCCAGTAGTAACCCCTGAGCACCGGGGTATGTGGCCCCCAAAAAACAAAACAAAACAAAACAAAAAAAATTGTGATGAATTACTGCAGTTCACAAATTCACATGGATTAAGCAAATTAAAACCCCAAGGATACATTTTTGAATTTTTAAAATTTTATTAAGAAATCATTACTTTTAAAGTTAGTTGAGTTTTAGACATAAAATGTTTTAACAGTGATTCCACTTCTAAGGTCAACTTACCTCCACCAAGGGTCTCAGTTTCCCTCCATATTTCAGGACTTACCTCTCAGGACCCACCCACTTCAGTTTTTGAATGAAATTTGAAATAGACAAAATCTGGGGAGGTGAATATTTGTATTATATGTTACAGAAAGAGTTTTTTTCCCCAAACTTCTATAATATAAATTAATATTATATATAAACCTCAAAATTGCTATAATAACTGTAAACACATAATAAAATATATATATAAAATAAACTGTGCCAAAGGGATTGTTCAAAGCATTGAGCACATTCTTTGTTTGCTAGAGGCCTAAATCTCACTCAAAGCCATAATTTCCATGAGAACTCTGGTTATTGCCTCCAAACAGGATTCTCTGATGGAAACCAGAAGATAAAACCAGAACATAATTGTTCGAAAAGAAAGGATGAAAATGAGGTCAGCGTGGTGGCGTAGTGATAGAGTGTTTGCCTTACACGCGGCTTACCGCTGTAAGGATGGACTGCTATTTGATACCTTGGCATCCCATATGGTCCCCCAAGCCAGGAGTGATTTCTGAGTGCATAGCCAGGAGTAAGCCCTGAGCATCACTGGATGAGGCCCAAAAAAATAAAAAAAATAAAGATGAAAATAACAACAGCATGGTAAATTTGAAAGTGTAAAACTTAAATAGATGTTGAATATACAATGCAAAGGGACATTTTCATGTACAATTTTTTCTATTTCCATCTATTATTCTGTGTATAGATTTGTGTAATCACCATGGAAATCATATTATAGATCTACTCTGTCAAACAGAAAAGAACTGCCTTGTGTTATATATACATAATTATTTGGGAGCAGTGAGGTACTACCAAGTGGTGATGGAGGTTGGGGAATTACTGAAGTTACCTCGAACTTGGTGGTACTCAGGGGACCAAGTATTTCTAGGGCGTAAACAAAAGTCATACAAGATATGTGTCTTTACCTTTGTACTATCTCTGGACTTGTCAAGGGCACATTTTAGGTCCATTGGGTCTTTTTTTTACCCAAGTAGAGTAATGATAAATATTAGTTAAAAGTGGATTGGGACTTAGAGCTTATAAACAATAAGATATAAGATAAAATGTTCTATCTGCATTAAAAATTACTTTATTTAAACACTGCGGTTATAAGGTTGGAATACAGTTGTCTTTTTTCACAGTTACATAATTATTCATGATGTCCAATCATGCAATGCATAACACCCTTCACCAGTGCATATATTCTGCCACCATTGTCCCCAGTTTCCTTTCCATCATGCATATCACTATTCCTCCTTTCAGCACCCACTCGTGTCTAGAATGATCATTTCCAACTCTCATTGTCATAGTGGCCTACTCCCCACTCTTATTATACTCAAGCTCCTACCATAGATGGGTTCTCTTGTCCCTTATTTCTATTGTCTCTAGATATTATTATCCTAATATCTATTTTTTAGTATTCCAAAAATGTATCTGCATTTTTTTGACAGATGCAATTCTGAGGAACCCAATGAAACATAACTTGATTTTATGTGTGCTGATGGAGTTTCTTTTTATCACTGTTCATTACCCTGGTAATTTCAATATTGACTGAAAGCTTAGTTGAATTTGTATCAATTATCCAAAAACCATTTCAATACACTTCTTTCTGCCTTTTTGATCAAATCTTGCCTGTGAACATCTTAAGTGTCTTTCTGCCCTTGAACTTCATCGCTTAAATTCACTGAAGTTGTGAACAAGTGTTAAGTGATGATGGTTTTGGTTCAGTACACAAATATTATATGCCTAAGCTTCTGATGATCTCTAACATTTTACTTAATATAATTATTTTCTTCAGAATTTAACATATATTCTGAATACAAGTCAATACCTCTGCAGATATCATTGGTATATAATATATTCTTCTCTATTGAAAATGTCAGTCTTCAAAAAACAGTTTAATCCTGAAAATTAAGATAAATCAGTAAATCCAACAGTTCCTTTTCTCCTTACTAATTTTGGGGCAATAGTCATAATTCATAGCTTTTATCTCTTATTCTGTACTCAAGGGGCACTCCTGTGCGTCCTCAGGGGACCATACATGGTACAGGTGGTTGAACTCATTTTAACCACATGTAAAGGCAGCAGCTTTCTGGCTCCCAAGCCAACATTTTTCTTGATCAGTTACTCTCTCAAAGTCCTTGGACTGACATTTACTATTTAGGTTTTGTGGTAAACTTGAAAGAGGTGACCCATTTTATGAATGTGAAAAGTAAGATTCAAATTAATAGGTCTTACTCCTTTATATTAGCAATAAGGCATAAATAACTTTATACGACCCCAAATCCAACACTCTTTTCAATTGTTTAAGTTCTTTTACTTTGTGGCAAAGAGATAATATGAAAGGTAATGTGTTTGCTTTGCACTGTATGTGGGCTTCCAAGAACTACTAGAAGTCATTCTGAGAGCAGAACCATGGGTAGCTTTGACCTCCAATATGATCTCAAAAGCTGAATACAAATAAGCAAAAAAAAAAAAATCTCTTTTGCTTTGAGTAGTATCTGTCACTTAACTGACTAGTTGGCATGCTGAAGCAGGATTCTAGGATTCTAGACAAGTATGCCAAACTTAAAATAACTATGCAAGACCTTCTCCGTCTTGGGATAACAGCCAGACACATTAGAAATTTCTTGGGATTGGAGGATGCAATTTAAATTCAGTCTAGCCCTAAAGATGAATTGGTGCTACAGAGGAAGGTTGGCTCTAAATCAATTTGGTGTCATGTCTAAAAGAAAAAGAAATCGGTTTGTTTGGCCAAAGAATCACTAGGATATGGAGATAGGGAGACTGGTAAGTCATACTGTCTTGGATAGGGTTATTGTGGTCACAAGGAACACAACATGTTTCTAATGTTAAATGGATAATGCACTAGGTTTTTTGGGGGGGGGTTGTTTTGTTTTCATTGAAGCCAAAGTAACAAAGATTGAGTTATTATAATAAATTTGTGTCATTAACTGATCCCAGAGGCCATGACACAGCAGAATTGTTTTCTCATCTGGTCTCATCAGGCAGATAAATGCAAATGAGGCTGGGTTCCGACCTGAGGACTTGACCAAAGAGGGAACCACTTCCATACTTGTTTGGTTACCCCAGAATTAATTTTCTCAGCTTCGTAAGACAGATTTTGGCCAGATTTTGACCAGATGAAAGACAGCATTTCTTTTCCTGCTGTCCTCATGATTGGTTCCTTGTTGAAGGTTATCAGAAGAACCAGGTTCAGACTGTGAGACAGTCTTGTCTCACTTCATGTAATTGCAGTGACATTCCATTACTTCTTCCATTTTCTATTAGTTTGGAGAAAGTCAAAGGACCCATGCCCAGTGAAGGGAAGAAGCTTATATTATTCAGTGGGAACACGAGTCTGTTATAAAAGACAATGAAACAGATTAATTTCCATCTCTTCTCTTTTTTTTTAAAGTAAATACCCAAGTTTTTCATGCATTTATGGTCTGTGTTGAATGGTATACTTTTCTGAGAAGGAATTTAGAAATATATAATTTTCATTTCTTTATCACCAGCCACATTTTCATTCTCAAGGGTGGGAGGGCCAGCTTATGACTCCATCAAAATTTTTTTTACATGTGGTCACATACCTGATCCTTTATGTCATCTTGTCTCAATGAACACTCACTCCCTTAATGAGTTCATTTAGTCATATAGATTTAAATGCCATCAATATATTGAAAAACTACAGATTTATAGTCTAAATCAGACATCTCCTCTGTATTTTAATGTCCAATAATTTGTTTAACATCTTAAGGCTCTCAAATGTCTCTCAAACCTAATTAACCTAAAAATGTTAGTCTTGGTTGTCCCTCAAATCTGTTTATCTTCCTTCTTTAAGAAAATAAGAAATTATCTTTTCTAGGTGTCAGTTAAAATAAAACAAACAAATTATCTTAGTGTTATCTTTGAGTTTATTCTCTTCCAGTCAAACCTGCATCCAATTTGAAAGCAAATATTTAATTGATAAGCTTTAAAATGTCTAAAACATGGGACCGGAGCAGTGGTGCAAGCTATTGATAGGGCATCTACCTTGCACGTGCTAACCTAGGACGAACCATGGTTCCATCCCCCGGTGTCCCATAAGGTCCCAAGACAGAGCTATTTCTGAGCATATCGCCAGGAGTAACCCTTGAGCATCACTGGGTGTGCCCCCAAAAGGTAAAAAACACTCTAAATATGGTCATACTTTTTACAGATTTAATTTGATCTTTATGAAATTATATGGTCATATTTTATTACATCTTCTGCAGAGACTGATGCAAGCCAGTCCTAAGTATCCCTTCTTTGTATACCATTAGCAGTCTCTTAAGGAATTTTCTTTGAGATTCTACTCTTAGCTTTCCTCTAGATTTTTTCCAATGCAGGAACAAATGGCATTATTTATCATACAAACCAGATCATGCCAATTCTGTGTTCAACACATTTGTCGGGATTCCAAGTTAAAGAGAAGAGTCAAAATCCCTAACTGACTACACTGTTCTAAATTATTTCAGTCTCCTGAAATCTCCTGAAATTTATTGACTTTTAATACTCCCTGATATTTCCCTAGGTTCATTCTAAATGTACAAAAATGGAGAGGCAATGTTGGTCTCAGAAATGTTACACTTTCTATATATTTTTTAATCATCTTCAAAACACATTCTCTATATTCACATACCTGTGTCTGGTCTCTTTCAGGACTTGGGTCAAACATCTCTTGCACAAGTCTCTTGTGACCACTGTAGCTAAATGGACAACCATTGTCTTTGTATTTTCATCCCTGCCTTATGTTTTTTGACAACATTTTTACTTGACAGCATTTTGGGGGTTTATTTTATTTTGACTCTGATCATATTTGGACTTTGCAAAGGAAAATAGTCTTTTATTTTTTTCATTGCCTTATTTTTAAAGGCTGTTCTCATTTCAAACTATTGCAAGTGTTCAGTTAAATAAATGAATAACAATGAACTACATTGATTTTAAATATGCAGTACTGAATATAACTTGTATTTCTGGGTTAAATTCCACTTGGAAATAATACATTATTCTTTTATATATTGTTAGACGTAAACAAGTGACTTTTTATTTATAAAACTTTTATCCAATTTTATAAGAATATGAAATTTCAATCTACTGTTGCTTAGCTATAAAATAAAACAATGATGGTAGAAAAGTATCATATAATCCAACCACTCTGCTCCTCTGTATTAATCAAAACATTGAAGGCCTATGTGGCTACAAAAACTTTTACATGAATGTAGACTTTGCATTTTAAGTCTGAAAACATTTGAAACAAATTCAAGGTACATACATAGGTGAGTAGGAAAACAAACTTCCATTATCCATGCAGTGGAATATTACTCAGTAATGAGTTATTTACACATTACAAATGGAAAGCCTTTCACATAATAATTCCAAAGAAAGAGAAGACAGAAAAAGGTATGTACTCCATGGTTTTATTTCTATATTAGAGAAGATAATCTATATGATGAATTGAAAATTAATAACAGCCTGGAATAGGATTTTTATTTTAAGAGGAACAAATTGGCCTGCCCTCTACTTACCTGATCAGTCAGGGAATATTCAGACCTGCTGTTGTGTCACATCTCAACAGATTCCTGGAGTCCCTGAACTGGCCCCAGATCCATAGACTGCATGTAAATATTAGCCTTTTGCTTGACTGTTATTCTTCAATCAATTTATACATTCTTAGGGGTAGGTGGGAAACCATAGCATCTTAGTACCGGTATGCCTTTACAACTGTCAAATCAAAGGGAGGAACAAGACCTACACCTGCATGTCCCACTGAAAAACCTTCAGAGGTTAATGAAAATAGTCCAAAGAACAGAGGCCTAAACAGAGGCTTGTTGGTGTAACATTGCAAATTAAGTCAGTACTCATATTAAGTTCCAGTGCACAAAACCCCAAACACCCATAAAACCCAAGAGAACTATAGGATGACCAAGGTTTCAGTTGTATTAGTGGACAGGATGGAAGTCCAAGTAAGCCCTCAAATTCCTCAAAACTCTCAAACCTGGTGGTGGAGGGCCTTAAATCAATACTCCAGGTGATGACGATAGAAATTAAACAATCACTGGCAATGAAAATTAAAGCAATCACTGGAAGATAAATTCAATCAACTCAAAGAAGCATTGATTCAAAGTATGAAAAAATCTATACAAACAGAATTGAAGGAGCTAAAGAATAGAATAATAAGCCACAGCAACAGAATTCATAATGTGGAGAACCACATCAGTGATTTTAAAGACAAAATACAACTCATCAACCACCATGAAGTGGCAAAAGATAAGAGAAGTAAAAGAGCTGAAGATAATGTAAGATATCTACAAGATAGCAGCAAGATAAATTATCTCTAAATTACAGGAATAACAGGAGGAATAGTAAAATAGAAAGGGGGAAGAATGACAAGTGGAAGATATTAAAGCTTGAGAGGCACAAAGCTTACAAAAAATATACAAACAAAACAACAGCAAGACATACGCATCATCATCTAAATGACAAGGACAAAGAAAAAAATGACTATATCTATTTGTGTGTGTGTTGTTTTACATTTACAATATCTGTAGTATTTAACAACTGCTACAAGATTAGTATTTGCGGTACTTGAGGTAGTGCTTGGGAAACCATGTGGTGCCAGTGATTTATCTCAGGCCTCCTGCATGCAATGCATGTACTTAGCCTGTTGAACTATCTCTCTGATTACAAAAGTGACTTATCCAATCATGTTGTCTTTGGTAGCCCAATGGAATTTAAGTAGAAAATAACATGGAACTTGAATTGTCCATTAGGGTAGAAATCATATTTTTAAAACAGTTTTCCATATTTACTGATGATGAAAAATGCATTTTTTCTGCAAGTATCTGCATATATAAATACACATATTTATGTGTACACATTGCATGGAGGACATTGGTTTTGTTTGTAATATTCATCTTCTGTTAGATGGCCAAGAGTATGATACACAATCTCCTCCCAAATCAATATCTTCTCTCTCTGTTGTCCTTCAGGAAGGGCATTTTACCATTTGTCTGATAAGAGATCCAACTTGAAGTTCTTCTTTGCTATGACTTTTGTTATTATTATTTGGATGCCAAATATGTATAAAGGGTAATGTGAAAATAGACATTGTAAATAAGAAATAATTTTTTTCAGAAAAATCAAAGTTAATAAGTAAATAGTTTTAGGTGGAATCCAACAGCAATTTATCTACTTCAAATAATTTTGTATTTGTCACTCTTTGGGTCAAATAGTCTGCATGCAATTACATTAGAATCTCTGTAGATATACAAGGGCATAGGGTCAAGACAAGTAAAGATCTTTTATTAGGATTCAGCTTAGCTTATGACAATATTTTGTAGTTGTCAAGTTTGTTTAGCCATCATTTCTGTTTGGTTTTATTCATTTCCTTTGCAATTTTGATGTGGAATTTTCCAAAAGGCCTTTAAAATAATAACATTATAAAATATAATACAAGACACAACCCATCACAGTTACAGCCTGTGGGACTATGACTGAAGTTTCTTTACTTAGAAAAAATATTCAAAGCATGTGTTTGTTTTACTTTCTAAAAATAAGTGAAGTTCAAATGATAAAGTAAATACATGTACGCTTATATTTCTTGAGAGAACACGTACATCTGTTGACCTTTTTGTTTTTCTTTCATTTTCTGACCTTTTATATTTCTTTCAACCAACTTTGGTGTTGATAAGAAAATACTGTACCATTCATACATTCCTGAAGATGTGTAATTGATTAAGTCATTCTAGAAATATATCTATAAAAAATGTTAAGTTTGAATCACAACATCAAATTTCAGACCTGGCATTTCTCTGGGAGAAATGAGCACTTATATGTATCCTCAAACCTGCACAAAAAATGTTCATAGAAGTTTTTATTTATTCAATTATAAAGTTGAAAACAACACAGGAGGAATCCTTCAGTCACTGAATAGTTAAACAAACTGATATTTTCATAGAACAGAATACTAAATAATGAGAAGAAATGGAATATAATTTTTTGCAGCAACCTATATGAAACTCCAGAGAACAAAGTTGAGTAAAAAGAATCTCAAAATATTATATACACTATGATTTGATTTACATATACTGTTTTAAATAATTTATATAAAGAGAAAATTCATTAGTGACTTCCAAGGATTAATGCATTTGCATAAGTGGGAGAAAATGAAATTGACATTAGAAGAAGCCACCTTTGGAATCTATGTGGTAATAGAAATGTTCTGAATGTTGACCATGTCAATATAACACATAGTATAATCAATCTAAATTTTTCGATACAATGCTTGAGTTTTGCGAGATTTTTCTATTTAAAGGGCATATGGGGCTCTCTATATAAATTTTTACAGTTGTACAAAAACTTAGAATTATCTCAAAATTCAAATTAAAATAAAAAGGACTGGAGAGTTAGTAAAGTAGGGAGAGTACTTGTCTTGCATGTGACAGACTGAGCTTCGATCCCCAGAAACTCAAAATGGTCCACCAAGCCCTTCCAGAAGTAGTTCCAGGAATAACCTCTGAGCATAGCTAGGTATGGCTCCCAAATGAAAAACAAGCAAAAACAAATCAACACATCTTTCTTGTCCTCTAGCAACTATTTAGCTGAGCTAATGGGAAATATAATAGCAGAAGGTAGAATGGCCAAAGTAAAATGTTGAGTTTGTTAGGTTATGTTGTTTTACCCAAAACAGAGATCATCTCTGGTTTCTTTGCAACTGTTTGTTTACAACTTGATTTTCCCCCCACCCCCCGCCCAACAGAGATTGTTTTACATGTAAATTTGGATGGGACTGGCTCAGGATAGCCTGAGCTATCTCTCCTTACTCTGTCCTTACTGCTGCACCTGGAGGTGGTCTCTATACTCAATAAAAAGACTCTATTCTAGACTTTGTCCTATGACCTGTGTAAATACCAATATCTCTAGCTACAGAGACCTGATTTTATCATCCACAAATGAGCAGAAAGTACCCTGGCACCATTAAAAGACCTTGGGGTATGGTAATGAACATGTGTCGGAGCCAGTAGTTGTTCCAAAGGCAGTATGTTTCAAGGGCAGAGAAACCCTGAATATCTTAGGCCAAGGCAATTCCCTTTCATACTTCCCCAATACTTACTGTGCTTATGCAAAAAGAAGAAGGGAGGGAAGCACAAAACCTTGCCTTTTTTTTTTAATTATTATTTCTCTTTTTCTCTTCTTTCTTCTTTTTCTTTATTTTTTACTCTTACGGTTATTATTTGGTGATTTTTGTTGTTGTTGTTGCTGGGTGCTTTTTAATTTTTTGGTAGTTACTGTATTATTTTTTTTACTGTTGTTTGTTGTTTTTTATGTTATGTTTTTCTTTTCTTTTTTTTTTGTCTTCTCTGAGCAGAACCACATAACTAGAATCATCTTGTTCTGCCTTATGAATTGAGGAGGAAAATAAAAACGAATGGTACCAGGACCAAACAGCCTTATGAACATTGAGTGGAAATAAAATTTGATTAGACTTAAACACCAAAACCAAAGTCAATAACAACAAAATCAATACCCCACCTACAAGCTATACACAGAGAAAAACAGTTACACTAGTACTCCCAGGAGCAAAGGAGGAAGATATGGGACACATGCTGGGAAAAGGGATGGAGGGAGAACAACCCTGATGGTGGGAATGGCCCTGATTCATTGTCACTATGTACCTTAAATATTACTGTGAAAGATATGTTATTCACTTTGGGGCACAATGAAATTTAAAAAATAAAATAATTAAAAATTAACAATAACAGTTCTATCAGGCTCTCCATACTAGAAAGAAGATTGCCAGACTATATGTGTTTCATCCTCAGCCTGGTATAGAATATTTTGTGCAGTGAATCTGCTTTAGATTCATTCACCTTGGGTTAAAAATATGGAGCCTGGGGTGAATTTACAGAGCTTTCCATAATTGTCTGCCTCGTTCTATTATTTTGAGTTTCTTTCTTGTAAATATGTCTTCCTTTTTCAAACTCTTCCTGAATGTGACTTCCTCCTTTTCATCTGCTTAGGTTAAGCAAAGGTGACACCTCTGTTTAAACTAACCTGAATACTGGGTGTTCTTCTACAACATCCACAATCTGATAGTCAATTTAACTCTCTTCAAATTTTCTTATTTGGGTAAGCCTTCTGTTCACCTTTGCTGTACTGACTTCACAATCTCTTTGGTTTTGAGTTGTAAAATGGTTTAATGGCTCCTTTGTGTCTATGTATAATGTGGTAGCTATAGTTGCCTTCATAAAATCTATAACAAGAAGAGAAGAAAATATACCTGTGGAGGAGTAAAAAAATCTCAGAGTGATTTGGTGAAAATCCAACATTGTGATCAACTGATAAGTAGTGAGAGATAGGATGTGTATTAGATTACATGACTTGTGGACCTGGAATTGTAGGTGGAGTTATGGGCTGAGTGTTATGTAAAGAATTTATCTATGTCAAGATCTAGGGCAATTTTTTCATGTGTCTTTAGGCTATTTGTATTTCTTCTTTGACAAAGTGCCTGTTCATTTCTTCTCCCCATTTTTTGAAGGGATTAGATGATTTTTTCTTGTGAAGTTCTGTCAATACCTTGTATGTTTTGGATATTAGCCCCATCTGATGGGTATTGGGTGAATAATTTCTCCCATTCAGGGGGCAGCTCTCGTATCCTAGGCACAATTTCTTCATCAGGGAGATGCAAATCAAAACAGCAATGAAGTAACATCTCACACCACAGAGACTGATACATATCACAAAGTACAAGAGCATTCAGGGCTGGAGGAGATGTGGAGAGACAGGAACTCTCATTCACTGCTTGTGGGAATGCCATCTAGCCCAACTTTTATGGAAAACTATATGAAGATTCCTCAAAAAACTGGAAATTGAGCTCTCATACTGACTCCAATCTATACCCACTCCTAGGGATATACCCTAAAAACACAAAAAATACAATTCAAAAAATCCGTTCCTCACACACAATATTCATTGCAGCACTAGTCACAATAGCCAGGACTCTGGAAACAACCAAGATGCCCTTCAACAGATGAGTGGCTAAAGAAACTGTAGGTACATATACACAGTGGAATATTATACAGCTGTCAGAAGAGATGAAAGTCATAAAAATTTTCCTATACATGGATATACATGGAATCTATTATGCTGAGTGAAATACAGTCAGAAAGAGAGAGCATAGATGCAGAATAGTATTCACTATACTATGGAATTTTAAGAAAAATAAAAGACATTTTTTTGTAATTAAATTGTCAGAGACAATAGATATGAGGGCTGAAAGATCCAGCTCACCGATAGGAAGCTCATCACAAAGAGTGGTGAAATGCAGTTAGAGAATTAATTACACCTGACAAGTAAATAGCAAAGTGAATGATAAGAGGGAAGTTGAAAGCCCTGTCTCATACACAGACGGAAAGGGTAGGGAGGCTGGGAGATTTGGGGCATTGGTGACTAGGAATGTTGCATGGGTGTAGGGGGGTGTTCTTTATACTGACTGAAACCCAAACTATTGTTTGTAATCAAATTGTATAAATAAAGATCATTAATAAAAACAATGTAGATACATTAAAAAAAGATCTAGGGCAAGAATTTGGTGGAATTGATGCCCCATGGCCAAGGTCACTTGGCCAAGATTACTTCAAATAATTGAGGCACAAAAATTATTTTATGAACTTGGAGATTTCCTGTGGGGTTTTGTAAACCATTGCTTATACAAACTTGGATTTTATTCAATTTGAAAGTGGGCAGTGATTAAAGTGTTGCCTTCCATTTCCACTTAGTCTACTTATAAGCAAGTTTTACATGGCACAAGAGTTTACTGAAAAAATGTATTGCTGGAAGACTTCAGAAGCTTGCAGTTCATTGAAAGAGATAAGATGAATATACAAACAGCTTCAATAAGAAGTCTAGCTAATTTAATAATGATCGATTTTGTTCTGAAAAGAGCAAACCTTTGGGATTATTCAATGGTTTTATCACTTCCACCTTTCTATTCCTGGTAACTGATAAAAGAGAAAAAGAAAAAATATTGTTGACTTAAACCTTAGCTGTTGCAGAGTTCTTTTTATTTATTTTCTTCTTTTAGAATGAAATGCATTTTGTTAGCCTTCAAAAGGAAAGAAAGTTAATGGACCCCATTTCCCCTCTCCTTTGGGGGAAACTAAAACCTCCTGTTCAGTATGATTAAGGCAGAAGATGCTCAGGGCTCAGTTGGCATTTGTCTATGTTTCTAAGGTGCCCTCAAGAACATTTTCTCAAATCCCTGTCCACTAATTGGACACCCCAAATTTGTGAGGTTGCTTTGCTGCCATTCTTACTGTATTTGTCACTGTGTATATTTTGTGAGAGCAATGCACTAAAAATTTAACTTTTAGAGGCCAGAGCCATAGCCCAACAGTTAGGGCATATGCTTTGTACACGGTTTGATCCTCGGCATCCCATTCTGAGCACATAACCCAGGTGTAACTCCTGAGTGCTGTCTAGTGTGAATTCAGATTTAAAATAATTCAATTTTGTTGTTGTTGTTTTGTTTTGGTCTCACCCAGCAGTGGCTCGGGTATTACTCCTGGACTCTGCACTTAGAAATCACTCCTGGAAGGCTCAGGATGACCATATGGGATGCCAGGAAATAGAACTTGGATCTGTCCCAGGTTGGCCCCACATGCAAGGCAGATTCCCCACCACTGTGCTATTTCAACAGCCCCAACCAAATTCAACTTTTAAAACTTTTCCTGAGTAATTCAAATTCTTGGGTTTAGAAAACCTTAAATCTAATCTGGGTATCCAGATTTGATACCCAACTCATTTCATATATTCCCCTGAGCCCTGCCAGGAGTGATATCTGAGCAACCAACCAAACAAACACGAAACTTCCATCTTTGTGAATTAACAGACAAGGTAAATGGTGATTTTTAATCCAGTCTTCACCATCAGCATCTTCTTTCAGTTCCTGTAAGTTCTTCTGTCCACTTTGCTTTATGAAAAGCCTTTCTTGTTGAATTACCTGATCCTATCCTAATCAATAATTTGTACTCACACCCCCTAGGGTCTGATCTGGTGATAGTACATTGGATTATTCCTTACTTGGTATTTTTCTCCCACCTTACTGTGGTAAATGATTCTTTTCTATAAAAGCAGCGATCTGAGGAAGGCAGGGGCTCATTCTTTGGTCTTCTTCCCACTGAGCTGCACTCCATCTGAGAAGCAGAAAGCATGGGTGGTTTGAAATTTCTTGCTTGAGCATTGGATTTCCTAAACCCATTCTTGTACCTCTTTATTGTGTGAATTATTTCCTGCGGATCTCTACAACTGGAACTGTCTGATTAGGACAGGGAATAGAAACTGCCTTTCATGTTCTGGGAGCTAGGTGGGAATCAAACCTCAACAATGTCCCAGAGAATGTGGACTCTTAATTTCTTACTAAAAGGGACACATCCTTTGCAGAATCAAGAATATCATTTGTTTAGAAAACAATAGAGCTTTTGGGTATACCTGTTTCCTAAAACCCCAAGAGACCCTCAAACTCTCAATAGCCATTTGTTCCTTATTACTATTGCTCCATCTTCTATCATACTTTGGCAAGAAATTTTCCTAACCCGACTTAGGTTCTCGTTATCCCTATCTACTCTCCTGTCAGCCAATACTGCTCTACAATGTGGAATTAAAGTCACATTTAAATAAGACTGATAGTTTTTAGATGGGCTACTTAACTTATTTTCCTCTCTTGGGGGGATGAGGAAGGGACTGAATCATGCAGAACCTCCATCATTCTATTTTTGAAAAGCTAGAATATTTTTTTTAAGACAAAAGAAGTTAATAAAATAAAATCATGCAGGAAAGAGAACTAGTCGATTTCCCATTTATAGTGGGCGAGTAAGTTACAGTTTGAAGAAAGGTACAGCTTGAGTTTGAAAGGAGAAAGTTTGAAAGTGAGGAAGAAAGGAAATGAAAGAACATTGTAATCTGGCTTGATGAGAATAAAGGGATGGTTTGTGTAGATTAGAGTTAAGGGGGTGTTCTTTCTGAGTTGAAAAGCTTGCTGGAAAGAAAGTCAATGGACCAGGATCACAAAATGCATAAATGTGCTTGAAGACTGAGGGAGGAGGCTGGAGGATTTCTAATTGGAGACCAAGGTAATATTTTCTATCTAGTAAGATAGTGTAACTGTTTTACTGATAAGAAATGCTGGCAATTTACTTTCAGACCGCCAACTTACCCTTATCCATAAAGAGATCCTAGGAACCATTTCTCTAAGTTCAGGGAATTAATTCACATTCAGTATTCTGATGTTCTTCTTTCAAATAGTCTATTCTTCTCACCTAGATCTCTTCAGTCACTTTCAGGCACCACTATAAATGGATTTATCTTCTAAATAAAGAGCACTACATTCCATAAGATATCTTGCTTGGACATAAAGTAATTCAATCTCTAACATTCACTTATTCTCCAATAGGATTTTGTCCTTCCTTTCTTCACATGGCACCACAACACAGAATTTCCTTCACCATCTCCTGGCTCCTAATTTTCCATTGTTTCTTTTATCTGAACAAACTAGCATAGAATATTCCATCCTAGGTATGGGATACACATTTTACTTATTAATTATTTTTATACAAGTGTATCTTTTTAAGACCTTATCTTCATATGCTTATCTCTCTTTGGGATCACTCACCCCAGTATCTGGGACTATAATAAGCACTCAATAATTATTTTCTGAGGCATTAATGACTATTAAAATGTCCATGAATTGAACTCAGGGTTCATACTCATACAGCCTGTTTCTTCTCAAGTTGTCAAAATGATTGTGGATATTTCTCTAGTTTTCTATCTGTTGACCAACTTATTTAGTTTCTTACTAAGCATTTACTGGCATCTGCCATTCGCAGAGCATTCTCGGGTTGCATCTGCCATGGCCAGGAGCCAAGTTTGTGTCTCCAACTGAGTGTTTCTGACTGCCCTCTGTGTTAGCAGGTGCTGTATTATATCAAACCTTGGTGAGGTATTGCCCTCTAAAGGTCAAAAGTGCTGAGTGGGGAGAAACTGGAAGAGATTTCCTTTGATGCTTTATACTCAACTTTTGAAGGATACCAAAGATGAAAATTTCAGGGGCCATGAAATGTTTAATATGTCTTTGAAGATTCTACTTTCTATACGACTATCTATTTTTAATTTAAATCATCATGTTTACAAATGTACTCATAGTTGAGTTTTATGCATATAATGTTTCAGGACCAAACCCCATCACCAGTGTCAACCCCCTTTATACCAATATTCCCAGAGTCCCATATCATTGCCACCAACCCCTGCCCTAGCTTGCATCATAACGGTCAACTTTTTAAAGTTTGCCTGTTAAAGTTTGGGACTCATAATTTCATTGTTGTTGACTCTGGGTTGGATATTTAGTTATGTTCTTTCTTAATATCAAATGCACTCGAAACCCCTTAGACCCTGTCTTTGTTCATTTTATATGTCTTTTTCCTCCCCCCATTCAATTTCTTTTCATAAAGACCTCAGAGAGCTTGGCCAGCAGCCAAACCTGGGAGATACCACCCTGTTTTTTTCAAGATTATTTTATCAACAGTTACTTCTGGAACTCACTGATTATCTTTTTCTGATTTTTTCCATGGGGATGCATTGTTCCCAGGAAGGTTTGTAAGTTCCCTATTCTTTTTTGTTTGTTTTTGAGTCATACCTGGCTGAGCTCAGGGCTTACTCATGGCTTTATGCTCAGAAATCGCCCCTGCCAGGCATGGGACCAGATGGGATACTGGAATTCGAACCACTGTCCTTCTGCATGGAAGGCAAACGCCTTACCTCCATGTTATCTCGCCGGTCCCAACTTCCCTATTCTTAAAGCTGCATCTAACTCAGAAATTATCTGTGACCCTTACTTACCTTAGTTAATCACTTGCACCTATTTGAATATGTTAATCAAGCATCTGATGCAGTTTTTTTCTGGAATATGTGAAATCCTGACCAGCTGCATCAGCATGTCCTGAGAACTTACTAGAAATGTAAATTCTAAAGATCCACCCAACATGCTGAATCTGACTTTTATGAAGCCAGTCAGATAATTCTGAAAGATATTGCTGTTTGAAACATACTACCAAGAGGATTTCAGTTTTGGGATGTAAAGATGAGTTCTTCCACTCCATAGTTGCTGAAATTTTGGCCAGATCATTTTATCTTTCTAAATGTTCTTTTTATTTTTCATATACAATGAATACAACAAAGTTTAAGTTCAATGAGATAAATCATATAGTATTGCAATTAGTACAGAGTAATAGTATTTTGATATATTGTGGTGTTAAAAAATAGCATGTCTATGCCAGAAATTTTGGTTACAGTTATGCTAGCTAAGTATTTTTCCAGTGAAGATAGACGAATAGAGAAACCATGATTCACTGCTGCACTTTTATTCTTGTATGTGCTAATCATAGCACTAAAGACCAAAGGGACATTTGGTAATGTAAAGGATGAGAAGAATTCATAATTATTTTTCATAAAAGTACAGGAAGGGTGATATTAAAGGCCTTTAAAGGGACACGTCTCAGCATGTTATACTTTTATATATGAAAGGGACAGGGACAAGTGTAGAGCTAGACATGTAAGGCTCGCTAAAGGCCATTGCTTTGATTAGAGAAGGATGTGAAATATAGTTAGCAGCCATACTTTTCTCTTTTAATTTCATCCTTAAATGTTGAATGGTTCAGACCAGCCTGGTTCACTGGTTCTTAACTACAAAGCCTTGGGAAATGGTACCTCGAGACAATCCATCTGTTTTTCAATCATTTGGAAGGAAACTCCCATGATTAAACCAGATCTGAGAGCAGGTATTTATGAATTCACAGTTAACAAAAGACATCCATATTTCTCATGCATGGTCAAAGACCAGACCATTAAAAAATGTATCAGTGTAGTGCTTGGCACAGTAAGCTGTACTGCATGTATGCCCAAAACCAATTGGTAAGAAATAAATTGGATATGGAAGCACTTTGCAGAAGTGGAAGAAAAATGAGCAAAGCATACAAATTGCCTGACATAATGGTTGCCATGGCAATTGTTTGTTCAGAACCCAAGTGGTGGTAACTCAGGTAGGAGTCATTATAAAGCAGCCTTTCCAGGATGCACCACACCAACTCCCTTCTGCTATGGCATGGTTGGCAGGACTAAACAGCCCTCTGGGTGGGTGATTTGCTAAAGTCTCACTCGGTGCTGTGGGCTGTTTCTGAAACCTGTGATATTTGCTACACATCCAACATGGCAAGGCAGAAAGAGATTGATGGGTGTCACAGTTGTTCCAACCCCCCCCCATTTCTTGCACAACACACCATTTTCAATTGTTAAAAGTACCTTGGGGTGGGTATCTATTTTGGAATCAGGGTTGGGTAATACTGGGTCAGAAGAGACCATACTCTGATAGTCTGGTTTTCTACCTTCTGTGTATGTATCCTGGCCAGGTCTTATCCAAACTCTTCATCTATCTGAGAGTGAAACATGTATGTCTATCACTGGAAAGAATCATGAGTGTTCAGAGAAAGACTGGCATCTATGTATGAATACCCTTGATCCTCACACTTGCTTCTTCTCTTTTTTCAATCGTTAAATTACCCTTAGTTGTCTTTTACAAATTCACATCTTCCTTTTTAATCTGCCATGCTTTGAATAAGCATGAAGCAGAGAACTGAGAAAAATATAGGAAGCATATGAAAAAAGAGGAGATTTTAGAAGTGAGGAAAAAACTGTGCACAGTCTTGTTTTTCCCAAGATTCTAGAACATTTTAGGAGTGTTTCATCTTGCTCTGCAGGTTGGTGACAAATTAATGTCTGTCTGTTAAGGGAAGCCTTGGCTTTTACTGATAGCTAGTAACCAGGGAAACTTAATGAGAAGTTACAGTGGTTGGATGGACCAACTTGTTTTCCATGGTCGCCAGACAACAGCAGGCTTTGTGTTCACAAACATGGAAAGGACCCTGCTTATTAGCTACCCTGCCTAATTAGCGAAAACCCCTCAACTTACACTAATGATAGTTCGATGCCAGCAGAGTTTGAGAAATTGCCCTATAGTTTAGATGCTTCTGAACAAAAGGCATTCCCAGAAGTTGTATACATAAATAAAACCTGTAATGGATGGCTGCGTTGAGCCCTACATCACTTACAACCTACCATTGCTCTATGGGGTGATACGTTCACTTTCTGTTGGCACCATAACAAAGTGCTGCCAATTGCGTGGCTTGAAACCAGGCTCATTTATTATCCTACCATTCTGTCTGTCTTACCCAGGGAATAGCAAGGTGTAGACAGGCTTGCATTCCCAGCTGGATGCTCTGGGGAAGTAATCTGATTTCATGTTCATTCATATGAAAACCCCGGAAAATCTGGATAAGCAAAAGTGTGAATAAAAAGCAAAACCATCCAGCATGTGTTATTTTTTTTAAAGTACGTAGACTAATAGAAACATAGACATCTCTTCCCCTTTCTTAAAAAAAAAAATGACACTAATTCAGAAGTCAAGTATAGGATTGTCACAACTTGGATCAATGTGATGAAACTAAGTGTGCTTGTCAAATGAGTGGATTTGACTTTCTTGACAGAATTTGCATCATAAATGGAGACCTTCTAAGAAAAACTATCCCTAGGGAAGAGACAGCTAGTTGTTATCTAGCTCTCTTGCTGCAAAACAGAGTACTCAGTTTTCTAAAACTCTAAGCATTTAGTTTTCAATTTTCCGGGTGAAGGGGGAAAATTCTAGGCTAGAGTAGAATAGAATATTATTTTTCTTTGGTTTGGTTTCAGGATGGCTTTGGCTCTTGGGCTGGAATATTTCATGGATGTGAAGCCTTAGTTTGTAGAAACCAGCAACCTCTGACTCCACAGAGTCTTTTTATTTCTAGAAGTATCTAGTTACTAGTTCACACGATAGTGTTAAGGTTCTAAATCAAAGCAGAATATTAAAGGCCACCCAAAGACCAGGGTCAAAACAAGCAAATGATCATAGGGTATTTATCCAGAGAACCAGGTGAAGACTAGGATGGGAAGCCAAAGACTCTAGCTGCAGTGATTACTAATATGTTTTAATGCCCTAATTGTACCAAGTATAAAATAACCCTTCAGCTTCTTTGTCCTCAGTGGTTCTTGGAAACAAAAAATGGACATCCTAATTTTACACCTCGGTGCTCAGTCATACTAGATACCATATACAGTGTTCATTATGATAATGTCTTGATATAATAATTTACCCATTTCCTAAAGGAATTATTTTAAAGCGAATAAACCACCCAGTAGCGAAGTCCATGCATTCAACTACTACTACTGACATATGTGAAGGAATTTCATTCTAGATGGGAGAAACTAGAAATTTAAGTACAATGAAGTATTCTTATAGGAAAGAGCTTAGCCCAGGGAACACTGTTTAATGCCTTAATTCCCAAATTTTTGTAAACACTTTATATTGGCACATCCTATAAGTAGATTGAGTCAGAAATGCCTTTTACTTAACAGCATATAGACAATTTCTTAGTTGTTCTGGAGGGAAGTTTAGTAGTCTAAAAAACTGCATTTTTCAGAGGATATTGGAGGAGCAGTTTGGCACCTCTAAGAGAACACCACCCCACCTTCCTAAGAGGGAGAAGTAGATAGGCCTCTGTACCAGTAGATGGAAGCCATGAGGCTAACTCAAGATAGTAGAGGCTCTGGGTGGTTGTGTTTACAGAGATGGTGGTTCTACTTAGAGGGTGGTTCTGCTGAGAGAGAAATGGTGGTAGTTTTGCTGAGAAAGATGGCGGTTCTGATGAGAAAAAGTGTGATGAGAGAGAGAGAGAGAGAGAGAGAGAGAGAGAGAGAGAGAGAGAGAGAGAGAGAGAGAGAGAGAGAGAGAGAGAGAGAGAGAGAGAGAGAGAGGAGAGAGATTTCTACTGCTGAGAGGAAAAGTGTTTCTTCTGAGAGGCTGATTCTGCTGAGAGAGGGAGTGGTTCTGCTGAGTAGAGAGTGGTCGAAGAACTTGGTCAGTTGTCTGTGGTTTCTGAGGAGAGGCAGAAAGATGCAAAAGTGACAGAAAGGAGGCTGAGAAACCTTCCAAAATGGGACATTTTGCTAATATTTTATGTGATGCTTTCAGTGGAATTGAAGCATTTTAGGGAAAGCTATCAAAAACATTTTGAACAATTGCTTTAAGAAATATAATAATGAGAGGCCAGAAAGATAGTGCAGCGGTAGATCGTTGTCTTGCAAGTGGCTGATCCAGAACCAATGGTGGTTCGAATCTGGACATCCCATATGGTCCCCTGTGCCTGCCAGGAGCGATTTCTGAGCAGAGAGCCAGAAGTAACCCCTGAGTGCCACTATGTGTGACCCCAAAACAAAACAAAACAAACAAACAAAAAGAAATATAATAATGAGATATTAGTTGAAACTAAAAGATTGTTCCTATTTGGGGCTGGGGAGAGAGATCAGTGGCCTGAACATGTACTCTACATGATGTTGATTTACTTTCATAAACAATACCATACAGTCCCCAAAATTTGGTATCACCTGAACACTGCCAGGGGAGGCCCCAAAACAACTCAAAATAAGAAAGTTCGTTCTTTATCCCCCCCCAAATTTCTTCACTTTTTCCCTTCTTTCTCTCATCTTTCCTTCCTTCCCCTTTACTTTCCTTCCTCCCTCTGTCCTTCATTCCCTACTTCTCCCTCCATCATTCATTCCTTAATCTTTCATTTAAATTATAGGTGCTTAAAATGTTTTGAGGGCACAGGGATCACTAACAACTGGTAACTATGCTACTGAACAATGGCAATTTTTACTCTAAAAATTTTAGGGTTCTTTTGTATGAACAGAGACTTTGAATTGAGCTAATGTTACCATACAACTTCACATTGAGAAAATGTGTTTAGGTCAGTATAGAATGCTTATCAATATATAGTGGAAAGATGAAAAGAAGAGGGAGAAATGTTTATAATTACATTATTATCCATAGTTCTTGATCTTTGACTAGGGATTCCCAATGATTGAATGAAAGAGTTTTTAAGAAGCTATTTCTTCTCCTTTTGTAGTGAAGCTTTAGGCATGTGGGCTTGTATTGCCTAGGAAGAAGAATAGATTTTTATCATAATCTTAAACTTTTTTGTTCTTCTTTTCCTTCCTTCATTGGTATTGATGTCCTTGTTGCTATATATGGTTACAGTGCTCACACTTTTGGTTGTGATGCTCATGGGGGCTGGATGCCTATGGTGCTTCAAATCAACCAACCATACCCTAAAAATTTGGGGTGGTGACAGATTGGACTCACAACCTCTTGTATGCAAGGCTTAAACTTTGAGTCACTTCCCTCAGGTTTCATATTCTAGCATTTGAGTTTTATATTATTTTTTAAAAGATTAGATACAGCGAAAAGACAACTGCTTATGTGGTCCTCTGTAAGCTCCTTGATCTCTAAATCTCAGTTGTTATTTATTGTGACGGGATTATTATTTTTGAACTCAGCATTCTGAAGAGATGATAGGATTGGGCATATATTAAGATGTAAATTATTAGCAACACAAAAGAAAAAGAAAGTCTTCCAGGCTCTCTGCTTTTCCACTCATGACTAAGCAGTTTAACTTTAATTGTATGTCAATCACTACTTCCGCTAGTTAAGTGCTGATAAGTTTCCAACTCAGAACAGTAAGAGCTGAGGCAAAGCTGTGCCTTGGAGTGCCCAAAATGCTCAATAATCTCAGTATGATTTGATTTCTTCCCACTGGGTGTCTTTAAAGTATGAAAGGGTACTTTTCATCTGAGCTTAAACCTAATGGGACCAAAGCCATCTCATTTTTGTATGAGATCAATGACAATGAATTTTTCCTAGCCGCTCAATTATTTTTAATGATTTACACAAGATAATTACTGTTGAGAGATATCCAGTTCTTTAGAACAAGGAAAATATTTATTTTCCACATCCAGTTTTAGGTCGCCCATTGTTGGAAGCTTTTTGCCAATGATCAGATCTCAGAAACTGAGGTGTGTTTTTGGAAGAGTGAAAGTAGAACAGGCACCTTTAAAAAATAAATCCATTAATCAAAGCCAAGATCATCTGAATGTGTTGTCAATAGTGGGTTGAAATTTGAGAGAACTGAGTTTTTAATGACAAGTTAAGAAGGGATTTATCTGGGCCGGGCAGTGACGCTAGAGGTAAGATGCCTGCCTTGCCTGCGCTAGCCTAGGACGGACCGCGGTTCGATCCCCTGGCGTCCCATATGGTCCCCCAAGCCAGGAGCAACTTCTGAGCGCATAGCCAGGAGTAACCCCTGAGTGTCACCGGGTGTGGCCCAAAAACCAAAAAAAAAAAAAAAAAAAGAAGGGATTTATCATCCTCATGATTTAAAAATCTAAATTGGATTGAGGTTCAGTTGAGACTGGTTCTTGGGGTTCAAAGGATTTTGAAAGAGTGCCTCTTTTCCTGTCCCTTTAATTTGTATGTCTCTACTCTTTTACTGACCAGTTCACTCTACATGTGTCTATTGACATATATTATCTTTTTGTTGTTGTTTTGGGGCCACACCCATTTGATGCTCAGGGGTTACTCCTGGCTAAGCGCTCAGAAATTTCCCCTGGCTTGGGGGGACCATATGGAATACCGGGGGATCGAACCACTGTCTTTCCTTGGCTAGAACTTGCAAGGCAGGCACCTTACCTCGAGTGCCACCTCCCTGGCCCCGACATATATTATCTTGAAACTCTCAATTCCTTGTTAAAAAGCAAACCCTCCATCATGATTGTTTCTGTGAAGTCCTAGAATTTTGTCTTTTTACCTTGCCATGTGTCTTGTGTCCATAAAACAATGAGTTAAAATACTTGGGAGATTAGCCAAATGTGGGGATATAGCCACAAAACTAGAGTAAGTTTAACTCATAAGGGTTCTATACTATCCTTTAGGAAATCTCAAAGGTCTCAGACCAAAAGACCAGCCCCAAACAAGAGCTGGATACTGCGTTGTACTTAAACATTAGACTATAAAAATCATCTTGAGATTTTATTGAGCATGAAAAAAAGTATTTGTATAGTAATTTTATTTTTCAGATTTGATTTTGTTATTAGAAAGAAGTTTCAAAATTTTTCTATAGAGTTATATAATGAAAGATGAAGTTAGAAGGGAATCCATTACCATAATAGATACAAATTTTGTATATTAAATAGAGACATAGATGTTCTATTTTATTTTAGAGAAAATCCTTCTTTTTTCTTTTTCCTTGCCCTTTAACTTTCTTTAAAACCCTGGCAATAAAATTACAGACAGTATATTCTGTAGGTATAAAAGACATCAACCAGTTTTTTCAAATAATTAGCCCAATAAATGTAAATTTTCACAAGTGCTTTGAGGCAAGTAACAAGTAAGACCAAGTTTAAGAGAAGATGACTTTGCAGAATGAGAGAAACCAGCCAGGCAGAGAGGTAAAGAAAGAATATTCCAGAGGAAAAATTTCTGAGAAGAATTGAACCTATATTTTTAAGAAACACATTTGATGAATGCTGAGGACTAGAGTTAGAATATTTTGCAAATATTCATGACTTTTAGGCCATATAGTCTATGTTATTCAACCTCCTGTTGTAGCTTAGACATAGCTGTAGATAATTGCAAATTTAAATGAGTGCATTATTGGTGTTATTAAAAATATGTTTTTTTTTGTATAAAAATGGAAGAAGGCAGAAATTTCCTGATCTCTGGCATGGAAAACAAGGGGAAGATAGGAATTTATTAGAAAGATCAGTCGGAAACCTTAAGACTGGAGGGCCATGAAGTCAACAGAGATAGCATTGCTTTGAAGTAAGGAAGGATTCATGATTTTCTGTTTCTTTTACTTCAGTTATTTGAATGCTAAAAGATAGGTCCAATTTGAATCTGTATCCATGGTTTGTAAAATATTGTGTCCTCCAGTTATTTCTTTTATTCCCTCTCCCCTCAATTAACCTAAGATTCCACCATTGTTATGAGTTGTACTGAGACTCGAAAATATTGCCTGAATGAATATAGTGTAAACAATGGCAACAATAACATATGATTAACCAGGAGAAATTTTGAGTATTTTCCATACATCAGACAGGATGACTCAGGAATGGTATTAGGTGAGACTCTTCTTTGGGATTTCCTTACAGTTAAATAGATTCAAATTTCCAAGTAAGATTTGGCCCCTTGATTTCTATTTCAGATGCGTACTGGTATTTTTTTCTGACCATGGTATCAAATCACATTGGAGACTCCAATCGCATACATTCTTATTTTTGGGGGGGAAATTTTGAGTTTGAGGTGGGACAATATTCATATTTACTATTGGAATAGGGGTGGGATGGTAAAAATAAAAGGATCAGAGAAAAATTTGATGCACCATAATCAAAATCAAAAATGGGCTTGAAACAATCGGGAGCACATGGATCATTCCACTTCCCACAAAAAACAAATTGCTAGACCAAAGTTCTAAGATTTTTCAATCATGTAAAAATATATTCTGATTATCAGAAGTTGAGTTGATTGGTACACTTTTCTATACTCCTGTGAGCACTTTTCAGATAAAATGAAAGCAATATCAATGTAAAAAACCTAGAACATTCATCAGTTGAAATTGCTCATCAGAAGCATTGTTGTGTTAATGATATTGTTGAAATGGATTTGCTTGTCCAAAAAAAAGGAGTGTCAGTCTCAGAAACTAGAGCAGTGGAGTCCTTTGATGAGACAGTGTAAGCAGGAAGAGGCCAAGGGGCCCTTGTTATGTGCCCCAGTCATTGAATTCATCATTTTAAAGTCTTTTTTAGTTATATCTGTCTAACTATGCTCTATAAAATTCAGAAGAATTTATTTTTATTTTTCTGAGGCCTCAAATGAATTATTATAACTCACAGGCACTATCAATGGGTACTTGATTAAGAGAAATTTGAATTTGTCTTGGTTTGGATTGTGTGGGTATTCAGATATTATGTACTTACTTAATTTTAAAGTAACTCCCCACCCCATAAGTAGTATTTTATATTTATTGATTTGAAGATGAACATGGAAAAAATTAGAAAAAAATAAAACAGTATGTATGAACTTCCTCAGTCAATTGTAAAAGCAGTTGATGGAAATTTGCTTAACCTTGTTTTTCCCTTTGTGGGTAAGTGCTTTTATAAATATGTGTAAACATTTTTTTGAATTTGTATAATATAGGTTATGTTGCACATACACTTTTATGGAGTAGATTGGAAATTATTTTTTCCATTAGCATTTTAGCACATTTCCCTCTCTTCAATAATAGTTGTTTACTGGCTGATAGATGTCTCAATGCTTATTTTATTAGCACTGTTTACCATTTCCAATGTTTTGCTAGTGTGAAAACATGCGAACAAACATAATACATATTTTTTCAATTGGTGTTATCTTAATTAAGGCAAGTGTTTTTTCTCTCTAAACATATAAAGAAAGATTTTAATGTAAGTTGGAGATCTTTTTTTGAATGGAAATGCATAATTAATTTGAAGAGAAACCTAGAAAAGAAAATTCAATAAATTAAAAGCAAAGTTGTAGTCATTTACCTCAGTTATGTTAGCTCTTCCCTTGGGTGTAGTTCATTTGGTATAATGTTTAAATTTTTTCTTTTCCCTCAATTACATAAGAGACATGAGCTCACTAAAACTGAAATAGACTAGTTTCCAGTCTCTATGCATGTTTCATGGAAAAACTGGCCTACTCAGAGTATAAACAAGATGCAGATAGGTGAAATTATGGCTGCAGAAGCTATGACTCCTGGATGAAACACCTGACTTGCTTTAGCTTACCTTGAAGAGCGAC
Source organism: Suncus etruscus (assembly GCF_024139225.1). Taxonomy (NCBI): domain Eukaryota; kingdom Metazoa; phylum Chordata; class Mammalia; order Eulipotyphla; family Soricidae; genus Suncus; species Suncus etruscus. Next base: position 11,050,986 of record NC_064854.1, on the reverse strand, counting down.
TTCAATGCCTTATATTAGTCTCCAAGTGCATGGAAAGGGGTAATTACATTGCACCCTTATTTGGAGAACTAGGAGAAGAAAATGAATATACCCTGTGAATAAGTTATCACTGCTCAGTTTTTGAAGACTCGGTTGCTTGTTCAATGGCTTTTGTTAAAGTTGCATTATTTAGAATTTCTAGAGAGTATGCAGTTGTAAGGTGTATCACAGAGAGAATTCCTTAGCCTTGCTTGTATTTTTCCAGCCAGGAAAACTGTATCAATTGCCTAGCCAGGATAATATCATAACTATAATCAAGATCAAAATGTTATCATCTCTGGAAGAATGCTTTTTGTTGCCTTGTATATTTACTTGTTTCTCTCTTACCAAACAATGCTCAATCTCATTTAACCCACAACTCTTAGTCTCTATATCTATAATTGAGGGGTTTCGTTTTGTTTTGTTTTGTATTTTGCCTTACTGGTGGTGCTCACGAGTCACTACTAGCTCTGGACTCAGGGATCACTTCTGGCAAGCTTGGTATGCTGAAAATCAAATCCAGATCAGCTGCATGCAAGGCAAGCACCCTATTTGGTCTACTATTACTGCAGCCCCATTATTTTCGAATAAGATAGGTGGAAAGTAACCTTATGGGTCTGGATTTTTACATTTAGCATAGTTTTAGAAATATTCGTCAAGAATGTGTCATATGACAACATTAGTACTCTCATTTTCGGCTGCCATTCCATATTCCACATATATTCTGGTTCATTTAACACTAATGTTCACCTTTGAAGGGCTTTCGAGTTGTTTCAGGTTTCTGAATTATTATAGACAGATCATCTATAAATACAGGGTACAGATTTGTATGAATGTAAGTGTTCATTTCTCTGGGATAAATGCCCAAGAGCCTAAGTGTTAAGTCATTTACTTGTTACATGCTTTTTAAGAAACTGAAAATCCACTTACCAGGTGGTAGTAGTGCTTTCCATTCCCACAATAATAATGATTTTATATAACAAAGGAAGGATTCATTTTTGGTCAATGAACACCCAATATGATCTTGCCATTTATTGAAGACATCATTTACCCTTCATTGAATTTCTTTTGTTCCTTTTGTAAGAAAGTTCGTTGGTTTTATTTATGTGAGTTTTAGTTCTCCGCTCTCTCTCTCCTATTCCATCTCTCTGTCTATCTCTTTCAGTACACACAATATGGATTCCTTGGCTACATAGCACTTTAAAGATTTTATGAATTCACTTGCTTTTTATTTTTTGAGGTTCTCTAGATGTTTTTGACTTTTTGTATTTTATAGACATTTTATTTTAATAATGGAATTTGCTACAATTTTTTTTACATAAAATTCTCACCGTGATTTTTTATAGGAGTTGTATTAAATACATATGAATCTGAGATAAATGGACAATTTTACTGTTGAGTATTCTTTCCCAGGGGAGTCGTCCACTAGTTTAGATGTCCTTTGATTTCTTTCATCAACTTCAGAGTTTTCCTGTACAAATGTGTATTTTTGACATATGCTTAAATATTTTATATTTATGAGCAATAGTAATTGCCATTTGAATTTTTATGTTCATGTTTTCGTTTTTAATATCTAGAACTAACTTTTGTCTGTTTACCTTATTTCTGCAATCTTATACTCACAATTCTAAAAGTTGGTGGAATTTTTATGTAAATAATATTACCTTTGATTTCTTTCATCAACTTCAGAGTTTTCCTGTACAAATGTGTATTTTTGACATATGCTTAAATATTTTATATTTATAAGCAATAGTAATTGCCATTTGAATTTTTATGTTCATGTTTTCGTTTTTAATATCTAGAACTAACTTTTGTCTGTTTACCTTATTTCTGCAATCTTATACTCACAATTCTAAAAGTTGGTGGAATTTTTATGTAAATAATATTATCTTTGTGTGAGATAGTTTTATTTTGTTTTTGTTTTGGGGCCACACTTGCCAGTGCTCCGGGGTTATTCCTGGCTCTGCTCTCAGGAATCACTCCTAGATTGTTACAGAGACCATATGGGATGCCGGGGATCAAAGCTGGGTTGTCCATATTCAAGGCAAACTTCTACCCACTGTGCATCCCTCTGGCCCCTAGAGACACTTCTTTTTATGCGTGTATGAATTTATTTCATTTTCTTGTCTCATTGTGATGAGTATAACAATAAATTTTGTTTGGGATAGTAGTAGTGGTGCTGACAATGCCGCCTGTTGGAGGGTTGTCTAAAGGGTGGGAAGTAGGAGAGGTGCTTTCAGTTCTTTACCATAAAGTGTGATATATAATACTATTAGTAGATGCCTAAGGTGCTTGTTATTAGGTAGAAGAGAGTCTATATCTTTTTCTTTTCTGAGAACTGTTATCAAAAATGAATGTCACATTGTGTTTCATTAATTGATATAATCCTCTTGGCTGTTATTCATGGAAAGGATATGGAGAGCTTCCAAATGTGATTTCCACCTTGCCCTCTGCTATGAACATCCTTGGTCAGTGTGATTCTGCACAACTCAACAGTGCATAGCGCATTGTCAATAGATTTGCAGCAACTGCAGTAGCATCAACGTCATCCACACACAGTATTTCCTCTTTACCTGTGACTTCACTTACTCATGATTCATCCTATTCCAAAAATAAAGTAGTTTAGTTGTACATTTAGTTCTATACAATAAGGTATTGTGAATATTGTGTGTGTGTAGAAGGAAGGGAAATAAAGAGAATTCACATTCACAGAACTTGAACTATTGTGTTATAATTATTCTGTTTATTATTATCATTATTAATTTTTTGATTTTGGGGCCACACCCAGTGATGCTCAGGGGTTACTCCTGGCTATGCACTCAGAAATCGCCCCTGACTGGCTTGGGGGACCATATGGGATGTTAGGGGATCCAACTGCAGTTCGTCCTAGGCTAGCACAGGCAAGGGAGATGCCTTACCTCTAGCGCCACCGCTCCAGCTCCTACTCTGTTTATTAACTAATATTTGACATTTTTCTTTGCCAAATTGAGAAGTTAAAGACTAGGATACACTTATATATGTGGATTCAAAATTCATATGGAGTTTTCCACCATATTTTATTTCAGACATCCACAGGGAGCCTTAAAATACCTTGTAAGAATAAGGAGAATTACTGTACTATCTATCAGTATGATTTCAAAATCCATTCACCTTAGTATTGTATATTAAGTAGTAGCTTTTGACACTCACAAAGGCTCCTCATGCCCATCTTTTACTCTTCAAGCACACAAAAAATAAAAGGTTTATAGTTCCTTATGGTCCTTCCAAAATCTTCTGTGCCTGACAATATTTCTCTAGAAGAGATTATTTCACAGGCTTGCAATGTAAAATTACTATTATAATATTTTAAATATCTCTTGATCACTTATCATTTATTTAAAAATACATTTTAAAATGATCATACTCATTTCTTTTAAAAATTTTTATTTGCATATGAGGCATAAGGGTACAACAATGTTCAAATGTAACACAAACTCTCGACTCACAGGGAAAGTTTGTGAATCTCCCTTTTAGAAATAGTGTTCTTCTTAGTAGTCGCCTTATCCATCCCATGGACAAACACTGCATTTTGTAAGATGGAGACCATACTTAATTTTTTTAATTAGAAATTAATTTAAAATTAATTTAATTAATTTTATATGCACACTGACTTCTTAGATATGCACACTGACTTCTGAGAGTAATGGATTATTCATCATATATCAGCTTTCTACTGTGTTTTGAATGTCATTAGAGAAAAACACCCTCAATTCTATAAAAAATGTTGGAACTATTTTCTTTTTTCTAAATTACTTTGGATAAGTTCTGAAAGAAAGTATAAAATTTATATTGAATCTTCTTATTCTCAGGGTTCATGCAGACCAAGAAGATGCTCATAGTCTTTTATTGAGTGATGAAAGAGCAAACTTTTGAACGTTAGCAATGACTAACTTCTTTTGAACAAAATTGATACTGACCTTTAAATTGTACTTAGTATCTAAAATATTTTATCATAGTTGAATAGCTGTCTATTGAAGACCATGACACTTAATTAAAAGTTCTGAATTATGGGGCCAGAGCGGTGGTGCAAGCAGTAGGGCATTTGCCTTGCATGCACTAACCTAGAACAGACCCTGGTTCAATCCCTTGGCATCACATATGGTCCCCCAAGCCAGGAGTGATTTCAGGCATAGCCAGAAGTAACCCCTGAGTGTCTCCTGTGTGGCCCATAAAGAAAAAAAAGTCCTGAATATGACTACCTTTGCTGCCCATTAAGGTATTTTTCCTGATTTTGTGGTTGAATCGAGCCCATTTTATATTGCATAATTGAGTGTACAGTTTGGTAAATCAAACTAAGTTATTAACATGAATGATGCTTGCTATAAGTCCATTATTGGACACTGCCCACATTATCCTAAGTACAGATGTTTATGAAATAAAGATCTTAAAAGCATATCAACTGATTGTTTTATGCATTGCTGAATATGACTACCATCTACCATTACGTGAATGTAGTTTCCCAAATTTGAAGTTTGAAATATCCCCCAGATTTTGATAATGATCTTCAAGTTTGCTGGGAATACATCCGTTCCCCACCTGACCCCATTTCTACATCCCCTGTAACTTGTGTCTTTTTTGATATCTTGAGTTGTCTCAGGTTACAGACTGCCCTATAATTTTTCACCTGAGAACAGATTGTTCTGGGAAATTCTTATTGACATAAATGTTAGTTTAAAAGCTGTCCCTTTAGGACCTGCATGGAAAATTTAGGGACTCTATTTTCTGGCACAGTAATATTTCTTCAGGATGAAATAGAAATCTGGTTTGATGCTGAAATGGACATTTCCATTGAATGCCTGTGGGAAATTCAATGGCCACGTCTCTAAGAGAATCTAGTTTATTTTTCAGATCAGCTAGAGAAGTTCTTTAGAGAGGCTGCTCAGAAGTTGACAGGAAATAAATGTGTAAGTGTCATGACACTTTGGGAAAAGTTGGAAAAAGTAAATCCTGTGGCCCAAATCAAGATCATCATTGGGTTTTCTATAGCTCATAAGCTAATGATGCTTTGTACATTTTTGAAAATTAAAAAGTAAAATCATATTAGAACTGGGAAAATTAAATACTGGTTAAATTTCAGTTAAATTCACAAGTGAAGGTTTATAGTACAGTTAAGTAGAATCATTTTAGAAGATTAGCATCAGGTATGCAGAACATAAATATTATAAATATTTGGTCATTTACAGAAAAAAATTGGACCCCTGATATATATTACATATCATATGCTAATGCTATTTTCATTGTATAAGCAACTTTGTATAATACACTGTCAAGAATTTTATTGTGATTTGCAATTTTTGGGGGGTGACGGATGATTCACCCCAAGCAATGTTTGGGACTAATTCCTGGGTCTGCACTCAGAGATTATTCCTGATGGTTCTCAAGGGACCACATGGGCTCCATGTTTAAAGCAAATGCTTTACTCACAGTACTACAGCTCCTGTTACAATTTTGCTTCTGGATTAACTTGGTATGGGTTTACATATATTGAATATTAAATTGATTATTTAAATTCATTTATTTTATTTTTTTGTCGCAGCACTATTTACAATAACCAAAATCTGGAAACAACCCAGGTCCCTGAGAACCAAAGAATCTAAAGAAACTGTGATACATCTACTCTGTTGCAAGTCAGCCCTTGAAGAGGTTGACTGATGGAGGGATGGAGGATGAGGCCTTTCTCTTCCTGCTCGGAGCACGCATCTGCCAACCTGTCTAGCCAACGGTTCTGAGGTGAAACGGCGGGTAAACAGCTCGCAGACAGTCAGGCTTGTGGAAATATTAGCTTTATTTGGTGGACAAGACTGAAGTCCAAAGCCTCAGCATCAGTTCCAGCCAACCACCCCTCGCCTTCCACAGACCCTTGCTTTTATCCCCCAGAATCAGGTACCTCCCAATGGTGAGATCAGATACCACCCAATGGTTGAAGCAGAATCAGGTACCACCCTAGGGTGGGGGCAGAATGCCAGGTCACACCCTAGGGTAGCGCACAATCACCAATCAGGTTAAGGTCAGTAACATAATAATCCCCTAAAATATTTACATACACAACACTATACAATGTAATACTATGCAGCTATTAGGAAAACTCAAGTCATGAAATTTTCTTATACATGAATGATGTGAAGATCATTAAGTTAATCAAAATGAGTCAGAGGGAATGGGATAGACATATAATAATCTTACTTATTTGAGCATACAAGAAAAAGAAAAGATATAATGGTAATAATTTTCAGAGACAATAGAGATGAGGGTCAGAAGGACCAGTCCATGGTAGGAAGCTTGTGACAAAGAGTCAGATTACAGTTAGGATAGAGAAAATGGTGTGCGGAAAGGGGTACCTCTTCTTTAACAATAGTTCAAACCATAGTGTCTGAAAGGAAAAATAAAGAAGAATGAGAGATAGAGAAAGGGAGAAAGACAAGGTAAGAAGTAAAATGTCTGCCTAGAGGCAGGCAGTAGGGGAGGGTGGTAGGTAAATTGGGGGCATTGGTGATGGGAAATATGCACTGGGGAGGGATGATGTACAGTTTTTGAAACTCAAACCGAAAAATATTTTCTATCATAAAACTGGTAGAAGTGTTCAGTTGGTAAAATATGACAAACTAAATAGTTCACAATCTGTTATTTAGACATAACTTAACGCTCTCACAAATATATACCTCTATTACCCAGAGAATGATAAGCCAAAACATATCTAAATTCTTTGAAAAGTAGAATTATAATTTATGTACTGTTTTGTAATTTTTTAATTTTAATTATGACAACAAAGATGCAAAGAAAGAGGACAGGGTAAAGTTACAGTGGACACACAATCACCCATAAACAGAATTCTCGGTAGTCCCATCGATGATATCCCAGCCTTAAACTTTCAGCCAAAAAACATTAAGAAAAACAAAACTGAACCCATGTACAATACAATTACTTTGTCCCTCGAATCCCCAGTTGCAGTACATACTATTTCTTAGCAGCACACAATATAATCTAAAGACATTAGACTTATGTAACTCCTTAAACAATGAGGGCAAAGTACATTTATCTAGTTCCATGCACATGCTTACTAGTTTAAGTTAACCTCAAAAGTTTTAGTGGGTTGTTTTTCTTAAGGATTGGAGTCAAGGTAACATAGTAAAAAAAACGGTGTTAGAATGGCATTTGTTTGCATAGGCCCACCAAAATATAAAGGACATGGAAAGAAAAATTATGTCCTAAATACAAGGAGACCCTACCTCTGAAGTTTCCTGGCACAGGACCGACTCTAGGCTCCAGGCAAACTAGTTTGTCCAATCCAAGTCATCGTCTGTAGTGGCACTACACCTCCATTCCTCACATAGTCTCTGTTGTTGGTATCATGCTTCTGTATTAAAGATCCTGGAGTCTGCATATCCCATATTGCAGTCAGGATGGTGCAGAGCATCCTCTCGTTTCACCTCACACTTAAGGGGCAATAGAGAGAACCATATCCTGTAGAGCAGGTCATTGTTGTTGTCAAGTCTTCTCAGTGTAAACGAAAGTCTCTTTTTAGGAGGTCGATGTCAGACCCTTGGTAGTGTCTTTCCTGGTAGAGGATTGCGTCCAGCTGTTGCTATAAAAGACCTTGGATGTTTCGTAAATAGCTTGCCTGGTTCCGGCGTGAATGGAGGATGCCCATTCTTCTGAGGCCTGTGCCAGGTCATTATATCAATGTTCAGGGTGTAAGGTACATTGTACTGAGATTTGTGTGTTCCTACCTCTATTAGATAAGAACTTATCTGTATGTATAGTGTTTTTCCATTTTAATGTGTCTATGCAAACAAGGATCAATGCCATGTAGCGTTATCGGCACATCTGGAGGCAATAGGAACAAGACCAGCAATTTCCATGACATAGTTCAATCATAGGCATTAAACTGAGGGACAGTTCCACCAACAATCCTTACTGAACAGCTTACAAAGAAAAGACAAGATGAAAAGTGGATAGAAACATCATGGTAGAAGAATATATAGAGAGAGTTATAGCTGTTAAAGAAAATACACATAAAATATTCAAAAGATATGTGTTCAATATGTGTTCAATTTATGTCCTTCTAAATAGTTCTGGGATTGTTAGATCCACTGTATGTCTTTGGTCTGAGATTAGAACTGTGTGTTACTGAAGTTAAGAAGGGTAAATCTGGGGTACTGATGGTTGGGAGGAATATATGTTCGCTCGCCCACGCGTGGCTTGCAACATGTAGACTGGTATGAAATTGCCAGTGAAAGCCTGAGTATAGCTGAGCAGCTATCTGCCACCTCCCAGATCAAACTCCACCCCCTAAGCCAATCTCTGGAGCCGGCCTAGAAGTGGGGAAAACCCAGGGTGCCCCATCAGGTCCTCCCAGGAACCCACCTGGAGATCCGGAGGAAAGAGGAAGAGGGGGGTCGGGTGACCCAGGTCCGGGCCCCCCTACCCTAGGCCGGGCCAAGAGGCCTCTGGCACATACGGAGGTCTGCCAAAGGCCAGTAATGTTTTTTATTTTTAAAATAATATTTTTGCTTTTTATTGCAAGTTAAAAATTGCTGTTTTAGAGAATTCATAATATAAAAAGAAGATACAATTTATTGGCCCATAGTCAGTGATAAGCAATAAAATTTGGGTATCCTATTTTGTTTTTTTCATTCATAAGTTATCTTTGTATTACAAACACATTTTTACAGATTTTTAAAAAAGAATAAGCAGTCAGGTTTTCTTGCTATTTGATAACTTTGTTTAACTATCAATTTAAGGCATATTTCCACATTGATAAATATTTGTACTTTATTTTAATGTTTTTGTAAAGATATGAATGTTCCTTAGATAAAAGGAACTATTTTTTTCTTTGTTCATACTAGGTCAAACCTTATTATTCAGGACTTATTCCTGTCTAGACTCAAGGATCACTCCAGGTAAGGCTCTGAGGACTATATGGGATTAAGGAGATTGAACCCAGTTCTGATATATGCCTTACCTGCTATGCTGTATCTCCAGTCTCAACATTTTTGTTTCTGTCCACACCAAGCTGTGCTCAGGGATTATGCCTAGTGGAAATCATACCATTTATATGATGCTGGGGATTGAACCAAAACTGGCTGCTTGCATGGGCATCCTCTTTCCTGTTATATTATCTCTTCAGCAAAAGGTGTGAACATTATAAATACACATAGATATATTTTAGAGCAAATAAAATGTTGGCCAGTCTGTATTATGATAGCCAGATCATGAAATCATATATCATTAATATACATAGGTAAATATGATTACTGTTTTGTGCAGAGGTTAATGTCCATTTCTCACTGGTTCGCTCCTCTTATTAATCAACTTTCAACTCAAGTAGCATTCTGTCTGAGCTACCATCTCTCACCTAAACTGAAGCTTATCTCTAGACATATTCTAGTCTATTAACCTATTTTTTCATATTATCTTTCCTCTCTATGTATTGTTCTTCTCTTCAAAAAATATAGTCACCTTAAGGGTAAGGTGTTGTATACTACTTTTCACTGGAATAATGAAATCATAATTGGAAAAATACATGCCATCTACTTGGTTCACAGCAACTATTTGTTGAATAAATAGAATGGATCACAGATTGATTCTGAAGTTTTGAAAAGACTATAAAATGTTGTTTGTTTGTTTTTTGTTTTTGTTTTGTTTTTTTGGGTTTTTTTTTGTTGTTGTTGTGCTTATCGTTATTGTTGGAGTCCTCACTGGATATTTGACACTTCTTTTTGTACTGGTGGAGTGTTTCACCTTCTTTTTCTCCTTCGTCTCTCAAATCGAGGATGAGAGCCTCTGGAGGGATTCTGCCCATTTTCAGCGTATTAGACTTTTACTCCAGTTTATTGCTTTTCTCTTCTTCAAACAAAACCACGCAACTTGAACTAGCTAGTCCTGCCTCCCAGTTAGAGGGGGAAATAAGGGAGGCACCAAGACCAAACAGGTGCAAGACTACTGAGTAGTAGGCTAGATACAGAGGGGACCACATATTCTAGCAGCCCTGGGGGTGAGGGAAGAGGATATCAGAGTTAGGACAAAAACGGAGGTGTAGGGAGGACAATTTGGTGATGGGAATCCCCCCTGATTTTATGTAAATATATACCTAAAATATTATTGTCAACAATATGTAAGCCACTATGATCAAAATAAAAATTAAATTAAAAATGTTGTGTGTAGTGTGCCCTATTAGGGAGCATATCTGTATATATGAAAGGGTCAAGGATCAAGGGCCTGGATGTGAGACATAGAAGAGGAAAAGTAGGCAGGGAAGGAGGCAGAGTGTGATATTCAGTCTGAGAGTTGAGAGAAAAGACAGGAGGGAACAAGGCAAAGAGAATTTCAGGTGGAGAAATTTCTAGATCTGGCTTCTTTATACCATGTGTATGTATACATATACATATACACTGGCTTATACCCATATATACAAACTTGCATTAGAATGTTGCCTTTTTGTGTTCTGTTACATATAGACAGATGCAAAAACATATTGATATATAGCAGGTTACAAACTTTCTGTGGAAAGTCCCAAATCTTCAGTATTTTGAAAAGAATTTAAAAGACGTTCAGTGATACCTTAATATCTTAAAAAAAAAAACATACTGCTCCAACAAACCATGACCATTGTCTAGATTACACTTTTCAATTGCTTTAGTTAAACACTAATTATGAGATTGTTATGATACCATTGGGTAGTTTTTCCACAGTTATAAAGTTGCTCATGATTGAGTTTCAGTCGTACAATGTACAACACCCTTTACCGGTCAGTAGATATTTCCTGTCACCCATGTCCCCAATTTCTTCTCCCACCTTCCCCACTTACTGCCTCTGGGGAAGAAATTTCTGTCTTTTTTCTTTATTGCTCTTTTTATTCCTCATAGACACTGGTTTGCAATATTATTATTGAAGGGGTATCATGCACATCACTTTATCTCCTTTCAGCACTCAGTTCTATGCTTTTGATCATGTAGTTTCCCCTCTAAATTTTATTACTTTATGCTTCTCCTTGGATGTGCTTACATGTCTCCATCTTGAAGTCATATTACCCATTTCTTGAAAGCTTTGCTTAACAGTCAATAGCGCCATTTCCCCCTCCCAATACATATATTCTTCTTCTTGGTATTATGACACACCTTTTGCACTAACTTTCTGTGTTGGAAAATTGGACTGCTTTTAACATTTAATCCCATTTCTGATCCCACTACTGAGCCATCTTATTGTCATTATTGTTTGCCTTTTACAGATTGTCAAAGAAACAAATCATACAGTTCAGTAGTCTTTTCATACTTGTCTCTTTCACTTACCAATTTACACTTAAGATGTGTGGATTTTATTGCCAAATAAGAGTGCTTTGTGTGGAGGAGAGCATATCATTCTGTTTATCCACTTACCCAGTGAAACACATAGATATTTTCGGGCAATGTATTCTTTTATTGTCTATTTTTTGACTCCTGTTTCTGTATAATAAATATTATTTTAAGTGCAAATTTGAAACAAGTGAATAATTATACAAAATTTTTCTTGGTATAGAGTAACTTATCATCACTTTTCTTTGAACTTTCTTTCATGCTACCTGTTGTTTTCATTTGAATAATTTGAGTATTTAATCAAGTAACTGCCCTAAGTTTATAGACTGGTACAAATCTTATCACAGTTAGTACTTAGAGGATATTTTTTTTTATAGTTTGGGTGATTTGAAGGTTAAAATTTGTCATCACCTTTTGAGAGTGGAGTGAGTAAATCGACTGTTGGGTAGAGTGGAATGATCTTAAAACTGGTGGAAAGGTTAGTAGGGAAACACAGCAACTGTAAAACAATGACTTTAACACCACTGAAAGCTATGAAACTTCAATAAAATAATTAATTAAAATAATAAATTAACTATACCACACTTGGATAGTGAAAATGGAAATTTATTATCACCCAAATAGTTTTATCCTCATTTGAAATTTATTTCTCCATTACCACCCTTTGCTCCCAGCTAGTGGCCATCAGAGACTATATCTGTGGATTTGTTGTAGTTTGGTCATTTCAGACACATAAACTTCCCAAGTATATGAACTTTTGCATCGGGTTCCTTTTAATTCTATTTAAAATATAAGTTTTTGCTATGTACGTACAACATTTATTTTATTCCTTCACCTATGTATATTTAGATTCTTTCTTCTTTGAGTGTATTATCAATGCTACCATGAATATTAATATACAAGTTTTTGCATGATGAAAGGATTCTTTATTTTCCCGTGACACTTGTGATATTTGCTAATAATATGAAGGCTCTCAGAAACTAAATAAGTTCTTTCTCCACATTGTTGCTTTTAAGTAAGGGACATGAAAAAATTCCATCTGCTGTGTTTTTGTCTATTTAAAATTTCAAACATTCTGGGAAATGTATAAGGACAGAGAAGAAGATTTGATTGGCAGCATTTCCACTAAATTCAGAAACACTTTAACATTCAGAATTAAAGTACCATAGACTGGGCTACCTTCTAGCAAAACACAGCAGTAAATCTAAACACATCTCTCTCTTTATTATACTGGTCAAAGTTAGTATCTTTTTTTCTAGACTAGTATTTCTCAATAGTCCTTAGAACATTCTGGGTGATGGTAGAATGGGTAAAAATTGTAAGTGGGGAAGCACAGCACCCGGTTAGTGGTCAACCATTGAACAGGTGGTGAAACACTGAAAAAAAGCAAGGTCCAAAGGGGACTTTTTGGAAAAGGTCAAGAAAATCACAACCCTCTACCATTAAGGTGGCTCACTTTTCCAGAACAAGGCTACCCTTGTCCTCATGCCAATGGAAAGTACTCTTAAAAGCATAAATGAAATCATTTTACTTCCAGCTGAAGCTTCCCTACTTATTTGCTTTTCTATTTCCAATAAAAGGTTCAAAGTTGAGGGCCCTGTCTTATCACAGAAATATCTTCATCTTTGCTGCCTTTACGTCAGAACAGTGTTCCTTCTTCTCATGCTTACTTTTGTCTTCTTTTTCTGACGATCCCCTAAGTCTGAAACATCCTTCATTCCACTTCTCTTGCTTGCCCTTTTCCAATGTACAGGACTCAGCTCAAGAGTCAACTTTTGGTCTCGTTGGCTCCCAACCATGTCATTGTCAACTCTGTTCTCCATATTGCTAATAATACAAATCATACATTTATGATGTATCATTATTATCAATATTTATAGTGGACTCTATGACAGGAGGGATCTGCTATGACTCTTTCTTGATTATATTTCCAGTGACCAAACCTATGGTCAGTGTTTAGTCTCCAGTCATGTAGATGGAGCAGCAGCCTTCTTGATGTTTACTATCTTTAATTGAATTTTTCCCTCAATACACACTGTGGTCAGTCAGAACATTAGCTTCCTATTCCATTTACTGGATTTCACTCAATGAGCCTTTGTCAGAGACATAGGAATGACTTGTATGTACATTTGTAATCTTATTCCTTTTAGAGTTTAGCCTCACAGGGCAGAGGTTTTAGTATAATCTTCATTCTCCTAATTTTGATTTTTCTGGGGAACATATGGCTCATGTCTTCCTCCAGTTTTGCTATAAACCTACTAGACTGTCTTTTTTGTTTAAAAATGTATTTGTTGTTCATTACAGTGAGCTCTGGCAGCAACTATGAATGTGTGTATGAATTTATGCATGCTCACACACTAGTTTCTGTGGCAGAGCAAATTCTAGATGATCCTTATGCCCTTTGCTTCCCTTTGCTCTTGGTGTTAATCTTGGTGTTTTTCTTATATTCTACAATGAAAGGAAGCTTGAAAATGTAATGAATTCACCAGTTGAGTTTAAAATAAAGGAAATATGAATGTAGGCTAAGTATTCAGCACACAAAGTAGAATATTTTGTCCAATAAAAAAGCATGAAAATCCCACAAACTGGGAAAGAGTATTTGTCTACAACTCATCATAAAATGGGTTAATATTCAAAATATATAAATCCCTGATAGAACATTATAAGAACAAAACATCTAATTACATACAAAAATGGTCAGGAGAAATGGAAAGAAATTTTTTCAAAGGAGAGATGTCAAGAAGTTTATGAAAAACATTTGACACCACTTATCATAAGGGAAATGCAAATCAAAACATCAATGAGGCATCATCATATACTACTAATTTGGCACACATCACAAAAACTAAAAAATAATAGTATTGGAGAGGATGTGTGGGGGGGAAGGAACCCTCATTGACTATCAGTGAGAATATTGATTGGTTCTGCTTTTTTTGAAAAACAATATGGATTTTCCTAAAAAAAAATATATCATTGTCAACTACAACAACAACAACAATAAAATCAAGTAGTTGAACATCCAAATGACCCAGAAATTTTGAGTCTGAGCTTATACCCCCCCCAAGCACCAAAAATATTTTCAGAAAAGACATTTGCATATCTATGTTCATTGTAGCACATTTCCCAAAATCTGGAAACAACTCCAGAGTCCAAAAATAGATGAAAGGATAAAGAAACTATGGTACACATACACAATGGAAGACTACTCAGCTCTAAGCAAAGATGAAATATTGCAATTTGATGCTATGTAGAATGATCTGGAGACTCTCTTGCTGAATAAAATTCGGCAGGAGATGGTTAGAAAAAAATGATCATCTCATATGTGATATAGAAAAAAAAACAAACAGGGTAATAACAAATGTCTCCAAAACAATAGAAACCAAGAATGGGTTTTCAGTAGAAAGCCTACCATAGGGATAAAGAGATGCAGGTTTTGGGAGCAATGATGGAGAGAAGTGGGCATTCGGAGGGAGAGTGTGATCTAGATTGTTTAGTGAATACAAGGAAACTTACCATTCATTGTATTAGATGCTACAGTATATATATTTTTAATTTTCTTGTCAAAGAGGCAAGCTGGGGTTGGGAAGGAACCTGGGGACATTGATGAAGTGATGTTGACACTGATAGTGAGGTTGGTATTGGAACGTTGTATACCTGAGATTCAATTATGAATAGTTTTGTAAATCACGGCACCTCAATAATATTTTTTTTAGGAAACAGAAAAAGACATCAAGGATGTTCAAAGCCTGAGGTGGATTTGTCAGGAGATTCACCTGTGAAGTGGAGAAAGTAGGGAATAGATAACTTGAAAATGGCTTCTGATCAAAAGCAAGCAAGAAAAGAACTTCATTGCTCCAGTCAAGGAAAATTAATTCTAGACCATCACAATAAAAGTGGACTCATACATCTCTGGAGTTTCCAGAGCAGCACAATGCTATAGACTCTTTGATTTTGACCTTTCCAATGTCATCTGGACTTTTGAACTATAGAAATATGAGTGAATAAATAGTGCTTCAGGCTACCAAAATTGTGTGTGTGTGTGTGTGTGTGTGTGTGTGTGTGTGTGTGTGTGTGTGTTAACCTAGCAATAGCAAAATAGTTTAGGTAGGACTTCAAAGTTATCATTTCAAACGTGATCACATTTTAGTAGGGCTTTCTTCTTCTTTATAGAAACTGAAGCTTTGTTTAAAAGAGGTGTTTGAAAAATAAATTCTCGGGTCAACGTGATAACACAATAAGTAGGGCATTTACCTTGCATGCAGCTGACCCAGGTTTGATTCCTGGTATCCCATATAGTCCCCCGAGCTTTCCAGGTGTAATTTCTGAGCACAGAGTCAAGAGTAACTCCTGAGCCCCACTGGGTGTGGCAACCAAAACCAAAAACAACAACAAAAACAAAAAAAGTTCTCATTTCACACACAGACGAGTGGGTGTCATTGCCAAGTTTATCTTTCTGCAACTGCTGTCCAGCTCTTAAACTGCTTTCTGCAATGGCATTATTTGGAGAACAAGGCCACTATTAAGTTTCATTGGAATGATTTTTAGAGATCACAGCTGATAGAAGTGTGTGACTCCTTTGTGAAATACCCGTGGCTTCTGAAATTTTCTCTCCCCTCCCATTAATTTTACAGAATAGATGTAGGTTTTTAACCTGGGTCCCTCAATTGGTGCACTTTCACTGTTCATTTGAGCTGTGAGTTGCTCATTTCTAACAAGTGTGTTTTTGGGTTCTGCTACTGGTCTTGTCAGTTATTACATCGAGATGCCTGAAGAAAGGGTCAGGACATGCTTGCCCTTTGATGTAAATGGTTTTGGTTTTATTGAACCAAAGTTGCTTTAAAAGTTTTGTTGTAGGAGGAAAGTTGAGCAGCAAGATTGGCCACAAAGAGAAAAGAAAACCCTCATTCAGTATCCCTATGTGCCTAAAATATTACTGTGAAAGATTTATAATTTACTTGGTCAAACAAAAAATTATTTACAAAAAAAAAGAAACTTGGGACCTATAATTCCTGATACTATGAATAATCTAGTCTTGGCCTGTGTTCTGAGATTCTTAAAGCCAGCAAAGTATGTGGGTTGAAAGAAACCATGAGTTTGACTGGTGCTGCTTTCTAGGTAAAATTATTCACCCTCTCCACAATTTTATTTTTTAAAGATGAAGTGCTTGAGAGATAGGCTAGTGGGTAGGACAATTGCCTGCATGCATTAGCCCAGTTTTATTTCCTAGCATCCAAGTGTACTGCAGAGCCTGCATGGAGTAATATCTGAATACAGGCCAAGAATAAGCCCTGAGTATTCCCAAGTGTGTCTCAAAAATCAAACAAAAATCTGTAATTTGCAATTATTATTACAAATCTAGTGCTTGTATTTTTATCCAGAATAAGGATTTTCAAATTATGATCCTCAGACTAACAGCAGCTTCATATCCTGGGAACTTGCTAGAAATGCAAATTCTCAGGCCCGAGTGAATAAATCTGAAATTCTAGGGCCAAAGTCCAGCATCTTATCTCTTAATAAGACCTAAGGTGTTTCTTTGGGAGACAGGAGAAAGTAGGACAAGTTTGACTGAGTCATATAAATATGAATGACAGAGGATTATATTAATATCACTTCACTGGAAAAGATAGGATCCAGTATAGAAGAGATTGTGGGATTTTTGTTTGTTTGTTTTGGGGCCACACTTGGTGGTGCTCAGGGTTACTCCTGGCTTTGCGCTCAGAAAACTCTCCTAGCTAGGGGGACCATATGGGATGCCAGGATTCGAACCAAACCACCATCTGACCTAGATCAGCTGCATGCAAAGCAAAGGTTGTTTTTTTTTTTTTTTAATTCACTTCTAAGTTTGTTTTTTAAAATCCTCGGTGAGATTTAATTTTATGTTTTTGTTTGTATGTTTGCTTTTGTTTGCTATTGTTTGATTATTTGGGGACCTACAAAAGCAAGGGTTTATTCCTGGTTTTGTGCTCAGGGACCATTCCTAGCAATGCTCAGGGGACCATATGGGATTTTGAGGATCAAGTCCAGGTCAGCTATGTGCAAAGCTTTGGCCTCATATCTTTGTCTTTTAATGGCAAATTATATCAAGCTCATTTAAAATCTTAAGTAAATTTTTTCTATTTCAAATCATGAAGTAGAATTGAGCAAGAAAAAGGGTTCAGAAAGAAATGCTTATAACTTTGAGGGCCCAGCTCTATTAACATTCAGTTAGATACTCATGGTAATAAATTTGTGGTGGGCTAGGCTACTTAATTTTTTTCTGTTCTGAATTTGTTGTGCCATTTATTGTTATTCTCCCAAGCTTGATTTGATTCTTATTTTAAAGCTTTTATTGATCATCACAGACATATTTGAAGTGACTGAATATGGCTGCCACTTTGGCCATACATGTCTATTGACTAAACATTGGACTATGAAAATATCACTGCTGGCTGCATTTTCTCTGTAGACTCTATTGATTCTTATTTGTTGTTTATATATATGTATATATATTATATTAGTTAATTTAGGGATATATGCACAGCTATTTATATATATGTATAGTGACCCATTGAATTTTTGTCAGAGAGATATGTGTTAGTTTCAAGCTTTCTAGGCAAGACCACCATCAACTCTTGTGCTTCCAACCAGTGTCCTTGCATTATAAGGACTTATTATGGAATTTAAGGCATGAGACTACAAATTTGGCTAATATTCTCATGTTCTTTGTAATAAGCACTTTCTGGTATCAGAGTCAACCAAGAATTTTAATCCTAGCTGGACCACTAAATAGCTATCTAATTATGATCAAGTTGCCTAAATATACAAGTGTTTTCATTTCTAAACTGTGGATGAGAATAGCTATGCAACTAGGTAAAGGATGACAGCATGTGTGATACATAATCTGTATTCAATAAAAGTAAATGAACTATAATAACATTTGGGGCAAAAATTAATAATGGAATAACTGCAGGACAGTATGGTTGGATGAAAATCCAAGAGTTAAAGCTCTATACCTACCAACTCTGTTCTCTCTCTCTCTCTCTCTCTCTCTCTCTCTCACACACACACACACACACACACACACACACTCTTTCTCTTTTTAGAGGGTCACACCTGGCGATGCTCATACATATTACTCTTTTATTTTAAGTGATTTTCATTCTTTGTCTTGCTCACTCATGCAACTCACTCATGTAATTCCCATGGTTGAATTTTTGCATTTTGTTCCTGATAGGCACATTTGATTCCTAAATCCTATTTAAGTACTTATTTAAGCCTAAATCCCATTTAAGTGTTTCAGTATTTACTTAAGTAGTCCTTCCCACTAATAACCTTCCTATACAATAGCCCTTCATTCCACTTTCTCATTCTTATATTTCACTTAGTTGTTCCTGCTCAAATTTATAAAACTATTTCTTTACTTCTCTCCACCTTTGCTGCCATTTTTGTTTTCATTCTCTTTAGAAATAGGTTTTCTGAAGACCAGAGCCTGTTTGTTTCTCTAGAGCATTATTCCCAAACAGCTGAAACAGAACCTTGCTTGACATTGGAATCTGCTTCAATTTGTTAAGTGAATAAAGATTTGATGAGTGAATTAGTAGAGGAGATTTATCTAATGCGTCATGGCACTGGTGGCAGGAAGGAGGCACTTCAGTTAGGCACATTCCTAGGTTCTCACTTCCTCCTGAATCCTCCACAGGATCTGACATGCTAATTAATCATGTGATCATGCTTCATAAATTAGTATTTAAGTTTTAGTGTCCAATTATGACAATACTTAAAAACTAAATCTCCAATTTTCCCATATAATTGTTTCAAAGTATTTTTTTTTTTGATTTGCAGGCTGAAATGAATATCTGTCAATTGGGGGAAAACATTAAACTGGATTTCAAAATTTTTAATTCTATTGTACCTCTTAAGGCAAAAATACAAGTTCTCACAAAAATCCTCTGATATTGGCCATACGAAGCATCAAGAGTAGCCAGCACTGCAGGTTGGACGATTTGCCTTACATGTGGCCAACTTGAGTTCAATCTCTGGTTTTCCAAGTCTTTGAGGAATACTTTCTGAGTGCAGTCAGGGGTAAACCCTGAATGCTGCTGAGTATAGCCCCTACCAAAAAATCATGAAGATAAAGCTTCCTACACATCTGCATATTTTGTAATATGCATATACAATAGACACAATGCATTTGTCTGTTAGTTACAGAGCCCAGGGAGCTTTGCTCAAATTGTTAATGAGGCTGAATCTCCAACATAAACGACCTTGTTCCAAGGTTGATAATGGTCTCATAATGACTCTTTAGGTATTTTTTTTTAAGTTTTGGAAACTTACAGAGCCATTATATAAGGTGATTGTTAATTAGGAATTATTTGGAAGGACTGTTAATAGTACAAGCCATTACTGAATCTACTAGATAACATGGAGAGTGCCTTTTCTGTTATCTGTTTGTTTTTGACCTTAACTTCAGGGTGGCTTGTTAAGTGTCTCAAGTTGCAGTTCTAGAGGTTGCTTTTCATTGACAAGGATGAGTGGAGGTGAGGGAAGCTAAGTATATAAGAAACACCTTTAGATTCACTCTGATCATGATTCCATTGTGTGCTGGAAAGTGTGTGTTGTTGTAAGAAAGTTGCTTTTCATTCCACTTCAGAATAAAGAACACAGATACAGTGGCTTCTGCCTGAATACCACAAATGCATGCATAACACATAGTTTCTATAATGAGGATGTGTCAACATGATTATCTTTGGAAAAACACAAGTTTGAATCATGAAGATGAGAACGGCTGGTTTTATAAGCCCCTGGATAAGTGTAACTGCAAACTATGATACTGTGCATTGGAGATCAACATTTCTAATATTTTAGTATCTCCATTTCCTCATGGAATAACATGGGATAAAATCTAGTACCTGGTTTGGATAATTGTGAATATTACAGAAGTAGCTTTATGGAAAACATTTAGAGAAGCTTATCACAAGCAAGTATAATGCAAGTTAAATTAGTTCTCTCTTGCTGTACCACAAATTACCTTACAACTCTGTCTTCAAACAATATGATTTTTAAGCTCAGAATGCTTGAAAGTCATTATTTGAAGGAGGATTAGATGAGGAATTTTCACTTACAATCTCTCAAAGGGTAGAGTCATGATGCCTGCTGGACAACGGTTATTTGAAGTCTTAACTAATCCTGGAGGTTCCTCCTTCCAATATGGCTTCTAATTGTGAGAGAAGATTTTAGTATCTCAGTACGTGGTTATTTCCACAAAGGAGCTGAAGTCTCTCAGCTGATGACACTGGTTTCCTTCAGTATGAAAAAGAAAGTCTCCACGAAAGAAAAAAAGTGGTAATGCCATTTTATGATCCAACTACAAAATCATAACACTACCTCTGCCACATTGAATTGGTTAATTAGATCAAATTTAACATAACATAACAGGAAATAACAGGAGGACACAAAATACCAGAAAACAGGAAGTACAAATCCCTGTACTTTTAGTACACTAAAAGTATTGGCTAATATAAAATTTCATTTTCTAAGAATTAAAAATAATCCCACTTAATTTGAATGCAGAATAGAAAGAAATGATAGTGTTAGAGAGGTCTATATGTGAGAGATCTCTGAGAATTTTGACAACTATGTTAGGGAGTTTAAACTAAACAATGAAAATGGAGTTTTGAGCTTGAAGAGATAGAATATATTTATTTCTGTAATACCCAATATGGTCTCTGTACAGAAACTTAACGGAAAGTACAGGGAAATTCTGATGATTTAGAATGGGGAGAAATGGGCGAAATTGGAACAAAAGGAGGTGGTAGATTCAATACACCTCAGTGATTGACTAGCTATTAGAAATAAAAGAACAGAAGATGTTTCTCAGAATTCTGACAGTCAGGCAAGAAGAAGGATGTAGAAAACAGGTGTGAAAGAAGGCGACTATTTTAACTTCAACTCTGTTGAGTCTGAGTAGAAATGTCTAAATGAGAAAAGCTTTGGTGTCAGTCGGCCTGAATAATCAGACAGAAAAATTGTATCCCTTAAACAATTTCTTCACTGAGAATAGTCTCCAAGGTTAGCTAATAAAATTCAATTTTCCAGTGACACCAAAGTTCTTGTAAAACTGAAATATGACTCCATTATTCATTAGTTTGGGATGACTGTGATTTCTTTGTTTTCTGGTTCCACCAAGGCAGGTGCCCATTTAACCCCTCAACTTTCCCTAAAGAGACCTCATTCCAAGATGTATACCAGGCTTTGAGCTCTGGTATCTCTGAGGCCAGGTTAGCAAGCCCAATAAGGCATCCAGAAGGGCAGGATATGGCCATTGACTTCTGTGCCAGGGAGGTCATAGGGGGTGTGGTGCATTTCCCCTGCCATCTGCCATGGCTTCAGTAGTGTAGGAATAAGGAAGCACACAGCTGGGGCATGAGACAGCCAAGCCCACAATCTTGCTGTCTGGACAGAATATCAGAATATGTGAAAGATTTCACTGGTGCTTTTTTTCTGACAGATTCTGGCATTAAAAGACACAGTTCTCTATACTCAGCTGTTTCCTTTTTTTTTTTTCAGTTGTTGACATTCTGATTTTTTTTCCTCTCAACAGCACCACTTTTCTATTGTACAGTTGAAGCTTTTCTTCCTCCATTTTTTTTTTCTGGAGACCTAAGAGAAATCCTTCCCAGGTGAAGATGTCAGTGGTAGAGCTGGTGTGTCTATCAGAACATATAAGAAGAAGGAAAGAGCCAAAGTAAATTCTTCCTGAATATAAACAGAAAATAATACAACTAAATTTCCGATGGGTTTCTGGGGACAAATATCCAATTGAGAAAATATTAAGTTTTTAGGGCGTGTGCTCAGTAATGGCATATGGATTTCACACTGCGGAGACAAATATCTGAAAAGCATAAGAACTGATCAGCTTCTTTCTTTTTTTTTTTAATTCTCAAACCTAATATCACTAATTAGCTTTTTATTTGGCTTTTTCTGTTGTTTGTTATGCCACACCTGATCCTTCTCACACTGCTATCATGCTCGCCATCCAATTACTCCCAGAGTTTTTCTCATAGTAGTCTGTAAGGATTAGTGTACAATAAATATCTACAAAGATAATTTATACTCTTGTGATAATAACAAATTCTTTCATATGTGTCTTACAATTGCTGCTTCTCTTTAGGATTTCTGTGTCATTCATTGTACTTGATTTCTGTTGTCACTTTTTATGGAATCCTTATTTTCATAACATGACTTTCGTTTCATACTATCCCTACTTTCTGAAGGAGAAAATAACATTAAAAATGTTGACCTTTTGGCTCCAGTTTTCAGGCAAGGAGTCTAATTCCTGGAACATTCAAGGTATATGTATGATCTAATTATATATTTAAATTTACTATTGAATAATTAAATTTAAAGATTACACTGTATTTTCTAGCCTTTCTTCTTGGTTTTTTTTTTCTCTAGCTTTTTAACAAAATAATTAGTCCCTTAAGTCAGAATTTTTCCATGAACATTTTACTTGACCTTAACAGGATTCTTTCACCATTTTTGGAGTGTGTATGTAGTATTTGTCATTACTCATGATCATACCTGGTAGTGGTCAGGGGCTCATTTGTGGCCAGGATTTGAACTGGGTGGGCTACATGCCAGAAAAGTGCCTTACCTGCTATACCAACTCTACAACCCTTAGCATGATGATTTAGTTGTTATTGTTGTTGTTTTTTGGTCCACACCTGGTGGTGCTCAGGTATTACTCCTGGCTCTGTGCTAAGAAATTCAGAAATTACTTCTGGCAGGCTTATATGACCATATGGGATATTAGGGATTGAACCTGGTTTGGCTGTGTGCAAGGTAAATGCCTTACCCGCATGCTATCATTCTGGTCCAACAAGTTGACTTTTAGTGGAAATGAGGAGCTGGCATTTAGTTGATCAATCTTTCATACATGCACACACGTACATGGACACACACATAATCTTCATTTGCCACTTTTGGGGAAGCAACACGAATTTAGGAGCAGTGTCCTTATGGCTGTTTTTCCACCTGATGCTGAATAGTAGCAAATGTAGTTGATCACAGTCTTTGCTTAAGCTACTTTAGGCCCTTTTATTGCTAAGTGCTTATGCTTCTGAAGAAAGGTGCTGGTGCCTACTTTAGAACCTTGGAGATTTCATAAGAAGCTGTGACTCAGAAAGAAAGCAACTGTGGAATATAAATCGGGGAAAAACACTTAATTGGTGATTTTCTCTCTAGAGCATCTGCGAGCAAACCTAGATGGCTGGAGAAAGCCATAGCACTTGGATAGGCAGAGATGCTTCTCTGGCAGCTTTTGAAGAGGGACCTGGAGTGAAAGAGGCATAGTATTTGGAAAGATGGAGGGGAGAAAGCAACCCATTGTGCACTTCTAGAGATAATCCAACACCCAACCTAGCCTTTCCCATAATTAGAGGCACACAGCATTGAGCAAAGATATTGGATGGAGGCCCGGAAGCCACCAAGTTTGTGCCATCTTCATAAACTCTTGAAAAGACTAAAGAGGAGGAAGTTCTGGGCCTGATCTAAAGACCAGATCCAAAGTCATTGAGGTCTTTATTAGTCCTGTAAAGACTAATGACAGAACACATCCTGCTTTGCAGATCTGGCCTCAGTGGCTTACCTACAGCTTCTCTTTCTGTCTCTTGAAGGCTCCCAATGCTTCCAAGGGAAAGGCAGGTAGCATTGGAAACTCTAGAAACCTGAAGGACTTAGGTAAGGTTTTCTTTTTCTTCTTTTCCTTCCTTGATTGGAAGAGCCACCAAATCCCACAGAGAGCAGTTTTTCCAACTTTGTCAGTGCCTGAATAGTCTGGTCAATTTTTCCATGGTCATTCATCCAAATGTTCCAATTTTACATAAGGAACAGTTGTTCAACATGACTCAACCATTTGAGGGATTGTAAGTAAAAAATAATCCTTCCCACTAAGTTTCCGTCAACTCATGATTTTCAAGTGTTCTGGGCTTGAATAATAATAAGTTGTAATAATAAGTAATCATTCAACTCATGATTTTCAAGTGTTCTAAGCTTGAATAATAATAAATTCAATACTACATAAGTAATAATAATTCTTATTATTTAAAGATAGTTTTAAGGTGATTTGTTGTACAGTGAGAGTGAACAAATTTACCTTGCATACTACTTGCTTTTGATAAGCTACTCTAAATCTTTTCCACTGAGCTACTTGTATAACCTTTGCAATCTTCTAAACTAGATTTAAACATTTGCCTAGCCTACAGATACCAACATCAATGAGAATATTGTCCACCGCTGGGATGCCCCAATGCAGTGTATAAGAGGTCCTTTAGCATCCCTCTTTGAATCCTAGCTATACATGAGTTCATTCTTATTCACCAAAAATAGAATTTGGGATTTTTTTCTTAACAACCCAGGACATTGTTGTTAGGTGGGTAAAATGAGATCAGTCACAGAAGCTATCCAAAGCAAAGCTTGGCGTCTCTCAAGTGCCCGGATACACTAATGTTGTCACCATTGAAAAGAGGTGATGTGAGGCAAAAGCAAAACAAGAAGGATCCCTAGAGCTTCCAAGAAAGCTGCACACTAGCAGGGAGAGAGGCCCAAGGAGACTCCAAAGTCAGAGGCCAGAGATAAGGTTGTATCTGTGCTTCTCAGAGAAATAAGCAGGTAACATTGCATTCCTTGCTTCAGCGAATCCAGGAGAAAGTGCCTGTGACAAGTGCAAATGGTTTGCTCAGCACCTGGAAAGCACAGGGTGTGAACTGTTCCACAGAGGAGAGGCAGGCTTCAGGGGGCTGGCGAGCA
The DNA here is from genome assembly GCF_024139225.1 of Suncus etruscus. Lineage (NCBI taxonomy): Eukaryota > Metazoa > Chordata > Mammalia > Eulipotyphla > Soricidae > Suncus > Suncus etruscus. The sequence continues at coordinate 11,025,853 of NC_064854.1, read as the reverse complement.
AGTGTGAATGAAACAAGAGACCCTTGAATTCAGCGGCCCAGGAGCACTGGAAGGCTAATTGCATTTCCAGAGGAGTCACATCCCAACCACCTTCTTTCTGCTCATTCACATTTATAGCTTCAAGCTGCTTGACGTGCCTCCCGCAAGGTTCCTGATGGCAGGCAGCCCTCCAGGCCACCCAGCGTCATGTGGCCCTTGCATTCCTCTGGTAATCATTCCCCACACCGCGCCTCATTAAGTCAGCCAGGCTGAATTCAGATGCTGTGGATCATGTTGGAGTCACTAAAACATTGAGATTCTTGGGACTGTCTGTACAAATGGGCTTCATTAGCTGAGGGCAGGTTAAGCCATAGAGGAAATAAGCGATTTCTTCCTGGTGTCTCTCTGCTCCTCACTGGATGATGACAGGTCTTGGAAAGGTGCACTTCATTTGCAGTCCTGGCAAGTGACTTATTTTGTCTGCTGATTGGAGGAGTGATGGGCAAGAAGTGACCAGAGAAAGAGAGCTTTCGATTTTTCTCCCCTGTTCTTCCTTTTACCAATGCCAACCACCCATTTCTGGTTTTATTTGTTGTTTTTTATAGACAGTCTGTAATAGCAGAAAGCATCACAAGGGTGGGATCACTTGTAATTGGGTTTCCTTGTGCTATCACAGGAATAGGTTTTCCCTGATTTTGCATGAATCATTAAGCGTTCAAGCTGTCAAGCTAGGGATTTAGTAAGTAAATAATCTCACTTGTCATTTTCCTTGCACAGGGACACAGGGAGTATATATGGAATGTGCATGGATTCCTCTTATGGTATTCTGCACTAGAATTCTTCCTGAAAGAATAAAAACACATGTCTCTTTTCCCGTTAAGAAAGGGCCTTCAGACTTCTTGGTGCATGTTACAGGTAAGACTGAAGGCGACCATCTCATCCTTGGTACCTAGTTCCAAAAGTTAGTTGGGTACAAAAGTTACCCCATTTGTGATTGGATTGGAGATGATTGAACAAGAACCTTAATAAGAAATCTTATCTCATGATCTGAAACCTACTTAGAACTATTACCCTTTGGGGTGACTGAGGTGGTAGAAGAGGACCCTAGAATCACAGGAACTGCTTATTTACATAAAGAATCAATCTGCTAATGATGGTAGTACAATGATCGATTGAGAACAGAACTTATTGAAGGTATTGTTAGGTGATTCAATCCACTTATTGGAAATTTCAGTAGTCAGGAATAGCACTTCTTTCAAAATGCTTGTCATTTGGAGTTATATTTCTTTATTTGCAAGCCAAAAAGATCTTAATCATATTAGAAAAAGTTAGAGATTGGGTTACTTGATGCCTGGACCCAGGCTTGATTTTCTCAGAGAGAAGAAAGAACATGGATAAGTAATGAAGTTACCAAAGAACAGTGAGTTCGGCTATTTTAATTAAGTCCAGGACAGAATTGGCAGAATCTCTTAAGCAGAAATGTCCTTCATATATTTAGAGACATTAGGAAATGCCAGATAAAAGCAACTCTCTATGCTTAATTGTGCATATTGCCCTGTTCAACTTGGCCTCTGTTAGCCCATGTGACCTTTAATGTGTTTGACTTCTCTTGTTTCTACATAATAGATTTCTACAAAATCATCATAATAATCGCATCTGCTCACAAATATAGGGTTGACTGAGCTCAGGCAATCTGTCAGAAAACTCTCATGTGGAAAAAGTTTGATGTTGGAGGGGTCTAGGGTCATCTCAATGGATTCATCAAAATATTTGTACAGGTTGGGAGATTTCAATAGATGATGCGGTAGGCAGACTGCCCTAGCATCGCCTTTTTGTTGAAACTGCTCATCACAGCACAGTCCTGGGACTGCTGAGAGTAAAGCCCCCAAAGCAGGTGCCCCGTGACTAGTCAGCAAAACCTCTATAATCTCGCCTCATTAAGTCTTAGGAGTCACTCAACATGACTTCTCACATTTCTGTTGATCCAGGCAGTCATGAAGACCTTACGTTTTCAAAAGAGGAGGCAGACAACTCCTGTTAGAAGTGTCACTATATTGTCAACGTTGCTTTTTTTCCTCCCCCCATTTTTACTTTGAAAGATAGAGACTCAGAAAGTTGTAAAACTAGTGCAAAACGTCCCTTGTAAGTCTTTCTGTTGTCACCCCAGTGGTGACATTTTACGTAGCAGCAGGGCTGTCTCTAAGTTGAAACACTGATTTTTACACGTCACTGTCAAATCGACCACTGATCTATTCTGTTTTCGCCATTAAAAGAATAAACCCTGTATTCACAGTGGAGGGTGGGCTGTATTTATGTGTAATTTTATTTGGTGCATAGATTTGTGTCATCACCTTGATTATCATGTTATAGATTTTCTTTGTCAACTGGAAAAGAACGCCCTTACGCTCTCTTATCCTACTTGATTGTTAAGAATAGTGAGGAGGAAGGTTTCCAAAGGACACTCAGCAGACACAGGAGTTACCTGGGTCATTCCTCCCACCCCAGGGCCCCACCTAGAAGTGCTTAGGAGACCCTGTGTTAATGAGGTAATGAAGACCAAAGCTAATACAAAACAAGTGCCTTACCCCTGGACTATCTTTCCATCTTATATCTGTATAAATTCATCCACCCACATTTAATCCCCAACACTGTCATTCCCTCATAGTCATTAAACTTACACTTCTCCATTATCTGAGCACTTTAAGGGTATAATTCATACAATCTGTCTTTATATTTGTCAAGTACTACATAAACTTTTGCGAGTTAAAACTCACCAAATACTACATAAAGTTTTGCGAGTTAAAATTCACCAAATATGTTATAGAGCAATAACTTTTTCCTTTTATGTAAACACCATGATTACAAAGTCACGTTTAAGTTTCAGTCTTACAATGTACACTCCCCTTCACCTGTGAACATTTCACTCCACCATTGTCCCCATTTTTCACTCCCCCCTTCCCACTGCCTGCCTTTCTCTTTCTCACTTAATCTCTCTCATCGTCCCCCTCCCCATATACACTGTGGTTTGCACTATTGTTAATAAAGGATAACCATGCATATCACTTTATCTCCATTCAATTCCCTGTGGGTGTCGAACCTATTATTTTTTAATTGTTGATTTGTACCCTATTATTTAATTATACCTATGTTCACTATATTGTTACTTTGGGGATTTTTCATCCTACAATTTGTTTTTCTTTAACATTCTTCTTTTTTGTTTTATTACCATTGTGGGTTGCTCTAAGAGTTTTACTGATGTCTCCTTTTCATAAAATCTATATTTCATTGTGTTGGGAGGCCATCCTGGAGTTTCTTGAGAGCATGCAGTTCTAGAGATAGAACTCAAGGTTCCCCCAATAAAGACCAGGGCTCTACCATTTAAGCCACATCCCTGACTCTGTGTCTCATTCTTTTGGGAGCTGAGATTTAGGCTATACTTCATGGGGCTCAGGGCACTCAACAGTGACCCCTGGTGATGCTCAGTGTGGTATAGTGATTGAACCAGGGTCAGTTGCTATGCAAGGCAAGTGCTTTAAACCTTGTATCATCTTTTCAGCTCTGGGTTTCATTCTTAAGTGCATGTTTTTCTATAACTTAGTGATTATTTTACTGTTTATTCAAAATATGTTATATTTCTACAAACTTTGACTGAGTCCCCCAACTCTTAGATTAATTGTGTCACCAGATTTCAGTGAATTTGTGCTAAAGTTTAGAATCTAAAATCCAGTTAGAGAGACCAGAGATAGGATAGCAGATATGGTGTATCCCGTGTACAAGACTGAACCAGGTTAGATTCCTGGCACCCAGTATGCTATCCTGAGTACCAACATAAGGGATCACTAAGCATATAGGACAAACTTTGGATATGGGCTCCACCTTCTTCCACCCAAAAGAAATAAAATCTAATTGAATTTAATTCTGCATAGCATCTGTTGGAAGGTTCACTTTATACTTGTTTTGTCTTATGTTCAATTGCACACTTTGACTTTGGACTACAAATTCTAATAAGAAGTGGTTCTCTGATTCAAACCTTTGAGAGTGGTGATGTAACCTTTATAATAGTTTCTGATTGTCTCTGGAAAATACCTGATGGCCAGTTTTGTTCTAAAGGAGATTTAGTATGACTCAGACGATACAAATCCAGTTTAAATGAAAGTATGTGGAAGGGCTTTATGGACCAGCTGTCTAGATTTCTCTTCTGTAATCCATTTTAATTGTCACAAGGAGATCTATGAACATAAATTGCCCCAACATAGATTTAATAGCCAAAGGCAATGGTGAATGTTGATTCTTCAAAAAGAACCATGTCTAACCTTACCTTGGGTAAGTTAAGTTGAGTGCTATCTGGAATCTAGTGATTCCAACTGTATTTAGACTTACCAGTTCTTTTATTGATTTTCCCACTGTTAGGTCTGATCAATGTTCTTTGAGGGGTGCCATGGTTCTCCTCACACCTTTATTTCTCACAGCAGTGGTAAGCAGAATATGTTTGGCTTCTTTTCAGAAGGACAGAGCAGGTTTTAAATGGATGTGTCATGGGAACCATAGCACATTAGGATTAGTCACAGTACTGGATTCACTCCTCTAGACTTTTGAGAATTTCTAATTGTCTAAAATGTTGGACAACCAAATAATTGCATAAAGTTGTTAAAGTTGTACCCTTATTTATTCTCTTCCCCCATGATATTTTACATATGAAGATGATATAAAATGTCTATATATATGATATGTATATATTTAGATATGTGTTTGTGAATTCTACATTAAAAGAACACATTGGTATATATTTAAAGATTTGAAATGCTAAGTAGAAAGAATAGTATAACCAATCCCTTCCTTGCCACATGATTATTAGTATATTTTTCAATAGTTTTCTCTACCCACAACACTATGAATTTTTGCTTATTCCTTTCAATAAAATCTCAAACATCATGTCTTTCAATACCCAGCCCCACAGGACCCACTTCTGGCTGATCAAAGGGCCATGTCCCTGTCACAAGTAACATTTACCAAGACTTAAAAGTAGAATTCTGATGATACATGATTCTGGTAGTGATTATGATGATGTCATTTTCATACAGGTTGATGTGAGCTGATCAAAAAACCCAGAGGTGGGTGGAAGAAAGGAGGAGTAAGGAAGTGTGTGACTTAATAGAGATGCCTGTTACGACTGTACAGTGGGGTCTGGGAGTGTGGGAACCTTTCCTAGAGCAGAGAATGGATGTCAGGTGGATGTCACTCACAGACCTCTTCCCCTGGGAGCCAGAGTAACTCAAGCAATGTCTCCCAGACAATGGATCTTTTAGCAGAAGCATGATTGTGCTGTGTAGATGCAACAAGGGGCCTGCCAAAGCAAATAGGGAGGTTGCTGCTAATTGAAACTGCTTCACAACATAAGGGCCAGTGAGTGCCTAAAACTTAAAATTCTGGGCTGATGCAAACTCGCTTCTGGGTCTCTGCCAGTGCACCGCACCTGCAGCTCTTCCCCACTAATATTTCAAAGTGTCAGCTTAAGTGGCCCGAGCACTGCCTCACAGAACTATGGTAATTGCTGAGATATGCTGAGACCAGCTGAGATAATAGGGTACCCAGAAGTGGAGGAGGGAATATCAACAGCTGGGGTTTGAGGCTACTCATTTGTTTTCTTAAAACGAAACTTCGTGGAGTGATTAAGTCCAGTCGGAGCTAATCTAGAATTAGACAACAATCAGTTCATTTGCTTTGTTTTGGAAGCCACATGTTCTGTTGCTGGGTATATCAAAGGGAAGGTGATTTCTGGCCCTGAGTTTCCAGTGGGCATTATGATGAAGGATGTTTGCTGCCTGAGAAATCTGATCACAAACACTGCATCCTTCTCAACTCCAAACTTCAAGTAGAAGAGAGACAACATAATCAGCCTGTGGTATGAGATCTACTGCTTTTTAAGTATGTACTCAGAATTGGCTTGTTTTCTCCCAAAAAGCCAGATCAACAACAGTCAGATTTGTACAAGTCTCCTCGTAAACCAGCAAAGAATGTCACTAACATTCTGGGCAGAGTGGAACAGCATTTTTCTTATTCAGCCCTTACATGGGGGAATTGAGCATGGTACCAGGAATAAAGAAAAAGTAGTCCAGATGCATTTAAATCCAAGGGGTAAGTAAACAAAGCAGCATATGGCTTATCCGAGTTAGGGATTCAGGTAGAAGTGATGCTAAATAGGAAAACAAAGCAAGGATAATTTGGGAAGGGAGGCCAATGCTTTCAGAATGATGAGACAGGCACATTGCTAAAGTATTTCATGCACAATCTCACCATGGAGCATGGAGTTCCAAGCAAACTCAGCAGTCTGAGGCCCATATACCCCATTCATCTTCTTTCTGAACAGCTTTGCCAGTTTGAGGCGATCACTGTCTTCTCTATGTAAAATTTGTCTCACATAGTCATTCCCCCCAACCTCTTGGGTTTAAAGAAATTCATTGCAATTTCAGTATTTAATTAAATTCCAGAAGAAGCATGAGTAAAGAGACATCTACATCAGAAGGAAACTTCAGGGAAAGTAGTATGGAGAAATGAATGAAGGAAAGTCTGGCTTGTGCTGCTTCTGGAGACATTTCAGGTCCTAAGACATGAGTGGAGACAGAAGTGGATGAGAAGACACAGATGTGCAATGAGGGTTGATCTGGGCTCAGGAAACTCACTCCAAAATCACTCTTTGGCTCATGGGTGTTGCTTGGTGGTAGAACACTTGTCTCAAGTGTGTCAGGCCATGGATTTATTCCTAAATTGCAGAGACAAATTTGCTGACTATAAACAGAGCCTCTTTAAATGCCCATTTCTTCTTTCAGTTTAATTTGCAAGTATAAATATAGAGTTCCACATATGAAGTTCCTGAAAGTTTAAATATTTTTATTTTGTTGTTATTTTTGGACCACACCCAGCAACGCTCAGGGGTTACTCCAGGCTCTGTGCTCAGAAATTGTTCCTGGCAGGCTCAGGGGACAATATGAAATGTTGGGAATTGAACCCGAGTCTGTCTCAGAAAGTTTAAACTTAAGATGAGAGGCCCGAGTGATAGCACAGCAGGTAGAATTTTTGCTTTGCCTGTGACAGATGTGAGTTCAATCTCTGGCATTCTATATGTTCCCCTGAACCTGCCAGAATTTCTGAGCACAGAGCCAAGAGTAACCCCTGAGTGCTGCTGGGTGTGGCCCACACCCCTTTGATGCTCAGGGATTACTCCTGGCTAAGCACTCTGAAATTGTCCCTGGCTGGGGGGGAACCATATGGGACACCAGGTGATCGAAACACGGTTGTGATCTTTCCTTGGCTAGTGCTTGTAAGGCAGACACCTTACCTCTAGCGCCACCTCGCCAGCCCCAGAAGATTTTTTTTAATAATTTCTTTAGTTAAGCACCATAGTTATAAACATGTTCATAATCGGGTTTCAGCCATAAAATGCTCATTTCCCGTCACCAGTGCAACTTTTCCACCATGAATGTCCCCGATTTTCCTCCTCCTCCAACCCTTGCCTATATTCAAAACAGGCACTGTATTTTTGCTCTATCATTGTCATGGTAGTTGTTAATGTAGTTATTTCTCTAACTGCACTTTTCACTCTTGGTGGTAAATTTCATATAATGGGCTGGTCCTTTGACCCTCGCCTCTATCGTCTTTGGGTATTATTATTTATTTTTCTTAAATCCCACAGATGAGTGAGACTATTCTGTATTTATCTAACTCCATCTGACTTATTTCTTTTTTTTTTTTTTTTTTGTTTTTGTTTTTGGGCCACACTCGGCGGTGCTCAAGGCTTTCTCCTGGCTGTCTGCTCAGAAATAGCTCCTGGCAGGCACGGGGGACCATATGGGACACCGGGGTTTGAACCAACCACCTTTGGTCCTGGATCAGCTGCTGCTTGCAAGGCAAACACTGCTGTGCTATCTCTCCAGGCCCCATCTGACTTATTTCACGCAACATAATAGTTTCCATATCAATTCATGTACAGGCAAATCTTGTGACTTCATTTATTTCTAACAGCTGCCTAGTATTCCATTGTGTAGATGTACTAGTTTCTTTAGCCACTCATCTATTGTCTGACAACTGGGTTGTTTCCAGATTTGGGCTTTTATAAAAACAAAACAAAACAAAAAAACAATGCTGACAGGAGATCTTAAGTGATTTCTATTACTGAGAATAATAGTAAGGTGACATTTTTTATGTAAGTCATCTTTTAATGATGAAACGACTATATATTTGACTAAGGATTGTTAACTCTTGTCTGCTTAATTGTCAATTAATCTACCTATCTACTTTTGCTTTGGGTAAGAACCTATGCCCATCCCTTGCTGAATAGTCATATATAGGTAGGTCCTATACAGAAATGTAGCACACAGTGTCTTTAAAGTATTCATATGTAACACATTTAAATCATATTTTTTAGAAAAATTATTTATCTTGGACTGCAGATAAATTATTTTTATATTGGACTGCATAGATCATTTTAATAGTAGAGTACATGGCTAGTATGTGAAAGAGCCCCGAGTTCAATACCCAGTTCCATATGGAATTAGAGACCTGAAGTAGCACTTAATCTGATCTTGAACCAAAAGTGACCTTGAGTCCCTTAAGTGATTGGGTAGGGCCTCTACAAAAAAGATATTTGGACTTATGAGGCTCAATAATAGTTACCACTCCCATAGATATTTGGATATGGGGCAAAATATGCTACAGATCTGTTAGGAAAGAGCTTATAGTACAATGCAAAAAAATTGATCCACACTCCTATGATCATTGTAACACTATAGACAATAACCAAAATATTGAAAAAAAACCCACAAGTATCCGAGAAAAGATGACTGGATAAAGAAACTATAGAATACTGAGCTGGATAGTACAGTAGGGTGTTTGCCTTGCATGTAGCAGGCCCAGGCTCCATTTGGTTCCCTGAGCCTTCCAGGAGTAATTTTTGAGTGCAGATCTAGGACTAACCTCTGAGCACTGCCAGGTGTGGCCCAAAAACCAAAATAATGAATCTATGGAACATAGAGAATATATTGAGCAAAATTAATCAAAGGTAGAGAGACTGACACAGATTGATCTCTCATATGTAGGCTATAAAGAAACTTCTAAACGAAATAATAAAATCCCAAAGTCAATAGAAACAAGAGGCAGGCTCTGGGGCAGGAAGGAGACTGGGCATCTTGGAGAAGGGATGTGGACACTGGTGAAGGGATTGGTGTTGAAACATTGTATGCCTAAAATTTATTAATGAATAATTTTGTAACTCTGTAATTCACAGTGATTAAAAAATTTTAAAGGAAAGAGTTTATAGTTAACAAGTGTCATCTTTAGTCAAGTTGAGGTTAGGTGGCTTTGGTCAGATCAGATCCACTGAGTATAAATGGAAGAGCTGGGAATGTCTGTTAGGACCACTTGTTATTTTTGTTAATTTTTTAATATCTTAGGGAGAACTGGATTTTGAACAGCATGTGGCTAATCATAAAACATCCATAAAGCTCTTATTTTACATTAAGGAGCAATGGCAAAACTTTGGGATGTAAACCACGATGAACATTTAGCATGGAGCACCATTGAGGGCTGGAAAGGAAATTGGTCATTCAAGAACGTACCAACTGGGTCATAAAATGGTACCCATTAAAAGTAAAATTTGGGGGCTGGAGCAATAGCACAGTGATAGGATGTTTGCCTTGCACGTGGCCTACTGGAGACGGGTCCTGGTTTAATCCTTGGCAGCCCATATGGTTCCCTGAGCCTGCCAGGAGCGATTTCTGAGCGCAGAGCCAGGAGTAAGCCCTGAGCATTGCTGGATGTGACCCAAACGCACAAACACACACACACACACACACACACACACACACACACACACACACACACACACAGTAAAACTTGGGACTGGAGCAATCATAAAGTGGTAGCAGTGCTTGTCGTGCACACTGTATGATTTATAACCTCACGGTCAATCCCTGAGTACCAGTAGTATCTCTGAGCACAGAGACTGGAGACATGTCTCCAGAGATCTTAAGTCTCTGGTGGGAGGGTTGGTATTACAACACTACGTATAAAGCAATGATTTCAAACTATTATTCTTCAATAAAGAAAAAGTGGTAGCTAAGGAAAAACATACAAAAGTTAATAGCGACGTTGTAATGATATTGACTGGTGCAGTCATTGAGAAAAAGCACCAAGTTAGAGAAAGCATTAAGCATTCGTGAAAAAGTTAGCACTTACTTACAAAGATACTGGTAAATGGATATGTGAAAGGCAAAAATAGATAAAAATATCTAGCTGTCTGATAAAATTAAGAGGCGCAATCCTAATGATACACACTTAAAATATTCTATAAAATCAGTACCAAATTCAACCAATTTAAGATACCTTTTGAGCTGCTTCTGTACTCAGAAGTCCCAGCTGCCATGTCCATAGTACACAGCCATCACCATGTCTACCTATTAGCCGGCACCATGAACTCATTTAACTCTCAAAAGCTAAAATTATCCTTTATACAGACCAGCTCTTTTTATCCATTCATTCATCAGTGGACTCATAGTTTTCTTCCATAGCTTGACTATCAAAAATAAATCTACAGGTGTTCTAACCAGGGACCCTGTCCCATATCTTCCCTTTTCTGGGAAGTCTGACAGCTGTAACTATGCCCACAAATTCAGTCACCCTGTTAGCACCAGGCCAGCTCCATAGACTCACTCTTTTCTCAACTGAGATGTAAACTGACCCATGAAAAATGGTGGCTTTACCAGCACACACACTGTAAAAAGTTGGCCATCTCAGGATGAGAGGGTGGGCCAACCCTCCACACTGCTGAAGCTATGCTTGCTGCCTCCATCATCCAAAATCACCATTTTCCCAATGACCTTGTCTCATCTGTGATTGATACCCTTTGGGGACACTGATCTGACTAAACTTTAGGCATGCTGGTATCACCAGGGATTTTTGGAGTGGGAGCAGACACTCTTCCCCTCCATACATTTCTTTTTTCAAGAGGCCTGGCAGCTGAGTACATGCCCCTAAAAGTTGTATTATCAGGAAAAGTGCTTTGAATTTCTGGACCACTTCATTTGTTTAATGCTGTCATCCCTAAAGGAACATCCCAATTTAATGGAATAGACCGTTCACAAGAGCTTACTAAACCTTCTGCCATTGTATTAACAACTTCATTGGAGATACAATAATTTTTATAAATGTGCTTATTACTATATTTTTATTGTTTCTTTATTTCATTTTTTCTTTTCTATCTTTTTCTTTCTAATTTTTAAAAACAACACATTCACTTAACTGGAAACAAATTGTGATCAACTATGACAGCTTTATAATACATATTCTTTAAATTAATCAAGTAATCTAAAAAATAGCTACAGTGACTATAGATGGTGGTGTGTGTATCTCTCTCTCTCTCTCTTTTTGTTTTGGGTTTTTTTTTTTTGGTTTTTTGGGCCACACCCATTTGATGCTCAGGGGTTACTTCTGACTAAGCACTCAGAAATTTCCCCTGGCTTGGGGGGACCATATGGGATGCTGGGGAATCGAACCGCTGTCCTTCCTTGGCTAGTGCTTGCAAGGCAGGCACCTTACCTCTGGAGCCACCTCACCGGCCCCAATGTGTGTGTGTGTATCTCTTTAAACCAATATTTTCTTATTTTTAGGTAAAATGGCTTTTTCCATATTAATTTATGAGTGTCTCGCCAGACTTACATCAGTTTATAACCCCACCAAGAGTGGATTTGGGTTTCCCTTCTCTACTTCCTTATCAGTAATCTTACTTTGCTTTATTGATATAAGCTATTCTCTAGCTGTGAGATACCTATTTGTTTCCATTTTCATTTCCTTAATAGAAACTGATGATAAAATAATGTTAGCTTTCTAGTCTGAGCCCATTTTATCATTATATGATAGAAAATTCTGTATATTATACCTTTGCAATATTTATATGAATGCTTTCGACTATTTGCATTTCTCATAAATGTTAGAAACAGCCTGTAACTTTCTCCTCCCCCAAAATACTTCTGGAATTTTTATCAGTATTGCTAGAGAAATTATTCATTAAATCTAATCTACATTCACAAGTATTAGCAAGGACATGGTATTGTGTGAAGATGAGATTCAAGATTGATAGATTTAAAATAAGAGTAAAAGCTCATGAAATTATCAAACATTTCATAAATGAGAAAATGAAGAAATAAAAGGATAAAAATAATGAAAAACATATATTGAAAATACTTAATATAATAAAATTTCATTGCAAAATAATTTATAACTTTAGCACATGTATTATACAAAAACAAATATAATAATCAGAATAATGATAAAAATGTCAAAAAAGGAAGAAGTAATGATGAAATTTGAAGTTTATAAAATTGCTATAAGATGCATGTTTTAAAGTAGTTGATATATAAAAATATAAAGGTGAAATGTGGTAAGATAGTCATAAAATGTGTGATAAAATTGATAGAATGTAAAATGATTAACTATAATATATAATTAAATATGCAACTAAATGTGAAAATAGCAAAGCATAATTTAATTTTCTTAAATAAATTATCCCTTAGAATTAAAATATTTAAATTAATCAAACATTTGTGAAGGTTAAATGATTAAACTTCAACTATTCTCAGAACCAAATTATTTTATAGTTGCATTTAAATCTTTCAAGGATCACATCATTCATATACAATTCTTTAAAATAGATAAAAGAGGAACTATTTCTCTTAATTAAGTCACTCAAATGTATATGTATAGTATTGTCTCAAATAAATTATTATTAATAAAAGAATAGAATTGTGAGTAAGACTCTTAAAACATAAGGGCTAGAAAATGCTATTCCAAGCAGAGTATCCTCTTTTTCTAACACAGATGGTATGAGATTTAAATACTTAAATTATGGCAATACTTTGGGTCTTTTAGCAAAACTGCCTCATAGATTTATGAAGTCATTACCTTTAAAAGAGTGGCGACACTCCATTATCTTTCTATGTCTGCTATTGACCTGTTATGAACACTCACTTTTACATTTGACTCTGTGATCCAAAGTTCCTTGGTTTATTTTTGAGTCTGGCTAGTCAAGTCATCAGCCAAATAATCACTCGTGTGTCTTAATGTCTTAATAAATATGTTGTGAAGCCCCACTTAGTAAATCAAGTGTCATCAATAATATTGACTTTCACCAGGGACTTTAAAGATCCGTTTTATTTTTTGGCTTTGCTAATAGGAATAATATGGGTCCTTGCAATTCATTTCTTTTTTTTTTCTTTTTTTTTTTGCTTACAACTCATTTTCTCTGCAAGACAATTTTACCCTCTCCTTGACTCTTCATTCATATCTAAGTCCCAGACTTGAACCCTCTAATTTTTTTTTGTATATCTCATTAAGAAAAAGTGCACAAAATTTTAATAAGTAACATTTGGTCCTAACTGTGAAAGTCAGTAAATACCAAAAACACTCCTAATATCTTGGATGCCTCTATTAGATCAGGCATCCAAAAAAGACAAATTCTAGATTAGATTTTTATTTTTTTACCTATAAGTGACAGATAGAAATTTTTCCTTGGGAAGAGGAAGAAGTTAAGAATGTATAGAATTGTAGTTCAATTTCTCACCCTCAACTGTGGGGTATGATGACTAGATATGGAAGGAACCAGCTCCTCACCCAGACCAGCTTGGAACTGGTCAGATTCCTAACTCTATATCCCAAATGGAAACTGTGCACAATGGTAAAATAGGATCTGATTAACTTGGGAGAATTATTGTCCTGGTTTACATGATTTCCTAAATTAAAACCCTTCTTCCATCACCTTTTTGCATGTTGCAAAAACCCATGCACGTCTGTCTCCCTAATGAGATGGCACAATTGTAGAGAGCAATCTTCCTCCAAGCTGTTCAGATACATACTTTTATGGTTTAGCAATGACTTTGCCTTATATGAAAGTGATTGGAGATAAATATTTCCCATAAAAGAAAATAATCTTAACAGCACTTCCACTTGGCTAGGATCCCAAAACTAGTCCTTTCAAAATGACCACACACAAGTGAAATGTGATGAAAGGAAATCAGAATAAAAAGCAATGAATATCACTGTAGGTTTTTGACTTGAAAAATCTTCTATAAATTTTATCTGATTATGTTAATGCTTGTCTGGGGCCTTTTCCAGATTTTTCAAATACACCAACGAATGTGAAAAGTTCTATCTCTTATACTCTTGAGCTTCATCATAAATCTGTCTATGATTTCATGCTATTTTTTAATGTATCACCTGGGAAATATTTTTTTCTTGCTTATGATGGAGACCAAAGGGTTACTGGACTCGACTGGTCTGAGATTAATGATATGGCAAAGTTTTGAGAACTATCACATCTCCACACTAGGCACTCAATTCTCCACATACTCATAAACCACTTCATAAAAATTCTTTTGTTCCCTGGTCAGTCATAAACTCTAAAATTTAAGGAATCTTGCTTTGCCTGTTGGCTTGTCTAAATTCAACTTGATATTTGATATCTCCTGTAGACAGGACTTTTCTGATCAGTTATTTAAGATTCATTTTTTAGGATAATTATTTTATATTATATCTGCTAAATGACAACCTCAGTTCTCTTCTGGTGAACATGCATATTATGTCCTAAATTATAAAACATTATTATATATTATTATTAAGATATAGTATTTGGAAAGGTAACACCTGAGGTTACCCTCATATCTGTGCTTCAGAATTACTTCTAGTGATGATACTAGGAGGTACTCTTAGTTACGCTCAGGTAATATTCCTAGTGATGCAGTTCCAGAATCAAACCGGGGTCAGCCATATGCAAGACAAATATATTAACCCTGAACCATTTTTCAAAATCAAGATATAGCATAAAATTACTATGATGATCGAAACTATTTAGTGTTTCCATTGCACTTTTAAAAACCTGACAACCCAACCACTGGCTTTATTTATCTGTATAAAATCGCTTTATACATATTTTTTGTTTTGTGTTTGGGCCACACCTGGTGACTCTCAGGTGTTACGACTGGCTATGCACTCAGAAGTCACCCCTGGCTTGGGGGATCATATGGGGTGCTGAGTATCAAACTGTGGTCTATCCTGGGTTAGCTGTGTGCAAGGCAAACACCCTACCTCTAAGCCATCACTCAGGCCCCAGCTTTATAAATTTTTGTAACCTGTCTAAATGTCTAAATACTTATGACTTATTCTCCAGAACTCAGTTTATTTGCATTCTTTCCAATAAACCTCTGATTATTCAGATGAAATGAAAATTATAACTTACATGGAAACCAATTTCTATTGTTGATCCCTAGGATTTGAGCTACTTGAAGCCCAGATTAAATTTATTTAGTTCTTCTGTATGCAGTGTAGTGCCAGAGACAAAAATATCAAAAGAGAAGGAATTACCTGCCAGACTAATTCAAGGACTCCCAAAGAAACATCTAATCATCATTCCTGAAATGAAGGTGGTAGCTGACATCAAGTGGATAGAGGTTAGAGATATTGTTAAATAGCCTCCATTGGGCAGAAAGCTTCCCCACCCTAACAATATTACAAGTGTGAAGACTGAAAACCAGGGGCTCAATGAATGAATGAATACATACCATGAGGAAAAAATGTGAAATGAACATTTAACTCAAATAAGTCAAGAATCTTATGTGTCTCATGTTTTTTATGTCATTCCTAAACTTTCCATTTGTTCTATAAGAATGAAAATGCCATGGGGACAAAGGGGTGGCTCTAGTGGTAGGGCATATGCCTTGCACGCACTAACCTAGGAAGGACCGCGGTTTGATTCCCCCAGCATCCCATATGGTCTCCCAAGCCAGGAGCGATTTCTGTGTGCATAGCCAGGAGTAACCTCACAACGTCACCGGGTGTGGTCCCAAAACAAACAAGCAAACAAACAGAAATGCCATGTGAGTCCTAATTTGAGAGTTTTAGAACACTCAGCATCAATCAAATCTGCATATCATTTCAAGTAATGTAAACCTAAGTCGAAGAATATTTGCATAAACTATTTCCATAAATATTGTTTAGTGTGTTGAAATTGAGGATGTCAGTATTTATTGAATAAAATTGTGTCTCATTTTAATACATGCACAAATGCAATTTATATTTTCTTACAGCCAAATACAGGATCAAACTCTTACCAACTACTCATGAAAGACATGTACATTTAACATAAATCTCGCATTTAAATCTGTTGCATTGGCTGTAGAAGACTGGAAAGACTTTTACTTGGCTCATTTTCATTGCCTGTTTTTGGACTTATTTAATACACTCCCTTCATTAATTGGTTGGTGAGTCTAACAACTCATTTCAGTTGGTCAGAAGACAAGTGCAAAGCTTTTATGCTCAAAATTCAATACCTTCCAACAAGGTTTACTAATTAAAATGGTAAATACAGGAGAATTCAACCTGGAGTGTGTCTAATGTCGTTAAAATTAGCTCTTAATTTCAAGTCACGTCAAAGAATAAATTAATTAGAGTCCAGTGCTTCCCTGTGTACATGTTGTTATTAACTACCCAGTAGTACTTCCCCAACTGTTTGTGTTTTAGAAATAATTGAATTTTTCAAAACATTCCTGGAACACAAAGTATTTCCTTTTCAAAGAACATGAAAGAAATAAAGACAAACAAGAGATTTTATGTGAGGAGGAGATCATAAAAAAAGTCCATACTTGGGGCCGGGAAGGTGGCGCTAGAGGTAAGGTGTCTGCCTTGCAAGCGCTAGCCAAGGAACAGACCACGGTTCAATCCCCCGGCGTCCCATATGGTCCCCCCAAGCCAGGGGCAATTTCTGAGCACATAGCCAGGAGTAACCCCTGAGCATCAAACGGGTGTGGCCCAAAAACCAAAGAAAAAAAAAAAGTCCATACCAATTTAGTAACTAAGAAGAAAATAACCATAAACATGGTCCAAAACTTAGCCAACCCTGTACACCCAGATAGATAATGGATAGTTAATATGCAAATAAATATTCTGCCATCGGTGAACAGACATCACAGAGGGCTATCCTTTTAACTATTAAGATCACTCACAGAATTTTAAATTAAAAAACTACCAAAAATCTACACAAAAGAAAAAAAGACACAATTAATTATTACACGAGTAATACTCTTGGCCACGTCATATTGCATTTTCTTTTTTATAATCTAATACTTTTTTATTTTTATTATTTTATAATTTTTATTGTGATCAAAGTGAATTACAAATATTTTACAGTAATATTTAAGGTACATAGTGGCAATGAATCAGGGCCATTCCCACCACCAGTATTGTCCTCCCTCTACCCCTATTCCCAGCATGTCTCCCATATCTCCCCCTTTTGTCCCTTGGATTGTTAGTGTAATTAGTCTCTCTGTGTATAGCTTGTTGTATGGCTTGGGTATCGATTCTGCAGTCTTTGACTTTGGGTTTGGTGTTTAAGTCTGATCATTCATTATTTTCACTCAAAGTTCATAACACTGCTCCTGATACCATCCATTCCCCTCTCCCAATTTATGAGGCAGAACAAGTTGACTCAAGTTCTGTGGTTCTGTTGGAAGGGGGGTGGTAAGAAATCTGGGAGGAGTCTGTCTAGAAGTTATAATTATCAATTTTAAAGAAGAAAGAGGACAAATAAAGGAGAAAAATATAACAAAAATTCCACACAGAAACAAAACAAGCAACTATGAAAAGGCACAACAGCAGCAACAACCAAAAAAAAAAAAAAAAACCAGCAAAAAACCACAAGAAATAAAAATAAGGAAGAAGAAAGGAGAAAACAAAGGAAGGAGGGCTGGTGTGGCAAGGTTTTGTGCTTTCTTCCTTCCTTTTCTTTTTTTACATAGATATAGTAAATATTTGAAAATTAGAAGGGAATTTTCTTGGCCTAAGAGATACAGGGTTTCTCTGCCCTTGAAGCATACTGTCATGGGAACAACTACAGGCTCCGTACATGCTCATTATCGAACCCTAAAGTCTTCTTATGGTTCCAGAAAATGTTCTTCTCAGTTATGGATGATAAAATCAGTCCTCTGTAGCTAGAGATCTTGATATTTGCAGTTCATAGGACGAAGTCTAGGATACAGTCTTTATACTTCTAGAAGTTCTGTTCTATCACTGTTGTTGTAACCAGTCTTTTGTAATTAGTGGTCTTGGTTTTTGCACAGATGGTTGGATGAAGCCTAGGATAGAGTATTCCATTATGTTTCCAGAAGTTCTGCTTTGTTGCAATTGTCAAAGTCAGACTTCTGGAATTAGAAATCTTTGTACAAATCCTAGGCTGAAGCCAGGCTACGATCTTTTTTAATGGTCCTAGGATAAGATCTGCCCAGTTGCGGTTGTCAAAGTCACTATTTTGTAATTAGTGATCTTGGTTTTTGCAGATCAAAGGGACAACATGTCTTCTGATTTCATCTTACCATTAGGTGATGAGGTAGGGCAATATGCTCTTAGATCAAATTGTTGCTGTTTGCTTGTCATCAGGATGTCGTATCAAAACAGGTATAAATTGGTGCCAGAGCAGTATTAGGAATTCCCTGGAAGGAATTTGGTTCCTGGTGCTGTTGAAGGGAACTGTGTAGGTTCTATGTTTGGGATCTGGGGTTCAGGGTTGGACAATTGCTGTTTGATCACATGGAGTCTAAGTTGGGTCCAGCCATGTCATATTTCTCTAGTATACATTTTTAGTACTTATCCTATCTGTAAAGTAAATATGTGCATCTTTATGTTAGTTTTATATTTTAAGAAATTTTCTCTCTATCTAATTTGTTAGACTGCCTTTTCCACTTAACACATTAAGAGAAAATTGCCAATTCATTAAAATTTCTTTCAACATGATTTTAATAGATTCATGATGTTATATACAATGGCTACATTACAGTACAAATATTCACATTGAACATTTAGTTTATTTTCATTTCACATCATTATAAATAGTAATTAATTGTGATTATACATAAAATGTGTTGATGTATAAATTCATTTCTAAATTGACTCGTATGTTTTAATTAGTAAATCATTATCCCTTCCTTTGTTTTGTTTCACTATAAACTACAAATGACTGAGATCATCTGATATTTGTCCTCCCTCTGACTTATTTTGCTTGATTCTATATACTTTACTTCTATCCAAGTGGTAGAGAACTGCATGTTTTCAACTTTTCATAGTAGTAAAAAATACACCATTACTTCTTAATCTACTGATCTGTCACAGTCATCTAGAATCCTCAGAAGGTGTCCTGAAATTTCTTTATTCTGACAATCAAGCATGATTCTATTGAATTTAAGTCAACTTTGTACCTCAACTGGAAGAAACTTTTCAAAGGTTTATTGGAAGTCCACATAGTCCACAAAACGTCCCTCATGTGAGAAAAGAATATAAATTAAGAATCATTAAAAACATTCATAGTTTTGACTTTGAAATATGACTGTAATTTAGAAAATGATTAATTCTCAAAAGAGCCCATGGAATTCAGTGTCTCACTCACACCGATTCTCAAAAAGGCCCACTGAAATTTGCTAAAGAGCCCAATAAAATCAATGTCTCACACTCTGAAACATTACTATAATTACTGATTTCTTCAATGCTGAGTTTTCTATGTCATAAACCATTTGCCGATACTCAGGAGCTTATTTTTTTATTTTTATATTTTTTTGTCTTTTAGGCCACACCTGGTGATGCTCAGGGGTTACTCCTGGCTATGGGCTCAGAAATCGCCCCTGGCTTGGGGGACCATATGGGGCATGGGGGAATCAAACTGAGGTTCATCCTAGGTTAGGTTTGCAAGGCCAACGCCCTACTGCCTGTGCCACCGCTACAAACCCACTCATGAGCTTATTTGATTCACAGTTGTTATCCTACTCGCATTCATCTTAAATAAAACTTTGTAGGCTTATGCTATTTGATTTTTTCCACTTAATCTATGTTCAAATGCTCCAAATATGACTTAGCTTATCACTAAGCTGCAGTCTCCTGTACTCCCTGAAGCATGGGTATCATCTGAGCAGGCATGGAGAAGTCTGGGTCAGCAGTGAGGGCAATACCTTAGGCTTCTACTTGTTGCCAGTTTTGGATTTCTGGGAATCAGCAGGTATGAGGATATCGTCTGTCCACTTATCTGAGCATAATTTTAATGTTTCTTGCAACTACATAGTAGACTGTTTTTCATATATGCTGTATAGATATATACCATTTGTCTGTCATTGGACATGTAGGTTTATTCCATATCTCAACTGTTGTCCTAAGTGCAGCCATGAACAATGAATGCATATGTTGTGTAGAAAGAATATTTTTGTTTTTTTTCCTGTTTGTTTGTTTTTGGGGTGACACCAGTGGTGCTCAGAGTTCACTACTGGCTCTGCAACTCAGAAAGTACACTTGGAAGGTCCTGGGGACATATGGGATGGTCGGGATCAAACCTGGGTGGGTCAAGTGCAATGCAAATGCCCTATTCACTGTGCTTTAGTTCTGGCCCCTAAAATTTTTATGTCCTGGGAGTAGAAGTCCAACAGTATAATTTTTTGGGTTTTATATATATATATGTGTTTTTGAGTTTCAGCTTCTCTGAACTGTTATTAGTATGTGTGTTCCATACCATTGTTATTATTATACTAAGTAACACACATATAATTCACAGGGAAATGTGTTGATCTTATTTAGCATTATTTTGCTCAATTTTCTCAAATAATATTTCTCATTTTCTTTGATAAATACATTAGTTACCTTAACAAATTTACATAATATTCTATTATTTTATTAATAGGCTCAGATAAAAACCATATCTTTTTTTGTTTGTTTTGTTTTGTTTTGTTTTTGGGCCACACCCAGTAATGCACAGGATTTACTCCTGGCTACGTGCTCAGAAGTCACACTTGATCTGCACTCATCACTCTTTATGGTGAGCTTCATGTAGTGATCTGGAATTTCCAACCCTTCTCTCTTTTGTCTCTGAAATTTGTTGCAAACAAGAATGTCTTTTATTTTTCTTAAAATCTGTAGATGAGTGAGACTATTCTGTGTCTATCTCTCTCCCTCTGACTTATTTCACTCAGCATAATAGATTCCATGTACACCCATGTATAGGAAAATTTCATGACTTCATCTCAAATACAAATTAAAAAAATTAAGAATTCAGCTATTATCTACTGAAGGCTTTTGGTTAAAACATGTGATCTGTATAAGAAAACATTCATTTTTTATCCATACTAATGATGAGCAATTTGATTACATGTAGAATAATATAGCTTGGGAAGTTTGACCTAGCTTTGATTAGGGAGTTTATTATGCAGAATCCAAACAATAGAAGCCCTCTGTCAATTCACTATGGAAAAATAGTTTCCCTTGAGTTTGTTGCATGAAAAATTCTTCATTAGTATATATTGTTATTTAAAATGTATTTCTAGTTAAACACATTACTTCCTTTAGGTTTTTGTGCAGATACTGTCCAAAGGGGACACTATTCATATCATCAATGCTGAATCTATACAAGGATCAAATTTCCTAGAACCAGGGAAATTCTGCTTTTAATTGCTAAGGAAATCACATTGCAGCTTATGAATTCAAAGTCTTTTCATTAGTTCATGTTGAGTAACTGAGCCTCTAACTCTTAGGCTATTGCTGTCCCAAATGAACCTATGTAGGTAGACCAGAAGTCTATATTGAAATTTTTAAAGGAACAGTATTATGGACAGGAGTACCAGTGACAATTTTATAGCTAATTATCAAGAAAATAAATTATCAATTGTTTCCAAGTACCCAGTACTTCCTCTGAAAGAATAATAGTATACCTTTTTTTTTTTTCCGGTATAATCTGATATGATGCTATCAGTTCAACTAACACTTGTCAAAAGGCATACAATGTCTTTAAGACTGCAGATTTTAATGAAAGCTTTGTCAGAATGGAAGGTAGTTTTCTCATTTGTTTCAAGTAGCACAGAGAATTACATCTCTTTTATCACTTTATAGTTATGCTACAAACAAAGGGAGAATTAACATGGAAAGTTAATTACTTGATAGTGAGTTTGAACAAAATTTGTAGTACTAGTTGCCTCTGTACTTTCTTACCAATCCTTGAAGGTCATTAAGAAGGAAAATGAAAAGTCAAATTTCAGAGTAGTGTCAAATGAATCATTGCATGAACGAACTGAATATTTGTGTTCAAGGAATATTCCTTACCTTCTTTCTTACCTTACTTTCTTAACTTCCTCTCCAGTTCCCTCTCTTTTGACTCTGGTCTGCCTTGTGACAGAGAACAGAGAGACAAAACAGCAAAAACGTTTTCTAACTCTTCCAAATTGGTTGTCACAGTTTCTGGTCATTTTAAGAACAATTCCTTCAGGTTTGTGTGCTTTATCTATCTGTATCCACTGGTTATGGGTGGAATTGTGTCCACTCACAATATATACAGGAACAATTCTGTCCAATGGCATTTATTTTGCAAAGGAAAAACAATGGATTCGCGGCCAGGGCCAGGGTCTAAGAAGCTGGTGCCTTCTATGTCTGTCTGATTTTTTTTTTTTCAGGACACCAGTTTCTTCCCACAATTAATCATAAACCTGAAAAGTTCACTGCAGTTTTTCAGGGGTCAAAAGTGCATGTACATGTGTGTATGTGTGTGTATGTAATGTGTCCATGAGGGAAAGATGCCCTAACCAGACTTTGTTCTGGTCTCAAGCACTCAGTTAACATAGTAATCTCTGTCCACTCAAGACCCTGAACAGGAAACTTCTGACAGCAGCTAAATAAAGGCAAACATTATTTTTAATATATATTTTATTTAAACACCTTGATTACATACATGATTGTGTTTGGGTTTTAGTCATGTAAAGAGCACCACCCATCACCAGTGCAACGTTCCCATTACCAATGTCCCAAATCTCCCTCCTCCCCACCCGACCCCCGCCTATACTCTAGACAGGCTTTCCATTTCCCTCATACATTCTCATTATTAGGACAGTTCAAAATGTAGTTATTTCTCTAACTAAACTCATCACTCTTTGTGGTGAGCTTCCTGAGGTGAGCTGGAACTTCAAGCTCTTTTCTTTTTTGTGTCTGAAAATTATTATTGCAAGAATGTCTTTCATTTTTCTTAAAACCCATGGATGAGTGAGACCATTTTGCATTTTTCTCTCTCTCTCTCTTTCTCTCTCTCTCTGACTTATTTCACTCAGCAATAGATTCGTGTACATCCATGTATAGGAAAATTTCATGACTTCATCTCTCCTGACAGCTGCATAATATTCCATTGTGTATATGTACCACAGTTTCTTTAGCCATTCGTCTGTTGAAGGGCATCTTGGTTGTTTCCAGAGTCTTGCTATGGTAAATAGTGCTGCAATGAATATAGGTGTAAGGAAAGGGTTTTTGTATTGTATTTTTGTGTTCCTAGGGTATATTCCTAGGAGTGGTATAGCTGGATCGTATGGGAACTCGATTTCCAGTTTTTGGAGGTATCTCCATATTGCTTTCCATAGAGGTTGAACTAAACGGCATTCCCACCAGCAGTGGATAAGAGTTCCTTTCTCTCCACATCCCTGCCAACACTGTTTATTCTCATTCTTTGTGATGAGTGCCATTTTCTGTGGTGTGAAGTGGTACCTCATAGTTGTTTTGATTTGCATCTCCCTGATGATTAGTGATGTGGAGCATTTTTTCATGTGTCTTTGCAAACATTATTTTTAATATTAGAAGCATTTGTGATTTTTACTTAAATTTTTGGCATTGTGACCAGATATAAGATATTAGAACTGAACTCTTGCTTATATCTTTAGACAATAGCAATATTGGTTTCCTTTGTTGTTAAAGTCAGTTTCCAAGAACCTGTCCAGTGACAAATTGCTTATGTTGAAGCCAAGCTTTCTTATCTTCAGAAAATAGTCTTTTTAGGGGCTGGAGGGATAGCACAGCAGGTAGGGTGTTTGCCTTGCATCCAGCTGACCCGGGTTCAATCCCTGACATCCCAGGTGGTCTCCTGAGCCTGCCAGGAGTCATTTCTGGGTGGAGAGCTAGGAATGACCCATGAACACTGTCGAGTGTGGTTCCAAACCCCCAAAATAAAGAAAACAGAGTTTATAGGGGCGATCAAATAAGATCATCATGGTAGTTCTTGATACTATATGATTGTGAGTTTATGAAAAGAGGAAATGAAAACTGAGTCTGAAAAGGGAAATAGGGAACGCGTAGGCGGAAGTGATGGTAGAGGCAGGGAATAATTTATAATTTGGCTTTATAGAAAGTAAAATAGGGCCAGAGTGGTAGCACAGCGGTAGGACATTTGCTTTGCATGTGGCTGACCCAGGATGGATGTGGATTCGATCCCCAGCATCCCACATGGTCCCTAGAGCCAGCCAGAAATGATTTCTGATTGCAGAGACAGAAGTAACCTCTGAGCACTGCCGGGTGTGACCAAAAAAAAAAAAAAAAAAGGAAAGGAAAATATACTATTGCTGAATAAAATGACTAGGGATCTAACAGAACAAAAACTATCAATAAAATCCCTATAGAAGTTATAAGTAAATTATAAAACAAATAATTAGATATTATAAATAGGACCAAAGTAACTGGATTGGCTTGATAGAAAAGCTCTTGCTTTTGTTTCTTGTTTTATTCTTTTTCCATTGCAGGAGATCAAATCAAGGATCCTACCCCATGCAAGACAAATTCTCTGCCATTGAGTCATGTTCCTGCCAAGATTATGAGTTTGAAGTTGTATGACATTGATTATGAATTTCAAAAGAGATAAATTCAAGTTTCCTACATCATCAATATCACTCTCTATTGTATATTTATTTTTAATCTATTTCTGTATATACAGAAATACAGTATATCGGATGTGAGGGCGATCTGGCTGTGACATCTGTTACCCCATTGATCGCCAGGGTTGATTCGGCTGATCTGGCTGCCTAGGTGGGTGTCCCCTTCCTCCTTCACTGCTCCATGTGCGTTCCTCCCGAAGCTGCGCGCTCGGTCGAAGAGGAGGCCTTCCCCGAATAGAAATACAGTATATCATACACTTTTTGTTTTTGTAATAATGCATTTTATTATTTGAATAATGAAGTATGATGTGCATATTTACCATCTATAATTTCTCTTGAGTGAAGACTTTGTTACGTTTTTATGTTCATTGACTAACTGGATTGTTCATTTTTCTATATTTCCTTTACTGTGTATATTTTTAAGTAAAACCTTTTTTATATTTTTTTCTGCTTTCATTTTGGGGGGTCACACTCAGCAGTGCTCAGGGGTTACTCCTGGCTCTATGTTCAGAAATTGCTCCCGGCAGGCTTGGGGGAACCTATGGGATGCCGGGATTCAAACCACCATCCTTCTTCATGCAAGGCAAACATCCTACCTCCATGCTATCTCTCTGGCCCAATAAAACCTTTTTACAATATACATTATCCTCATCCTTAGTGGAAAAACTGGTCTGAATTAGTGAGCATACAATAAATTGAAGTAAAAGTGTTTATCTTTCTATTTACATGATGTTTTGCTTGTGGAATAGTCTGTTAGTTGTTATTTTCCACAATTCAAAGATATTATACTGAATGGCATAAAACATTTATGACATTACCAAGTGCAGCAAGCCAGTATTTATCACATATAATATATAACAACTCTATATTTTGTGTTGCAAAAGGAAGTCTGTTTTTTTTTATGAGGTACCGGATCCAGAATATTCATGTTTCTGAATAAACCAGAATATTCTTGGTTTATACTCCCTTCTTAGGTTCATCACTAACTCATCAATTATCAATGCGGGGTTTTCAGGAAAACCTTCTCAATGATCCACAAAGAATTGCTGAATATTTTAATTATTCATAACTCTTGGAAAGCAGGATGTTTAAAAAAATCACGATAAGACATTCTAAAAAAATACTTCAGTGTTTTTTACTTCTTTGTTTTTAGCTATGTCTGATTTCTTTCTAACTGATTCATAATTGGTCTTAAAAGTTTACTTGATGTTGTACATGACTTTCTTTTCTTTTATGTCTTTTTTACTCCTCCCTAATTCTCTTTCCCTAAATCTTTACTATGGAAGTATATTTTAGACTTAATAAAAAATACAGAAATGAGAGAATCAAATTTCCAAGTAAGGATGGTAGTCAGGCTTTAGATGAGGAATATCAATTTGCTATAGTGTAGACGATACTGTCATCATCCAAAAATGTCTCCTTTCTGAATTTCTCACAATGATAAGAGAATTCCTATGTTCACCTTCCTGAGTGGGAGCTGGTGCAGAGAGTTTTCAGATGAATATTAAAAAGAGCACAAAAGAGAAAGGCCATCTTGATACACCCTGGAGGTTCATGTAGCATTCTGTCCTTGAGCCCTTCTGGAGCATCTGCCCTCTTTATATATATATAGACAAGATGGATATTTCCCTGGCTTCCTTGCTGGCTGTGTCTTATTGATTATTGATGATAATTCTGTGTCTTCCCTCTGCAGATCATATTGATTTCATTCCCTTTTGCTCTCAAAGGTCATTTCAAACAAAGCTCAATATTCAGGCTCAATGCCACATACCTTGAGAGAGAGAGAGAGAGAGAGAGAGAGAGAGAGAGAGAGAGAGAGAGAGAGAGAGAGAGAGAGAGAGAACCCTGCTCTAAGGCAACCTGTCTCTTGTTTAATGAATATTCCCTGAAGGAGAACTGAGCAGTCTTATTTTATGATTTTTTATTCTGTTTCCTTTAAGAGACAGAGTACTTTGTTAGTCTATCATATTGTTGTGTGTTTAAAATTGTGTTTTTTGAGCACCATTTTATTACATTAAGTATTGATCCATCACTTTTATATGCCCGGTATAACTGTCCATTTAAATTTAGTAATATAAAAATGGAATCATTGGTTCAAGATGGGAGAGTTTGGGGACACTGAGCAAATACATGCAAGAAATTATCAAATGAATTCAGTGACACAACCAAATACAAAAATGTGAACTAGGAAACACTTTTTAAAAAATGAAACTACTTCACCTGTATGATGTTAAGAAGACACATTTGGAACAGAATATTTTTGGGGAAGAGAACACACCTAGCTGTACTTAAGACTAACTACTGGCTCTGTGCTTAGGGATCACTCAGACAGTACTTGTTGAATCATATGAAATGCCAGGGATTGAACCAGGGTCAACTATATGCAAGGAAAGAATATGAGTTCTGTACTACCTCGCCTCTCCAGACCCAAAATATTTCTCTACTTTACTTTACTTTACTTTACTTTACTTTACTTTACTTTACTTTACTTTACTTTACTTTACTTTACTTTACTCTACTCTACTCTACTCTACTCTACTCTACTCTACTCTACTCTACTCTACTCTACTCTACTCTACTCTACTCTACTCTTCTCTTCTCTTCTCTTCTCTTCTCTTCTCTTCTCTTCTCTTCTCTTCTCTTCTCTTCTCTTCTCTTCTCTTCTCTTCTCTTATTCTTTTCTTTTTTTTCTTTGCTATGAGGACTTAGATCATTCTCAGTGGTGTTAAGGGTCACTTCCAGCTCTGTCTTAAGGGTACCATGCAGTGCACAAGATCAAACCAAGATCAGCCACATACAAGGACCTTATTTTTAAACTATGTCTTTAGTCTAAGGTGGGGTCATTGAGCATTACAAATCATCTATAAATGGGTGCTATGGGACATTGCTTATGCTCTCCCTCAGTAAGGAAGGACTATTCAACTGAACTATAGTCCTCAGCTTTCTAAAACTTTTTTTAAAAAAAATACATAAATTATAGGTTATGGAGTATAGTAAGTAGGTGCTTTACTTGCACATGTCTGACCCAGGTTTGATACCTGTGTGGTCCTCCAAACCCAGCAGGATTGATTCCTGGGTGTAGAGCCAAGAGTAACTTTCAAGCACCTTCAGGTGAAGCCCTAAACAAAAAATTAAATTGCATAAGTTATTAGCTTCAAGAATAAAGATACAGGATGATTCTTGAAAAAGTAAATTAGAATATGGCTAGAAAACAATAGTTTTTATAATTATACATGTATTTTAGGAAAATGAAAATATCATTTTTATTATCATCATGTGCACAGTGGTGGAAGCAAATAGGAAGTTCATATTTTGGATGTAATTTCAGGTCCAGAAAATCAGCAGGACTGGGGAAATTATTTCTACTTTATTATTAAGGTCCCAAGATCCTTTGTCTTCTTTCTCACCATGCTCGTCTATGATTCCCATTCCCTATGATTTGTCTCTAAAGATGTGACTTCATGGCTAGTAGAATATTTCAATTACTATGGATGTGATGGGACACTGCTTCTACTCAAGAATGGAACACTATGTAGCAGAACTATATATAGCCTTTAGCAGACACCCACCTAGGAACTGCATCATCTCAAAGTCATACCCATTTTCCAAGATGGTCAACAATGACTAAGTTCAATCCTTTTTGCTCAACATTAGGGACATCTTATTTTAAGAGCCCTTTCTTTTTTGTATTTTTTTTAATTATGAGAACAAAGATGCAAAGAGGGAGGACAAGGTAAAGTTACAGTGGAAGGACAATCACCCAAAAACAGAATTCTCAGAAGAAGTCCCCTTGCTTTTGAACTTTCAGCCAAAGAACATTAAGAAAAGTAAAACAGAACCCATGTACAATTACTTTGTCCCTCAAGTCCCCAGATTGTAGTACATTATAATATTTCTTAGCTGTACACAAAGCAATCTAAATCTAAAATCTTATGTACCTCCTTAAACATTGAAGGCATAGTATTTTTTTACATTTTCATGCACATGCATACTAGTTTATGTTAACCTCAAAAGTTTAAGTGGGTTGTTTTTTTTTAAGGATTAGAGTCAAAGGAGCACAGTAAAATGGTGTTAGAGTGGCAATTATTGCTTGCATAGGCCCACCAAAATATGAGGGACATGGAAAGGAAAAGCCTTGGCCTAAATACAAGGAGACCCTACCCCTGAAGTTTCCTGGCATAAGAGCCCTTTCTTTTTTGAAATCTACCTATCTCATAGCTCTTCTACAAACATTAATTTTATGAGAGCTCCTACTATATTTTTCCTACATCTTTATCTCTGTCTCAGAGTCTACTGTCTGTTTGGTAACCCAATATTTAATAAATTCTGAGTAGAGATAATATGAATATAATAAAAAGAAGGGATGCCTATATCAAGAATGATAGGATTCTATCAAATACTTGATAAACTATGTATTTTAATTGACAGAATTATGTTCATGACCATTCTTTGCTACAAGTGAGACAAATAGAGTATACTTATGATTGGTTGCATTGCCCTCTCAGACACAATATGAGATTATCTTACTTTTCAGAAAATCCCCAGGAGGCATCAGCACTGGAGAGAGAAATAAATCACAGAACCCCTCCTAACAGTAGAGAGGTTGAAAATGCCTTTTTCACCCTGAAACATTCTATCCACTAACAAACTGAGGATTCTGTTATTAAGAATGAAGACAAGTGTCCTAATCTGCTGCCCATAAAATAATGATTTGGATAACTATTATGTAGGAATTCATATTTAGTATGTGCTTTGCCACATTATGTGCACAGGTACATTTAATTATCTTAATAACTATTATTAAATTTAGGAAAGCTGTGTGGCTCGCAGCTCATTGATTTTCTGTTTTGTATCTCGGTTGTACTACTTACTTTCATTGGGGAGACTCAATAAAGTTACACAGAGCTGTAAGTGTTTTGTGTCATATTTTCATTGTCAGTTTATGATCTATAGATATTACTGTTAGCACTGTTTAACTCATGATAAATTGCAGTTTTGTTGACTTTGGTTATTTTCTTGAGGAAAGACAGCTGTCAAGATGCAGAATTGAGATTGATCCGCATCTGTTTGAGCCTTTAGCATAATTTTTCCGAGACTTTGTTGTCTCGACTTTCTACTCTGATTAAGGCATTTTAGTTTTAGTCTTAAGGTTATTCTATAAATGACTCAGCAATTTTTATCCTTGCTGTGTACTAGCTCTTATGCCTGATGGTATGCATAGAATTAAAAGTAGCCCATTATCCTTGAAAAGTGCGTTCAATTGGGAATAAACAAAAATGTAGATATTAAGGAAGATGCAATGTTATATGGTATATATATAATAGTACATAAAAGTTTATGGGAAATAAAGGAGCAATTAAGTTTACCTAAAGGATAACCTCAGAGCCTGTAATAAAGTAATTTTAGGGGACTAATAAGATGATGTTTTTAGAGTCCCTTAAGTCTGGTATGAATTCTTTGTTCTGATAGTAGTCATTTGGGGTTAAAGTAAGGTCATGCTAATATTGGCAGAATTCTCGATTCATTATGACTACAAACTAAAAGGCAAAACTTATTTTGATCTTGGGTCTGCAATTTTGGCAGGACTTCACACTGAGAATGTTTTGATACCACGCTCAGCCTCAGCCGGAGAGAATCAAATCCTGCTGGCTAGAATTATCTGAAGTCATCACATATTGTGTGGCTAAAGCTTCAACTAAGATTGTATCTAATTCCAGGATTTTGATGCAACACTGTGTGTGTGCGTGTGTGTATACAAGTGAGAGAGAGGGGAAAAGAGAGATTAAAAAACCGAATGAGTATTATTTGTGACTTATCTTCGGGAATCATCTTATCACACCCTTACATCCAACGTCTTCTATTGATTAGATGTTCTTACAATATCGCACCACCAATCACAATGTTGGAACAACAAGCTACCTGTTAGGACACTATCTTTGGAAAGATTAACATGTCTCTGCCACATTTTTCCTTCTGGACATCTTTCACATTCCCATGCAGAATGCAATTATAATTTCTCTTAAGAATCCAAATGGAAGTCTTATTCGTCCTTCAGCTGAAACTCAAAGTCCAAGCCACTTTGATCTAAACCTTAGAACCAGAGTTTTAGTTGCAATTACTCACAACTACTTGTGTGCACTTGTCCTGTCCTTTATATTAAAGATAATTGACCATCCTTTATAACATGCGCAATATAAAATGGGTGGAAATGCACGAGATAACAACTAGAGACCCTCGAAAAATAGGAAAATAGAAGGACCATAGATGTGATCCTTAGTAATTTGGAAATCTACATAAGACAAGTAGGTAATTCTGCAATTCCTAAGTCTTAATTTTGTAGTTCTTGTCTCTTTCTTAAAGGTTCCTGATTTCTCACCATGAATATTCCTTCCCATAGAAAATTCTGACACTTGCAGATTGATTTTATTCATAATCTACTATTTCTTTTCTTTTTTATACATTATAGACTATTTCTTAACCAAAGCAGTTTGTTCTTAAACATCACTTTGTTTTCTATTCTCTCTGTCAGTTTTGATCCAACCTGCTTGTTTTTCAAATACAATTCTCTTTATAAACGGTCCTGTCAGTCTGTAATTCTCCTGTGAATTTCATTAGACACACCCCATTGGTAAGAAATCAACCCTACAGATTCCATCAAGATGAGCCCTTTTCTCATTTGAGCTTCCTCTAAAGACTGTGGGAAGATTCCTTTCTTACCAGTGGAAGGAAGTCTTTTTGTTTCAAGGAAAGGCCCCATAGTACATTAGTTCCTTCATCATCATCATCATCATCATCATCATCATCATCAATATCATCATCTTTTCTTCTTCTTCTTCTTCTTCTTCTTCTTCTTCTTCTTCTTCTTCTTCTTCTTCTTCTTCTTCTTCTTCTTCTCCTCCTCCTCCTCCTCCTCTTCTTCTTCTTCTTCTCTTCTTTTCTTCTCCTCCTTTCATCCTTTTTAAATTAATACATATTAATTGAATCACTGTGCGATACAGTCACAAAGTTCTTGATGACTGCATTTCTATTACATAATGTTTCAACACCCATCACTTTGCCAGTGCATATTTCCTGTCACCAATGTTCCCAGTTTCCCTCTGTCCTCCACTGCCTGTTTAGTTTGAAATGTATTTGTCTACATAAGTACAGCAGTCCATTTTAGGGGACCTCTTTTTAGGCAGCTGACTGCCTGGTTTTTTTTTTTTTTTTCAGCCTTTCACTTTTAGTTTCTTTTTAATCACTAAAGTTCAAGTGGGTCTCCTTAAGTAGCATATATTGAGTGTTATTTCCAGAACCACTGTCAAATCTAATCTTTTTAATTTGTTGATTTGGGCTGTTGACATTTAGAAATTTCCAAAATATTGATACTTAGGAAATTACTGGCATAAAGTGATTAATTCCCTTTATTCCTATATGAATGCTAGATGCTTTTGCAATTTGTTTCTTTGGTCTTCTCTTATTTCCTTCCCTGACATGCTGATATCTTCTTTTTTCTTTTTAATTAATTTATTTAAACACCATGGTTACAAGGCTGTTCATAATACAATTGGTTTGTTAATTTTTTTTAAATTTTTATTTTGACCATATTGGCTTACATATCTTTCACAGTAGTATTTTAGGTACAAATTAACATTGAATCAGGGGAATACCCATCATCAAATTTGTCCTCCCCCACCCCCGTTCCCTTCCTGCAACCCATGATATCTTCTTTTTAAGTAGTAATTTATTTCCTCATTCCTTGTTTGTTTTCTCTAAATATATTTTACTAATTCATTATATTTATATCCAAAGTTCTAAGCTTGTATATCATTTTTTATTAATTTCTTGCACTGTGGTTACAAACATATTCCTCTCTGGGTTTCAGTCATAGAAGGTACACAACTTTTCACTAGTGAAACTATCTTGCCACCAATGTCCCCCATTTAGCTCCTCCCCATCCTCCACCTGTCTTTGGCATTCTAGTTCCCTCTCTCATTTAATTGTTATGGTAGTTCTTAGTGTCATTATTTCACTACTTGTGTCGCCACACTTTGTGGTAACCTTCATATTATAGGCTGGTACTTCTGGGCCTCATCTCGATTGTCCCTGGGTATTATTACTATACTGTATTTCTTTTTCAAAATTCCTAGAGATGAATGAGAAAATTCTCTTCTTCTAACTTATTTCACTCAGCATGTCCATCCATGTATAGGCAAATTTTATTACTTCATTTCCCTAACAGCTTTGTAGTATTCTGAGAAGTAGATGTACCAGTTTCTTTAGCCACTCATCTGTTGTTGTGCAACTGGGTTGTCTCCACATTCAAGCTATTGTAAATAAAGCTGCAATAAACATAGGAGTGCAGAGGGCATTTTTGTATTGTGTTTTTCTGTTCCTAATGTATATTCCTAGGAGTGATATTGATGGATCATATAGGAATTGATTTTCCAGTTTTTTGAGGAATATGCCAGCACTGGTTGTTGTTGTTCTTTGTGCTGTATGCCAGTCTCTGTTGTGTGAAATGATACCTCATTGTTGCTGTGATTTGCATATCCCTGAGGATTAGTGATGTGGAGCATTTTTTCATGTGTATTTTGGCATTTGCATTTCTTCTTGGAGCAAATGTCTGTTCATTTCTTCTCCCCCTCCCCATTTTTTGGACTGGATTAGATTTTTTTCTTGTTAAGTTCTGTCAGTACCTTGTATTTCTTACATAAAACCCTTTGTCTGATGGGTATTGAGTGAATAATTTCTCACATTTCATGGGTGCTCTTTGTATGTTAGTCACTGTTTCCTTTGAAGTGCAAAAGTGCCTCAGTTTAATGTAGTTCCATTTGTTTATTTGCTTCCACTTGTTTGAGCAGTGTTGTTTCCTCCTTGAAGATGCCTTTATTTTCAATTTTATGAAGTGTATTACCTAAGTTTTCTTATGGTTTGGGTCTGATATCAGATCTTTAATCCATTTTGATTTGATCTTTGGGCATGGTATTAAATGGCTGTCTGAGTTCACTTTCTTTTGCATGTGGCTGACCAGTTGTACAAACACCGCTTGTTGAAGAGGCTTTCCTTGCTCTATTTTGCATTTTCCCTCTTTATTAAAGACTAATTGAGTGTGTGCCTGGACACACATACACACAGTTTCTGAATACTCAAGTCTATTTCTGTGATCTGAGGGTCTGTCTTCATTACAAACCCTTTCGGTTTTGATGACTATTTATTTGTAATAAAATTTAAAGTTGAGAAAGTGATGCCTTTCATACTGTTTTTCCTAAGAGTCGCTTTAGCTATTCATGGGTGTTTATTGTTACAAATTAATTTGACAAGTGTTTGACCCATTTTTTTTGACAAGTGTCATGGGCATCTTTAAAGAGATTGAATTAAAACTGTACAATGTGGGGCCAGAGAGATAGCACAGTGGTAGGGTATTTGCCTTGCACACAGCCAATTCAGGATGGAAAGTGATTCGAATCCTGGCATCTCATATGGTCACCTGTGCCTTCCAGAAGCTAAATTTGAGCACAGAGCCAGGAGTAACTCCTGAGTGCCGCCAAGTGTGACACACACAAAAAAAACTGTACAATGCTCTGGGGGGTGTGACCATTTTAATTATGTTAATCCCCCAAATCCATGAACAGGTTATGTGTCTCCATTTCTTTGTGTCCACTTTTATTTCTTAAATTAATGTTTTGTACTTTTTTTTGTATAGGTCCTTCAAGTCTTTAATTATGCTAACTCCAAGGTATTTAAATTTTTGTGGTACTATTGTGAAAGGTATTGTTTTTAATGTCTATATTTCTTCTCTATCATTATTTGTGTATAATAAGGTCATTGATATTTGCATGCTAATTTTGTAGCCTGCCACTTTGCTATATGAATCTTCTGTTTCTAGAGGCTTTTTTGGTAGATTCTTTAGGGTTTTCTAGATATAGTATCATGTCATCTGCAAACAGTGTAAGTTTTTGTAAGTGTAAGAAGTTGACTTCTTCCTTTCCTATCTGGGTGCCCTTGATATTCTTTTTCTTGCCTAATTACTATGGCAAGTACTTCCAGTACTATGCTGAATAGGAGTGACAAGAGGGGGCAGCTTGTCTTGTGCCAGATTGTAGAGGGAACATTTATCAGTTTATCTCCATTGCGGATAATATTTTACTTGTGCTTGTGGTAAATGGTCTTCACTATATTGAGAAAAGTTCCTTCCAATCCCATATTGTTGAGAGTTTTTATCATGAATGGATGATGGACCTTATCAAATGCTTTCTCTGCATATATTGATATAATCATATGTGTTTTGTTATTCCTTTTGTTGATATGGTTTATTATTATTGATTGACTTGCACATGTTAAGCCATCTTTGCTTCTCTGGAATGAATCCTACTTGGTTTATGGTGTATGACCTTCTTGATAAACTGTTGGATTCAATTTGCTAGAATTTTGTGGAGAAACTTTGCATCTGTCTTCATAAGGGATATTGGTCTGTAATCCTCTTTTTTGTGGCATATCTGTTTGATTTTGGTATCAGCTTCATAAAACTATTTTGGAGTGTTTCTGTTTCTTCAATTTTCTGGAATAGCCTGCAAAGGATTGGCAGTAGGTGCTCTTGAAAGGTTTGAAAGAATTTATTAGCTAAGCCATCTGGGCCTGGGCATTTATTTGGGCAAGCCTTTTAATTACCATTTTAATTTCCTCAATAGTAATAGCTCTATTTAGATATACTAGATCATCTTAGTTCAACCTTGGGAGGTTATTAAAACACAAGAATTTATCCTTTCCTTCCAGATTCTCTTGTTTGGAGGCATAAATATTCTTAAAGTAATTTTTATTTCCCTTTAAATTTCTGAAGTATCAGTAATAATTTCCCCCTTTTAATTTTTAATTTTATTTATTATTTTTTCCTCTCCTTTTTGTGGTTTTCTTTTTTAATTTTTTTTTAAAAAAGAACCCACTCTTGATTTTATTGAACTTATTTTACTGTTTTTTGGATCTCCAATTCATTAATTTCTGCTCTAAGCTTTATTATTTCCTTCAACTACCTATTTTTGGTTCATTTCGGTGATCACTTTCCAATTTTTTAAGCTGTGTAGTTAAGTTATTTATGTAGGCCCCTTCTACTTTCTTGTTGAGTGTTTGCAAATCTATAAATTTTCCTCTTAGTACCACTTTTGCTGTGTCCCACAAATTCTGATAATTTGTTTCCTCATTATCATTTGTTTCCAGGAATCTTTTGATTTCATCTCTGACCCACTAGGGTTCATTAGTGAGCTGTTTAATTTTTAGGTGTTAATGTTTTTCCTCTGTGTTTGTTTGTAATTAACTTCTAATTTCAGAGCATCATGATCTGATAAGGTAGTTCTTACAATTTCCATCCTCTTAATTTTATGTAGGTATGTTTTATGGGTGTATATGTGGTCTATTTTGGA
Source organism: Suncus etruscus (assembly GCF_024139225.1). NCBI lineage: Eukaryota > Metazoa > Chordata > Mammalia > Eulipotyphla > Soricidae > Suncus > Suncus etruscus. The sequence goes on along the minus strand of NC_064854.1, from coordinate 10,989,738 downwards.
GAAGACTCATGTGCATTAGAGAAGAATCTGTATCAAGTTGTCTGGGAATGGATATACACACACACACACACACACAAAGCCACTCCATTCCATGTTTTCCTTCAGAGCCAGTGTATTCTTGTTAGATTTTAGCCTGATTAACCTATCAATGGGTCACAGAATGGTGGTGTATTCTCCCACTATTATTGTGTTGCTATTTATGTCTTCCTTCAAATTTATCAACAATTATTTTAAATATTTAGCTTGTCCCTCCTTGGTTGTCTGTTTAGGAATTTGATTGCTTCATGTTTTACATATTCCTTAGTTATTAAGAAATGTCTCTGTCTTTCCTTAGACTAAAATTCTGTGTCATATAATATTAGTATGGCCACTTCAGATTTTTAACCGAAGTTGTTTGGATGTTTTTCCTCCAACCTTTGACTTTGAGTCCGTTTGTTCTAAATATTCAGAGATGATTTTGTAGGCAGAAAAACAATGGATTCACCTTTTTATTCATTTTGCCATATTGTGTCTTTTAACTAATGCATTTAGTCCATTTATGTTGAGGGAGATAATAGTCATGGGATTTAGTGTCATTTTTTTTTTGTAGGAGTTTATTCTGTTTGTTGGTCTGTCTTGTCTTAAAGTAGACATTTAAGTTCATTTTTTAAGGCTGGTATTTAGTTTGTAAAATTTCTGAGTTGTTAATTATCTGTAGAGTTGATAATCCATAGATTATCCTTCTTTCAAACCTAAATGTAAGTCTGGCTGGGTGAAGTACTCTTGGTGAAGCATTTATTTCCTTGAGTTTTGTCACTATATATTCCACCCCTGCTTTCAGGCCTTGAAGGTTTTTTGTGACAAATCTGGTTTAAATCTTAAGAATCCTCCTTTGAGTGTGATTTCCCTTTTTGATCTTGCTGCTTTAAATATTGTATCACTATCTATAAAGTTCATCATTGTGACTAAAATATGTCTTTGGGCACTTTTCTTTAGATATCTTTTGGCTGGTATTCTTCATACATGCAGTGTCTGGTTGCATGCACTCTTTATCTCTGGGAGATTTTTTGCAGCACTGTCCTTGACTGTTAATTCTTTATGGCTATTTTCTTTCAGTGTCTCTGGACTCCAATGATTCTGATGTTATTTTATTGAGTATAACTCAGATTTACCTGTTCATTTTCTTTGAGGATATTTTGCACTATATGTTCGAGATCATTGGTTCTGTCCTCAGCAGCTGTTAACCCTACTGTTGAGGCTTTTCAGTGAGGTTTTCATTTCACCAACTAAATTTTTCAGCCCCAATATTTCATTTTGAAGTTATCTTTTTTTTTTAATTTATTGTTTTGTTTTGTTTTGTTTTTTTGTTTTGTGGGCCACACCTGGTGACACTCAGGGGTTACTCCTGGCTATGAGCTCAGAAATCGCTTCTAGCTTGGGGGACCACATCGAATGCTGGGGGATCAAATTGTGGTCCATCCTAGGTTAGTGCAGGCAAGGCAAACGCCTTACCCCTTGTGCCAACTCACTGGCCCCTTGAAGTTATCTTATTTCTACTTTCATATCTTCTTGATTCTTATTTGTGGTTCATTTGATTCATTGCATGGATTCTTTAAGTTCTTTGAGCATCCTCCAAATTTTCTCTCTAATGTCTTTCTCAGAGAGGTTATGTAAGTGGCTGGCACTTGTTGGGTATTCAGTTCTACCATCTTTATTCTCTAAGTATTTTGGTGTTCTGTGTTGATTTCCCATTGTTGCATTGTGGTGTTTTCTACATGTTGTGTGGTGTACACTGACGAGAAGACAACCTAGGCCTTCACTCTGTTTTGTCCTTTAGGTCAGGTGGTGCTCACCTGCTCTGGTTGCCACAGAAGAAGATGGGCCTCCCCCATGTTTTATCCTTGTGGGCAGGGTCACTTACCTGCTTGTCACTCAAGGCATCTGACTGCTAAGGGGATGCCTCCATACTGTTTTTGTCTTTTTGGGCATCTGCTCTGGCTGCCACAGAGGAAGCTGATTTGATCTAGTCTTGTTGATTCCTGAAGTCTTGCTGAAGAATTTTTTTTTTACAGTTTGGAATTTTTTATTTCTTTGTTTTTATGTTTGCTTCCCTTTTTATTTATTTTTATTTTTAATCTAATTTTTATTTTAATCATAGTGGTCTACATATCATTGACAATAATATTTGAGGTACATATTAACATAAACTCAAGGAAATTCCCAACACCAAATTGTCCTCCCTGCACCTCCGCTCCAGCCCTATCTCCCATATCCTCCTCCCTCACCCCCAGGGCTGCCAGAATAAGTGGTCCCCTCCATGCCTAGCTAACTCCTTAGTGGTCCTACACCTGTTTGGTCTTGGTACCTCCCTTATTTCCCGCTCTAGTTGGGAGGTGGGGACTAGATAGTTCAAGTTATGGGGTTTTGTTTGAAGAAGAGAAAAGTAATAAACTGGGGAAAAAATCAAATATGCCAAAAATGGGCGGAGTCCTGACGAATCTTATCTTCATCATTTTTAAACCATTTTTTTCTGGCAAAAGTCCTTGTTTTCATCTGAACCCAGAAGCCATTTCTTATCTTTAGCTTTGTTTTTCTTGAAGGAGGTATGAAATGAGAAATAGTTTGAGAGTGCTCCAATTTTTGATTTCTGCATATTTAATTTTTCCCACTTAGTATGCCTATCTCTGCTTACATTTTACTGTAGGCAATGAAAGAATCTGGTCTGTTTTAAATAGTTTGCTAAGAAATATTCTCAGCTGTACATTCAGCTCATTAGGCATATTTTACACATTACCGCATGCAGTGAAGAATATTCTTTTATTAACAAGGGCTCCCTTTCATTCAGCTTTCATTAAAATTTCTGTATTTTATTGAAATGTCTCACTTTCCCCTAAGTATTACTGACAGTTCATTCATTGGAGACCTAACTTGGCCAACAGACTAATCCTTCACACTTCCTTTTTTCCCATGTTGTAGCATTTCCCCATGTTGCATCTTACCCTCCCACTCTCTCCTCCTTCCTCCCTCCCTTCCTTCCTCCTTCCCTACCTTCCTCCCTCCCTTCCTTCCTCCTTCCCTACCTTCCTCCCTCCCTCTCTTCATTCGTCTCTCCCTTTCTCCCTCCCTCCCTTCCTCCCTTCCTTCCTTCCTCTTTCATTCTCCCTCCCTTCCTTCCTCCCTCCTTCCCTTCCTTCCTCCTTCCATCCCTTCCTCCTTCCCTCGCTTTCTTCCTTCCCTTTTTTATTCCACCCGATTCTCTCCCTACATCCCTTTATTCTTCCTTCCCTTCCTTCCTCTCTTTTATTTTTCCAGTGCTGGGTATAAAACTCAGAGCCTCATGTACATACTCTATGGACATATTCTTGACCCCAAATATTCTTATTTACCAAGATTCAAACAACAGCTCACCTCAAAACTCAATTCCTGAGAATTGTGGCATTATTTAGTTTCATGAGATTCCTGTTGTTGAAGCAAGTTGAGTAGATAAGACCCAATTCTGCTCTATATAGCTCCACCAAGTGGGTGATTACTTAAGTTTCTGTTGGTTCATGCTGCAGTCAACAAAATTACACACAAAATCACATACTACATTCAACAAAAGTACAATCTATCCTGGATTTCTGACAATATTGTGGTGTCTACGTCGTTTATGAAAGTAAAAGATAGAGGGATAAAGGGAGGAAGTGGGGAGAAGAGAGGTCACAGAGAAGAGAGAATGACATGTTCTCTAAATTTATTTAGGTTATAAATTCCTACAGTTCAATAATCTCACTTAATAATAATGACCTGAATTTATTCAAGCAAAGCCACAGCCTATATGGCTAAAAAACTGAACCTCACTTTCTGCTGTCTAGAATAGATGCACCTAAGCAGTTGTGATAAACACAGGATTAAAGTAAAATATTGGAAGGTATTATTATAGGTAAAATTTGCATACAAAGGGGTCAGACTATCATATAGCATAAACTTTAAAAATAATATCCATCTTAATAAATTAAAATGAATATTTATAAGATTTCAAGTGTGGTTATTTGGCTATTTTAAACCCAGTTTTATTATTTGGTTTTGGTTTCTGACAGTGCTCAGGGCTTACGCATGGATCTGTGCTCACGGATCACATATGATGGTACACAAGGGATAATATGTTGTACTAGGTGGTCAAAGCAGGTCAGCTAGATCCCTAGACAAGTGTGGTGATCTCTGTGTTGTCTTTCTAGCCCCTAATGATCAAGGTATCTCTACTTGGAGAATTATAGTCACTGCCAGAAGTTGTCTTATCCTCTCTCAATAACCTTTTTATTTCTTATTACTCTACCTACTTTGATTTTTTCCCCATTAGATTTACTGATCTTTCACCATTTTAATGGTTTCTTCAGTTGACTATGTCCTCTTCTAAATTAAGAATTTCAGATGGTGGCCAGAGAGATAGCATGGAGGTAAGGCATTTGCCTTTCATGCAGAAGGACAGTGGTTCGAATCCTGGCATCCCTTATGGGCCCCCCATGCCTGCTGGGGCAATTTCTGAGCACAGAGCCAGGAGTAACCCCTGAGCACTGCCATGTGTGACCCAAAACCAAAAAAAGAAAAAAGAATTTCAGATGATCATACCAGACTTGTCTAAAAAGTAAATCAGTATCTTAATTAGGAATCTGAATAATGGGTGAATGAATAAGCAGACAGATGTGAATATAGAAACTCTTTGCATTTACACTATAGCAGGACACTTCAAAGACAGGTTAAAAAGATAATGTCAGTAATGGGGTCAGCTTGAATTTTGGCTTTCATGAAGCTCAAGTCTTGTGTCTGCTTATAGTTTTTGTTGTAAACTTTGAAAATATTGGCACCAAAAAGTGATGTCCTATATAACACCTCTTAGTGAAAATGTTACTATCATTTTGGAATCAGGTTCCTCCCAAATCATCAACTTTACTAATAGTGTGTGTGTCATATGGGGAACATCTGGAAGAAGGAAAACAGAAATCAGATGTGATTCAGCTCCGTTTCCATCATTCCAGATGTCGCTTTGTTTGTAGCGAGTGTCTGATGAGGGAATTAGGACAGACTTCCAGATATGGAGAAACAGGATAGCAAAGTTTAAAAACAGATGGTAGAGTAATTTTGAAAAACCAATAAGGTAACTCACCATATTATTATTCAATCCTTTATGATACGTTGAACAGCTAATCCCAGGAAAAGAAACATAAATAAAGACAAGCAGGCAATTAAAAACATCAGATTATTTGCAATGGAAATTGATGGTCAAATTTATATCACTTGACTAACCACAATTTTTGCCAAGGTTTAATTCACTTTTAAATTGCTCCAATGCCCAATAGTCATTAAACAGCTGTACTTACTATATTTTTTCTTATTTTTTGAACTTTGTCACTGTAGAACAATATATATATATATATATATATATACACTTAATACTAAAAGATTTATCACAAATATTTTTGTTACAGAATTATGTTACACATTAAGATACAAATACATTGGAAATGTTAACACATAAAAGGACTGTTAAGTCATGTAAGATTTTCTTTTTCTTTTTTTTTTATGGGGGGCCACACCCAGAGACACTCAGGGGTAACTCCTGGCTCTGTGCTCAGAAATTACTCCTGGCTCATGAGACCATATGGGATGCCAAGGATTGAACCCAGTTCTGTCCTGAATCAGGACAGTGCTTGCACTCTGGCCCCATGATTTTCTTTGCAAAAGGATAATTTCTTCAAGGTTCATAGCTGTAATGAATCTGATCTCATGTGGATCAAATCTTCCTTCTGTCAAGCTTCAAGATACCTTGTAATCTTCAGGCACAGCCTGCTGCCCCTTACCTTACCCGGTACCTCGACTCCCCGATTCTGTGGTCCACAGTGGGAAGAGGGAGTACGATGGCTGTCTCAGTCACCCAGGCCCATCAGGACTCAAAGGCGTCATGAAAGAGAGAAATCTGTTGCTCTCTGATAAACTGCTCTGACTCACGGGTCTCAGATTTTCTTTGAGTACATTCCCGATTCTCTCCTTCCCTTCCAGCTCTTGGATGATGTGAAGAAGGAAGATGGCATCTGTCTCGATAATAGCCATCCTTCAGGGTTTGATACACCTTCCTTCTGCACCCGTCTCTCCCGCTATAGGCTTTATGTTTAGGCTTGCAGAGCATTGTTCCCTCCCTCTGAGTTTGGGGTAGTCCTTTCTCTTCCTTCATCCATATGGTCCCCTGATTTCTGAGTGCCTAGCCCTGGGAACAGCTGGATGTGGCCCCAAAACAAAACAAAACAAACAAACAAAAAATACAAGTGCTTCTTTAGAAACATTTTACAACTTGGTGGAAAAACGGTGACAGGACAGATCACTAAATTCACAGATAGAATGAAGCCCACACACACACACGCACCACTTGCACCAGAAACTGCTCCCCACAGACCACGCCATGGATTGAGCAGAGGCTCCCCCAAACCACCACCCATCAAGGCCACCATTGATAGGCAACATCTGGCACTGACGTGGTGAGAGCTTCTCATCAGGTGATGGAGACAGGCCTTTTCCTGGCCTGTGTGGGGCTCATCTGTCCTTTGATTAAATAGAGCAAGAGATATTTATATACACTTCTTTATTTGGTTTCTTTCTCTTTCTTTCTCTCTGTATTTTTTATTCATTTGATTTATTTATCTTTTATTATAATCTCCTTAAGATGTCTATTTACTTTGGAGGCTAAGCTGTCGTCCTAAAATCATGTGAGCACATTCAACAAAGTCACCAGATATCAGAAATAACATATTGGAGACACACGAAGGACAATGTATTGTCACTGGAATGAGAACAATGTTAGTTCTTTTATTAGATTGAGAGTATCTTTTAACTTAGCTGCTATATTCATAAGAATGGCATTTTTTTTTTTTGGAGGGAGGCCCAACACCCGGTGATGTTCAGGGTTTCCGCGGGGCTATGCTCTCTGAAATCGCTTCTGACTTGAAGGTCTATATGGGACACCGGGGGATCGAACTGCCATCCATTCTACACTAGCACGTGCAAGGCAGGCACCCTACTTACTACTTGTACCACCACTCCAGCCCCAAGAACAGCATTATTTAAGATGATGAGCAAGGCTGTCCTTAGCATTTGGGCAGGAAGAAGAAACCAAGCATGTGCAGAACAATTTAAGAGTGACAACATTTTTTTCTCTTCCAGCTTTCTCTTTCTTGACCTCATTGGAACTTAAATCAGCTAAGTGTTGTGAAAATTCAGTGGCTAGTGAAGGTAGCTGGATTTTCTTCTGTTTTGTGACCTTGAACAAATTAGTAAACATGTTGGGTTTTAGTTAACTTATTTGTATGGTGAGGGAAGTCTGGACTTTTGGTATATAGGAATGCTTCTTGTAAATTGATTTTCCCCCTAGCTTTTGATAAGGTAAATATTAAATTAATAAATTCACATTATCTACCTGGCATATTAATTTTGAAGACTGAACACATATCCACCCCTTAATCCTCATAACAAATTATTAGCTAATACTATTTTTAATATTAAACTAAAAACAAAGCTGATAGAATCTTTCATTTTAAACTAAGAAACTAGGAAATGCAAAAGTCATCTGTTCAAGCTTACTTCTTTCTGCCACGGAGGCAGAATTTTAACTGTTGGATTAGGGTTTCTTGATTCCCTTTTCCATGAGAGTCAGTGATAGCCTTCCTCACACCAATGGAAAATGGTCAGTCTCCAGTAGGATATCTAAGAATTTAACTCAATTACAGCCCAATTTACCTCAAGATTATGTCAGATTTTATAGGTTAAAGGCTGTCAAAGACCATTTCACATTAGATGGCAACTCAACAACAGGAAGGTTCCATTTTGAATAGGTTCCCTATTAAGAGTTCAAATTTTAGCTGCAAAATCAGACTGTTATCTGTGCTTTTGATAAACTGCAATTGACTGTATAAATTAGATGTTTTATTAATTTTCTATAGCAACATATACAAACCCACTTGCTTACCTAATCATTGATTTATTATAAAGTTTATATATCATGGAGACAGTTAGTAGAAGAGAAACAAAAGGAAGGTTTGGGGAGGATGAAGAACAACAGGACTCTTCAGGCATATTGTTCTTTCCAAATCCAAATTTTACATATTCACCAAAACAGAAAATCCTCTGGAATTTTAGAAACTATACAAATTCACAAATTTTTACAATTTTGGAAAATTTAGAAAATTTCTCTTCTAAGATCATTCTGAAACTTCATTGCATATGGATGAATAATTAAATCACTGACCTTGCTGATGATTTGATCTCATCAGAGTATAAGTGTATGTATTTATGTGTATGCAAATAGAAGATCTAACAAGCAAAATCAAAAGATACATGTGACCAGAATAGGGGAGGAGACAACTGTAGAGTAATATAGTTTTATTGGCTAATCTCAGTTTGGCCCAGGCCAAAGCCCTGAGTCACCACTAAACAGGGGTCTTCACCTAGCTCCAAAGAAACTATAAAATGTAGTAAAATAATATAGTACTGCTTTCTCTGTCACACTTATTAAGTAAGGTCTTTCTTAAAACTCATATTGAATTGCCAGTCAACAAATAACTATTATGATCATCATCAGCCTAATAACAATGAAAGAATAACAGAATGCTTGTACCTATGTAAGTGATAGTTTTTATTTTGGGCGGGCCACACCCGTTTGATGCTCAGGGGTTACTCCTGGCTATGCACTCAGAAATCGCCCCTGGCTTGGGGAGACCATATGGGACACCGGGGGATCGAACCGTAGTCCGTCCTACGCTAGCGCTTGCAAGGCAGACACCTTACCTCTAGCGCCACCTTCCCGGCCCAATAAGTGATAGTTTTAAAACAAGTGATACAACATGGAATGTTTAATTGGGTGTTTTATAAATGTGTAATAAATAGATAATGATGGAAATAAATGAAAAGGTGTGACTTTTTCAATTCCAAGAGAAAAATATTATGTATTTCTAAGTCCTGGAACAATTAACAATGATATATTCAATTAATACTTGTTTTTCCTCTCTCAGATATCTTTTTATCTGGGTTGTACCCAACTCTCATAGATGATAAAAAGCTAGTGTTGTCAAAGGAACAACTTACTCATCATTGGCCTCTAGAATATAAATCATCCATAGTGTTTAATGCCCCCATCAGCTCATTTATAAGGCATTGGCCTTTATTATGACAGATTTTATGATATTTTGTGATGGCTAGCCATGGGGAGAGGGAGGTTTAATGCACTTACATCTAATTTTATTATCTATAGTACCATTTCATTTTTTCAGAAGCATTTCTTGACTTGATGCCAAGTTAGGCCTGGTGCTTTTAAAACTAGATGATGGCAGAGTTGGGAATTAAATTTCTACATCAGAAAGTGATTGGAAAGACAAATTATGAAGAGGCTTCAATCATTTAGTCTACCTTCTATCTTTTTCATATGGGTATGTGTTCTTACAAAATGAAAAGCATATTTACAGCCTAAGAGATATGTAGCATAGATGCTATTATATAACAGTAACATTAGTTCCAGACAAGGCAAATTAATAGATACTTACCAAGTATTTTCTATATCCAAACTCCACACTCAAGCTATCTTACTTCATTTTCAACAAATTTTGTGAGGTAGTATCAACTAATCACATGTTAAATTTGAGAAAAAGAGAATGTAAACTTCCTTCACATTGCTGGCTTCCTTTAAATATCAGCTTGCTTGTGCTTTGTATTTTTGTTTTCTCTGTTTAGTACAATCTTTGCCTGGATTTTGCACTGTTTTTAGCTGCTGTGTGCAGAAGGAAAAAATCACTTTTATTGTATGTGGTTATTTTTTCTATGTCCTTTTTTGACCACTATGCTTACTCTAGGTACTGTGCTCAGGGCTCATTTCTTATGAGCCCATCAGAATCCCAGGGATTGAACCTGGTTCCTCCAAGTTCAAGGTATTCACCCCTTAGGTTCATGTGTATGGAGGCATCATGGTTTTTGTTGTTTTGTTATTAGTTTTGGTATGCTCAGGGCTTACTCCTGGATTTGTGCTCCAGGATAATTCCTGGAGTGCTTATGGGACCATCTGGGATGCTGGAGATTGAATTTGGATTGGCTACATCAGGGCATGCTCCCTATCACCTGTCTTATTGCTCCAGCCCCAGGATCTTGTATATTTTATTCCACTTTTTTTAATTCTACTTTTTTTATCTCCAGAGTTCAGAAGAATTTTTGGGAGAAGTGAAATTCTTTGCTTTACTTCAATATAATAAATGTTATGTTTTTAACAAGAAGGAGTAAAATTTTTCCTACTTCAAAATAAAAAAAAATTGTATCACTTGCAGTGAAATGTCAGAGTTGGCTCTTAAACTCATGCCAAAGCTAGGGCTACTCAGAGCTAGCAAAGTGTCATTTCTTTTGTGCCACTACTTTTGGCAACAGTATTTTAGATACACTAATTCTTATTCTACACTACAAATTCAATTACCTTTTAGATTTTACTTTGCAGTTGAGGACCTGAAGCTGAAGGTTTCAGTGATTTGCCCAAAGCCACCTTAGATTCTTACGGGGCCCTTTCTTTAGACTGTTTTTTTTCTCCTAAGCTTCCTATTAGTGAACATTATTCACTATTTTGACAACATCTTAGAATATCCTTTACTCTCACCCTTTCTCCCCAGATAAACAAAATAATATAACACAAATACAGAGTATTTGCACAATCTTCACTCTCTAACACTATGAATCATAATTTGGATAACTCTAGGTAACCAGTGAATACTTGCCAGTGAGCTTGGCTAATATGTTCACTGACATAATATCATATGAAATCTCAGAATGTATAATTACTAAGAAATTATTAGGCATAGCATAGCCTTTGGATATCTTTGGATAACTATCAAAGTATCAATGATTTTCAAATCTGAAAAATGACCTGATCAAATGGTTGTGTGCATCACCTTTGTCAACATGGAATGTACAATGTATGGTTAGGTAGAAAATAAACAATAAAAGTGAAACAGTGGTACTAATATTTTAGATAAAAATTTATTAGCAAAAGCACCAGCTGTGCCTCTACTGTTGATTTTCAACCAGTTACACAGATTTTTACGCAGATTATTTTTAAATATAATTTTTAATTTAATTATAGTGGCTTACATATTGTTCACAGTAGTATTCCAGGTACATATTTACATTGAATCAGGGGAATTCCCACCACCGAATTGTCCTCCCACAACCACTTCCATCTTGCCTCCCATATCCTCCACTCTCCCCACCACCACCAGGGGCTGCTAGAATGCGTGGTCCCTTCTGTGTCTAGTTTATTACTTAGTGGTCTTATAACTGTTTGGTCTTGGTGCCTCCATTACTGCCCCCTCTAATTGGGAGGTGGGACTAGAAAGTTCAAGTTATGTGGTTTTGTTTGAGGAAGATAAAGGTAATATAGTGGGGTAAAAATCGACTACGCTGACTAGGAGCAGAGTCATTCTAGAGGCTCTCATCCTTGGTTTGAGGGACGAAGGGGAAAAGAAGAAGGTGAAACACCACAACAGTTCAAAAAGAGGAATCAAATAAGATATCCAGGGAGCACTGCAGCAATAAAAATATGCACCACATAGTTGCCATGGTCTTGAGATAGGAAATATGACAAGGCACAAAGAGGAAGAAGAGAAAAGAAGAAGGAAAAAGTAAATGTATAATTAAAAAATGGACAACTACTTCAATATCTACCCCAAAACAAAGAAATCGACAAAAAACTAGATAAAAATAATAAAAAAATAAAATAAAAATAAATAAAGAAGGATTATTTAGTGTTTTTGTCTCCCCCCCCCCGCCGCCCCGCATAGGCACAGTAAATGTTGGGGTCATCTGAAACGGGAATCCCCTTGGCCTAAGAGATACAGGGTTTCTCTACTCTTGGAATATATTGTCATGGGATTATCTATAGACTCCTTTCACGTTCATTTACTCTCCCCTTGGTGTTTTTGTGCCGTATGGAAGACTTCTGCTCCGATCTGGCTGATAAAGATAGACCTCTAGTCTAGGGGTCTCAATCTATGCACAGGTCAAGGAGTGGAACTTATGATGAAGACTTTCTTTGTGATTTTAGAAGTTCTGTTTCCTCGATGTCATTTTAATTTGTCTTCTGTGGTTAGTGGTCTTGGCCCTTGCGCTGAAACTCGGATGGAGCCTGGGATATCGTCTTTCGTTATGTTTCCAGAAGATCCGTTCCGTTGCAATTGCCTCAGTCAGAGCTCTGGAATTAGAGGTCATGATTGTTATGCAGGACGTAGACCAAACCCTAGACTAGCGCTTTCTTGCTGGTCCCAGAATACACACTGCCCGGTCATGGTTCTATCAGCCAGTCATCTGTAGATCACGTTCTTGGCTTTTGCACAGCCCATGGTGTGGTAAGTCTTCTGATTTTGTTTTATCATTAGTTGGTAAGGTAGGATAACCTGTTCTTATGTCCATTTGTTCCCAATTTCCTCGTTGTCAGTTTATCATATTAGAACTGGCACATGTTGGAGATCGAGTAGTATTCAGGATGGGCTTTGGTTCCTGTAGCTGTTGTGAAGGACTGTGCTGATTCTATGTCTGGGGTTCAGGATTCAAGTCTGGAGGGTCGGTGTATAATCTTCTGGCGTCTAAGATGATCCACATGACATATTTTCAAGATGGGAGATTCCCCTGTATTGTAAAGAAGTATGAGTTCTTATCCCTAGTAGATAAGAGCTTGTTTATATACGTGGGATTTCCCCTTTTTTAGTGTGCCTTTGCAGGAAGAAATGGTGCTTCATTATATTGCCGGTGCATTTGGGGGTGAAAAGAACAGAGAAACAAGTTACACACCCAAAACACATAAAAATAGAAATAAAAAATATATATTTGCTCACATATGTATAGTGAAAAATGATTTTAAGTAAAATGAAATAAAAAATAAAGAGGTAGTGCTATACAGGTCTTATACTTATGATGAAAGTATAGGTTTTCCCATTGCCTTTTGAGATTTTCTTGTGGGGTGTGGGTTCCCAGGCACCTTTTCATCGCACACAAATCTAACTTTTTCAAGTAAATGTTAAGGCACCATGAATTGTGTAGCTGAAATTCATGCCTAACAGTTCTTCAACATCAATTCCATCACTAGTGTCAATTTTTCTCTACCATTGTTCCAGGTTCACTTCCACTCCCCAGCCTTGACAGGTGCATTTTTTTTTAATTTAAAAAAAATTTAACTGATTTTTAAAAAAATTATTTTTATTTTAATTTAAAGACTCTAATTTACAAAGTCTTTAATTTTTAGGCATATAATATTTTAACATCAATTCCACCACCAGTGTCCCCATAAATCTATCTCCTATCACTTGACCCCCCCATCCTGTCACTTTGACATGCATTTATAAAGTTTGGTGGTTGCAGCTTAGAGCTCATATTTTCAGTAAAGTTGAGTCTAGAGCTTTTGATATATAGCTAGACTACTCCCCCACATCATCAGTATAATCAAATGAGACCCCTGTTTCATATTTCATGTATATTTAATTCCTTTTCTTTTCTATTTCCATTCCCTCTTAATTTTTTTCCCTTTTTGTCCTTCTCCCCAGACCCCAGAATCAAGAATGAGCTACCTATACCCCCATTACTATAGTGCATCCCCTTATCTAGTTGTTCTATATACCACAGTTTAAATGAGATCACTCCATGTTTGTCTTTCTTCTTCTAACTTACTTTACTCAACATATGTCCCGGGTCTAGCTAGGCTATAGCAAATTGCATAATTTCCTTGTTCTTCACATTTGTCTGTCATTGGAAGCGTAAGTTGATTCCACATCTTAGCTATTGTACTAACATGTACATATATCCCTTTTAATGAATATTTTCATGCCTTGAAATATTCACTTTTTGGATCGTATAGGGTTAATTTCTGGGTCATATGGCAGCTCAATTATAAATTTACCAAGGACTTTTTATACTGTTTCCAAAAGGCTGAACCAGACAATATTCCCACCAGCAGTGGATGAGAGTTCCTTTTCACCACTTCTTTGAATAGGCACATTTTTTAGTTTGATTGCTATAGTTTGGATTTCATGCTTACATTATTGTTGAATACATAAATTAGATCTATAAATACACCACACATCTATATATTCTCCTTATCCCTTCTGTCCATATCTTTATTCTTCTTTCCTGTTTCTTTCCTGCCCTGTCCTTATTTATAAGATAAAGATTCAAAGGTAATCTGAGCACCCTCTTTACGAATGCATCCTCCTGTTACTCTTTTATATTATAGCTTTCTTAATTGTTTAGTTTTCCTTCTCAAATCTCTTTGAAGCAAAGCCAAGAGCACATCATAAAGACTACATTTTAAGCATGTTGGTTATGTAATCCCATTGACCTGTCACACTGACATTTGTGATTATTTAAAAGTTGCTCTGACTTGACTGCTCTTGTTTAACCACCTTAAGCAAATCAATTAGCACCGTGTGTCCCATGATGCTCTTAATCCATGGTCTATAAACTTCATACCTAATTAAACTTTTTTAATACTGTGTCTTTACAACCTGGTATAGTGTCTTTTAAATTATTAGAATTGTATGCTAAATGCCTTATTAAATAGGTACATATTATGAAGTATAAAAAATTCTGATATTGCAAAGTAAAACCCAGATTAAAATAAAGTTGCTTTTGTTTCTCTTTTATGATAACTTAAAATTTTTAAGAGTTCGATTGTGTACTAAGTTGTAGAGGTCTCATATTTCTAGACTGAAATAATTTAGTGCAGTTCTGGGCACCATATAATATCTGGGAATTATCAGTAAATATTCATCAAGTAAAAAATATAAATGAAAATATGTCATCTTAAAACAATTAAGTCTGATATTATAGTGAGTTGAATGATCATAATAAAGTACAGACGATCACAAGTATTGGGGATTGTTGATATATTGGGACCATTACAAATAGCTGGTAATGAAAAGGATTATCTTATTGCTTTTGAAAAAGGTCAGCCAGGCAGTGTTTTACAATGTTTTTTGTTTTTGTCTTTGTTGTTTGGGGCCACACCCAGTGATGCTTAGGGGTTACTCCTGGCTATGTGCTCAGAAATCACTCCTGGCTTGGGGGACCATGTGGGATACCAAGGAATTGAACCATGGTCCATCCTAGGTCAGCCATGTGCAAGGCAAACGTCCTACCACTGTGCCATTGCTCTAATCCCAGTGTTTTAAAATTTTATTTCTAGGTATTTAGCAAAAGACATAACTTGAAACATCTAAAAATAAGTTACACATAGAGTTCATATTAGGATTATTCCAATAAATCAAATGTGAAGGGAAATCTGAAGCAATCTCTAGATTGATGAATAAAATATCATATGCTATATAAGCACATGAGCAAGAATGAAAGTAACGTATATGTTAAATATAGGGGCACTTTGTTTTTATGTTAAGTGAAGTAAGTAAGAAAGAGGGCAAATGAGGTGAGCTTTTATTTGTGGTATATAGAATAACTGGATGAGGGAATTTATGTAATGAAGGGACCATGTAGATCACCCTTGACTCCAAAGCATAGGAAGAAAAGGGACAGGAAAAGAAAGAAATCCAAGGGGGAAAGTAAGAAAAGCCAGACAGGAAGTGATAGGGGTAGTGGCTAAGAGCCTCAAGATAAAATGGTGATACAGAGTTCTTTCACTATGTCTAAACCACAGAGTCAGTAGCACTGAAAGCCAACAATACTGGAATCCAAGCACCAACAACCAAATTTTAAAATGTGCCTGTCACGGAGGTAGGTTGGGAAGTGAAGGAAACCGGAGATTGCTAATGGAGGCTGACCCTGACGATGGGATTAATGCTAGAAAATTGTTTATGCTTAAAACACAACTATAAATGCTTTATAAAAATGTATAAGTCATTTAGAAATGATAAACTCCTTAATAAGGGTTTTTAAATAAGATATATTAAGTGAAGAAGCAAGTTAAAAAGACTACACATTTTATAATTTCATATATGAAATATATAGAATCAGAAAATTACTGGAGACAGAAAATAGGCTAATAGATGCTCAAGACTGAAGGAGAGAGAAAGGAAGGAGACAGCTAATTTAAATAGAGTTTCTTCTTGGAATAATAATCATATTTCTAAGCTAGATAACACAAATTGGTGAATATATAAAAATTTATGTAATTGTACTCTTCACGTGGGTTAAATGTATGGAATATTTGCCATATCAATTACAGTTCAGGAAAGCAGCAACATATTTTTAAAAGCAATATCAATAATGATTGAAATAAAATATTTGCAATTTGTTTAAGAGGTCATGGATAGAATAGCTTGAAAGCCAATATGGACCATATGATAACAACTGAAATATGTGACAAAATCTATTTTAAAAGACTCTGAATTTATGATGTTACTTTAAAAGCTCATTGATTTGATTTAAAGAATATTAGATAATCAACCTATTATTCTAAATATAGATAAGAGAAAATCTTTAATCTACCTTTCTATTTAAATAGCCTCCTAACCACCACTGAAAAGGAAATCTTCCTCTTGTAGAAAATGAGCTCGTAATTATAAAGTCAACATCTCGTATATGCCGAACAAAATGAGATAGGTAGGTCATCATCATCAGTGTGGTCTCTAACACATTAAAAAGACATCACCACTGTTAATTCGGTACCTCCTAGTAAAAGTATGTCAAAGTACCTTTACATTTTTGTTTCAAAAATTTTGAAACTCTTATTAGAGAACTGTAGCCAATGACATCATGGCAACGCAAATAAAAAAAAATAGAACATGGGTAATGGGCCCAGTTTTGTAAATAAACGAACTAAAAGCAGAGATGGCGGAGGTCATCTTTAAGTATATTTAAAGAGAATCAAGAGCCTTAATTTTATTTTCAATAAGAAAAAAAAGCTGTGTGTACATTTATGTGCATATATATTTTGATAATTAAAAATTTTCAGTACCTACCAGATAAATTATGGTATTTTTTAAGGGATCTTTTTGTGGGGGAGGGGATGATATCCATAGATACTCAAAGTTTACTCCTGGCTCTGTGCTCAGGGACCACTTGCAGTGGTACATATGAGATTCTAGGGATGAAACCATTGCCTGCTACATGCAAGCTAAGTGCCTTAACCAGTGGATAATTTATAATTAAAAAAATCCCGTGTTTCACAATTTTATAAGTTTATAATTTATAAAATATAGTTATGCTTTTCATAAGAATACTTATCTTTTAGGTATTTATACTAAAATATTTGTACATAAAATACTGTTATGTCTGATATTTGCTTTAAAATAAGCTAACAGTGGGGGCCAGAGCAATAGCAGAGTGGGTAGGGCTTTTGCCTTGCACATGGTGGACCCAGGTTCACCATCCCATCTGATCCCCTGAGCCTGGCAGGAGTAACTTATGAGAAAAGAGCCAGAAATAACCTCTGAGAGCTGCAAGGCGTGGCCCCCAAACCAATAAATAAATAAATAAATAAATAAATAAATAAATAAATAAATAAGCTAACAGCAAAGTTAATAGAACAAGTATATAGATAATATGGAAATGATCATGATTTGAAAATAGTTTGTGGGCGATGGGTAACTACGATTTTATTATACCATTTTCTTTACTTGGAATAAGCTTGACTCTTTCTCTATAAAAGTTAAAATTACATGCATTTAAAATGGTCATCATCATTATGCAAGTGTGCATCTGAGCAAAAAATGCACATTAAACACATTAAATGAAATGCCTATTGGAGAACAGGTGGAGAATCAGAGTAAAATGCAGGAATCACAGGGTCTGAACAAATACAAAAGGGATGTGAAAATTTCAGTGATGATCACATGACATGAAATAAGAAAGGTATCTAATCCAACTGTCTTTATCAGCAGTCCAAATAGGAAACTGAAGCAAGTACATGAAAGCCTTACTTACACTGAAATATATTTTCTTTACTTGGAAAAAAATAAACTTGGAGAGGAATACTCAAGAATTAAAAGCATCATAGATATTAATCTGGGCTGAGAAAAACTTAAGAAACCACATAAAAACCAATCATATAATTTATGTCTCAATTGACTTATCTGACCAGTCCTGTGTTAAGTAAAGCTTGTTAAAAAGCAGTTTTGCTTATCAAAATATTGGAGACTAGTAAGTGATTTTAATGATTATCGGAGATTTATTTAGGCCCTGAGGGATTTTTCTAGTAATAACAGGAATGATTCTGTATGAGTTACAGCATCTTCCAAGATAATTCATTACAGAAGAGCTATATTATATCCAAATAAAGATTTTTTTTAGCTCCAATAAAAACCTATGGCAGTTCTAGTTTTACATGTGGCCATGTCACAAAATGTTACTTTCGGGAGGTCTTATATTTTGTAGTCACACCAATCCTCTATGGAAGCTGGAATGGGAGTTCATGTTAAGCCTTTTTGGTCAAAAGTCAAGTGATTAGTTGAGTGTTGAGCACTCAATGATGTTCCACAGAGCACTTTCCAGAAATCATCTTGATATTTCTCTCTGCTAATATTTCATATACCTGGGTAACATCAGAAATTCAATTGGAATAAAAGAATATTATCTATAACTGAATTTTCTGTGATTAACTTGGTTTAAACATCAAACTCAATCTTACAGAACCTTTTTTTTTTTATTTTATTGATACCATTGTGAATTACAAGTCTTTCACAGTTGTGTTTTAGGCACATAGTGACAGTGAATTAGGGCCATTCCTACCACCAGAGTTGACATCCTTCCACCATAGTTCCAAGCATGCATCCCGTACCTCACCCTTAGTCCCCTGGACTACAGTGTAACAGGTCCATTTCGTGTTTAGCTTCAGAACCTTCTTTTTAAAAATTATTTTTAAATTGTTTTATTTAAGCACTGTGGATACAATTTTGCTCACTGTTGGGTTCCAGTCAAACAACGTACCCCATCCTTCCCCAGGTTGCCCTTCCTGTCACCATCACTGGTCACTGAAGTCTCTAGTTTCAGTGTGATCCCCCTATACATTTCCACACCTGCCTTGCTCTAAGGCAGGCAAATCCTTCTCTCTCTACCACTTCTCTTGCCTCTCCTTTGTGACAATTATTTTTTTTTGCACTACTGCCTATAGTTTCTCCCCTTTCAGTGCCGAGTTCTTGTCCAGAGAAATCAGTTCCAGTGATCATTGTCCTTTTTAGTAGACCTCCCTTCTCTATTCTAGCTACACTCCCATTTAACCTCCCTAGTTTGATTAAATATTTCTATTGAGTTCCTTCCATAAAGTAATCTGAAAAATCTAAATAAGGAAATGGTAGAATTTTGAATTTAAATTGGGGAACATGTATATTAAGATTTTTTGGGATAAGACCAAAAAATAAATCACTCAACACTCTTTGTACCAAGCTTTCTACCCTAGATTGGACCTACTGAGCTTTGTCTCTATTGTGGGATTATTGCCATATTATCTCTTGTTTTCCTTGTATCACACAAATGAGTGAGATTATTCTGGCTATCCCTCTCCTCCCTCTGGCTCATTTCACTCAGCAGAATTGTCTCCATGTCCATCCATGTATAAACAAATTTAATGACTTCATATTTTCTAATAGCTGCATAGTATTTCATTGTGTAGATATACCATGGTTTCTTTCTGTTGTCAGGCACCTGTGTTGTTTCCAGATTCTGTATATTGTAAATTGAAGTTACAGAACCTCCTTAAAAAGATACATTTGCTTTTTCATGGGCTCAGTGAACACTAGTGAATATCAGAATTTTGTTCTTGCTGGTAGTCATATTATAAAGGGAAAACAGACAGACTCACTATAAGAGATAGGCATTTCCAAAAAACCATGCAACATAAAAGAATTGTATTGGCTTAGGTAAAAGAAATGTACCTGAGTTCACAGAGCAAGGTAATGCTCCAATAATGCCACATAATGGCCTCAAAACACCTGCTTTATGTTTCTGCTTTCTTTTTCTGGACCTTGGTGTCTTGCTCCAGGCCCCTTTTCCTCCTTGAACTATGATCCCTCTTTAATCCTTGAATTTAGACTCCAAGATTTCTGGCTTTGAATCTATGAGTGAGTTTGGAAGGCTGGGTTGTGGGATCAGAAAATTTGTCCATAGATTGGCTATAACACCCAATTTAATGATGTTTAAAAAAAAAACAAGAGGAAATGTTACTCAGGGCTAAAGTGTTTCTTCTTTGTCTCTCCTCTCAAAGACCTTGAGTTGACTTGGGGTCAAGTGATAATCCACTTAGTGTAGCTAGGAAGGCCAAAATAGGCTGAAAAGAGGCATTGGCCCTACTGATGGAATACTGAAGGGAAGCTATTTCTAGAAGACAGATGGTTTTTACTTCTGGAATGCAAAGGTTTGGGTGTTGGTAGAAAATGTTACAGAGAGGCAACTTGAAGTAGATTGGTAGGAGCTCATAAGGAGCTCTTTGAAGGAAGCTCAACTTACATTTTCAACCAGTTGTTTTGCATGAGCACAAATGAAGGTGGTCAGTCCCCACCAAAGGAAGTAGTTGCTGAGTTACTTGGTGCTTCCAGAAAAGGGTTATTTGTAAAGAATTGCTATATTATTTCCTATAAGTATAGTTTTTTTCTTTATTTTAACATCTTGATTATAAATATGATTGTGATTAGGTTTCAGTCATGTAAAGAACAGGATGCAGTGTTGTAAGGGTGCTGAGGTACCAGCACCCACCAGAGATACACTCTGGTGGGGTTTCAGGATAACATGTAGTACTAGAGATTGAACCAGGGTTCTGCACAGGCAGAAATGCACCTCAATTTTAGTGCTATGCCCCCTGCTCTGATATTTGTTATTGGTGTTTCAGTGTATTTCACTATTATTTGCTTTTATCATTTGAACTATGTTAATTAAATATGCATAGTTATAGAGTATACATCCAGTTTTAGTCTCAATGCTATATTTAGTAGGAAGAGTCAACAATAGCTATAAGATGAAAAATATTACAGGAATGGCAGTTTCAGTCTTTTTACTTACATATAATATAACACATTTTAAATTTTTTATGATGTATATTACTTGACAGGAAGCAAATAATCAGCCAGAAAGGGTAGTCAGATAGGTATTAGTGGTAAAACAACTGACAAAGATGTAGTCAAAGTTAAGAGAAATAGTAAAATCATAGAAATATTCAAGAACAAATCAAACCTGGAAACCAGAAAGCTTCTCTACCTTTTGTCATGAAGACCAGGGAATGAAGCAATTTTTCAAAACTAATCAGCATGCGAAGGGGCTGGTGACATGCCTGGAAAAATCCAACTTGGCCACACTAAAATAGGACTATTGGAAATATCCCTTTGCTTTATTCATATTTCCTTTAATTATGTGATTTGATGACTTCTTTGGGAGAAATCTGGTGGGCATTCACTCTGTAAAGCACTTTTGGTGATGGCCAAATATACAGTCAGCTTTGCAGAATCGACAGCTAACCTGGAGAGGCCAATATGCAGCCCAAGTAGTATTATACTACTATTTACTTATACTACTATTTACTAAAAACCATTTGATTATCACCTGTTTATGCAAGACTTTGAACTAGAATTCTTCTCACAGGCAAAATTGTCCACTGGTAGTGAAATGCCATTGTTTCTCATCCCCAATCCAATCTCAAGCCATTTCTTCCATTCTATACTCCCAGCACTTGTGTCCGGGGCAGTATTCCCATTGAAATGTCCTATCATTCAATTTCCAGAAACTATCTTTCATCTATGTTTCCATCATTAATAGTGATATGTAGACTCTAGAGTCAGGGTGTCACTGTATTTCATTTGTTTTCAACACAAGCTCTCTATTTAACAATGGGAAGTCATGCATCTTCTTTGGATCTTAACTTTCAACACTAGAAAACAAATGATTAGGCGCAAAGATAGGGATGCATAACCAATATAAATCCTTCCATGCACTATAATAAAAACGTTCTGAGGCTCTTTCTCACAGGAGCTCTTTTAGAGGCTGATTGCATTAAAATGTCGATACACACCCATTTAACATCCCTAGCTTGATGAAATATTTCTATTGAGTTCCTTCCATAAAGTAATCTGAAAAAAATCTAAATAAGGAAACAGTGGAGTTTTGAATTTAAATTGGGGTCATGTTTCTTAAGATTCTTTGAGATGAGACAAAAAAAATCTTAAGGTCATATGGCTCTAAAATCACAGAACTTTATTTTCATTCTTGGTTCTCTCCCAGTTCTAGAGACAAAGAAGTATACCCAAAGCTGCATCTGCTACAGATTGTGTCTAGTCAGATCTTGCTTCTGCGTCAGCTTCTGCCAGCTTCTCACAGTGCCCAGTCTCATGCAAGGGCCTAGGCAGTGACGACTCTATGCTATTACTTCAAAACCTCTCTTGTTCCTAGATGTCGCATTCTCTCAACATTTGTGTTCAATCTTTATGCCACCTTCAGCAAGATGATTGAGTTTTGCAAGTAAAATTAATAGATGAAACTTTAGATGTTTATTAAAGCTTAACTACTCATACAATAGCATTTAGAAGGTGATTTTTGAGTCGTGATATCCTACATACAGGCTCATATAGTTGGTCTAGTGTCTTCAGATATCCCCTAATATCTAGTGATGCTGTCCTGGTTTGTTGCTGATGCTTTGTATTTTGCTGGTACTCAAAGATTCTGTCCCCAAATTGTCATCTTCCTGAGGCTGGGATAGAGATATCACATAAATTTGAGAGAATGAAAACATTCAGTCTGTATCACTGTGTTTTATTATATTTTTTATTTAAACACCGTGGTTACAAAGTTATTCATAATACAGTTTATTTCCCACATATAAAGTTGTTCATGATTGAGTTACAGTCATACAATGTACAAAATTTACCAGTCCACATTTCCAGTCAGCAATATCAACAGCTTCTTCTCACTTTGCCATGCTTGTCGCTTTCATAGTAGACCCTTCTCTACTCTAACTGCACACTCTTTTCTTTATGGCAAGCTTCCTGCCAAGGACTGATCCTCTTAATTCTCATCTCTATAATCTCTGGATATTATCTCCACACTGTCTCTATTTAGCTCATTTTTGTATATGTGAATGGAACCAGATGAAGGTCATCGCAGAGATGAGCAAAATAAAAATGGC
Organism: Suncus etruscus; assembly: GCF_024139225.1. NCBI lineage: Eukaryota > Metazoa > Chordata > Mammalia > Eulipotyphla > Soricidae > Suncus > Suncus etruscus. Next base: position 10,966,661 of record NC_064854.1, on the reverse strand, counting down.
CAACCTCTCTCTCTCTCTCTCTCTCTCTCTCTCTCTCTCTCTCTCTCTCTCTCTCTCTCTCTGTTTTGTTACTGGGTCACACCTGCTAATGCTCAGGGGTTACTTCTGGCTATGTGCTCAGAAATCACTCCTGGCTTGGGGGACCATATGGGGCTCTGAGGGATCAAACTGTGGTCCATTGAGATCAGCTGCATGTGAAGCAAATGTTCTACCACTGCACCACTGCTCAAGCCCCAACCTATCACTTTTGCTACTGGTTTTTGAAGTGTTAAAAGCATTTCAACTGGTTTTCTACAATTTGAAAAAAATTAGGGAAAACAATTATAGGTTTGAGTACAGGAAAGTTATTTATAATTCAAAATTTTCTGTCTTTACACAGCTTTACTGATGCACATGTGTGTATGTGTGTGCGTGTGTGTATGCATTTCTTTTTGGAGGGGGTCACACCTGGCAGCACTCAGTGGTTACTCCTAGCAGGCTCGGGGGACCATATGGGATGCTGAAATTTGAACCACTATCCTTCTGCATGCAAGCAAACAACTTACCTCCATGCTATCTCTCTGGCCCCTGTGTTTGCATTTCTATCCATGCCTGAAAGCAGCATTGTGTAGTAAATGGTAGTTAGAATTGCATTCTCAAGATTAAACACTTCCGTTGTCTGGTAATTTGTAGAAAAAGATGCTTTGTGTTGTATTACATGCAAACAGAAGTTAAGACTTAAAGGGGAAAACTCCTAAATCAGGGAGGCCATCTGAAGGCTGGGATCCCAAGAAGAACATGATTAGAACAGTCTATGAAAGAGGCAGAGCTTTGCAGCTATGCGTGTTTTTCTACTTGAATACTAGGAAGATCTTTGACCACCAGACTCTGAAGTGTGAAACATCTGCATTTATTGGCAGATTGTAAATACCAAAGACTGAAGGCTTCCCTAACATGTTTCCTTTAATAATCCCTAAATAGATGACCTTCATGTGCATCGGTTGCATTCCCCAGGGAGGAACTATTTTGGGGTTGGGAAAGGAATTCATGATAAAGGACGAATAAGTAATGTAGCGATCTTATGTTTCTATCCTGTGCAGTTCAAAATTGCAGAGGAAGATGATAGAGATATTATTAATATTTTTTGCATTCCAGATAAGGGAAATGGAATAAATAGATAGAAAAAAGAGCTCAAGGATTAATAATCTGGCAGAAGTTGGAGGTATAAATATATGTGTGTGTATGTGTGTGTGTTGGACAGGAAATGCACTTGCAAAAAATTAAACAAATGAGAAAATAAATTAGCCACAAACAAAAAGTAGGCAAGATGAGTCTGTGATAAGGGCCAGGCACACATATTACTATGACAGCAATCAGTACACATACCTTAAAACACTTAGTTCTCCAAAAAGGATTTGCCTCTTGTCTATGGTCTAAACTCAACCCCTTTATCCAAGATGGCAGGTGCAGAACTTAAAAGGTGGATTTAAAAGTAATATTTTGTTGACTATCCTTCTCCTAAGCCAGACAGCTTATAGATGAATGATTACAAAGGGTTAATGAGGTCATGCACTTGGAAAAATATAGAAATAATAACATAAGGACGTGTTCCTCTCATCATAATGATAGTTATTGCCATTATTATGTTTAACCTATGTAGAGTGCTCTCATGCTGTGCCTGAGCTTTGAACTATCTTTAAGTAATGAGTAGTATAGGTCTGGCAACTCAGAATTTCCAGCCTGGAACTTATTAACCTCATTAATGTAATTGACCTAAAACAACATCTACCGTGAAAACAATGAACTTCATCAGAACAAACAGTTGGTATTCTGACATGAGAGATGAGTATTGTTAACTTAAGCTGGCGAATCCATGAAAGAGAAAATGTTCTTGTGATTTCCTTTTGAAAACACAGTGGTAGATGAAGGAGACAAATACCAGATGGTTGCATCTAACCTATAATTCAAGCAGTTAGTGCTAAGAACAGTGTAAACACCAGTGCTCAACTTTATTCCAAAGGTCAGTGGAAAAGATAATAAATATATGTGTCAAAAAATCTGTGTCCTTCCTAGATTAGAGAGAGACACACACAGACAGGCACACACACACACACACACACAAGCACAAACACAAAGATACACAGAGAATAATCCATGGATGTTGAGCATGAAAAAATATATAACACTGTAATTTATTAATTATGTGAAATAAAGAGATGAAGAAAAGAAGTCACTTTATTCAATACGTGAGAATTATGTTGACAATTATCAGAAGTAAGGAAGGATAGAAGAGGCCATATAGTTTTTGAAGGAAAATTCAAAGTTTAGACCCAATGATTGGTTTTGAGTCAAGCCAAGTACACAACACCTCTCTTCTCTTAGTCCCTTCAACAGTTATGGGTTTTGCTATCACTCTGATTCAGGCAAAACATGAATCTTGACTTCCCTTAATTTCCTTACTCTTTGTCATTTATAATTAATGGTCATAAATCCTTATCTTTGTAACTGCATCAGATGAGTTATTTGCTTAGATCTTCACAATAATTTAAAAGCTAGAGTAGACATTAAAGTCTTTAATAGAGCTGCATTTTTTGTTATGTTTCTTATATCATTTTCTTCCTGATACTACTACTCTTTTTGCTTTTCTTTTAGGTAGGTCCTATGCATTATCCTTCATCTAGAAGGTCACCATTTCCCCTTTACTGTGCAAAAATTATTTTTGTGGAATAAAGGATTCAGGTATCTTTCAGGTATCTGCCATTTTCTCTGAGCACTAAAAATTATGGTATGACTTCTGGCTTCTGTGACTTCAGCTCGTTCCCACCTAGATGCAGAATGTCATTTCTCTTTCTCTGCCATTAAGGTTTCTTATGATACTTATATTTTAGTACTTGGATAAATATTGGGGCTGGAGGGATAGCACAGTGGTAGGGCGTTTGCCTTTCATGCAGCTAACCTGTGATCAACCTGGGTTTGACCCCTGGCATTTCTTATGGTCCCCCAAGCCTGCCAGGAGCAATTTCTGAGCACAGAGACAGGAGAAACCCCTGATCACCGCTGGATGTGCCACCCCTCTAAAAAAGAACTTGAATGACTAACATTCTGGTATGGATTTGGATTACCATCTCTAGAGAGCTCAGCTGTTTGCCACAAGAAGCTCATACATTGGACTCTTTTTTATCAAATTTTTCAATCATCATTTCAAAAATTTCTTCATGCTATCCTTTTTCTTTGGCTGTTCTGACATGACCTGACTGTTGATATTTGATTTGGCTCTTCACATTCCTACTGCCCCTTTTTCCCTTCAAGTTTACAATTTTTCTAGGCATTAGAGCAGGTTATTCATATCTGTAATTAGATAATTTCTGTCGCTGATTCTTGTCTTTGAGACAGACAGTTGAAGAAGGGACCACTTCACCAAGACAATGAATTCTTCAGATGAAGGAAACCAAGAGATAGGGTATGAAGAAGTTAGTTCATCATTGATAAGTGTGTCATCTAATACCACTGCAGGCCCAGAGAAGACTGGACCCTGTACCAGGAGAGGCTCCAGCAGGAACAAAGGCACATCTATGAAGATCATCAACTATTCCCTGTTCTTCCCCCTGGAAGGATTCTTGCCTGGGTAGAAAGACCCAAGTGGTGCAATTTAGAAGAAAACCCTACAAAGGTCAATTTAAAACAAAGGAGCTGGGGCCAGAGAGATAGCATGGAGGTAAGGCATTTGCCTTGCATGCAGAAGCACGTTGGTTCGAATCCCAGCATCCCATATGGTCCTCCGAGCCTGCCAAAAGCGATTTCTGAGTGTAGAGCCAGGAGTAATCCCATGAGTGCTGCCGAGTACGACCCAAAAAACAACAAAACAAAACAAACCAAAAAAGAACAAAGGAGCTGTGCACATGTGTTGCTTGGTCCATGGTGCCCAGTACATGTGGCCTGCATTCCACCCACCCCCCACCCCCCGAGATGTGGACTTCCCTGCATTTCTGCTGAAGAAGCCCGCATTTTTTTTTGAACCTGTTACTCTTTTTGCTCTCTTTCATTCTATTTTCTTCCTCCCCTTCCTCAGTATCTCCCAATAAAATCTTTTTTTACTTCACTGCTCAGCTCCCTCTGAAAAGGTTTTCTGAGAGGGAAGTCGATGGACCTGAAAGACCTGGGCAAGGTCTTGATGATTTTGCTTTTCTTGCAAGAAAAAGCCCACCCCACCCCAGTCCTGAATCCCTCCAACCACTTCCGTGGTGGTAGAGGTGGGTAGAGAGGAAGCTGCATATAAACTTCTTGGGGTTGCCCCCACTTCACATAAGTCACCCCATTGCCTCACTCCATTGCATCTTCTCCTTTCCCAGACTAATTTGATGGTGAATGCATCAAGTTTGAAATCTGGGGATAGTAAATTTTTCCATTCAAAAATATTCTTTTTATTCCTCTTGTTCTGGTTTTTCTTGCTTGTCTATTACTTTAATAAGACTTTATATATATATATATATATTAAACAAATGTGTTAGCAATTGCTTATTGAGGCATTTTATAGTGGTTATGTGGATATATTTGTGTGATACTTCTAGCATTATGTTTTCTGCCTACTGTTGATTGCTGTGTTTCATCAGTTTCCCTGTTCGAATTCATTCCAGTAGATGAATTCCTACTGAGTTTTTAGGTTTGGGACATATAGCAAGCTTTTCCTGACACTGACTCTTAAGACTAGGAGAAGATCACACTCAGAACATTAGACTGCCCTTTATTCCCCTTGAAATTATTCTCAAAGGACACATTATTTTATGTTGATGGATCTCCACCATTCATTTGACTAACAGTCACTTGTTCTCAATTGTTGTGCCCTATGTCCAGAAGGCCTTCCATAACTCTTTGTTGAATGATTGTTTTATTTGATTTTGTTTTGTATTCTTTGTTGAATCAGACAAATTATATAATCTCTGGAGTAAATTAACAGAGTTTGGAACAAAGACTGGTTTTGAGGGAAATAGAGAGTAAGAAATTATAAACATACAGGACTCTTTTCTTGTATTTCTAGAATATTCCCCATCACAGTATATGAAGTTTCTGAGAGGGAGTGGGTATTTATGGTAGCTGCTGTCAACTCCTGATACCACAGAGCCTCTGCTCCTGCATTATATGTGAAAACTGCTTTAGAAATGCTATTTTCATTGAATTTGGTTTGTTGATATTTTGTCCGATTGTACAATTAACCTTTGTACAATTAACCTAAGTTGTGTACAGTAAAAGTGGCTTTAGCCACTAAACTTAGACAGAATATGGGTTCAGTCAGGACAGGAAGAAAATTTCTTGACTTATATATTGTTGTTAGAGATCTCATATTTAAAAAAAAATCAAAAATATAACACAACAAACCAACAGTCTGGAATTAGGGTGAGGCAGGTAAGCCAAAAATTCCACAGTGCAGTCCAAAATTTCCTCTCTACTCAATGATCAAAGTAAATAAAACTTAACGCAATGGCTTTATAAAAGACAAAACTGACAATAATAAAAAAAGCTAACATGGTATTGATCCTTTCTCTTGCTTAGCTTCCTTAGTAGACCAGACCTGATTCTGCTCAGTGCTTACTCATGGCTCTACACCCAGGGATCACTCCTGGCAGTGTTCTGGGAACCATATGTGATATAGGGAAAGAAATTTTTGTTGGCTACATACAAAGCAAGTACTATCTTTCTGACCTAAGCTGAACAATTTAAACCAAGTTGATTTCTGCAGCGATTCCCTGTGTGCAAGAGAAACAGCTAGTATCTGGCCCTGATTGGTTTCTGTCCCTACTGAGTGAGTCACTGGGGTAAATAAGGGTGCCCAGACAGATTAAACATAACAGGGCTTTGTGAAAAATTATGGGTTTTGTTATGACGATTTCTAAAGAGGATTATTTATAAGTGTACATGTTTGTTCTTTTCATGCCAATACTTAGCTGAGCACTGTTCTTGTAAAGAGTCATTGTATGTCATGTTACAAGAAGATGGTATCTGGAACCTCCCAGAACAAGATCCAGACTAGGAAGGGAAGGGGGTCAGGGACTCATCTACTTGGTCACCTGCTTTTGCAAATGGGGCAAAAAAGTCACATTTCTTTATTTCTTAAAGTAAAGAAAATAGGGATCAGACAGGGAGGAAGAAGTGACTATTTCTACTTGGAATTTCTGTTGAGGACATAAATGTCTACTTGTCCTATAGAAGAAATTATTACCATTCTTTAAAGTCTCAGAATTCACCAGTCATTACTCTCTCCATAATAACCAAAGGTGACCATTATCTTGGATTTCAATTTACTGAAAGAGTATATTATCCTCCGCAATATAGGAGCAAGTGTGTATATTTTAGAAAACATGCACTCACGGCTTCCTATTCTCAAGAATTTTTTTCCATTCAGCATATACAGTATCCTTTTAATACAAAGAGCTCTGATGCTTTTATTTTTTATAATTGTGTTATATTTTATTGTGATTTTTTCACATATTCGCTCACTGAGAAGGTTTTCATTTCTACCTCATATTTTCCATTACCCAAATGTGACAAGTATATTCAAACAAGTTTTTTATCCAGGTTGTATCTGGAGATTAATTGTAGGCACTTCCTTCATTGCCTACAGTAGCCATTGTGCCACTGATGCCAAATGCTGTCTGCCTGGACAGTCCCAGCAGCTGTCCCAGAATTCCTGTGGGCTACAACCTCTGTGAACATATACCTGCAGGGTCCAGAAGCCCCCCAGGGGGGCCCGGCCAGCAGGAATTAGCTGGGAAGGCTTCTCAGACGACCGCACTTCTATTTTGCTGAGTAGAAGCACAACCACACTGTAAGAAATTTAAGAGAGGTTAATAATAAATGGCCTAAGACAATATCTCACTGCTCAAAGGCGTTTATTGAAATACAACTCCTTCTTTTATAGTGAAGGAGAAGGGGGCAGTACAAAGGTGCTGTCAATCATACTTTTGGCGCGAAGTGGACAGTGGGCTAGGGGGCTGGATGACCTTCAAGCTATGCTGAACGTGCTGTTTCAATGGAAACTTTTAGTGTCCTTCTAGCTGCATTCCTAATTGCTTGACTATCAGGAAATGGTGCAAGATGTGCTTGTCTCAGTGATCTTGAACAGACAATGTAGCATATACTTATTGAAAACAGCCTAATTCACTCCGGAATGTGGTCTTAAGGAATGGGGCCTAGTTTCTGATAACTGCACCAGGCAGTTTTTACTCTCCTCCGGGCTTAGAGCTAAATTATGTCCTGCAGCTGCACATTCTTTTCTCTTAGCTCAAAAATTTGCAGCAAGACTGCATATTGCTTTTAGGTGAAAAGCTGGGCTATGGCAGAAAGAACCGCAAAATGTCCTCAAACAAGTCAGTTCCCAACATATACCATTCGAGATTTCCTAAGATTTTTGTCTTTGTATTAGGCATAAAATAGTATCTCCATTCATTGTGACTTTGAATTTCTCTGAATATAATAATTTCTATAGCTTTATTGACTATTACACTGAGTGGATTTTCTACATATATTGACCTAGTTTACTTTTGGATTATTTTTTTTTTATATCTTATTCTCTTTTAGAAGGCATTATATTTCAGATCTGGACACTTATTCTAAAACCCTTGTAGTACACACTAATACATTCTTCCAGTCCATGGTAGGTTTTAATTTTTCAAGCAATTTATATTTTAGCATTGTCAAGTAGTCAGATATTTGTGATGATTTGTGTTTATTGGTTTATTTTTAAAAATCCTTCCCCTAAGTGATAGGTTTTTACATTTCCTTCTAAAATACCAGTTTTGTTTTTCACGCCTTAATACTTAATTCCTGTCTGTGTATTAGTATGTGTGTGTTTATTCAAGCTTTTTTAAAATAATTAATGGATCAAGAAGCATTTGTTGTGATAACAATTTCAGCATGCTGTTTGGGCTTCCTTTTGATTGCCTCTCTCCAGTCTAATGCTGCCTGTCTACTCTGAATTTCTTTGCTGGGTGTATCTTCAGTAAAAATATTATTCTGGGCCCAGAGAGATAGCACAGCGGCGTTTGCCTTGCAAGCAGTCGATCCAGGACCAAAGGTGGTTGGTTCGAATCCCGGTGTCCCATATGGTCCCCCCCCACCCCCGTGCCTGCCAGGAGCTATTTCTGAGCAGACATCCAGGAGTAACCCCTAAGCCATGCTGGGTGTGGCCCAAAAACCAAAAGAAAATATTATTTCATTATTCTTGTCTTTTGAAATTTTCTCCCATATCTACCAGATAACCAGATTGCTAGCAAACACACTGTTCAATGAAATGAAAATCACATTAAATTATCTTTTACTTCGTTGAAAAGCTTCATAGTGATGAGTGTTTCTATCCATTTATTTAAAGACTAACCTGCCAATCAGAAATTATAATTTGATCTAGATATCAGAATTTTTGTTGGAATGTTTTTAGATACTTAGAATTCTATTTGCTACTTATAATATTCTTCTTAAATTATGGTCAGAAAAAATTTTTTTGTTTGTTTGTTTTTGGTTATCAGGCCATTCTAGGTGATGCTTAGTGGTTACAAATTGCTTCTGGCTTGGGGTACTATATAGGACTCTGGGGGTATCGAACCGTGGTCCATCCTAGGCTAGGATGCACTGTTCCAGTCTCTAAGAGAAAAATTTTAAAAGATCTTTGTAAGCTGTAAACTGGTCAAACTCCTTAATGTATGTGACAAAATACATTTGTGATTCCTAGCTTCCCCTAGACTATGTTCATAGCAGGGTGGTAGAAAGCATGGACTTTGGAAAAACTTTGGGGGTGATGGAAGAGAAGGCAGAAACTTCATTCTCATTCTGAACAGTGACTTATGCATGATGCCTAAAGGAAATGGTACAACTGTGAGTTCCTATGTTTATATCTCATTGTATCATAAAGATACTAACCAGTGCCTGGCATTAATTGCCTGAGCAGAAGACAAGTGGTTGAATGTACAATGCTGGGCACGTCGTAAGTACTTCATAAAAGTTAACTACTATTGTTATTATTGTCCTGTTATAGGTTTTAATTTCCAACAGATGTCGCCATCATTTAGAGCGCAAATATTTATGCAATTTCTCAAATTTGTGAGAAATTAAGTTCCAGCATATCTATCTCAGGTTTTTATTAATCTCAGTAATATAGGCACTTGGGATTAGATCATACTTTCTGGGGGAGAAAGAGGAGTCTTTTAGTTTGATGCTTTGCAGTATCCCTAGCCTCTTTTCACAGAAAGTCAGATCACTTCTTAATTCCAACTGATTCTCTAGACTATGTCGGTAGTCCCTAGGGATGTATATAGTTGTAATAGAGGCCTGGAATGTGGAAAAAGACAGCTGTACCATTTAGTAAATAATCAATGATCTCTCTCTCTCTCTCTCTCTCTCTCTCTCTCTCTCTCTCTCTCTCTCTCTCTCTCTCTCTCTCCATTCCCTCTAAAGATTCCCAAACTATACAACTGGATCCCCATACATCTCTGACCCTCTCCATTCACTCCTGTGTCAGCACCCCTTTGTGCACAATGAAGGTCATTAGGTCAGTAATACCTGTGGGAAAGAAGCCAGGAACTGCAAATTCTTACTCATGTTTTCTTCTTAATTTGGAAATACCTCTGAGTAGAGATTTTGAATTGGTCAGTATCCCCGGAAACTGCCTGAATTTGCACTGCTTGAAGGACAGGGGTGGTGTAGGCTGAGCCCTGTTAAGCCATGGAATTGGACTCTAGCTCCAAGCAGAAGGTGTCAGAATTGAATTAAATTTTCAAACATCTACTGGTGCCTGGGAATGTCTGTTTAAGTAGGGAGACCTCCATACACATTCATGTGGAAATTGAATCTGAGAACAAAAACTCGCTAATAATTTGCATAATCAATCATTTACATATTTGGAAAGTTGTGTTTACCACTCAGTGACAGTAGTGTGGAATATCTCTGCAGAGGATTTCAACTGCCTCTTTGGTGAAGTGCCTCTTTAGATTTCTTGCTCGTTATCTCTTGTTACTATTTTTTTTGATATTTATATAGCATGAATAATACTATTTTGTAGAGGTAAGTCATAATAATGTCTATTCTCACTTTAAGGCATATTGTTGCACACAATATTGTTTTTGATAAACAATCATTTTCTTTTTAGAACTAGATTTTAGTAAAAAAATTTTTCTTTTGACTTTGTGAAATGATTCTGTTGCATTTTATTCGTAGCATCATTTTCAATATAAATTATGAAAATATGCAAAACATTTATTATTTCAAAAGAAACTATGTGAAAGGTAATGCACACGTTTGCTATTTAATAATTGGTGGTTTGAAATCTCATAGATTAATAATTCGCTAAAAGAGAAATACTCTAGCAATACACTAAATAAGTAGGTTATAGGCCATGTCATGAAATATGATAAAATATTTGAAAGCATTGACAGATAAAAGTGAAAAAGATATGCACCATCTATAAAGTAGCAATCGAGTAGTGATTTTATGATTGTGATTATTTTCTTTCTGCTGATTTCTATTTTTGCAAGATTCGGATAAGCAAATATTTCCTCTGTAATTAAAAAAAGAGCAAGTTTATTAAGCTGTAAAAGAAATGTACTTCTCATTCTTTAGATACTAAAACATTAACATCATTAATGTAATGTTAATTTTGCATCTATCCATTCCACTGTCTTATATTTATAAAAAGTTCTAGGAGGGAACTACAGGACATTAGAAACAACTGTGCTATTTTGTCTATCAAAAGAAAAGTTTAACAATGTTTGTGAGCTCTAATCAGCAATAATTATCTGCTGCCTGCTGATGCTTACAATAGCCACAGTCCAAGCGGTAATTGCATATTTAATTAGCAGAGCTATTTATTCTCACTTAAGTCTATCTAGTACAGAATTCAGAATTATCTTGCAATAGAAACTGCCCCACTAACTCTTTACCTAATATACTAAAAAAGGTACTCTATGAATACTGACTTTACTGAGTATTTTTCTTTGTTGGTAGATGATAAGTACTGGCCTTCATGCCTATATGATCTTCACTTTGGTGAATATGGGTTATTATTTATACCACTCACAATATATAAAGCATTTTTAAAAAGGGTTTTGCAAAAGGATTGAGCAGGAATCATATCATTTCCAAAATATCAATATCTATTTTTACAAAGTTGGAAACTCTCAAGGAATTGTATTCTTTGCTTGAAGTTGACTTCTAACTTTTGCCTGACTACAGATTATTCTAATTTTATAATTTGGGAGTAAGTGTCCCTATGTCTTGGGTTGTTTTCCATCCTAGAATAAGGTTCTACCCCTGGTTTAAAAGATAAGAAAGAAAAAAAGAACCAAAACAAAACAAGTAAATGCCTATTTTATTCTTCTAATTCAATGAAATAATGTCATAACATAGAGGCCAGTTCGGTAACATTTATATTAAAGTAACATAAATTGATAATCTGGATTAATCTCATAAGTATCTAATAATAATGTAATATATATCAAGCAGATTTATACTCTGTATGGTGCTGTGTATTAGTTCTTGATACTAGTCTGTAAAGTGAAAGATAAATTTTCAAAACTTATAAAGGCACAAATAAGTATCAAGTCACGTATTCTGATAAGTATTGTGATAAAAAACAGTAGCACTTGGAGAGATCATAGTAGGTTACGAAGTAGAATTTTGGAGAATCACAGACCCTCAGGGAAATTCTTATTAGGCAGCTGAGTATTTCTGATCACAGCCTATAAGGTCTCTCTCTTTTTTTTCAAGTACAGTAGTTTTATTTAGGAAACAAAAGAGCAAAGTGAGTGGAGAGAAATCCATGGAGTAAAAGAAGACAATATAATACCTGAATTGTGATGTGGGAGGTTCTAAAATAGAATGTCTATTTTCTCACTTTTATGGAAGGTTGGTCAAATTTGTTATGAGGATTTCTTTGGTCCATTTTTAGAAAACGGACTCAGAAATATGCCAAAAATGGGGTCAGAGTGATAGTATAGCAAATATAGCTCTTGCTTTGCATTCTTCTGATGTGGATTTGGTCCCCAGCATCCATATGATCCCCTAACTCCCACCATGAGTGACACTTGAGCACAGAGCCAGAATTATTCCTTGAGCACAGTCAGGTGTGGCCTAAACACAGACAAACATAAAAAGAAATATGAAAAATATCAAATCTTTTCTGTAGGTAAGATTTAGCTTCTCATTGCTAAGATATCATGCTTGCTTACGTTTATATTGTGAGACAAAATTTACTACAGCTTAGATAATTATGAATAATTAGGTATAATTAAATATAGTTTGATTGCAGTACTGTTAAAGTTTTTAATATTGTTATACAAAGGTCCTGCATCCCACTATGATCAAAGTGGCCATGCTGTTCTTATGTCAATTCTGATTCAATTATCTTTATATTAATTTATTAAATATTACATAGAGGGGTCGGAGCCATAGCACAGTGGTGGGACATTGCCTTGCACATGGCAGATCCAGGATGAGCCTGGTTCGATCCTTGGTATCCGATATGGTCCCCCAAGCTAGGAGCGATTTTCAAGCCCATAGCTAGGAGTAACCCCTGAGCGTCACTGGGTATGGCCCCCAAACCAAAATAAATAAATAAAAGTAATAAAGATTACATAGGAAAAAATTATCTACTCAGATGAAAAACTCAAATACCTCAGAACTTGTATTTTCCAGGATGGTGATTCAGTTGTCATTTTCCTGTGTGCTGCTCGATTTTTAAGTGTCTAGCTGCCTGGGAGAACAAGATGTCCAATAATAGTGGCAATATTTCTGGGCATGGCACCTCTGAAGAAGAGAAGCATTTGAATCAGAAGTCCAGTTAAATAATCTGTATATACAAATGCAGGTGAAAGTCACTCTATTTGTTATGCCTTTAATGGAAAAAGTAGAGGAAGCATGAATTAATTTTCTGCTTGAATTAGGCAAGCCAATGTCTGCCCATACACAAATCTGTTCTAGTACTTGGACCTTTAGGATTTATACCATTGGCTCCCTACTTCTCAGGTTGTCAGATTTGGAATTACTATAAAGAAGAGACTTCACAGTCACTTCAGCCAATCTCTCCTTTTATACCCCTTTCTCTATACCAGTATCTTGGCTTTTTTCTCTGAAGAACCCTAAATAAAATTTAGTCAACTCCTTCCAATATCCTCTTTTGGCTCTATTTCTCTTAAGTAAACTTCAGCCAATTTCTCTTTATGTCCCCTCAGTCTCTATGCCAATATGTTGACTCTATTTCTTTGAAGACCCTTAAATAACACCTTCATTGTTATGGTGAGCTGATAAATGCTGGCTGAAGGTTGACTCATTTATCCAATATATTTTCATCACTCTTTCTCTAAGTAGTTAGTTCTGGAATAGAGAAGCATAGGCAGTGGGAGGATGACAGTCTTTCAGGTTGAGACTTCTAAGGATATAACACTTAATGAGTAGAATTGCTGGCAAGGAGAATACCAAGGTGTAGGGTAGATATATTTTCTAGATAAAGGAGATATCAGAGGACTTCAGGCCAGGAAAGGTTTATATTTTTCATATAAATGAGAAGTATCCTGAACAGGAAAGTGAGGAGAGGAGAAGAGGTGGGGGAGGAGGAGAGAAGAGTGATAATAGGAGATATTGAAAATGTTGACGGACTAAATTATGTAGGGCCTTCTAACCATGTCTTCTAGAAAAACCAAATAGTGCAGCATTGAGCATAGCAAAAAAATCATAAAGAGACCTTAAGGAAATGACAGATATACCTGGTTTAAGTTTATCAAACTTCATTCTGGATAAAATTGGAAAAATAAAGTGTGCCAGTTGAGACAAAACCTGAATTAGGATTTAAACATCAGGCAAATAAAAGACAGTGTTAGGCATTTTACATATATAATAACATGCAACATATGTATATGATATAAATGTTACATTATGTGTGTTTCACTTAGAATGAACATATATTTCCTCGTATGGATTCAGGTGCATTTCTTACAGCTTTTCTTTTCCTTCTCTTTCTCACTCAAATATGAGTTCAGACCAGCTTTACCCATGACATGACGAAGGCCATCTACAGAAGGAGGACTTGCTTTCCTCATGTGGGGATAAGATGCAAAAAAAGTTCCTTGGGTCACAGAAATAGTCACACAGTCTCTTGGAGTTATAAAAATACTCCTTTGGACCAACTTCTGCATGAAATGAACTCAAAGAACAAAGAAAACAAAGCTTGGATAAATGTGAACCTCTCTCAACCTTGCTGTCATTCATGCACAATTTTAAAATGTCATTCTTGAAACAGCTCAAGAACAAAGCCTGTTTCTACACAGCCAAGCAAGTGCATGTATGGATTTATTACTTCCCAAATCTATCCACAACTTCTGAAGCATTTGGGTAAGGTATATAGTGATACTATCAGCAACAGACATGGAAACATATTTAATTGTCCAGGTTAGGATCTGAATATTCTTTTATTTGCATGTGGAAATATACTCATGTGTTTAACATGAATCTTCTGTTTTCAATTTTCTATCCTCTTAAAATAAAGTATTAGGAGAATTCTTAAGATTATCTAATTCTAATATATATTAATCAATACACTGCCATGGGCAATGCATTAACCAAGGCTCTAGCAAGATCTATTATAGGATTTGGAAATCTTACCCTAAAGCAAACTTTATCTCATGTGAAAGATGAGCTTTCATATAACTTGGTAATGTACTTCTCCCCTCATTGTGGAGAAATCTAAAGGCAGATGCAAATAGATAAAAATGAAGAGTCATTTAAGACAAATTTTATATGAAAAGTTCCTGTGTTGGAATTGAGTTGTGGAATGTAAGGTACAAACGATTTTTCTCATAGTCCTGTTGCCAATTAAATCCCTTCTAATAAAAAAAAAATGCTCTACTTTATTTTGAGGGGGGTTGGGCCACACCCTGTGACACTCAGAGGTTACTCTTGACTATGCACTCAGAAATCGCTCCTGGCTCGAGAGACCATATGGGACACCAGGGATCGAACCTGAATCAGCCGCGTGCAAGACTAACACCCTACTGCTGCACTATCACTCTGGCCCCAAATGCTCTATTTTTATCTTTATTTTATAGAAGATGATTTTTGACATCAGAACTTCTGACATTTTGATTATGGAGTATCTTATGGGGGCTGCCCTGTGCATGGAAAATAGTCTAGATTGGCCCTCATTCTACCAATAATTCCTTTCTTTTCCCAGTCTTGACTATCAGTTCTCCAGGTATTTCCAAATGTCTCCTGAGTGCAAAATTGTATGGTGTTATAGGACACTAGATGATATTCAGGCATCAATGTCATCAATGTCTTAGTGATAATTGTCTCCGAGACATCCCCTAGACCTAGGAAATAGTCCTTATCATAATCTGTGACCAATTTAAATAGAAAGTTAATTTGTTTAAGACCTCTGGCCAACAGGTAAACTCACTAAGTTTTTTTCAACTTTGCACCTATTTTCTCCTGTTTATTTTTTAATATAATATCACACCTAGATATTTGGGGAGATGACTCATGATTTCTAGATGGTTTAGGCAGAAATGAGAGAGGTTCTTTCCCATGTATCAAATTTACAGTTTAGAGGCACCCCAAATTCATATCACTAATTTCTGAATAACTTTGAGTCTCTATTTATGGAGTTCTATTAAGCTAAACACCACTGTATATAGGAACCTTAACAAGTTTAGTCCCTAATTTAAATATTTTAGCTTCTGCTTCTATCTGATTTCATTTGCTACCCTGTCACCTATTAGTCACCTACTATTGTGTATTTCTATATCTACATTTCAGAACTTACTAACCAAATGGTTCATTTAGCTTCTCACAATTTTTTGACTTTAAAGTTTTTACTTGAGAAAACTTGATTTATTTCTTCTTATGTATATACCTGTGAAGCTAGCACACTCACTGAAGTTTTGATGGTTTCAAACTAGCTTCTTTTGAATAGCTATATGGGAACAGGCAAAAAGGCAAGTTACCCCAAAAGATAACTTTCTTCATATGGTGGAAAATTTTTCTGACAGTTAAAGATATCTTATTGAACAATGGCATTCTGAGTTCATGTTTGCGCCACATGATTAGTGTGTCTTTATCCAGAACTTGTCATACAGACTCAATCAGGTTCAAGCACTTGAAAAATAGCTTTCTCCTCTGAATGGAAGGATCTACTACTAATCTTTATCAGGATCTTTCATGAACCTGAAGAAACAGGAACACTCCAAAATAGTTCTTATTAAGCTAACATACCCCTGATACCAAAACCAGACTGAGATGCTGCAAAAAAAGAAAACTACAGACCAATATCCCTTATGAACACAGACGCAAAGATCCTCAACAAAATCCTTGCAAATGGCATCCAACAACTCAACAAGAAGGACATACACCATGACCTTGTAGGTTTCATTCCAGTCTGGATTTTAAAATAATATAGAAGTCATATATCATTTGATGTCTTGTATTTGTATATTATTTGTTATGAATTTGCTAATGAAGTTGTACATGGTTTGATATTACTGGGATATTGAAGGAGAGTATAGTGTTACAACTTTCTAATCTTGCTTCGTATATAAAGAATATTTTCTATACAAATATTTTTTCTTGTGTTCTAAGCCTGTTTAAAGAGTTCGCAACTCAAACTTTGATGTTGTGTGATTCTTAATCAAACATAGTTGTGAGACACTAGTATTTCTAATTTTGTATAAGGCTATAGTTTTTGTGTAATTGTATGATTCAGTTGCTGCTGAAATGCAACTAGAATATATATTAACAGATATAGGACACGTAACTTTATTCCTAGAGCTTCTTAAAATGAATTATTCTGACAATGTGAGTTAGCACATTTTTGTTGCAGTGTGTTATCTGTTTGGTATATAACACTTGATGGATCAGGATAATTTATGTTGGCTTTAAAGTAATTTAATCTTATTTTAATATAATTCTAATAAAACATTTGCATCCTTGAAATGTTTCCAAACAAGGACACAGTTTTAAAACCTGTGTTAGTAGATTTTACTTATTGCTTCCACCAGGCCATGGATGTCTTAAGAAAAGGATCATCGTGTTATAATTGCTTCCAAAATTCCTAAAACATAATTAACTTCAATGTTTTCCTTAATTGATATTTTATCAAATCATAAAGCATTAAAATAGTAAGATAAGTTTTGGCTTTAAATGGTGATTTTTTCATTATATTCTTCTATTTATTTATGTCCCATAAGTAAACATCATTACCTATCAATTTATTCCTTAAAGAGTGTTAAGAAAGAACAGAACTTGGGGGCCAGAGTTATAGCACAGTGGGTAGGGCATTTACCTTGCACGTGGCTGACCTGACTTTGATCCCCAGGATCCCATATGGTCTCCTAAGCACAGAGCCAAGAGTAACCCCTGAAAACTGCTGCATTTGGCCAAAAGACAAAATATTTTTTTAAAAGTCAGAAATTAATATCCAAGCCAGAGTCAACAATGAAATGAGACCCAAACTTTATTTCTAACTAAATGTTATTTTATTGACACCATTGTGACTTACAAAGTCCTTCATAGTTGGGTTTCAGATATATAATGAATCAGAGCCAAGCTCACCATGATTGTTGAACTCCTTCCACCAATTTCTCCAAGTGCATCATATCCCATACCACCTTTTCTGTCCTCCAGCCAACCAGTATAACAAGTTATTTAAGTTATTTCAAGCCGGGGCTGGAGAGATAGCATAATGGTAAGGCATTTGCCTTGCATGCTGAAGGACGGTGGTTCAAATCCCGGCATCCTATATGGTCCCCCGAGCCTACTGGGGGCAATTTCTGAGCATAGAGCCAGGAGTAGCCCCTGAGTGCTGCCGGGTGTGAACCCCCCAAAAAGAAACCAAAAAAAAGTTATTTCAAGCTTAGATTGCTAAAATTTGGGTCTCTTGATTACACTGTTGCTGCCTTTGTCTTGGATATTTAGTTCTTTGGTTTTTTTTTCTTTTTTAACACCACCAAATGCACCTGAGAACACTTGGCCTCTGGCCCCCATCCTTTCATATTTATTTTTCTCCTCCTCCCCTCAATTTCTTTTCTTCTCCTTGTTACATTCTGGGGCCAAAAGTATTCAAGAAAATTCCCATTTAAACCATTGCATTTCTTCATGCGATTATTCTGAATACCACATATAAGTTATATCATGTTGTATTTTTTTTTCTTCTGGCTTACTTCATTTAACATAATATCTTCCAGTTCCATCCATGTTGCAGCAAATTGCATTATTGCATCATTCCTTTTAGCTATGGAGTATTCCAATGTATGTATGTACAGTATCCACATCTTCATGATCCACTTATCTGTTTTTGCACATCTAGGTCGACTCCAAGTCTTAGCTATTGTACTAAGTGCTGCAATAAATACTGTGGTTCACACATGTCTATTTGAATGGATATACAAACTAACAACCAAAATTAAAAAGCTATTTGTAATGAATGCAGGCTGGGAGTAGGGTGGGGAGATATGGGATGAATTCTAAGGAACAGTGATTGAGGGATGTTGACATTAGTGGTGGGATTTGTCTAAAAATACTATAGATGTATATGTATATATGTATGTCTAAAACCCAGCTATAAATAACTTTATAAATCAAAATGGTTTAAATAAAAATTAAAAAAAATTAAGATCTTCAGAAAGGGTAAAAATATTGCCAAAAATGAAAATAAACTGAACCTCCCAAATAAATGTTTTTTGATATTCAGTAATAAATATAACACCCTAGTTAATAAAATACATAATTAAATTTTCCATTAATATATAAAACATATACAAAGTGTGACTTTAAAAGCAAATGAGCATATGGGATTTCTGTCTCGGAAGTAAAGCAAGTATAAATAAAATTTGTGATTCCTAAAACAATTTTTGAACGGATTCTATGTACCTGATTGCTGTGAAAAGTGTAATGTTTATCAGTGAAAAGGTGAAGTGTTTGTGGTATGGCAGAAACTTGGTAAAAAAAAAATGTATATAATCGTTTAATTACCATTAACACCTTCATTAAAGTTGTTGAGATGTTGCCTTTGAGAAGTCAACAATACTTTTTTTCCTTGTTTACTATTATTTTTACAACCCTCCTGACACCTGCTCTGTGTGTGCAGTTTTCTAAATCAAGCAATTTTTTTAACACAAGCTAGAACTTGTTTGGCATCACCCAATTCTGACACTCATTGACACTCATTACACTGATTGTGCAGTGGGTTTCATGAAACTGCTCTCCAATTCCAAAGTCCATAGAAAATAGTAAGTCCCCAGGTTAACTGCAACTTTAGTCTAACTTTGTTATAAACCATATATTCCCAGCCATCACCATCTTGTGTTCAATTGGTTCATGAAAGTAGTTCAAAGAAATCAGGGAAATGCTGCCTACCATTTACTAGAAAGTATTACAGAGGTTACGAAGAAACTCTGCCAACAAAGAAGTGGGAGAGGGCTTGTAGGTAGCATGAGTTTCTGATCCCCAGGGCATAGATATTCCTAGATATCTGTGTATTCACCAGCCTGACAGCTACTTAGAACCTGGGGTTTTTATGGAGGCATCCTCATTGAGACACTATCAATGATTAATTTCACTTCTAGACCCTCTCCTCTTTTTTGAAAATGAGGATGTGGCAGTAAAATTTTCAAAGTTTAAATATCATGCTATCATCTCTCTAATAACAAGCCAGAATCGTAGTGGGAGAATTTATACATGAAGTATGTGGGACAAATTTGAAGATTTTTGGCCTCAGTGTGTGGATTTGTCTTGGTTGGCATAGAAAATCCAAGAACTGTGATTATCAGGGGGAAAAGTAACAGGTCTAAATGCTATGATTCATACTGAGGATCAGATATATTTGAGAATCATTCATATGGGAGTGAAGACCAGACAAATATATTATTCAGCCAGAGAATATGTGTGGACTAAAGAGAACTGTAAATTAGTGATGGATTTTCAATTGATCACAATGACTGGAATAGAAAATGTATTTGATCTGATATGTTTTGAGCTGTGTTTTCTAATGATCTCTGTGTAGAACTCTTTCTAATTGACTTTATTAAAAGCAGTTTAGTGTATTTATCTTTTGTGAGAGGCTGATCTGGCATATCTAATCAAGGCCTTTAGGAAGAGTGGAGAAATACTCTAAATTTGTCTTCTGGACTTCTGTGTATTTTGGACTTACTTGCTGGTTGGTTAACATCTAAATATATAAATGACCTGCTTGTAATATTTTTAAAAGTATTGCTTGACAAACGATTTACCAATTATCAGAGGAGTGACCAGGATGTATTTCTGCCCTGTTGTTTTGAGAAAATTACTTACATTTTTCAGTCATTCACTACCAAAGAGCACCCACAACATATTTTAAAAATAAACATGCAAATTTATCTAAAGAGAGTCCATTAGAGACTGTGTTTTTTTCCTCCTGATTTTTGATTACCTTGTGATTTGTTCCTTATTGATAATGCACCATTTTGTTTTTCCTCTAATGTGAATTGGAGTCTCTTAGAAACATATTAAAACATATTAAAAGGTAATTCATATCTGTTTTTTCAATTTAATCATCAGAATATTTTATTTATTTGTTTGTTTATTTATTTTTTTGTTTTTTTGGGGGTCACACCTGGCCGCCTGCTCAGGTCCCAGCAAGGGGTTACTCCTGGCTCTGTGCTCAAAAATTACTCCTGGAAGGCTTGGGGGACCATAGAGGATGCTAGGATTCGAACCACCATCTTTCTGCATGCAAGGCAAATGCCCTACCTCCATGCTATCTCTCTAGTCCCTATTTCATTTTTTAATTAAAATATTTTTTGGTTAAGAATATATGATTAGTCTTTTCCTATTTAATAAAATGAATGAAGAATGGGATAATACCAATTTAGAAGTAAGGAGACTATTTCAGAGAATTATCAGATAGGTTAGATTGTTTTTTGGTGTGTGTGTGTGTGTGTGTGTGTGTGTGTGTGTGTATGTGTGATATACTTTCTTTTTTTACATAGAATTACAAGACTCAGTAAATAAGATATTAAGGAGGGTTCAGTTTTATTATTTATTTCAAGTATTAGATAAAATACTATAAATTCTGTTTGTTTCAGGAATAACTTATTTTCATTTTTTTTCTTTATTTAAACATCTTGATTACATAAATGATTATGATTAGGTTTCAGTCATGTAAAGAATCCCCCCCTTCACCAGTGCAACATTCCCACCACCAATGTCCCCAATCTCCCTCCATCCCACTCCACCCCCCCCCCTGTACTCCAGATAGGCTTTCCAGTTCCCTCATTCATTCACATGATTATGGTAGTTCTCTGTGTAGTTATTTCTATAGATGTACTCACCACTCTTTGTGGTGAGCTTCATGAGGTGAGCTGGTGTTCCAGCCCTCCTCTCATTGTCTCTGAGGATTGTTACAAAAATGACTTTTATTTTTCTTAAAGTCCATAGATGAGTGAGACTATTCTCTGTCTCTCTCTCTCCCTCTGACTTATTTCACTCAGCATGATAGATTCCATGTACATCCATGTATAGGAAAATTTCATGACTTCATCTCTCCTGATGGCTGCATAATATTCCATTGTGTATATGTACCACAGTTTCTTTAGCCATTCGTCTGTTGAAGGGCATCTTGGTTGTTTCCAGAGCCTGGCTACTGTGAATAGTGCTGCAATAAATATAGGTGTGAGGAAGGGGTTTTTGAATTGTATTCTATTTCTTAGGGCATATTCCTAGGAGTGGAATAGCTGGGTCGAATGGGAAATCAATTTCCAGATTTTGGAGGAATCTCCATATTGCTTTCCATAGAGGTTGGACTAGACGGCATTCCCACCAGCAGTGGATAAGAGTTCCTCTCTCCACATCCCCGCCAGCACTGATTGTTCTCATTCTTTGTGATGTGCGCCAATCTCTGCGATGTGAGGTGGTATCTCATCATTGTTTTGATTTGCATCTCCCTGATTAGTGATGTGGAGCATTTTTTCATGTGCCTTTTGGCCATTTATATTTCTTTTTTTTTTTATCAAAGTGTCTGTTCTAACATCACCTGGAAGCAATCCTCTACCAGGGAAGACCCTACCTCTGCTCTGACATTGAGCTGCTCAAACGAGACTTCCCTTAACACTGAGAAGACTTAACAACAATAATGACCTGCTTACAGGCTTACATTGCCCCTTAATTGTGAAGTGAAACTTGAGGATGCTGCATATCCTGACTTCAATGTAGATTATGCAGATTCCAGGATCTTTAATACAGAAACATGATACCAACAACAGAGACTGTGTGAAAAATAAAAGTGTGTTGGCACTACAGACAATGTCTTGGATTGGACAAACTAGCTTGCCTGGAGCCTAGAGTTGGTCTTATGCCAGGAAACTTGGGGGGTAGGGTCTCCTTGTATTTAAGCCAAGGTTTTTCCTTTCCTTGTCCCTCATCTTTTGGTGGGCCTATGCAAACAATAATTGCCACTCTAACACCATTTTTACTGTGCTCCTTTGATTATAATTCTTATAAAAAAAAACCACTTAAACTTTCAAGGTTAACTTAAACTAATATGCATGTGCATGGAAATGTAAAAAAATACTATGCCTTTAATGTTTAAGGAGTTACATAAGTTTTATGGCTTTAGATTGCTTTGTGTGCTGCTAAGAAATATTATAATGTATTAAAATCTGGGACTTGAGGGACAAAGTAATTGTACATGGGTTCTGTTTTATTTATCTTAATGTTCTTTGGCTGAAAGTTCAAAGTTAAGATATGAGCAAGGGGACTTCTGAGAATTCTGTTTATGGGTGATTGTCCTTCCACTGTAACTTTACCTTGTCCTCTTTCTTTGCAACTTTGTTTACATAATTAAAAATAAAAAATTAAAAAAAACATGTGGATGATTTCTTAAACTGTCTCTGGCCTCTAGAAGAAAATTTAAAGTTAATATTATATTAAAATGTAATATTTCCCAGAATGATAGTAAGGCTTTTCCTAACAAAAATGAATATCTGAATGGATGGTAGCAATTTTTTTTGGATCATGAAAGACAGGTAGAGGTGAGACAGAAGGATTTTCAAGTAAGAACAGAGTGAAGTGACAATGAGCACAGTGAAGTAAGAAATAATAAATCATGGTGATTAATGAAGCTAGTAGAAAGGATTTGTCAATTCTTTATAAAAAAGATTTTTGCTTATCAGAATTGTATTTAAATTCTGCCTCTGCTGAGTATTAGCTACTTACGTTTGACAAGGAATTTTCACCATAATTTCAAGTTTAAAGAGCTGTATTTTATGTTGAAAAATAATGAGTATATACTGTTGAGTAAGTTGATTACTATATTTAATGTTGAAGAAAACTAGGAAGCTTAGAACATCTTATTAGAATTAACAATAAAATCTAATGTGACATTCCTCCTTGTGGCATAGTTGTTGTCTTACGGGCAAGGTACTTGATTTCAATAATAAAGTAACTTGTAATTTGTTGGAAGTTCAATTTGAAGTTCAATTTGAATAGACAAATACCAATAAGCATAGATAATAAATATTATTTGATTCTGAAAAAAAATTTTTTTTTGTTTTGGATCATACCCGGAAATGCTCATGGGTAACTCCTAGCTCTGCACTCAGAAATCACTCGGGAACCATATGGTATGGAAGCTGGGAATCGAACTGGGTTCTTTCTGGGTTGGCTGTGTGCAAGGCAAATGGCATACCACTGTGCTATTGCTCTGAACCCTCATCAGAATATTTAAGACATTTTGCTCCTTGTTGAAAGAATTCTTACATAGACCCTGGGATTTGTGACTTTTCCAGAACATTGTTGATGATGGAAACTTGGAAATAAGTTTCATTTACTGCACTGTCCTAGGGACTTTGATAAATGATGAACCCAGAATCCAACTCTGCCCTGAGCCCTGTTTTTTTGACTTGCATATCTAATATTTCATTGTAATTTTAATTAGTTTTAAATTTCTTTTAAAGAAAGAATTAGGGACAAAACAATTGCTCCAACACTTTTCACATTCAAAGTATGAGGCAGCTTGGGGTTCATCTTTTGGAGTCACACGGTTCCCTAATAACTGTTGGCACTGACTTCTGAGCACTGGATCGGGAGTTGCCCCCCAGCTGTTCTAAATTTGGCACCCAAACAAGCTAAAACACACAAGCAAAAACTGAGGGAATGATCCTAAAACTAGTATTTTAACTTTTTCTGATGAAAACTTTAGAAGAAAATGTAGCATGGTGCCATATGTTCATGCTAGCCATTGTTCTGGCTGTCTTTAGATAAAGCATGTGATTTCTAGCTCAAAGTTGGGCTTCATCCTGGTCATTTTACCTCTTTCCCCAAGGAACTTCGATGGATTCTTAGAATGATAATATGAAAGTGGACCAACGTGAGGGCTCTTATAATAAAAACTAATTCAGTCTTTAGGGGGTCAATAGTGTAAGTCCTGTATAGGCCAATATGTTCTCAGATCTTTCTCCAGAGCTCTATCTATGCTTGCTACACATGAGGCATTGGGGTGGTATATTTTTAATAAAGAAGTCTGTGTCTTGGGTTGTGGAAAAAGCTCAAGAGGGAGAACACATCTCACATGTGTAGGATGCTGAGTTTACTAACCTGCACCTCATGGCTCTTTTCAGCCCTGCCACGCTAAGCATTTCCAGGAGTATCCCCAGACTCTATGTACCTTTGGAGATGGTCCTTATTTATAAATGATAATAATTAATAACAGCACTGAATATGCAAAGTTCTTGCTGACAAACAACTCAAAGGCAAAGGACTACTGTGCCTCAGGCCCCATAGTCCAGGTAATTACAACTTCAGCAGTGTTCCTCTCTCTGGAAATATAAAAGAAGTAATGCTGAAATTTATGGTGTTTATCTTTCCCTTGAAAAGTATCAAATCAATTTTCAAATTCTTAAACTTGGAGGTTAATTTAATTATGGATATAAATATAAAAGAGGAACTACTTTGGTCAAATAAGTTGAGTTTCATTCTAAGAATTATGGAATACGGGAATCCCTATTTAATGCTAGTTAATTTATTAAACTACATTTCTCTAAAACCCCCAAATGAAAATTTAGTACAATTCAAACATAGTTTCTCACCACCCATAACTTCTTTGCAGTTATTGTGGAATTCATCTGTAGGGACACAAGAGAGATTGTTTTCCAATGCATTTTTAAACTATCTGTTGATCATGCTATTTGAAAAGACTTTTGCTGAACCAGTTCCATGCCAGAGGAAACCAATTCTTGTCATCACCTGCCACCTGTATAATAATTATTGCATTTACAGACAATTTGAGACTCAACCTGTCCTTATTTTCTTTTTAGTATATAGAAATAACATAATTTACTTTCATTATATATATATCTATATCTTTTAAGTAAGTGATTATTTTGTGTTAAAATTTTTCAAAATACAATGCATCATCTCTTTATAGGTGATTCAGTCTTGAAAAGCTCCCAACCATCATACCATCATCTGTCTAAAGTAGAAAGCCAGTATATTTTGCTAAGAAAGAAATGAGCTTGAATTTTGGCACCCCATTGTGGAACTTTGCCACCTTCTAACTTAGACTATTGTTCTGAATAATGTAGAACTTAACTGAGAGAAAGCACCTTGGGGACTAAGACTGAAACAGGTGTTGTGACATATTCTCCCTTTAATGATTAGAGTCCTGGGTTGGTGAAATTGATGTTGGTAAACTTAGCCTATTTATCTAGAATTTAAGTCATAAATATGTTCAGTGACTTATACAGGAAATACTCCCAGGGACTTGGGATGTAGTTTGGGACAGCTGCATGGAGAAATGTCAGCAGCTGTTCAAAATGCCCGAGTGATATCCAGCCATAAGCCAAAACAGAGTACAAGATGTTCTGCACAGGTCAAATCTACCTAGTTGCATAAAGAGAAAATTCTGGACAGAAATGGTCCAGAATGATGGCTTTTTTCTTTTTTCCTTCCTGAGCAATAGCATTCTATTTAAAATAAACAATATTTATGCCATGAGTAACTTGAATGGTACTGCAGAGACCAAATTTGTGGTTGAGTCCAGGTGATCCACTGTAAAAGTTGAATAACGCAGACTTAAAATATAATAATACAGAGAGTTGGGTGCTTGTTTTGCACAAAATCCTCTTGGGTTTGACAACTGGCATCTCATATTGTCCTCTAAGCACCTCTAGGAGGAGATTCCTGTGCACAGAGGCAGGAAAAAGACTCGGGAACTACCAGTGTGGTCACAAAACAAACAAATGCAAATAAAAATATTACCCCAAAAGTTTTAATAGAAGGTGAGTAACCCAGAATGAATAAGCATCAAAGGAAAATCCGGGCTCTAAGAAATTCATGAGCCAAAGAGTGCAAGGTCAGATGCAAGAGCAGAGAAGCATCGTTACTCTTCCTTTACTCACAGGAGCTATTACTTATCAATTGGGCACTCCTTACATTAAAACCTAGAGAAGATGCACTTCTCCCTGCTCTTCTCCAGATGCATATTTTCTCTCAGAGACCTAAACTTTACTATCTTTGATAAAGGGACCAACTCGGAAAACTTTTCCAGGAAAGGGTGAAATGTGAGTCAGAGCTGCAGATTATACAGCTGAGTCATGCTGTGCATTCGTACCAGCCAAACCTGTGGATGATCTTCTCAAACTCTTATATGGAAGGAGTCTCTTTAATAAAAATTACTTTATTTAAACACTGTGTTTACAAGGTTGTTAAATATGCAGCTCATAGTTACAAAATTGTTCACTGTTGAGTGCCAGTCAGACAATGCCCAACACCCAACACATTTCCCTCCACAATGTCCCAGTTTTCTTCCCACCCTCCCCAATGCTCTCTCCTCCGGGGCAGACATTTTCCGCCCTCTATACACATATATGTATACGTATGCATCTCTCTTTCTCTCCTTTTTTCCCTTTTACATACTGTGGTTTGCAATATTGTTATTATAGGGGTATCATGCCTATCACTTTATCCTATTTCAGCATCCAGTTCTTGTCCAGAGTGATTATGTCTAACTCTCATTGCTGTAGAGGTCCCATCTCTGTCCTAACTGTATTCCCAGAAAGGGGGTCTCTTAATAGGAGATAAAAGGACATTTTCCAGTAACTCAGTTTTTCTAATGAGTGGTACTTTCGCTTTACTGCCATTTTCAGTTATAATGATTCATTTTGAAATAGTTTGGGTATTCAAATGATCCTATTACTTGGAAATGTATCTCTTGCCTATTCATCTTGAATTGTCTGAACATAACTGAATTCAATTTATAATTTCAATGAGGGGGTGTTTGTGTGTGTTCTAGGAATCTAAGAATATGCTGTTCTCATCAGATCCCATCAGAATGAAACATGATGCATTTCACGCTAGATAAGATGTTCTGCTCCTATGATAGTCATAGAACAAATATGGCCACCAATTATTGGCAGATAAGGTAACATTTTGTCCCTTGTCATTCTCCAGTGATTTTGTGACTCTGAATAAGTTGTCCTTTGTCTTCGTAGACATTGGTTCTTTTGTGAATGTTAATGTTTTTTAGTTATATTAAAGCTTCTAGTTGTATATAGTCAGACAATTCTGAGTCTTATCAGAATTCTGCATCTTATCCCAATATTTCTGCTCTATTAGGATTCTTCCTTCTGATGGTGTTTTATAATGTTAAAAGTAGCCAGAAACAATCCAAGACATTTGTCCAGTATGATCTAAATCTTTCAAAGTTCAAGCTTTTCCCCCAATATTTTGTTAATCCTTGGGGAGGATAGTATAGAAATTTGCCAAGAGCATGAACAGAGATAATGTTTTGTTAAAATCTTAGTGGGATGCTAAGAAAGGTCCCATTAGAGTTTGTAAAAAGGTTGCATTTTTAAAAAGGGACTTTATTAAAATGAGTCTCTTTTCCTAAGTATTCAAGATTTCTTTTTCTAAAACATTTTTTAATTTAAGGCATTGTGATTTGCAAAGTTATTCATAGTTAAGTTTTAGACATAAAATATTTCAGCAGCAATACCAACACCGGTGTCAACTTCTCTCCACCAGTGTTCTTAGGGTCCATCTTGTACCTCTCCACCCTGCCCCAGCCTGCCATCAAAACAGATACCTTTTTAAATTTGATTGTTAAAGTTTGGGTTTCACAATTTCATTATTTTTGACTCTGTGGTATGAGTATGTAGTTCTGTCCTTCCTTAACACCACCAATGCACTTGAGCCCTATCTCCCATTATTTCACATATCTTTGTTCTTTTTTCAATTTCTTTCCTTCTTTTCCCTCTACTTTGGGGCCAAGAGAATTCTAGATAACCCAAATTTGGCCCACTGTATTTCTTCATGCAGTTATTTTACTTACCACATATAAGTGATATCATCTGTTTTTATTCTTCTTTTGGCTTACTTCATTTAACAATATATGCTCCAGTTCCATCCATATGGCAGCAAATTGCATGACTGCATTATTTCTTAAAGCTGTGTAATATTGTGTTGCATATATGTACCACATCTTCATGATTCATTCACATGTTGATGACTCTCTAGATTGATTCCAACTCTTAGATATTGTACTGAGATCTGTAATCAATAGTGGTGTGCATATGTCCTTTTGAAACAATGATTTTCTGTCCTGGGGATAGATACCCAAAAGTGGAGTTGATAGATTATACGATGACTCAAGTCTGAGTTTTCTGAAAACTCTCCATACTGTTTTCCATTAGGGTTGAATCATATAGCAGTTCCACCAGTAGTGGAAAAGAGTCTCTTTGTTTTCCATCTTTCCACCAACAGAGAGTCTTCCCAATATTTTTGATATGTGTCATCCTCACTGTTGTAAGATGATACCCCATTGTCATCTTGATTTTTATTTCCTTAGTGATAAGTAATGATAAACAATATTAATGTGCCTGTTAGTCTTCCTTAGACATGTGTCTGCTTATTTCCTCTCCCAATTTTTGGATGGGAATTTAGATTCTTGGGGGTTAATCTTTTTATAATTGACTGTTCTAAGTCCTTGAGTAATATTGTCTGAATTTATAGGGTTTTCCTTGAATCTATATGGTAGTTTAGGTTAGATGGTGTTTTTTTTAATAATATTGATTCTTTCAATCCATGAGCACTAAGTGTTCCCAATTTATAAATAAGTGAATGCTTCTTCATGAAATATAAACCAAAAGTTAAAGTGAGTTTTTTCCATGAAACACACAGTTGAAAGAAAAGTGAAAGTATCGTGCATGGACAAGATAATGTGGTATTATTTAAAATATGATAATGATTGATGTTAGTGAGAATATTCTCTTTTCCTCCCTTTACATTGGCAGAAATTTGTCTGGAGATCTGGAATTGCAAATTTGTAATATAAATTCTTTATCACATAAATTTATAACATGGGCTTAAAATTTTTAATCTCATATGCTCTCTCATTCCTATGGCAATTGTCCTGCTAGTTTCTTCCCTAGTTTCATAATATTTCTTCCATTTATGTGATTTTATCTCTGGCCTCCTTGAAATATTTTGGGGGCCCATTGGGGACTATATAATCCCTAGCTGAGAAAACTTCTAAATAAAAACATTTGGTTAGGAAAAAATTGATATGACATGTTTTATCATGTTTTAGAGAGACTAATTAAATATCCATTGTTTACCTTTTCCCTTCTGTATAGCCAAATTAGATAGAGACTTATTCCTCTCACTTTTTGGGTAGTTTATTAGCAGTTTTGAATTGGTATGTTACAGAATATAACGTGGTGTTGAGCATAGATCATATTTCATATGGTACTACAATATAAGAAAAGTAATTAAAATGGGGTGAGGTAATAATAATTAGAGCTAGGAGACCTTGTAGTCTTTGGTCAAAGCAGTTACAGTAGTGATAGACAAAAGAAATATCATTGTGAGATACTTAGGAATACTATTTGACAGGAATCGGTGATTGGTTCTATATCAAATTGGTGTGTAAGAAAATGAGAGCAATAGGTTTATATTGCTTACTGGATGATGGGGTCATAAATATTGAAAGATAAGCACAGATTGATTTTGTGTTTGGTTTTGTAAACTTTGAACTGGAATATTAAGCACAGTTATTGGCCTGATCTGGAAAGTTTTGGACTAAAAATGTGACTTGGAAATCATCAGACATGGAGTGTATGAGTTGACCAATGAAGCATAGTATTAAAGGAAGTGAAGCATTCTAGATATAAATCTGAGTATATCAACAGAGGAGACACTAGCCAAGTCACTAAGTTAAATAACCATAAGAAAAATTTTATAACGTTGAAATGTGAAGAGTATCTAAAGGGGTGTCTAAGTAGAGAGTTATCTATGGGGGTTCTGGCAAAATTAAAACGGACATTTAATAGCTTAGAGGTCTCTGCAAAATCATATGAGTGAAAGTTGTTCATCAAAAACCTTATATTTTATAGGTTCATGTATATTATAAAATACTAAAAATATTATTAACTACATCCCCAATTAGGTTATAAATTCATTTAGGATAAGAATATATTCACTTAATTTATTTCAAGAACATAACTTTTCTCCAAATCTCTGATTCATAATCAATAATAAATTCATAGTTGATAAAGAATAGAATTATTGGAATTTTCATTTTTTAGGATTAAAAAATTAAACTAGAAAAATAGTACTGTCAGTAGGGCAATATGCCTTGCATGAGCCAATGCTGGTTCAATTCCTCGGTCCTCATAAGGCTTCCAAGGATTACAGGAGAGAATCCTGAACACAAAGTCAGGAATAAGCCCTAGGCACCACTCTATATACTTCCATAACAAAACAAAATGTATGTATATAAATATAATTTGTTAGTTTGTTTGTTTGGGGACCACATACAGCATATTTCTGGCTCTACACTCAGGAATTACTTTGACAGTATTTGGGGTCCCATATACGATGTCAAGAATCAAACCCAGGTCAGTCACATGCAAAGAAAGTACCCTCTCCGCTATATTAGCTTTTTGTGCCAACATAATATATATTTTAAATGTTTCTGACTTTTTATTCAGTGTTTTCAATCAAATCAAGAAATAGTTTTTGAAAGATGAAAGAGTGATGATAACGTTATATTTTATTGTCAAAATATTTTTGTATATATCTCTAAATATAAATTTAACATTTCATCAAATATTAAAACTTTACTAGATCAAGGAAAATTACTTCATGTCATACTTTCTGAGAATTTATACATCAGAAACAAATTCTGTTTTACATTTGCAAATTGAGGTCATGGGCTTCAACTTCTTATTGAAACCTCTTAAAGTATCATCGTAAAACTAGGTAATCTAAATTTATGGTGCATTTTGTTATGTCCCAAACTTTTATTTTTGCATCAAAATGTTTATTAAAACATCTAAATTGGTGAGACAAAAATTTAAAGTGGGAGGAATAACACATACATGGCAGTGATATGAGTGAAAAAAATCAACTCATTTTTTTTTTGAACATGGGAAAATAAAGGAAAGAAAGAGAAGGGTATTTGTTAAGCTACTCTATATTTGCTGTAACTCAGAGTTACCCAATAATTGACAAGACAGAATTTCAAGGTTGAAGAAATAACACATGGTATAAAGTACTTGCCTCGCATGTGGTCAGCGTTATTTTCATATCCAGGAAAACACACACACACACACACACACA